>NW_027507891.1:1283038-1958038 GCF_037356315.1 Lithobates pipiens | reverse complement strand
CCCTAACCCCTAAGCCTAACCCCCAACCCCTAACCCCAACCCTCACCCTAACCCCCTAACCCTAACCCCCTAACCCCCTAATCCTAACCCAAACCCTTAACCCCTACCCTAACCCTAACCCCCTAACCCTACCCCTAACCAGAACCCCTAACCCCTGACCCTAACCCTAACCCCCGACCCTAACCCTAACCCCCAACCCTAAACCCTAACCCTAACCCTCACCCTAACCCTCTAACCCTAACCCTCACCCTAACCCTAACCCCTAACCCCCAACCCTAACCCCTAACCCCTCTAACCCTCACCCTAACCCTCTAACCCTCACTCTCACCCTAACTCTAGCCCTAGCCCTAACCCCCTAACCCAAAGCCCTAACCCCTAATCCTAACCCCTAACCCTAACTCTCTAACCCTAACCCCCTAACCCCAAGGGAAACCCTAACCCTAACCCCTAACCCTGACCCCTAACCCTGACCCCTAACCCCATAACCCTAAACCCCTAACCCCTAACCCTAAACCCCTAACCCTAACCCCCTATCCCTAACCCCCCAACCCTAACCCCCCAACCCTAACCCCCCAACCCTAACCCTAACACCCTAACCCCCTATCCCTAACCCCAACACCCTAACCCCCTAACCCTAACCCCTAACCCCTAATCCGCTAACCCTAACCCAACCCCTAACCCCAACCCTAACCCCCTAACCCTAACACCCTAACCCTCTAACCTTAACCCCAACACCCTAACCCTAACCCCTAACCCTAACCCTGACACCCTAACCCCCTAACCCTGACCCCCTAACCCCAACCCCTACCCCTAACCCCAACCCCCTAACCCTCTAACCCTAACCCCACACCCTAACCCCAACCCTAACCCCTAACTTTAACTCTGACTCTAAGTGTATCTCCACTTTATGACTCCCCCAACCTAAAACCCCTACCTTTCCCAGATCCCGCTCGGTTTGTCGGAAAAAGGGGTAAAAAAAATTAGGGTAAAAAACATTTGCGCAAAGCACTTACCCCGACTTGTTCAAGCCCCGACTTGTTCATGCCCCGACTTAGTTGGGGTAGGCGGAACACTTTGCTGGGGGTGGGTCAGCCCGACACTTGACCTTTGACCTCTGGGGACATGCCTCCTGACCTTTGACCTTTGGGGGAGGTCCCTATTCTAATCCCTGAGTCCTAACCTTGTTCTTCTAGGGGAAACCCTAAGCCTAGCCCCTAACCCTTAACCCCAACCCTAACCCAAACCCAAACCCCTGACCCTATCCCCTAACCCTAAACCCCTAACCCTACTGCTAATACTAACTCTAATCCTAACTCTAACCCTAACCCCCTAACCCCAACCCCCAACCCTAACCCCCTAACCAATCTAACCCTAACCAATCTAACCCTAACACCCTAACCCTAACACCCTAACCCTCTAACCCTAACCCTCTAACCATAACACCCTAACCCCCTAACCCCGAAGTGCACGCTAAGCACTTACCCCGACTTGTTCAAGCCCCGACTTTTTCATGCCCCGACTTAGTTGAGGTAGGCGGAACACTTTGCTGGGGGTGGGTCAGTCCGACACTTGACCTTTGACCTCTGGGACACACCTCCTGACCTTTGGGAGAGGTCCCTATTCTAATCCCTGAGTCCTTACCTTGTTCTTCTAGGGGAAACCCTAACTCCCCCTAACCCTACCCCTATCCTTAAATCTCATCCTCACCCCTAACCTCAACCCTAACCCCCTAACTCTAACCCTAACACCCTAACCCCGCAACTCTAACACCCTAACCCCAACCCAATCTCACCCTAACCCCTAAACCTAACCCCTAACCCCCTGACCCTAAACCCCTGACCCTAAACCCCAAACCCTAACCTTGTTCTTCTAGGGGAAACCCTAACCCTTAACCCGTAACCCTAACCCCAACACCTAACCCTAACCCCTAACCCTAAGTCTTAACTCTAGCCATAATCCCAAATAACCTTTGACATATGAACTTTAACTCTAAGTGTATCTCCACTTTATGACTCCCCCACCCTAAAACCCCTACCTTTCCCAGATCCCGCTCGGTTTGTCAGAAAAAGGGTAAAAAAAAAAAAATTTTAGGCTCGGTCGCCATCGCTCCCTCGCCCCGTAAAAACTCGGGGGCGTGTTGGCTGCCTCGCTTCGCTCGCTCCTTTTTTAAAAAAACATTTGCGCAAATGTGCGAAGCACAAAGCGCTCGCTAAGCACTTACCCCGACTTGTTCAAGCCCCGACTTTTTCATACCCCGTCAAGGACACTTGACCTTTGACCTCTGGGGACACGCCTCCTGACCTTTGGGGGAGGTCCCTATTCTAATCCCTGAGTCCTAACCTTGTTCTTCTAGGGGAAACCCTAACCCTCTAACCCCCTAACACCCTAACCCTCTAACCCTGAACCCCTAAACCACTACCCTTAACCCCTAATCCTAACAACCCTAACCCCCCTAACTCCTAAACCCTAACGTAGGGGTTTTAGGGTAGGGGAGTCATGAAGTGGAGATACACTTAGAGTTAGGGTTAAAGTTCATATGTCAAAGGTTGGTTAGGGTTGGGGTGTTACGGGGTTGGGGTAAGTTAGCAAAAATATGGACCAAGAGGCCCGCAGGGTTTTCTAGGTCATTCTCCTTGCTAGGCAAAGTAAAAACTGAAGCTGCTAGGAGCAGTGAGAAGGGTTGATAGCACGGGGCCCGCCCCCCTGGGGCGGGATTAAAGTTCTGTGTATTGTGTAACAATTTTGCCTAGTTTCTCCTAATGGCAGGCTAAACAACCCATTTAGTTACAGAGAGGAGCTGTATCGGTCGGTGAATATAAGAGAAATTTAATTTTAGGCTCGCTTGCCAAAGCTCACTCGCCCATAGAAACTCTTAGTATGCGCAGGCTGACTCACTTCGCTCGGCAGCCTTTTTAAAATAAAATATTAGCGCTAAGCGCAAATGCGCACGCAGAGCCCTTACCCCGACTTGTTCATGACCCAACTTAGTTGTGGTAGGCGGAAAACTTTAGTGGGCCATCCAGACCACTTGACCTTTGACTTCTGCGGGGACATGCCTGCTGACCTTTGAACTTTGGGGAAGGTCCCTATTACAATCCGAGTCCTAACCTTGTTCTTCCAGGGGAAACCCTAACCCAAACCCCCAAACCCATCAATAGATCTATCCATCTAACCCTACCCCTAACAAACTAACCCCCAATCCTAACCCCTTAACCCCCAACCTCCACTAACCCTAACCTAACCCTAACTCCTAACTATCTAACCGTAACCTCAACCCATCTAACCCTGACTCCAAACCTACCCATAACTATAAACCCTGACCATAACACTCTAACCCATACCCATCTAACCCCTAACCTCTAACCCATCTAACCCTAAACCCATGACCCCTAACAACCTAACCTGAAGGGTAGGGTAAGGATTGGGTTAAGGGGTAAGGGTTGGGGTTAGGGTGAGGGTTAGGGGGTTAGGATGGGCAGGTAGAAGAATAAGCTACCATTTTGGGGGAGAAGGGACACGGATAAGCTATCATTCTGGGGGTGCAGGAAGAAGGATAAGCTACTATTCTGGGGGAGCAGGGAGAAGGATAAGCTACTATTCTGGGGGAGCAGGGAGAAGGATAAGTGATCATTCTGGGAAGCAGGGAGAAGGATAAGCTATCATTCTGGGGGAGCAGGTAGAAGGATAAGCTATCATTCTGGGGAGCAGGGAGAAGGATAAGCTATCATTCTGGGGGAGCAGGGAGAAGGATAAACTATCATTCTGGAGGAGCAGGTAGAAGGATAAGCAACTATTGTGGGGGAGCAGGGAGAAGGATAATCAACCATTCTGGAGGAGGAGGGAGATGGATAAGTGATCATTCTGGGGGAGCAGGGAGAAGGATAAGCTACTACTCTGGGGAAGCAGGGAGAAGGATAAGCTATCATTCTGGGGGAGCAGGGAGGATAAGCTATCATTCTGGAGAAGCAAGAATAAGGATAAGCAACTATTCTGGGGGAGCAGGGAGAAGCATAAGCTACTATTCTGGGGGAGCAGGGAGAAGGATAATCAACCAACCATACTGGAGGAGCAGGGAGAAGGATAAGCTACTATTCTGGGGAAGCAGGGAGAAGGATAAGCTATCATTCTGGGGGAGAAGGATAAGCTACAATTTTGGGGATAGCAGGAAGAAGGATAAGCTATCATTCTGGGGGAGCAGGGAGAAGGATAAGCTATCATTCTGGGGGAGCAGGGAGAAGGATAAGCTATCATTCTGGGGCAGCAGGGAGAAGGATAAGCCACTATTATAGGGGAGCAGGGAGAAGGATACGCTACCATTCTGGGGGAGCAGGGAGAAGGATAATCAACCATTCTGGAGGAGCAGGGAGAAGGATAAGTGATCATTCTGGGGTAGCAGGGAGAAGGATAAGCGATCATTCTGGGAGAGCAGGGAGAAGGATAAGCAATCATTCTGGGGGAGCAGGGAGAAGGATAAGCTACTATTCTGGGGAAGCAGGGAGAAGGATAAGCTATCATTCTGGGGAAGCAGGGAGAAGGATAAGCTATCATTCTGGGGGAGAAGGATAAACTACAATTTTGGGGGAGCAGGAAGAAGGATAAGCTATCATTCTGGGGGAGCAGGGAGAAGGATAAGCTATCATTCAGGGGGAGCAGGGAGAAGGATAAGTGATCATTCTCGGTGAGCAGGGAGAAGGATAAGCTATCATTCTGGGGGAGCAGGGAGAAGGATAAGCTAGCATTCTGGGGGAGAAGAGTGAAGGCTATGTGACAATTCTGGGGGAGCAGGGAAAAGGATAAGCTACCATTCTGGAGGAGCAGGGAGAAGGATAAGCTACTATTCTGGGGAAGCAGGGAGAAGGATAAGCTATCATTCTGGAGGAGCAGGGAGAAGGATAAGCTACCATTTTGGGGGAGCAGGGAGAAGGATAAGCTACCATTCTGGGGGAGCAGGGAGAAGGATAAGCTACCATTTTGGGGGAGCAGGGAGAAGGATAAGTGATAATTCTGGGGAAGCAGGGAGAAGGATAAGCTACTATTCTGGGGAAGCAGGGAGAAGGATAAGCTATCATTCTGGGGGAGACGGATAAGCTACAATTTTGGGGGAGCAGGAAGGATAAGCTATCATTCTGGGGGAGCAGGGAGAAGGATAAGCTATCATTCTGGGGCAGCAGGGAGAAGGATAAGCCACTATTCTAGGGGGATCAGGGAGAAGGATACGCTACCATTCTGGGGGAGCAGGGAGAAGGATAATCAACCATTCTGGAGGAGCAGGGAGAAGGATAAGTGATCATTCTGGGGTAGCAGGGAGAAGGATAAGTGATCATTCTGGGAGAGCAGGGAGAAGGATAAGCGATCATTCTGGGAGAGCAGGGAGAAGGATAAGCTACTATTCTGGGGAAGCAGGGAGAAGGATAAGCTATCATTCTGGGGGAGAAGGATAAACTACAATTTTGGGGGAGCAGGAAGAAGGATAAGCTATCATTCTGGGGGAGCAGGGAGAAGGATAAGTGATCATTCTGGGGGAGCAGGTAGAAGGATAAGTGATTCTGGGGGAGCAGGGAGAATGATAAGCTATCATTCTGGAGGAGCAGGGAGAAGGATAAGTGATCATTCAGGGGGAGCAGGGAGAAGGATAAGCTAGCATTGTGTGGGAGAAGAGTGAAGGCTATGTGACAATTCTGGGGGAGCTGGGAGAAAGATAAGCTACCATTCTGGAGGAGCAGGGAGAAGGATAAGCTACTATTCTGGGGAAGCAGGGAGAAGGATAAGCTATCATTCTGGAGGAGCAGGGAGAAGGATAAGCTACTATTCTGGGGGAGCAGAGAGAAGTATAATCAAACATTCTGGAGGAGCAGGGAGAAAGATAAGCTATTCTGGAGGAGCAGGGAGAAGGATAAGCTACCATTTTGGGGGAGTAGGGAGAAGGATAAGCTACCATTCTGGGGGAGCAGGGAGAAGGATAAGCTACCATTTTGGGGGAGCAGAGAGAAGGATAAGTGATAATTCTGGGGAAGCAGGGAGAAGGATAAGCTACTATTCTGGGGAAGCAGGGAGAAGGATAAGCTATCATTCTGGGGGAGAAGGATAAGCTACAATTTTGGGGGAGCAGGAAGGATAAGCTATCCTTCTGGGGGAGCAGGGAGAAGGATAAGCTACTATTCTGGGGGAGCAGAGAGAAGGATAATCAAACATTCTGGAGGAGCAGGGAAAAGGATAAGTGATCATTCTGGGAAGCAGGGAGAAGGATAAGATATCATTCTGGGGGAGCAGGGAGAAGGATAAGCTACCATTCTGGGGGAGCAGGGAGAAGGATAAGTGATCATTCTGGGGGAGAAGAGTAAAGGCTATGTGACAATTCTGGGGGAGCAGGGAGAAGGATAAGCTACCATTCTGGAGGAGCAGGGAGAAGGATAAGCTACTATTCTGGGGGAGCAGGGAGAAGGATAAGCTACTATTCTGGGGGAGCAGAGAGAAGGATAATCAAACATTCTGGAGGAGCAGGGAGAAGGATAAGTGATCATTCTGGGGTATCAGGGAGAAGGATAAGCTATCATTCTGGGGGAGCATGGAGAAGGATAAGCTACTATTCTGGGGGAGCAGGGAGAAAGATAAGCTATTCTGGAGGAGCAGGGAGAAGGATAAGCTACCATTTTGGGGGGGCAGGGAGATGGATAAGCTACCATTCTGGGGGAGCAGGGAGAAGGATAAGCTACCATTCTGGGGGAGCAGGGAGAAGGATAAGCTACCATTCTGGGGGAGCAGAGAGAAGGATAAGCTATCATTCTGGGGGAGCAGGGAGGATAAGCTATCATTCTGGAGGAGCAGGGATAAGGATAAGCTATCATTCTGGAGGAGCAGGGATAAGGATAAGCAACTATTCTGGGGGAGCAGGGAGAAGCATAAGCTACTATTCTGGGGGAGCAGGGAGAAGGATAATCAACCATACTGGAGGAGCAGGGAGAAGGATAAGTGATAATTCTGGGGAAGCAGGGAGAAGGATAAGCTACTATTCTGGGGAAGCAGGGAGAAGGATAAGCGATCATTCTGGGGGAGCAGGGAGAAGAATTAGCTACTATTCTGGGGAAGCAGGGAGAAGGATAAGCTACCATACTGGGGGTGAAGGATAAGCTACAATTTTGGGGGAGCAGGAAGAAGGATAACCTATCATTCTGGGGGAGCAGGGAGAAGGATAAGCTATCATTCTGGGGGAGCAGGGAGAAGGATAAGCTATCATTCTGGGGGAGCAGGGAGAAGGATAAGCCACTATTGTAGGGGAGCAGGGAGAAGGATACGCTACCATTCTGGGGGAGCAGGGAGAAGGATAAGTGATCATTCTGGGGTAGCAGGGAGAAGTATAAGCGATCATTCTGGGGGAACAGGGAGAAGGATAAGCTACTATTCTGGGGAAGCAGGGAGAAGGAGAAGCTATCATTCTGGGGGAGAAGGATAAAACTACAATTTTGGGGAAGCAGGAAGAAGGATAAGCTACTATTCTGGGGAAGCAGGGAGAAGAAAAATCAAACATTCTGGAGGAGCAGGGAGAAGGATAAGCTACTATTCTGGGGGAGCAGAGAGAAGGATAATCAAACATTCTGGAGGAGCAGGGAGAAGGATAAGTGATCATTCTGGGAAGCAGGGAGAAGGTTAAGCAACCATTCTGGAGGAGCAATGAGATGGATAAGTGATCATTCTGGGGTAGCAGGGAGAAGGATAAGCGATCATTCTGGGAGAGCAGGGAGAAGGATAAGCAATCATTCTGGGGGAGCAGGGAGAAGGATAAGCTACTATTCTGGGGAAGCAGGGAGAAGGATAAGCTATCATTCTGGGGAAGAAGGATAAGCTATCATTCTGGGGGAGCAGGGAGAAGGATAAGCTATCATTCTGGAGGAGCAGGGAGAAGGATAAGCTATCATTCTGGAGGAGCAGGGAGAAGGATAAGTGATCATTCAGGGGGAGCAGGGAGAAGGATAAGTGATCATTCTGGGGGAGCAGGGAGAAGGATAAGCTAGCATTCTGGGGGAGAAGAGTGAAGGCTATGTGACAATTCTGGGGGAGCAGGGAAAAGGATAAGCTACCATTCTGGAGGAGCAGGGAGAAGGATAAGCTACTATTCTGGGGAAGCAGGGAGAAGGATAAGCTATCATTCTGGAGGAGCAGGGAGAAGGATAAGCTACCATTTTGGGGGAGCAGGGAGAAGGATAAGCTACCATTCTGGGGGAGCAGGGAGAAGGATAAGCTACCATTTTGGGGGAGCAGGGAGAAGGATAAGTAATAATTCTGGGGAAGCAGGGAGAAGGATAAGCTACTATTCTGGGGAAGCAGGGAGAAGGATAAGCTATCATTCTGGGGGAGAAGGATAAGCTACAATTTTGGGGGAGCAGGAAGGATAAGCTATCATTCTGGGGGAGCAGGGAGAAGGATAAGCTATCATTCTGGGGCAGCAGGGAGAAGGATAAGCCACTATTCTAGGGGCTCAGGGAGAAGGATACGCTACCATTCTGGGGGAGCAGGGAGAAGGATAATCAACCATTCTGGAGGAGCAGGGAGAAGGATAAGTGATCATTCTGGGGTAGCAGGGAGAAGGATAAGTGATCATTCTGGGAGAGCAGGGAGAAGGATAAGCGATCATTCTGGGAGAGCAGGGAGAAGGATAAGCTACTATTCTGGGGAAGCAGGGAGAAGGATAAGCTACTATTCTGGGGAAGCAGGGAGAAGGATAAGCTATCATTCTGGGGGAGAAGGATAAACTACAATTTTGGGGGAGCAGGAAGAAGGATAAGCTATCATTCTGGGGGAGCAGGGAGAAGGATAAGTGATCATTCTGGGGGAGCAGGGAGAAGGATAAGTGATTCTGGGGGAGCAGGGAGAATGATAAGCTATCATTCTGGAGGAGCAGGGAGAAGGATAAGTGATCATTCAGGGGGAGCAGGGAGAAGGATAAGCTAGCATTGTGGGGGAGAAGAGTGAAGGCTATGTGACAATTCTGGGGGAGCTGGGAGAAAGATAAGCTACCATTCTGGAGGAGCAGGGAGAAGGATAAGCTATCATTCTGGAGGAGCAGGGAGAAGGATAAGCTACTATTCTGGGGGAGCAGAGAGAAGTATAATCAAACATTCTGGAGGAGCAGGGAGAAAGATAAGCTATTCTGGAGGAGCAGGGAGAAGGATAAGCTACCATTTTGGGGGAGTAGGGAGAAGGATAAGCTACCATTCTGGGGGAGCAGGGAGAAGGATAAGCTACCATTTTGGGGGAGCAGAGAGAAGGATAAGTGATAATTCTGGGGAAGCAGGGAGAAGGATAAGCTACTATTCTGGGGAAGCAGGGAGAAGGATAAGCTATCATTCTGGGGGAGAAGGATAAGCTACAATTTTGGGGGAGCAGGAAGAAGGATAAGCTATCCTTCTGGGGGAGCAGGGAGAAGGATAAGCTACTATTCTGGGGGAGCAGAGAGAAGGATAATCAAACATTCTGGAGGAGCAGGGAGAAGGATAAGTGATCATTCTGGGAAGCAGGGAGAAGGATAAGATATCATTCTGGGGGAGCAGGGAGAAGGATAAGCTACCATTCTGGGGGAGCAGGGAGAAGGATAAGTGATCATTCTGGGGGAGCAGGGAGAAGGATAAGCTAACATTCTGGGGGAGAAGAGTAAAGGCTATGTGACAATTCTGGGGGAGCAGGGAGAAGGATAAGCTACCATTCTGGAGGAGCAGGGAGAAGGATAAGCTACTATTCTGGGGGAGCAGGGAGAAGGATAAGCTACTATTCTGGGGGAGCAGAGAGAAGGATAATCAAACATTCTGGAGGAGCAGGGAGAAGGATAAGTGATCATTCTGGGGTATCAGGGAGAAGGATAAGCTATCATTCTGGGGGAGCATGGAGAAGGATAAGCTATTCTGGAGGAGCAGGGAGAAGGATAAGCTACCATTTTGGGGGGGCAGGGAGATGGATAAGCTACCATTCTGGGGGAGCAGGGAGAAGGATAAGCTAGCATTCTGGGGGAGCAGGGAGAAGGATAAGCTACCATTCTGGGGGAGCAGGGAGAAGGATAAGCTATCATTCTGGGGGAGCAGGGATAAGGATAAGCTATCATTCTGGAGGAGCAGGGATAAGGATAAGCAACTATTCTGGGGGAGCAGGGAAAAGCATAAGCTACTATTCTGGGGGAGCAGGGAGAAGGATAATCAACCATACTGGAGGAGCAGGGAGAAGGATAAGTGATAATTCTGGGGAAGCAGGGAGAAGGATAAGCTACTATTCTGGGGAAGCAGGGAGAAGGATAAGCGATCATTCTGGGGGAGCAGGGAGAAGGATAAGCTACTATTCTGGGGAAGCAGGGAGAAGGATAAGCTACCATACTGGGGGTGAAGGATAAGCTACAATTTTGGGGGAGCAGGAAGAAGGATAACCTATCATTCTGGGGGAGCAGGGAGAAGGATAAGCTATCATTCTGGGGGAGCAGGGAGAAGGATAAGCTATCATTTTCTGGGGGAGCAGGGAGAAGGATAAGCCACTATTGTAGGGGAGCAGGGAGAAGGATACGCTACCATTCTGGGGGAGCAGGGAGAAGGATAAGTGATCATTCTGGGGTAGCAGGGAGAAGTATAAGCGATCATTCTGGGGGAACAGGGAGAAGGATAAGCTACTATTCTGGGGAAGCAGGGAGAAGGAGAAGCTATCATTCTGGGGGAGAAGGATAAACTACAATTTTGGGGAAGCAGGAAGAAGGATAAGCTACTATTCTGGGGAAGCAGGGAGAAGAAAAATCAAACATTCTGGAGGAGCAGGGAGAAGGATAAGCTACTATTCTGGGGGAGCAGAGAGAAGGATAAGTGATCATTCTGGGAAGCAGGGAGAAGGTTAAGCAACCATTCTGGAGGAGCAATGAGATGGATAAGTGATCATTCTGGGGTAGCGGGGAGAAGGATAAGATATCATTCTGGGGGAGCAGGGAGAAGGATAAGCTACTATTCTGGGGGAGCAGTGAGAAGGATAAGCTATCATTCTGGGGGAGAAGGGTGAAGGCTATGTGACAATTCTGGGGGAGCAGGGAGAAGAATAAGCTACCATTCTGGGGAAGCAGGGAGAAGGTTAAGATACCATTCTGGAGGAGCAGGGAGATAGATAAGTGATGATTCTAGGGTAGCAGGGAGAAGAAGGATAAGCTACTATTCTGGGGGAGCAGGGAGAAGGATAAGCTACTATTCTGGGGGAGCAGGGAGAAGGATAAGCTATCATTCTGTGGTAGCAGGGAGAAGGATAAGCTATCATTCTGGGGTAGTAGGGAGAAGGATAAGCTACTATTCTGGGGGAGCAGGGAGGATCAAATAATTCGCTATTACCTTTTGTACCACCACCCCCTCCCTTTAGAATGTAAGCTCTACGAGCAGGGCCCTCCTGTAACTTTTGTATTGAACTGTACTGTAATTGTGTTGTCCCCCCTATAGATTGTAAAGCGCTGCGTAAACTGTTGGCACTATATAAATCATATATAATAATAAAAATTCTGGGGGAGCAGGGAGAAGCATAAGCTATCATTCTGGGGGAGCAGGGAGAAGGATAAGTGATCATTCTGGGGGAACAGGGAGAAGGATAAGCAACAATTCTGGGGGAGCAGGGAGAAGGATAAGCTACCATTCTGGAGGAGCAGGGAGAAGAATAAGCTACCATTCTGGGGGAGCAGGGAGAAGACTAAGTTACTATTCTGGGGAAGCAGGGAGAAGACTAAGTTACTATTCTGGGGAAGCAGGGAGAAGGATAAGCTATCATTCTGGAGAAGGATAAGCTATAATTCTGGGGGAGCAGGGAGAAGGATAAGCTAGTATTCTGGGGAAGCAGGGAGAAGGATAGGCTACCATTCTGGGGGAGCAGGGAGAATAATAAGCTAACATTCTAGAGGAGCAGGGAGAAGGATACACTACCATTCTGGGGGAGCAGGGAGAAGGATAAGCTACCATTCTGGGGGAGCAGGGAGAAGGATAAGCTATCATTTTGGGGGAGCAGGGAGAAGGATAAGCCACTATTCTGGGGGAGCAGGGAGAGGGATAATCAACCATTCTGGAGAAGCAGGGATAAGAGAAAAGAGAGAAAGAGGAGTGACCATACTGAAGGTTAAATGAGGTAACCCTACTAACCCCTCAACCCAAGACCTATGGAAACACTAATACCAAAATTCTAAACAACAAAAAGCAAAAAAAACAACAATCAAAAACCACAAGCCCACAAGCAGCACACACCATCAAAAAGCACAAACCAACGTCTTAGCGGCTGCACAGTCCTGATTCTTCAGATAAAGCAGTTAAGAGGCTGCTATTCCAGTGTGTGTGTTGCTGAGTAAAGCTGGATACACATTGGCAGGAAATCGCCCAGTTCCTGATGAACTGTCCGACTATCTGTCAGTGTGTACAACTGTCTGACGAAGGAACATGCTGGAGAACCAGCAACCGATGGTTGAAAATGCTGCTCAGTGTATTCTGTCGGGGAGGGGGAAGTCCCCCTGTATAGTGTGAATGTGTGAGTGTGGCTGAGTCAGAGACAACATCCTAGCCGCTGCACAGTCCCATTACTAGTTCAGGAATATCAGCAGCGAGGAGGCCGGTATCTGATATGTGGTGGTAAAATCGTCCTACCTTACATCACAGGGTGTCCTTGGTGCTCCTTCACCTCCTTCCATAGTCCAATCCAGGAGAAATCCTCTGTAGATGATGGGATGCCTTAACATCTGGCAAGGAAGGCAGATCACAGCTTCTTTCTTCTCTGTCCTCAGAAGGTTCTTCACTCCACAGACCATCTGAAAGGTGACAGTATTCTGGGTCAGAGAAAACCATCATAAGACAGGGAGTTACCCTGAGGTGACAGAAAAAAGCCGAACACAGAGTCTGGAATTGCTGCCTCCTGGCTATCAAAGGCTATCATCTCCAAAGGACTGGATTCCCTAATTCCAGAGCCTCTAACCCAAAGAATGCAGATTGTTCTTACTTTACTGGCTGAAGACTAAAATAATAACACTTGGCTTCAATACACAAATGTCAGCACCACAGGACCACTTCTTATTCCATGCTTGTTCATCTGCCATCTATCCCCTCTCCCTCATCTATGTCTGGAGGCACCCTACACCTCCATCCCTCCCCTCTATCTCACTGTCCTCACCTGTACATCTATGTCTACACCCCATCCCTCCCCTCTATCTCAATGTCCATCTATGTCTGGAGGTACCCTACACCCCCATCCCTCCCCTCTATCTCCCTGTCCTATGTCTGGATGTACCCTACACCCCATCCCATCTAGCCTCCCCCCCCCCCCCCCGTAATATATATTACTAGCCACTGCTTCATCTCCTGCAGAAGATCTTCTATCCATCTTTATTTATTTATTTATTTATTTTAAAGCCTGTGGCGTGCAAAACACACTCCAAAAAACTTCACCCGGTGCATAAAAAATGTGCACACACATAAAGAGTGACACAAAAAAGTGCAACGGGTACACAAGGCCTCTAAAATCAGAGGACCTTGTCCTGAATCCCCTGGGGCATTAGGCTCCTGACAGGGACAAGGACAGTTAAAACTTGGTCTTCCTGGCCGAAACAGACCCACCCAAATACTAGGTGAGGCTCCCCCTGAAGGGAGACCCCAACCCTAAGGCAGAGGGTGAACTAAGCCAGAAGGCCATGTCCACCCCCACACCAGACTTTCAGGACAGGCCCTAGAACCTGTGACCCTACTCATCACAGCAAACGTGCAAAGTGACAAAACAAGACGTGACAAAACACACACTGAAAATAAATAAAAAGTGGGGAAGGGATAGTGGAGAGGAGAGTGAAAAGGTGGTCGTTGTGTAAAACAACGACCAGGCCCTCCGGCCAGGAATAAAAAATCCCTCTGGTCCCAGCTAAAAGGCCCGGCCCAAGAGGCAGGTGCTAAAAAAGCGTGTTATGGTGCAGTGACCTTGGTGCCCAAAATCAAAGTGACCCTCACTCACAGTGATTCTTAGGCACCCCCGGACTGCCACTCCAGGGGCACATACACCATAGGCTTTCAAGACCGCCCTGACCCCCGGTCCAGACCACAGCAGCCCCCACCCCGGACAGGAAGGCATGAAGATCAGGAAGCTTGGTGAGAGCCCTTTGCCATCAGGCTCCACCGTCGCTCCCGTCACTCCTTCCTAATTACATTCGGAAGTACTAACCGCTCCTCCCCCCACCAAGGGAGGAGCCGGTTTTCCCTCCGAAAAACTGCCCGGGGCTAGAACTACCCCAATCCAGACCAGAAGGCCAGGTACCCGACCCTCTGGATCCGACCAGGCAGCACCCATCCTCACCAGGAGCATCCTTCCAGACGGCTCAGACTCGACCATGCATTGGCCCCCAGTTTACTGTCGGGCGGCACGACGTGGCCCCTACCGAAACCGTCCTTCCGGATGCAAATTACACCATCCGAGAGGGCCGCCCAAACTCTCTCGAATAGGGATGGACCAGCGCCTCCTTTGGCAACTGATAAGAACAGATACTACACTTGATCTTAGCCAAAAGGCCGAGAAGCGACCATTCCGGGGGAGCAGGGAGAAAGATAAGCTATCATTTTGAGGGAGCAGGGAGAAGGACAAGCTACCATTCTGGGGGAGAAGGGAGAAGGATAAGATACCTTTCTGGGGGAGCAGGCAAAAGGATAAGCTATCATTTTGGGGAGCAGGGAGAAGGACAAGCTACCATTCTGGGGGAGCAGGGAGAAGGACAAGCTACCATTCTAGGGGAGCAGGGAGAAGGACAAGCTACCATTCTGGGGGAGCAGGGAGAAGGACAAGCTACCATTCTCGGGGAGCAGGCAAAAGGATGAGCTATTATTTTGGGGAGCAGGGAGAAGGATAAGCTATCATTCTGTGGGAGCAGGGAGAAGGATACGCTACCATTTTTGGGGAGCGGGGAGAAGGATAAGCTACCATTCTGGGGGAGAAGGATAAGCTACCATTTTTGGTGAGAAGGATAAGCTACATTCTGGGGGAGCAGGGAGAAGTATATGCTATCATTCTTTGGGAGCAGGGAGAAGGTTAAGCTACCATTCTGGGGGAGCAGGGAGAAGGATAATCTACCATTCCGGGGGAGCAGGGAGAAGGATAAGCTACCATTCTGGGGGAGAAGGGAGAAGGATAAGCTACCATTCTGGGGGAGAAGGGAGAAGAATAAGCTACCATTCTGGGGAAGCAGGGAGAAGAATAAGCTACCATTCTGGGGAAGCAGGGAGAAGGATAAGCTATCATTATGGGGGAGCAGGGAGAAGGATAAGCTACCATTCTGGGGGAGCAGAAAAGAGTGGTAAAGGAGAAGAGAGAAGAAGGATGAGTGATCATACTAGTTGAGAAAGAGAGAATGATGAGTGACGATCCAGGAGAAGCGGGTATAGGAGAAAAGAGAGAAAGAGGAGTGACAATACTGTAGGATAAATGAGGTAACCCTACTAACCCCTCAACTCAAGACCTATGGAAACACTAAAACCAAAATTCGAACCAGCAAAAAGCAAAAGACAACATTCAAAACCACAAGCCCACAAACAGCACACACCATCAAAAAGCACAAACCAACGTCTTAGCAGCTGCACCATCCTGATTGTTCAGATAAAGCAGTGAAGAGGCTGCTATTCCAGTGTGTGTGTTGCTGAGTAAAGCTGGGTACACATTGACAGGAAATCGCCCAACTCCTTATGAACTGTCCGACTTTCTGTAAGTGTTGTGGTAGTACAGAATCTCCAATCCTGGGACCGGGTTTTGGGACCAGCCAGCAGTCTGGCTGGATGATTGCACAGGTGGGTCTTGGGCTTAAAACAAAGCCAACACCATGGTTCTGGGCTCCACCCTCCCGAGGAGTCCAGGCGTGTAAGGGAGAAGAAGTGTGCATGTCTGCACAGGTCGGTCTGTCAGAGCAGACAGAGGGTCCAAGCTTGTGGGCTGAAAGAGAAGCTGTTAAAGAGTGCTGAGGTACTGGGTGTACAGGAACTCTGTTAAAGAGCCAAGAGGGCTGCAGCAGAAGTCTGAGCAGCAGTGCTGCTAAAGAGAGCCAGGTGGCTTGGTATTTTTGGTTCTACATACATTACTGCTGTGGAAAGCTGAAACCCCTGTGTGGGCAACTATTTTGTTATCTGACTTTACTTTCTTTAATAAAAGTGGGCCTACGAGCCCTTAAACGACATCTGGTGTGGATCCAGCTCACTGGTAAGCTCTACCTTTAAGCTAAAATAACCCCCAAATATTACAAGTGGTGTTCGAATGCGGGCACAAGACGGTGGAATCCGGGTCCTTGCTCCACAGTAAGTTCAAGTCAGGAACTATTGGCTGTGTGTGAAAGTGCAGCCAGGCAAAAGGCATTCCGTGTTGCAGGTGGTGTACCTGTGAATGAAAAGTCAAATTTTTTTTTTCCTTGCTATGAACTGTGTTTGTGTGTATGAGACAGCACAATCAGTGTGTGCAATGTGCAGGTGAGGAAAGCTTGCATGAAGAGAAAAGCAACTTGCTTTAAAAGAGACACTTTCATTTTCCTGGACTGTTTAAAGTTGCTCTGGAGTCTCTAAGTATGGGGCGGTCAAAGCTCTTAAAAGAAGCCAGGTTTGCTGAAATGAGAGACAGAGCTCTGTGGTTGGAGGGGATGTTACCGCCTGAACGAGCCCCATACATACCTGATCAGAGTTTATCAAGGAGAAAAAGGGCTGGGGTTGTCCCTAGCAACCCTGGTGCAATGAGTGCACAGGTGACTGCTGTTATGGAGAGTCCACCAGCATTTGAATCTGCAGTGGATTGGTGCAAGCGGCATTTAGCAGCACTGGACCAAGCTACAGAGGAAAGGAAGCCAACCCTCAGTGCAAGGGGAAAGCCGCTGGATGTCCATAACTGGAAGAGGGCTGTTGTTGCCCCTGGCAAAGCTGATGCAGTTAAAACAGCTATTGTGAATGTGTCACAGCATGAGACGGGATCCAGCAGAGAGAAGCCCATGCTATATGCAAGGAGAGAGGCTGATCAAAGGCTGAGGATGAGAGTGGTTGCCCATAGCAACGCAGAGGAAGCCAGTCGGGCTGTCTCTGTACCATGGGCTATGTCTAATAAGGATCGTGGAAAGTGGCTTAAGGAGGAGCCAGTTTATCATGTTGGAGAGAGCCAGCAAAGTTCTGCTGGGAGAGTGCGGTCTCCCATGGCAACCGGAGTGAAATTTATGCCTGAAAGGAGCTGCAGTAGAGGTTTCGTTCAGCGTCCCCACAAAGAGGCCTGTGCATTCCGGCCAGCTGGGAATCACCAGGAGAGAATCGCTTTGGGAAAAAATCGTCCAGTACCATGCCTGGAATGTGGCCAGCTGGGGCATGGCATGTTTTCTTGCCCTAGGTTGTGGAATACGGCTGGAGATAATGTTGCTGAGAAAGTTTTGTCTGTAGGCTCAGATTCCGGTGAAAATATGTTTGCAGTCACCCCTAGCAACAAGAAGTTTCCTGTTGTGCCTGCAGGGGGTGCTAAACGGTGGGAGATGCCTGCTGTAGTTTCATCCCATGGCCCCCAGGAGGAGTTGGCCAGTAAAAGTGCAGCAGAGGACTGGTGCATAAGACGACGTACTCAAATGAAGATGGTGACCCCAACTACTGTGGTGGGTAAGACTGTCTTTAATGAAATGATGGCTGGAACTGCTGATTTCATGTTTAAAAGGACTGGTTACGAGACTGTCCATGACGATGTGAGAGTGACCCCAGTTAGTGGGGCCACTGAATGTGCACTTGAGAATGACTTTTCCCTATATAGTGGGAATGCAAGGGTTAAAATCCAAATAGAACCTGTGTTGATGTCTAAAAGATTTGTGTCTAATGACTATCAGGCTCAAGTTGACCATGGGCTAGGACAGCCTACAAATGCGAAAAATGCTATAAGTGTTACTGTTAATGAAAAGTTTAATGCTGTTGGGAAAACGTTTGCTCTGAAAGAACCTGGGGTTATCAAAAATGGGCTGTTGCCTGTAGCAACTGGTGGTAAGACAGCACAGTTGTCCACAGGAATCTCCAGGGAACTTCATGTGTTGGAGTCAGAGGTTGCCCTGGACAACTGCGATGTCACTCTGGTGGGACAGAATGGAACTGTACTGTGTAATGGTAATGTGTTAGTGCAAGCTGCTAGTACTAAAAATGTGCAGGTAAATGGTGGATTAACACAACCTATAAAAAATGCAAAGGTGTGTGAGGCTTATGAAATGCAAGCAGAGCAAGGTGGTGAATATGGTGTATTGCAACCTGTGCTACCACAGTCTGACGTGATTTACAATGACTGGTGTTATGAGTCTGCAGCTGAGCCAGTCTGTTCTTATGTGTCTCCTTGGGCAGATGGATCGGTGCTGAGGAATACCGCAGAAGGGAGCGCACATACAACAGATTGGGATAGTTGGAGCAAAGATCTTATCTCCCTGATAGATAAGGCTTTTATGCACAAAGATAAGGTGGACAAGGTTTCTGCTGGGCCAGCAGGAGGGGCTGCAGAACAGCCTGTACCTGAGGGCGCGGTGGCTGCTGCAGGAGTTAACCCTGGTGAGCAGGATGAACCAAATAAGGGCACAGCAGAGACATTGTCCGTGACCCACAAAACTGAGGTTGGCATGGAGTGGCAACGTGACGTCACTGGTAATGTTCTGGAGCAGTTCACTGATGCTGAGCCTGAGAAGTTGGGTATGAGTCCAGCAATTGGCAGCGCTCTGATGGAGCACCAGGCTGTGTTTACCTCCAGCTGCGAGAAGGTTCCGTTAACCATTGCAACTTTTCAAGTCTCAGCAAGTGAGTCTCTCTGCATCCCCAGTGTCATGAAAATCCCCAGGAAGGACTTAGGTCTGGAGTCAAGGGCCTGGTTATTAACGGAAGCATTAAAAGAGATGCTTGAACTTTGGGATGTACAGCCAATCTATACTAGTGTGTCTCCTCCACAGTCTTATGGTCTGGTATTGCGGAGTACCACTAGGTGGAGCACTGTATGGCAGGCTGTACAGAGCAAAGCAATACAGGACAGGAATGGTTTATTCCTAAATTTGCTACTTTTGTTAAAAGTTGCCGCTACGTATGCTGCTAGATTAGCTCCAGAAGAAATATTTGAGACAGATATTGGAGAAGTTGAAAATAAGCCTAAAATGTCTGTGGTTACACCTCCTAACAGCCAGATGGGAAGCATTTCTGCTGCTATGGTCCAGTGTGGTGCTGGTCAGTTGTTGGTGAAGGGCACGTATACTGCACCAGTAGAAAAACCACATGAGGTGGAAGGGCCATGTGTGGACCTGAAAGCAGCAGAGATCCTGACCAGGGCTCAAACAAAGGTGGTTAAAGAGACTGGGGTCCCCAGTCCAGTGCTTGGTTTAGGTGACAAACCTAATAAGGTCCCTGGGACAGGGGAATGGACAAGGAGTGTGATAAAAATTGTATGTGGATCAGACCAGAGCTTGCCTGTTCCGGTGGATAAAAATACAGATGGCATCAGAACAGGTCAAGTGATAGGACAGCTGCCTGCAGAGTGGGTGAACCCAGGGGAGGTGGCGTCCTGTGAGGTTCCAGTGGGTGATGGCGGCCCTCCAGTATGTGTGCCCTCTGTGGACTCTACCCTAGCAAATGTTGGAAAAAAAGGCATTGGTGACATGTGCAACATTGAGAGGTCTAATGTTGGTTTGAATATGTCTGTCAATGATGAACCAAATAATGTGTTAATGGTACATGATAATGTGGTGTCCAAAGGTACAGGTAAACCTAGTAATCAATTAGTGACTGCTGAGGCAGGTACCAGAAATAAGAGGTGGGTTTCCGTTCTAAACACTATAGAAATAGGCCCCCTACAGTCTCAGAACAGTACTGCTGAGATAGTTTTGGGGAAACCTGGGAACCTGAAGCGTGGAGGCAGAAGGGTTGGTAGAAAGACCAACGGGAACCCATTAAGATTTCAGGAGAGGAAGTGCTTATGGAAATTCACTCGGAAGAAAAGTTGGGAAGGTCGCATCAAAGCTCATAGCAGAGTGACAGTAAGGCTTAGAGGGAGACACCAAAGGAGGCATTGGGTGGAGTTCCCCGTTAGGAGAAGCGAGGTTGGACAGGAGGGTACTTCTGTAAATGGTATCTGGCACAGAGGTGCCAAAAGTAACTTGGGTGTTCCGCCCTCGGGGTCGAAACAAAGGGGGGGGGATATGTGGTAGTACGGAATCTCCAATCCTGGGACCGGGTTTTGGGACCAGCCAGCAGTCTGGCTGGATGATTGCACAGGTGGGTCTTGGGCTTAAAACAAAGCCAACACCATGGTTCTGGGCTCCACCCTCCCGAGGAGTCCAGGCGTGTAAGGGAGAAGAAGTGTGCATGTCTGCACAGGTCGGTCTGTCAGAGCAGACAGAGGGTCCAAGCTTGTGGGCTGAAAGAGAAGCTGTTAAAGAGTGCTGAGGTACTGGGTGTACAGGAACTCTGTTAAAGAGCCAAGAGGGCTGCAGCAGAAGTCTGAGCAGCAGTGCTGCTAAAGAGAGCCAGGTGGCTTGGTATTTTTGGTTCTACATACATTACTGCTGTGGAAAGCTGAAACCCCTGTGTGGGCAACTATTTTGTTATCTGACTTTACTTTCTTTAATAAAAGTGGGCCTACGAGCCCTTAAACGACATCTGGTGTGGATCCAGCTCACTGGTAAGCTCTACCTTTAAGCTAAAATAACCCCCAAATATTACAGTGTGTACAGCTATCAGATGAAGGGACATGCTGGAGAACCAGCAGCCAATGGCTGCAAATTCAGCTCAGTGTATTCTGTCAGGGGGTGTGGGAAGTCTCCTGTCAGAACACAACAGCACAGCGGGAGAGATCACCACATCCCTTGGTGTTAGTACGGAGATCTGACACACTGGTTGAATGAAGAACAAATTTCAGTGTGTAACAGACTTAAAGCTGGGTCCAATGTTTTTGCAGCAGTCTCTGAACAAACAGGATTGTGCAGCAGCTCATACGTTGTTACGGCTTTACTAAGCAACACACACAACTACATTCCAGCCTCTTTGCTGTGGCACAGTCCTGTTTGTTCAGACACAGCTGCAGAGTATTCCGTTGTGTGTGGCTAAGTATGGCCGGGCCAACGTCTTTGATGCTATGTCAGGACAGGACTCTACAGCAGCAAAGACATTGGCTCGGCCTTACTAAGCCTCATGTACACAAAGGAATGGCAGGCTCTCTGCAGCTGTGTCTGAACAAACAGGACTGTAGGACTGAAGCAAAGAGGCTGGAATTTAGTTTTGTGTTTTACTGAGTAAAGCCGTGACAACTACTTAGCTGTCACACAGTCCTGATTGTTCAAAGACATTGGACCCAGCTTTAAAGACTGTGCCACAGAAGAGGCTGGTATTGTGTCCATATGGCTGAAGTCTTTGCTGCTATATCTGAACAAGAAACAGGACTGTGCATCAGCAAAGAGGCTGACATTCTATAGTGTGCATGTGGCTGAGGCTAAGCCAACGTCTTCACTACTGCACAGTCCTGTTTGTTCAGAAACAGCAGAAAAGAGGCTGACAGTTAGTTTTGTGCATGTGGCTGAGTAAGCCCGGACCAAGAACTAAGCTGTTGCGCAGTCCTGTTGCTTGTTCAGGTAGAGTAACTATGTTGCCCTCTCACCCCACCCCCCTTATATTTACCTGAGTCCTATCATGATCTAGTGCTGTGCCCCTTTACAGCGGCTCTCTCCTCTCTCTCTGCTCAGAGAGGCAGCTGTGGGAGACAATGGCTCCTGTTGTGGTCTATGAAATCATGGGAGCAGAGAGTGGGGGACAGGGTCAAGCTGTACTGTGTGTGTCAATAGACACACAATGCATGGCTCAGAATCGGGAGGTGGCACCGTTATTCCAGTGTGATTGGCTGGGGAAGCCCGGGTCAATGTCTAGCTCCTGCACAGTCTTCTTTCCTTGTTATGTCGGGAAAGAGTGAATGTGGCTGAGTCAGAGACAACATCCTAGCCGCTGCACAGTCCCATTACTAGCTCAGGAATATCAGCAGCGAGGAGGCCGGTATCTGATACATGGTGGTAAAATCCTCCTACCTTACATCACAGGGTGTCCTTGGAGCTCCTTCACCTCCTGCCATAGTCCAATCCAGGAGAAATCCTCTGTAGATGATGAGATGCCTTAACATCTGACAGGGAAGGCAGATCACAGCTTCTTTCTTCTATGTCCTCAGAAGGCTCTTCACTCCACAGACCCTCTGAAAGGTGACAGTATTCTGTGCCAGAGAAAACAATCATAAGACAGGGAGTTACCCTGAGATGACAGCAATAAGCTGAACACAGAGTCTGGAATTGCTGCTTCGTGGCTATCAGCCACAAAAGGACCCTACACCCCATCCCTCTCCTCTCACTGTCAATCTATGTCTGGAGGTACCCTACACCCCCATCCCATCTAGCCCCCCTCTAATATATATTACCAGCCACTGCTCCATCTCCTGCAGAAGATCTTCTATCCATCTTGATGCTGCAGTCGGGGGGTCAGTCTTATGGTGTCACCGTAGATTTTCTCCTCAGGTTGTTCCTTCATTCTGCTGCAAAGAGAATATTATTATTATCAGTTAGTGAGACTCAACAGCGATGGTTTAATGGTTCCCAGTCCAGTTTTATTTTTACAGACAAAGTACTCCCCACTCATCTCTCTGAATATGGACAAAGTTCCCAACTGTTCTGACTTCACTGGCAGCTTGCTTGCTGCAGAGAGTACACTTCACATTAATTCAGAAGCCCTTGTACACACGGTCGGACATTCCGATCGACAATGTCCGATAGGACCGTGTTGTCGGATAATCCGACAGTATGTGGGCTCCATCGGACTGTTTCCGTCGGAGTATCCGATGGGCCAAGTTTTCCAGCTGGGCTATAAAATTTTCCGACAACAAGATCCGATCGGACTTTGTCCGATCATGTGTAGAGAATTCCGATTGGACAAAGTGCCACGCATGTTCAGATCAAATTCCTAGACCAAAGCTATTGGCTACTGGCCTGAATGTAGTCCCGCCCTAACGAAATAACGTCATCATGTTAAGTACGATCAGATTTTCTGACAACTTTGTCCGACTGTGTGTATGCAACAGTTTCGGACAAAATCAGACGGATTTGGTTGTCGGAATGTCCGACCGTGTGTACAAGGGCTAAGAGTTAAAGAGGAAGTAAAGGCACTTTAACCGGTTCCCGACCAGCGCACGCCGATGTACGTCGGCAGAATGGCACGGGCAGGCATATTAGCGTACAGGTACGTCCAATCTTCAATGCCGCCCTGCCATCGCGAGCGCGCCGGCACGCTCGCGTGCCGGTCGGGACCCCCGTGAGTCCGGTCGCGGATGCCACGGGCGTACCCGCGATCGTCTCACGGGACGGCTGAACGGAAGAAATGCCGTGTAAACAGCATTTCTCCATTCTGCCTAGCAACTAGTGACGCTGATCTCTGCTCCATGTGATTGGAGCAGAGATCAGTGTTCACTAAATGAAAGCCCAACCCCCCCACAGTTAGTAACACACCCCTAGGAACACTTAACCCCTACACTGCCACCCACTGGTTAACCCCTCTTGTACCTACAGGTAAGCCTTAATCTAGGCTTACCTGTAGGTCAAAGTGGTTTGTAAGGGTTTACAACCACTTTAAAGATGAGCAGTGAGTGTGTGATGTGTGTGAGGGAGGACATTCTGGGAGTCCCATGAAAATACAAACTATCTTCAGCCCACCATTGTAGAAATGCAAAAATACAACATTTATTAGCCAGCAAAAATTGTCAGTGCAGCCTGAGAAAAGGGTTCTCGGGGACCTCAGATGACACACTTTCTGGGGGCAATAAATCTCCTATTTCTGTATTATTACCATGCAGTGCTGGTGATTACATTCCAGACTTTTCTACAGACAACGCCATTACTTATAACCTGATCCCCCCCATACACCCCCCGGCCACCATTACCCCCATTTGATCCACCCATTCCCTCCATTACGCCCCCGGCCACTGTTATCCCCCCATTTCATCCACCAATTCCCTCCATACACAACCCCAGGCCACATCAACCCCATTTCATCCCTCCATGACCCCCTTCACTAATACATACCTCTGGCCACCATTACCCCCTCATTCCTTCTATACACCCTCTGGCCACCATCATCACCCAATCCATCCATCCATTCCCTCCATACACCCCCCCAGCCAACATAAACCCCCCATTTCATCCACCCATTTACTCCATGCACCCCCTAGCCCCATTAACCGCATTCCATCCCTCCATCATCCCCTTCATTCATACACCCTCCGGCCACCATCACCACCCACCATCCTCCCTATTCCATCCATACATCGCCCTTCACCCACATTCCCTTATACACCCCTCAGACCCCATCACTCTATTCTATCTTCAAACTCCCCCATATAACCCCCCTACCCCATTATATAGTTACATAGTCCTCTATTTCCCCGTATACACCCATCACACCCATTCCATCCACTCCTTCCCTCCATACACCCTCCCAGCCACCATTAACCCCTCATTTCATCACCCTCTTCACCCATACACCCCCGGGCCACCATCACCCACATTCCTCCATACACCCTTCAGACCGCTATCACTCCATTCTATCCCCCAACTCCCCCATATAACCCTCCTTCCCCATTATATCCCTCTATTTCCCTGTATACACCCATAACACCCATTCCATCCCCCCTTCCCTCCATACACCACCCCAGCCACCATCAACCCCCCATTTCATCACGCCCTTCACACATACACCCCCCACCATCACCCCTATTCCATCCATACACCGCCCTTCACCCATACACCCCCAGCCACCATCACCCATATTCCCCCATACACCCCTCAGACCCCCCCATCACTCCATTCTATCACCCAACTCCCCCACATAACCCCCCTTCCCCATGAACCCCATTACCTCCCTCTACTCCCCTCATTACCTCCTAGGCCCCATCACCCCTATTCCACCCCCCTACTCTCCCCATACATACCCCCAGACCTCCACCCCCCATCACAGGTCCCTATTATCCCATAAACCCTCCAGATCCCTATTCCATCCCCTTATTACCCCCATTTCATCACCATATCCCCCATAAACCCCCAGATCCCTTTTCCATCTTCTTATTCCCTTACACCCCCATGTCATCCTCCCATACACCCCCAGGCCCCCATCTTCCCCATTACATCCCCCCTACTCCTCCCATACACACTCTCAGACCCAAATTTCATTCCCTTTATTACTCACATATCTACCCCATGCCCTCATCGCCCCTACTCCACTCCCCATCTCCCCCAATAAACTCCCATTCCTTCAACCTAATCCCCCATATCACCAATTTCCCCAATCCTACTTCCGGTGTGATCACAGAGCTGTCATAGTGGACAGTAGAGAATGAATTGGTCTTCAACAAGATGGCGGCCGCAGACATCCCAAAATAATAGCTTCTACAAACAGCAAGTTCTTCTCCTATTGCTTGTAAACTAAGCAGATCCTCAAAAACATTTTTTTTTGCTGTGGACGCCACACATTGTGGCCCTTCCCGGCCCGGATTGTATTGGGGAAATCTAATATTCTATGCAGGACCTTCAGAGGGAGTCATACCAGGTACAGCAGACAGATGGCAGCATTTTACTGTCATATAGTGTGATACCACATTCGTCCACAAAGCGGCGACAGATTTATATTCCGTGTATAGAAAATTAGAATTAGCCACAAGGTGGCAGCATATTGTTTGTATGTGATACAGCGCATGCCCAGTCCGCCGCTATAATATGGGAAATAACTGTTTTGTTCTTCAAGAAAACGAAGCGATGAGGACTTTTCTGTTTAATGTATTGCGGAGGACCAGAGCAGCTGCCATTATAACAAGCTGGATAATACTCTGGTCTTCGGTATTATGGCGGCCGTCCCGGACATTTTCCTCATACAGTTAGATTTCCCTATCAGGCTCTGCTGCTTTGTAGAAGTACCAATCACTGTGCGGTGGGCGTGACCATTTCCGAGTGGTCGTAGTTTACAAAGGCGGGGTAAGTGGGCAGACCCCGCCCCCACCAATCTAATTGGACAGTTTATAATGTTTCTGAGCCTTGGAGCCGGACATTATTTTGTTAGAGAGAAAATGACCCGCATGCAGTTTATTTTCACCTAATGAAGCCGGGGCTACGAGAAGTGGGTTCTATATAACGACTAGTCCGCCATTTTATTGAGGAGCGGTGTTTCGTCTGATTAGGCCACCCGTCAGAATGTGTAACGGAAGTGACGTTCCTTCGCCGCCATCTTGCTACACCCAGCACTCCACAGTAAGACTACAGTGAGAAGGAGAAAGCGGTCATCTTGTTACACCCACCGGAGTTTTGCATTTTACACTTATTTTAACAGTAAAGTGAACTTATATAGTGAAATACAGGACTTAGAACTCCGTCTGAATGTTTAGATGTTGAATTTTAAAAGCAGAGGTCAGCTTGATCATCTCATAGGTTTGCTAAGCTGAGAGAATTTGGCTGCTATTAATTCAACAACTAACCAGTAAGACGGAGTTCTAAGTCCTATATTTCACTATATAAACTCACTTTATTGTTAAAAATATGTGTAAAATGCAAAAATCCAGTGGGTGTAACAAGATATCCGCTTTCTCCCTTCTCAGGGTATCCTTACTATGGAGGAGTGCGGGGTGTAGCAAGATGGCGACGATGTAATGTCACTTCCGTTACACACTGGGACGGGTCGCCGAACCTGACGAAACATCGCCATCTTGTTGAGGCCCACTCCAGATGGTATAACAAAAAATGGCGGCTCAGGCATGCGCAGTCGAAAATACGAAGCTAAAATTCGTTATGCTGCCGCCTTGTGGTTTGACCTGGAATAACTCTCATGTGTTACTATACACATAATATACGCTATACACATAATATTACCGTCACTCTGCCCCCTTGTGGATGGATCTGGTGACCCCCCGTGTTACTATACATATAATATTACCGTCACTCTGCTCCCTTGTGGTTGGATCTTGTATGACTTTCCCTGTTTTACTATACACATAACCGTCACTCTGCCCCCTTGTGGATGGATCTGGTATGACCCCCCGTGTTACTATACATATAATATTATCGTCACTCTGCTCCCTTGTGGTTGGATCTTGTATGACTTTCCCTGTTTTACTATACACATAATATTACTGTCACTCTGCCCCCTTGTGGTTGGACCTGGTATGACTTTCCCTGTTTTACTACCGTATACATATAATATTATCATCACTCTGCCTCCTTGTGGTTGGAACTGGTATGACTCCCCCTGTGTTACTATATATATAATATTACCGTCACTCTACCCCCTTGTGGTTGTATCTGGTATGACCCCCGTGTTACTATACATATAATATTACTGTCACTCTGCTCCCTTGTGGTTGGATCTTGTATGACTTTCCCTGTTTTACTATACATATAATATTATCAACACTCTGCCTCCTTGTGGTTGGAACTGGTATGACTCCCCCTGTGTTACTATACATATATTACTGTCAGTCTGGCTCCCTGTGGTTGGATCTGGTATGACTCCCCCTGTGTTACTATACATATAATATTACTGTCACTGTGCCCCCCTGTGGTTGGATCTAGTATGTCCAGGCCAATTTTAACTTTCAGCGCTGTCCCTCTTTGAATGACAATTGCGCAGTCATGCAACACTGTATCCATTTTAATTTGTATCATTTTTTTTCACTCAAATCAAGCTTTTTTTTGGTGGTATTTTATCACTACCGGGGTTCACTGATGGGCACTGATGGGCACTGATGAGGTGGCACTGATAATTGTGCACTGATTGGCGGCACTGATTGGCGCTGACAGCGTGACTGGCTTCCTTTTACTTCTGTGATTAGCTGTCATTGGCTCTCAGTTGATCACATAGTAAAGGGCCCACTGTGATTGGCCCTTTACACTGCTCTGTGATCAGCAGAGTCTCAAAGACCAGGGGCATCAGAATACTGGGAATATTGTGTGTTTGATGTCATAAGCGTTGTTCTACCGAGTACGGTAGTGTTTTGCGAGCAGTAAAAGAAGTTACTGGGTCACAAACTGCACATGGCGCCATTTTACATATGACATACATGCTTTGGTCCTCTACACTACACTACACAATTGCTGGTTTTCCCATCTCCCTACAGGCCATTACTATGTTTGGAAGGCCAACAAGGAGAGGCAGACAGGCACGAGCCAATAAAAGAGGACAAGCAGGCTCTATGTCTAGAGGCAACAGTGCTGGTCATGGATGCTGTGCATTGTCATCAGCACGTTACCATGGGACACGCTTGTCCTTATTTTCAGCAGCTGGACGTGTTGAGCCGCATCATGCTGAAGACTTGGTAGAGTGGATGACCAAGCCCTCCTCATCCTCCTCATCCTCTCCCACCCAGGCTCAGGGTACTAGCAAAGCAGCTGCCAACGCGTCCTCTTCCCTCGTCTCAATGTCCTCAGTCACTCCTTCCCTAGACCCACCATGTCCTCCTGAGGAGTCCCCCAAACTGTTTGAGCACAGTGTTGGGTACATGCTCCAGGAGGATGCCCAGCATGTTGAAGGCTCTGATGATGATACCCAGCTAGAGGAAGGCAGTAGCATGAGCACCGAGAGAGAGGACAGCAATCTGGTAGTCATGTTACACCAGCTGCAGAATACTGCCAGGTTTGCTCCAGTGATGAAGAGGTAGGGGGTGATGAGGTCACTGACTCCACGTGGGTGCCTGATAGGAGAGAGGAGGAGGAGGCACATCTCCAACGAGGCAGGATGCCCTCCGGGGGCCAGCTCAGGGGCAGCACACGACTGAATCACACCGCAGAGCTCCGCCTGTGCAGGGCGCTGCCTCTGCACGTTATTCCAAAAGTTCTTTGGTGTGGGCCTTTTTTGAGACCAGTGCATCAGATCGCACTGCTGCTATTTGCAACATATGTCTCTGTCTCAAGTGTATCTCACATGGCCAACACATCAGCCACTTGGGTACCACATGCTTGACCAGACATATGTTGACCTGCCATGCAGCTCATTGGCAAGCGTACCTTAAAGCGGAGGTCCACCCTAAAGTGGACCTTTCGCTCATTGGAATCCCCCCCCCTCCGGCCCTACAATTGGCACCTTTCAGGGGGGAGGGGGGGTGCAGGTACCTGTACAGTACAGGTATCTGCACCCACTTCCGGCATAGCTATCTGCGGAAAGTCCCCGGCTGCCTGCCGGGAAACTCACAGATCCCAGAGGCAGCGGGACCATCCTTATTGCGCAGCGCGACTCGCGCATGCACAGTAGGGAACCGGGAAATGAAGCCGAAAGGCTCCACTTCCTGATTCCCACAGCCAAGATGGCGGCGGCAGCACCCGAGAGAGGATCGAGAGATCGGCTTTGGGTGCCGACATCGCGGGCGCGCTGGGCGGGTAAGTGTGCTTATTTTAAAAGTCAGCAGCTGCAGTATTTGTAGCTGCTGGCTTTTAAAAAAAAAAACGGCGGAACTCCCGGCGGACTCCCGCTTTAAAGACCCACATCAAAGAACAAAGCGGACCTCTCCTTGCTCCTCATCAGCTGGGATCTCCAACCCCACTAGACCTTCAGTCCTCTGTGAAACCTGCACTGAGAGGAATGAAGGTGTAGAATTAGGTGTGTCACAGCCAAGTACTTGTGGGCACTCTGCTAGAAGTACACCCACGTCCGATTGTAGCAGGCAAATTTCCCTGCCCCAGCTGCTGGTCTGTCAAAGGAAGTTCACTTCCAGCCACCCACATGCCCAGCGGTTGAATGCTAGCTTGGCTAAATTGCAAGCACTTCAACTGCTGCCTTTTCAGTTGGTAGACTCGACCCCCTCCTGTGAGTTTGTGCGATGTGCAGTTCCTCAGTGGCAGGTCCCCAAACACCACTTTTTCTCATGGAAGACGATTCCGGCTCTATTCCGGCATGTGGAAGGCAATGTCCATGCCTCGCTGGACAGGATGGTGACTCATGGTCCAGCAGGCATGGACAGGGATGTTACCTATCTTTCACGGCCCATTGGGTGACTCTTCTGGCAGCTGGGAAGGATGCAGGACAAGGTGCAGTAGTGTTGGAGGTTGTTCCGCCACCACGCCTCCAAAATGCTACTACTGGTTGTGACACACCTCTCTCCTCCACCCCCTCCTCTTCTTCTTCCTCCATGGCCTCTTCCAGTGCTCTGTCCTCGGAACCAGCGGTGCTCCGTAGGCGTTCAAGGTGCTACGCAAGTACGCAAGAAAAAAGATGCCATATTGTGCTTACGCTAGTTTGTTTGGGGGACAGGAGACACACTAGGGCAGATATTTTGTCAGCTCTGCAGGGGCAGGCTGAGAGGTGGTTGACGCCATGCCAGCTTAAGCCAGGATTGGTGGTTTGCGACAATGGCACCAACCTCCTCTCTGCCCTCCAACAGGGACAACTGACCCATGTGCCCTGTGTGGCTCACGTCCTTAACCTGGTGGTGCAGAGGTTCTTGGGCAGGTACCCGGGCTTACAGGATGTCCTGAGGCAGGCCAGGAAAGTCTGTGTGCATTTCCACCAATCATTTAATGCCAGTGCTCGGCTGGCTGAGCTCCAAAAGGAGTTGAACCTGCCCAAGAACCGCCTTATATGTGACATGCCCACCAGGTGGAACGCAACGTTGGCCATCCTGCAGTGGCTACACACGCAGCAGAGGGCCATTAATGAGTTCCCTGTGCGACTGCGGCACAAGAACAGGGTCAGGGGAGCTCTTTTTTTTTACCACGCCAGTGGGACATGATCAGGGATGCAGGCACTGTCTTGTCACCATTTGAGGAGGCCACGAGGATGGTGAGCAGTGACAGTGCATGCATCATTGACACTGTACCTCTTGTCCACCTGTTGGAGCATACGCTGCGTGGAATAATGGACAGGGCACTTGAGGGAGAACAGAGGCAGGAAGAGGAGGACTTCCTTGCCTCTCAAGGCTCCCTTTATCCAGACAGTGTTCCTTCTGTCCTACCCATCACACAGGAAGAGGACAAGGGGGAGGACTGTGTCAGCATGGAAGTGGAGCCTGGCACTCAGCATCAGCATCAGCAGTCTTTTAGGGATGATTTACAGTCCCAAGAAACACGTGGACTTGTACGTGGCTGGGAGAAGGTGGCTGCGTATCATGTTGTCCTTAGTGACCCAGAGGACTCCGGACTGAATGCCTCAGCTAACCTACGCTGCATTGCCTTCCTGATCCTGCAAAGCCTGCGGAAGGATCCTCGTATTCTTCAGATCAAGGAGAGGGGCCATTACTGGGTGGCCACTCTCCTTGATCCACGGTACAAGGCTAAGGTTTCGGACCTTATCTTGCCGTCGCAGAGGGAGCAGAGGAAGAGACATCTCTGGGAGGCCTTGCAGAAAGGTCTGTGCAACACGTTCTCAAAGACTGGGAGGTTACAAACTCCTGGTCCTGGACAACGTGTTGCTGAGGCTTCGGTCAGTCACAGAAGGAGTGGTGGAGAAGGTGGCCGTCTGACTGATGCATTCAGACAATTTTTTTAGTCTGCAGCCCCAAGGTATGATCGGTTCCAGCAACCATTGCCAGCGTCTGATTTACATGGTGCAGGAATACTTAGGGGCAAGGTCAGACTTGGACACCTTTCCCAACGAAAATCCTCTAGCTTACTGGGTCTTGAGGATGGATCACTGGCCAGAGCTTGCATAGTATGCAATTGAGCTACTCCTGTCTAGTGATGGACGAACTTCCGACGGGATGTTTCGCGAACGCGGACCGCAAACGCGGCCGATAGTTCGCGAACCGTAACGTTCACGGCAGGCCCCATTGACTTCAATGGGAGGCGAACTTCGCAAACCTATAGGTCGAATTTGCAGCCACAAAATAATTATTAGCTGTGCAAACATAGTCCCACCACATGGCCAATGACATAACACATGTATGAGGTGAATCTGGGATCGACAACTACAAGCATTCTTTTTTTATATGGGAAATTGTTCCGACAATTCAGGACTGTGGAGCGCATGAAGGCAATGGAGGAGAGGGAAGGTCAGGGATCAAGGTAGGCAAAGAAGAGGGTGCAGGAGATGATCACCAGCAGCGTCACATACAGCAATGACACCTGCACCGTGATAGAGTCATCTGACAGCAGCACCGTGATAGAGAGCACTGACATCAGCACCGTGACATACAGCAAAGACACCTGTACCGTGACAGAGTCATCTGACAACAGCACCGTGATAGAGAGCACTGACATCAGCAGCGTGACATAAAGCACTCACACCAGCACCATGATATACAGCACTGACAGCAGCACCGTGATAGAGAGCACTGACATCAGCAGCGTGACATAAAGCACTCACACCAGCACCGCGATATACAGCACTGACACCTGCACCGTAAGCAGCCCCAGGAAGAAGTCAGCACAGCACAGGGATGGTGGGATCCCCTCATAATGAGCATAGCACAGGGATGGTGGGAGCCCCTCATAATAAGCAGCCCCAGGAGGAAGTCAGCACAGCATAGGGATGGTGGGAGCCCCTCATAATGAGCATAGCACAGGGATGGTGGGAGCCCCTAATAATAAGCAGCCCCAGGAGGAAGTCAGCACAGCACAGGGATGGTGGGAGCCCCTCATAATAAGCAGCCCCAGGAGGATGTCAGCACAGCACAGGGATGGTGGGAGCCCCTCATAATAAGCAGTCCCAGTAGAAATATGACACCGCTCAACCTCTTCAAACAGGAGGGTACGGGCATATAGTACGGTGTGCTTTTTGTGACAAGGAAGTGAGCCAAATGAAGAAAGAAGGTCTTTGTGCTCGTTTAAAAAAATTGTTTATAGACATACACATGGTCTACTGATCACATGTGTTGAATTCCTCCGAGATCCATGCCTCATTCCTTTTTTAGAAATGTGAGGTAGTTAACACTGTCATGAGCTAGGCGAGTGCGCTTATCGGTCACGATCCCCCCTGCTGCGCTGAACGTCCTTTCGGACAGGACACTGGATGAGGGGCAAGCCAACAGTTCTATTGCAAATTGGGCAAGCTCTGGCCAGAGGTCAAGCCTGCCCACCCAGTAGTCCAGGGGTTCATCACTCCTCAGAGCGTCCACATCGGCCGTTAACCCGATGTAGTCGGACACCTGACGGTCTAGGCGTTCCCTGATGCTGGATCCGGATAACACCTGTCGATGGGTTGGCTGAAAGAATGACCTCATATCCGAAGTCACCAACACATCTTCAAACCGGCCTCTTCTTGCAGGCGCTGTTGGATTGGTACCCGCAACTCCTTCTCTGGGAGTGGGAATTGCTCCTCTGCCAGCGCACGCAAAAGCAGAATGCAGCATTTCTCGAAGCAAGGCCTGGAAGTGCTGCATTCTGACAGCCCTCTGCGACGGCGGTAACATTTCCGCCATTTTGTGTTTGTACCGGGGGTCTAAGTACGTTGCCACCCAGTACTGGTCCTTGACCCTTATGCTTTTTATACGGGGGTCCCTATTAAAACACTGGAGCATGAAGGCCCCCATTTGCACTAAAGTGGAAGCCGTGTGGTGGCCTGGCTCCTGCTCATCATCCAGGATAATGTCGTCCTCTTCATTCTCCTCTCCCCATCCACGCACAACAGGGATCCCAGAAAGGTTTAAAGCATGCTCTTCTTGCTCCTCCTCATCCGCCCCGGCACCATCCTCCTCTGACTCCTCTTCAGACTCCTGTTGTTGACTTGTCTCAGATAGAGTAGCCCCCCCTGGGAATTCATCCAGCATTGCGACTTCCTCATCTTCCCGCTCCTGCTCCTCCACAGCTTGATCAATGACACGCCGCAATGCATGCTCCATAAAGAAGGCATAAGGTACAATGTCACTGATGGCGCCATGGCTGCGACTGACCAGTTTGGTGATCTCCTCAAATGGGCTCAGAAGTCTGCATGCGTTGCGCATGAGCAGACACTGGCGCGGTGAAAAAAACCCCAGCTCCCCAGAACCTGTTCTGCCGCAGAGTTCATACAGCTAGACGTTAACTGCACGTTTCTGCTGGAGCAGCCTATCAAGCATATAGAAGGTTGAGTTCCATCGCGTCGGGCAATCGCAAATAAGGCGTCTGACCGGCAGATTGTGTCGCCGCTGAATGTCAGCAAGGCGAGCCATGGCCGTGTAAGATCTTCTGAAATGGCCCGAGATTTTTCTTGCCTGCCGCAAGATGTCCTGGACCCCAGGGTATTTGACCACGAATCGCTGCACGACCAAGTTTAAGACGTGTGCCATGCATGGCACGTGCGTGATTTTGCCCTGTTTCAATGCGCTAAGCAGATTGGCACCGTTGTCACACACCACTTTTCCAACTGTCAAATTGAGCGGTGTTAGCCACTGATCTGCCTGTGAACGCAAAGCTGAAAGGAGTGCCGGGCCAGTGTGGCTCTTGGCTTCCAGGCACAACAGACGCCGCACAGCATGGCAACGTCTCACCTGGCATGTCGAATAGGTTCTGGGGAGCTTGGGCGGCGCAGTGGAAGAGACGCTAGCAGCGGAAAAGGAGGAGGCAGCTGAGGAGGAGAGGGAGGAGGATGGAGTAGGAGGAGGAGGAGAAGAAGAGTCAGGCCTGCATGCAATCCGTGGCGGTAAAACCAAATCTACACGGGTGCCACGGGTTACATGCTTGACGGCCGTCAGAATGTTCACCCAGTGGGCAGTAAAAGTGATATACCTTCCCTGCCCGTGTTTGCTAGACCACGTGTCTGTGGTCAGATGTATCTTGGCACCGACACTGTGTGCTAGAGATACATTCACTTGCCGCTGAACATGGCCATATAGCTCTGGGATGCCCTTCTGTGAGAAATACTTCCTTCCTTGGACCTTCCATTGTGGTGTTCCAATGGCCACAAATTTGCGAAAGGCCTCCGAGTCCACCAGTTTATATGGCAGTAGTTGGCGGGCTATGAGTTCTGACAAGCCAGCCTTCAACCGTTGGGCAAGAGGGTTATCCGGCATCATAATTTTTTTACGCTCGAACATTAGGCTCACGGAAGCCTGCCTTTTTGCAGAAAAACGTGAGCTTGGCGTGATGGAAGGTGGAGTGGAGGACAATTGTGAGGAGAGAGGAGAAGGAGAAGTAGAAGACGAGGCTGGACGGTGAGAGCCTGCAGTGTGGCTTTGTGTGTTCCGTTGCTCCCACTCGGCTCGGTGATGGCTGCCCATGTGCCTTCTTAAGGCGGTCGTCCCTAGGTGAGTGTTGGGCTTACCGCGACTAATGCATTGACTGCAAAGATTGCAGATGGCAACGCTATTGTCAGCAGCGGACACGTTAAAAAAAGCCCACACTGCAAAGCCATGTGCCGGTGTCCTGGGAGCGCTAGATGTGACCATACATGGTCGATGACTCGCTCCTGATACATTTGCAGTCTGCTTTGTCCCTCCTGTGCAATGTAAGTTATTCCTGCTTCTCCTCCCTATCTGCTGGTCCATATCTCCCTCTGAACTCCCCTCCTCTTCCTCTCTTGTGGGCACCCATGTGACATCACTAGACACGTCATCATCAACGTCACCTTCCCCACCGCTATAAGTAGAGATCTCGGAGTAGGCAGCAACACCGGAGACCAACCTCCTCCTTGGGCTGATCTGGGTACTGTCGTCAGACTGCTGAGTAGCGGTTGTTGCTACCTCCTCTTCCTGATCCAATACCAAGAGTGGCTGCGCATCAGAAATGTCCTCTTGATATGGATTGGAAAATAATTCCTGTGACTCAAGCGGAAGGTATGTGGTGGTGGTGGTGGTGGTTTTGTTGGTGGTAGTGTCTTTGTGGGTGCACATAGCAGAGAGTGAAGAAGAGGGTGCAGATCGAGAGGATGAGGAGGGTGCAGAAGAGTAAAGCCCCGTACACACGAGCGGACTTATGTCCGACAGACTTCCAAAGGAGTTCCGTCGGAGTTCTGCTGGAATTCCGACGGAGTTCTGACAGACTTTTCGGCCGAACGGACTTGGCCACACACAATCACACTAAACTCCGACGGATTCGAACGTGATGACGTACGACCCGACTCGAATAAGGAAGTTCATAGCCAGTAGCCAATAGCTGCCCTAGCGTCGGTTTTAGTCCGTCGGAGTAGCATACACACGAGCGGAGTTTTCGAAGGGGACCGGGTCCGGCGGAGTTCCTTCGGGAAAATTTGAAGCATGTTCCATATTCTAAAGTCCTCCGGACTTTGGCGAGTCAAAAGTACGTTGCAGCCCACACACGATCGGATAGTCTGACGGACTCAGTCCTTCGGACTTTGGATGTTGAAAAGTCCGCTCGTGTGTACGCGGCATAAGGCTGAGCGAGCCATTCAACCAAGTCTGGTGCGTCCTTTAAAGTAATTGAACGCACCTTCTGCAACTTCTCACTTTGGCTCAAGCCTGTTGCTCCTGCCCTACCCCTACCACCCCTGCAGAAGGGCCTGCCTCTTCCTCTGCCTGTCATTTGTTAAATGACCCTGTGACAAAGCTCTCAGTCCCTATACCAATGAAGGACTGCTGCAGTATAGGGCAGCGGTCAGCAGTAGTGCACCTCAACCCTATGTATTGTGGACCGATACCAGTCCTTATAGAATAGCAGACTGTACCTCACTCAACCCTATGTACTGTAGCACCCTAGACCAAGTTACCAGTCCTTTTAAGGACTTTTGTGGACCAAGTAGGTTGTGTGTGAGTGATTAGCAGACTGTACGTCAGTCCCTATACCAATGAAGGACTGCTGCAGTATAGGGCAGCGGTCAGCAGTAGTGCACCTCAACCCTATGTATTGTGGACCGATAACAGTCCTTAAAGAATAGCAGACTGTACCTCACTCAACCCTATGTACTGTAGCATCCTAGACCAAGTTACCAGTCCTTTAAGGACTTTTGTGGACCAAGTAGGTTGTGTGTGAGTGATTAGCAGACTGTAAGTCAGTCCCTATACCAATGAAGGACTGCTGCAGTATAGGGCAGCGGTCAGCAGTAGTGCACCTCAACCCTATGTATTGTGGACCGATAACATTCCTTATAGAATAGCAGACTGTACTTCACTCAACCCTATGTACTGTAGCACCCTAGACCAAGTTACCAGTCCTTATAAGGACCTTTGTGGACCAAGTAGGTTGTGTGTTAGTGATTAGCAGACTGTACATCAGTCCCTATACCAATGAAGGACTGCTGAAGTATAGGGCAGCGGTCAGCAGTAGTGCACCTAAACCCTATGTATTGTGGACCAATAACAGTCCTTATAGAATAGCAGACTGTACCTCACTCACCCCTATGTACTGTAGCACCCTAGACCAAGTTACCAGTTCTTTTAAGGACTTTTGTGGACCAAGTAGGTTGTGTGTGAGTGATTAGCAGACTGTACGTCAGTCCCTATACCAATGAAAGACTGCTGCAGTATAGGGCAGCGGTCAGCAGTAGTGCACCTCAACCCTATGTATTGTGGACCGATAACAGTCCTTATAGAATAGCAGACTGTACCTCACTCAACCCTATGTACTGTAGCACCCTAGACCAAGTTACCAGTCCTTTTAAGGACTTTTGTGGACCAAGTAGGTTGTGTGTGAGTGATTAGCAGACTGTACGTCAGTCCCTATACCAATGAAGGACTGCTGCAGTATAGGGCAGCGGTCAGCAGTAGTGCACCTCAACCCTATGTATTGTGGACCGATAACAGTCCTTATAGAACAGCAGACTGTACCTCACTCAACCCTATGTACTGTAGCACCCTAGACAGACCAAGTTAACAGTCTGATAAAGAGCTTTGTGGAACAAGTGAGTTGTTAATGATTATCAGACTGCAGCAGAAGGGCAGCAGTCAAGTATAATATTCTTTCTATATTTGGAAGAAAGAATATTATACGTGTACAAGCCTATTACCATACCACTGATACCAGTCCTGAAAAGAACCTTTGTGGAACTAATAGTAACAGCTACTGTTTAAACTGACCCTCACTGCCTGACACACAGCTTCCTGCCTGTCCCTATATAAACTGGCAAAACAGAGGCTGCTGGAACAATAACTGGTTACTGGAATAGCACTTTTGTGGACCTGATAGTAACAGCTAATGATGATGTCTAATCTGGATGTCCCTACAGCAGCACACAGCGTTCTGTCCCTTTCTCTAAACTGACAAAAGACACTCAGGCTGCTGCAACAATCAGTAGCACAGCACTGCCTATCCTGAACTACACCTAACACCTATACCAGTCCTGAAAAGAACTTTTGTGTACCAAATAGCTAGCGATTTATCTCTCCCTGCTCCACACAGCAACCTTTCCCTATAGTGACAGAAGAAATAATGTAAAATGGCAGCCGGATCGGGTGTATTTATAGGTTAGGGGGAATGTCCAAGTGTCCATGTGCTGTAATGTCTCAATTGGCTGTCTTGTACCCCATGATGGATGTGTCATTAGGTTAAAGTTCTTTTACACAGTAAAAACACGGAAGTCCGCCGGGCGAACGGCGGCAATAGTCCGCCGAACTTGCGGACCGCAAACAGCCGAAATTCGCAGCGAAACGACCGCCGGGCGAACTGTTCGGCCATCGCTACTCCTGTCCTGCATCCAGCGTTCTTTCGGAATGCACCTTCAGTGCTGCTGGTGGCTTTGTAACCGATCACAGGGTACGCCTGTCCACCGACTTGTTTGATCGACTGACCTTCATAAAGATGAATCAGTCTTGGATCACCACCAGCTACCAAGCACCTGAAGCTGATGTAACTGAATAATTTTTTTTTGAAATGTCACATCCCTTCAAGACTGCGTATGCTGATGCTGAGTGACTGTCCTGTTATGTTGATTGTCTATCCTCTTCCTCCTCAATGATCCTGCTGATATCTTGGAAGAACATTTTTGGTTCTGGATGATGCTACAAGCCTAATTTTTCAGCCCCTGTTTAACAGGGGCATGTAAAACAATTTTTCATGCAATGCTTTGCAGCAGGGCTCATTACTGCACTCCAACTAGAGTATATGGGAGAGGTTGCAGTGTCGTGGCACCAGTGCCTAAGGCCCAATTTTTCAGCCCCTGTTTAATAGGGGCATGTAATTACAATTATTGATGTAATATTTCACAGCAGGGCCCGTTCCTGAGCCCACCGAGAGTAACTTGAGTACTTATAGTGTTGTGGCACCAGCACCACCACCACAACCACCAAAGGCCCAATTTTTCTACCACTGTTCAACAATAGCATGTAATTACAATTCTTGATATAATAGTTCACAGCAGGGCACTCCAGCGCCCACCAAGAGTCACTTTGAGGGCTTACAGTGTTGTGGCAACACCAACACCTTAGGCCCACATTTCTGCAGAGCATATAGGGCAGGCCCCTACTTTCAAACATCCAACTTACAAACGTCTCCTTCTTTCAAACAGAAGGAGACAACAGGAAGTGAGATGAAAAAAGACGGCCGGCCAAAAAAATTATACAGGGGTGATAACCCTTCCCTATGTTTTCCAAAAATCTTAAAAATAGATTTTTGGACTGGAGCTACACTTTAAAAAGGTACCAGTTCAAAATTACAAACAGATTCTACTTACCACAACACACCTACACAGTCCCTGTCTTGTTTGCACTGCCTGTATACTGCTGTTCTGAGTACATCGGGCCTGGGGGCCCCACGCCTTTCCTGTTTTTAATTTGGGTACAGGGTTCCCCTTAATATCCGTACAAGACCCAAAGGGACTGGTAATGGGCAGGGGGGGGGGGGGGGGGGCTACCCATGCCATTTTCTCAATGATTTTCATCCGTATTGCTGGAACCAGATATTACATTAAAACCGCAAGCAGTTTTAAATGACTTTTTTACGTTAAATGTCATTTTGTGCAGGGACTGTTCTAAACACGGGAAACACGTGCCACTTCATAGGCATACTATAGACACCCCCCAGGCACGATATTTAAAAGAATATTTAACTTTTTTTTTCACTTTAATCATCATTAAAATCAGTGCTACTGAAAAAACGGGCGTTTTAAAAAAATTTTTAGGCATTGACCCATGTCCCCAAACCCTTTTTTGGACAATATCTTGCATATTAGCCATTAAAATTAGCACTTTTTATTTCAAACTTTCGAGTCCCATAGACTTCAATGGGGTTCTAAAGTTTGCACGAATTTTCGGTCCGTTCGAAAGTTCTGGTGCGAACCGAACTGGGGGGGTTGTTCAGCCCATCCCTAGTCCTAAGCAGCTGTTTCAGTGTTCCATTGAACCTCTCACACAGTCCGTTGGTCTGGGGGTGATAAGGAGAGCTCTATAGAGGATTTATCCTACAGAGCCTCTATAACAGGGTCCTCTGGTCGGAGATGATTTCCTGAGGCAAAACCACCCTGGCAAAGATCCAGAGCAAGGCATCAGCCATGGTTTCTGTGTGGATATTTGCCAGGGGAATGGCCTTTGTGTATTGGGTGGCATAATCCACCACAGTAAGGCTATATCTTTTCCCAGAATGACTAGGTCGGAGCAATGGTCCAACCAGGTCTACAGCAATGCAGCTAAAGGGTTCATCAATGATCGGTAAAGGGTGTAGGGGAGCTTTCAGTGGGCCCCCATGTTTACCCACCCTCTGTCATGTGTCACAGAATCGGCAATAAACGACTGAGTCAGACGTTGAAGGGTCCGGGACATCCCCAGGTGTCCGGCTAAGCCCCTCCATCTGGGCTTACTGGCAGGTGGTAACAGGGTAGGCTTCCAGGGATACATCCAGGGAGAAGGCTGAATTTAAACATCCCAAATCGTTGCCCAACAAAACCCCTGCAGGTAAGTTCAGCATTATTCCAACTTCCACTTCTTTGGCCCCCGAACCCCAATCAAAGTGAACCCTGGCAGTGGGGACCTGCATTACATTTCCCCTGGCCACCAGCACAGCTACAGATGTCCCATTTGCTCTGCAGGGTTTATCATCCGGGACTGTATCAGGGTAATAGTAGCTCCCGTGTCCCACAGACCCTGAGCAGTTTGACCATTAATCCACACGGTTTGTCAATGGTGCAAATGATTGCACAGGGTCTGCCTCATATAGAATTCCAATATTCTCCTCACTTGGGTAAGTCACATCATCTCTCTCCAGACAGTGTGAAGCAGCCTGGGCAGGTCCAAGGGGCCTGTTGTTCTGCGCGTCCTGGGAAACATTCTATGGACAATACCTCCTAACATGCCCTGCTTGGTTGCATCTGTAGCACAGGTCCCCTTTCCCTCGTAAAGATGGTAGCTGAGTGGGACTGGAGATCGTTGGCTGGTGTGGAGGGGCAACGCTACGTGGATGTTGGGGACAGGCCGGGCTGGTGTCTTAAGCTCTGATTTTACAGTCCGCCTTGTATTGGTCAGCTAGGGTGGTAGCTTCATCTACTGTGACTGGCCACCGATCCTTTACCCAGTCTCTAACTTCAAGTGGGGTATGATTGTAGAATTGTTCCAGAAGGATTGGCTGGAGCGCATCTGTCATGGTAACAGCTTGGCGCCCAGTCATCCAACTCTCCGCTGCTTGGGTCATTTGATGAGCCCATTCTGTACAAGGCTCTCTCTCCTTTCCGCAGAGGTTGCGAAACCTCAAACGGTGTGCCTCTGGAGTAATGCCAAAGTGAGCCCATAGTCTTTCTTTTACCTGTTCATAGTCCTTGCTTATCTTGTCTGGGACATTATTGTACGCCTCTGGAGCCCCTCCTGTGAGCTGGCTGACGAGGCGCCTGACCCAATCTGCTTTATTGACACTTTGGAGATCGCATTGGCGCGCAAACATTTACAGGTAAACATCCATCTCATCTTCCCCATCTTGAAACATTCGGAAGGTGGCATAGGATAGCTTTTTGCGGGCCACTGGAGCTTCTCGGTTGAACATAACTGACGCTCCTTGGTCCCGCTGGAGTTCAGCCATTCGCAGCTGGGACATTGTAACGAAACGTCCCTACACTTCGCTTGAGTGTTTTCGTTATATACCATTTCCTCCCAGTCTGAATACAGATATCAGATATTCCAACCACTCACAAGCACAAAACAAGACGATACTTGTTTAATTGCTGAACATGGACTGTTTTATTTGAAATGACACACAAATATATACAGCAGGTTTACAATAAAACTGTAACCAGAAAACGAATTAACATGAGCTAGTTAACGAATCATTTACACAGACTAGGTGATTTAGAAATATGACTCCCCAGGGCTTCTTGTCTCCTAGCTTGCTGACTATACAATACACATTATCATAAACATCAACACAGAACTCCTTCACACAATAGCAGGGTTAATTAGGACAAACAACAATGTTATCAGCTCTCTCAACTAACATGTTGATTTCAGAATCAAACAAACCAAGAATAGTCTTTACATATATCCTGGGAGATATTGAGGATAAATATTACTACCCCATTTTAAGTAATCCAAGATATATTTTCTCAGTTACTATTTCTAATATGGCATATACGGGGTTCCCAGAGTCTGTGTGTCTTGGGGGACATGGACCTGAATCTAAAATAACACCACCTCAAGGGTCACCAGGCATACAGCTCACAGAGAGCACCGTTCCCCAATCAATAGCAAGAAGCCAGCATTCAGTCCCATCTAAAAGTCTCTGTCCCTGCTGAGTCTGTCACAGACACCTCTTGTAACACTTGACTGATAGTCTCCTGTGGGGGGGTGAGTACAATACAAGGACAGTCACCACTGGACGTCACGCTGAAACTCTGTCGCCTCTGAGGTATCTGCTAGTAGGTTGCTGGCCTGGTCGACCTCCATTAGTTCGGTTATGAGCGTTGCTTTGGATTTGTTGCTGGAGAAATTTCCACGGGCTTCCAAGAGATCAAAGTGCTGCACTTGAGTCTGGCGTAGTGATGTTCCATCTGCTGTTAGGAGCAGGGGGTCCTGGTGGTGGTTTGAGTGTACCTAGGCAAGTACCAGGTGCTGGAGACCAATGGAGAGAGTGCTTCCTTTGCAGCTAAGTTCCAGACTCCCCTAAAGGTGAGACAGGAGGAATCGGGCACAAAGTTGCACAGGTCCCCTGTAAAGTTGCTTGCAGAAGGCTCAGGAATGCTGCTGTTGTGATGAACAGAGTCTGCAGGCAGTTGGCACTGGTGAGGTGAGACAGGTCTGTAAAGTCACTGAGATAATAGAGTAGACAACACAAGCTGAGATCAGAACCAGGTTTAAAGCAGAGCAGACAAAGTCGGGTGGAAGCAGGCAGAGGGTATCCATGAGACAAGCCGGGGTCAGGAACTGGAGATAGGCAGACAGGTCGGGATCAAGCTGGGTCAGAAACTAGGGAACACAGGAGCAAGAAATCACAGGAACACAGGTAACAAGCTGAGATCAGTCAGCAACTTCAAGCACCGATACATTTCCTTATAAAGGCCCATGTGATCTGTTGCTGGGGACGCTGGGCACCTTCTGCTATCAGCGCCCTGACAAGATGAATGCAGCAATGTATAGAGACATCCTTGATGAAAACCTTCTCCGGAGTGATCTGGACCTCAAACTGGGGTGAAGGTTCATCTTCCAACAGGACAACGACCCTAAGCACACAGCCAAGATAGCAAAGGAGTGGCCAGGGGACAACCCTGTGAATGTCCTTGAGTGGCCCAGCCAGAGCCCAGACTTGAACCCGATTGAACATCTCTGAAGAGATCTGAAAATGGCTGTGCACCGACGCTCCCCATCCAACCCGATGGAGCTTGAGAGGTCCTACAAAGAAGAACGGGAGAAACTGCCCAAAAATAGGTGTGCCGAGCTTGTAGCATCATACTCACCAAGACTGGAGGCTGTAATTGGTGGGAAAGAAACTTCACCAAAGTATTGGGAAAAGGCAGTGATATTTATGTACATAGGAGGAGCCTGTGATACTTATGTACATGGGAGGAGCCTGTGATATTTATGTACATGGGAGGAGCCTGTGATATTTATGTACATGGGAGGAGCCTGTGATACTTATGTACATGGGAGGAGCCTGTGATACTTATGTACATGGGAGGAGCCTGTGATACTTATGTACATGGGAGGAGCCTATGATACTTATGTACATGGGAAGAGCCTGTGATACTTATGTACATGGGAGGAGTAATATACATGGGAGGAGTCTGTGATACTTATGCACCTGGGATTTTTTTTTTTTTTATTAAATTTTCAAAGATTTCAAAACAAACTTCTTTCACGTTGTTATTATGGGGGATTGTTTGTAGAATTTTGAGGAAAATAATGAATTTTTGGAATAAGGCTGGGGGTTATTTATTTACTAAAGGAAAATCTACTTTGCACTGCAAGTGCACTTGGAAGTAAAGTTGCTATAGATCCAAGGGGGACATGCAAGGTAAATAAAAAACAGCATTAGCTTGCACATGATTGGATGATAAAATCAGCAGAGCTTCCATTAATTTCAGATCTACCCCTTAGATTTAGAGCAGCTTCACTTCCAAGTGCACTTTCAGTGCAAAGTGGATTTGCCTTTCGTAAATAAACCCCCATTGCGTCATTTGATTTATATTTTCTAATATTTAATTATTATTATTTTCTGTCACTTTTTGCTGCTTGGCACGATTCACACTTTTTGGTAATCTAGTAATTTTTATTGTATTATTAGTACACTGTGTTAAAACCCTTGAGTTACACATATATGTTTTAAAGGGATAGTACACAATAATAAAACACACTGCATATGCAAACTTTGCCAAATTTTTTATACTATTTCGGATGCCTCCCTATCCCATTACTTGCCAAATTTTCACACAATTGAATACCAAGCTTAAACATTTTATATGGAATAAAAAGAAACCAAGAGTGGCATTTTCAATTTTAACTACCAATAAATCTCTTGGAGGAATACATCTACCAGACATTAAAGTGGAGGGCCACCCTGAAAAAGAAAAATACATTAAAATTTAGCAAAAAATCATAAAAAAAAATGAAAAGATATTTTTTTTAAACATACCAGAAATGCCTCTTCCTCCTCCGCGGTGATCTTCGCTCTTCTCTCCTCCGTGTGGCATCTTCTGGGTAATGGGGCGCTGTGTGTTCTGGGAACTGTGTGTCCCAGAACACAGCGCACCCCATTCACAAAGCGCTGCGCGACTCCCGCATGCGCAGTAGGAAATGGGCAGTGAAGCCGCAAGGCTCCACTGCCTGTTTCCCTTCGTTGAAATGGCGGCGCCGGGACCCGAGAGCCGAGGAATGGGTCGGCCTCAGGCGGCCGACATCGCGGGCGCCCTGGACAGGTAAGTCTGCTTATTAAAACTCAGCAGCTACAGTGTTTGCAGCTGCTGACTTTTACAATTTTTTTTTTTTAAAGCTGGCCCTCCTCTTTAAGAACTACTGTTATGCATCCATATTAGACCAGATGAAATGTTGGCTCACCTCACCGAAAGACACGTTATGGTTAATAAATATAGAAAAAGAATTGACTAAAAATTATAATCTGTACGCCCTAGCAGTAGCTAATGTCGTACATTCTAAAGTAATTGCATCCAATCTACTAAGTATTAAAGCCACAATACAAGCATGGAAACGCATCCTTTGTAAAACAAAATATATAGAAATAAAATCCAAAGTATTTCTCCCAACAGCAGTAATAAATTATTGTAGGATTTGTTTATCAGTAGACGATTGGATCAAACAAGGCTACCATTTATACAATAATCTACCCATGAACTTCAAGGATGTAATTATGAGTAAGCTTGGAAAGTGTAAACGTTTAAAGGATTTCAATCCCATTAACTGGATAGAATTCCCATCAGTAGTATGGGAGTATCTTACTCACCAAAAGGACCAAAATATGAAAGGAATTTCCCTTTGCTTTGATATACTGTCCTTCCATAGAAATAGCAAAAATGCTCATATGATGAAATGGGAGAGAGATTTACATCAAGAATTTTCCTGGGAACAATGGAAAAAATCCTTTCAAATAATAAATCGTCATCATGTATTGAACACTGGGACAACATGCAAAAAATTACAAGCAGATGGTATTTAAAGTGGTTGTAAACCCTTACAAACCACTTTGACCTACAGGTAAGCCTAGATTAAGGCTTACCTCTAGGTCCAAGAAATATCTCCCAAACCTATACGGTTTAGGAGATATTTGCCCGAAGACGGGCACCGCTATCTACGGCGCATGCGCCGTAGATAGCGGCGCGCAGGCGCACTGAGCGGGGCATCATCGATGACGAAGATGCAGCGCAATGCCGCACGTCTCGGCTCCCGTGCGCATGTGCTGAAGTGACGTCATCGCTGCTACGGCGAATCACAGCGCCGGAGCAGCGAGACCTACGGAGACCCACCAAGAAGATGGATGCTTGGAACTACAGGGGACAGCGTAAGTGACACATAATGGTAAGTGACACATAATGGATAGGGATGAGCTTCGTCTTCGAGTCGAACGTACGTTCGACTCGAACATTGGCTGTTCGGGCGTTCGGCGAATTCCGAACGTTTGGGCCGTTCGCGTCAAAATTCGAGTGGCGCGCGCGGACCACAATGCACTGCGGTGGCGCAGTGCATTGCTGCCTCATGATTGGCCAAGCATGCACTGTGACCCCGCATGCTTGGCCAATCGCAGCGCCAGCAGCGAGGAGAGCCATGATTGGCCACAGGCATCCTGCCTGTGGCCAATCATAGCTCAGGCTGTGTAGTGCACGCCCCACACTATATAAGGCCGCCTTTGAGGCGGCCTTGTGTAGTGTGTTAGCATCTGAAGCAGTGGGTGTTCTGTGTACCTTCAACACAGTACACACCGATCGTTTTTGGCTGATTTCCTATCTTGCTGCTGTGTAGTGGTTGTTGTCTGTGCCCTGACCGCAGTATACACCACTATATTCACCTCACCTATATAGCTAGTGATCTAGCTTTAACCACTTAACAACTGCCCATTGCCGATTAACGGCTTCAGGGCGGTTGTTTAACTCTGAGAGGCCGTTAATTAACGGCCTCCCAGAATTCTGCTCTCGCGCGTCCCCTGGGGCGCGCACTCGAGAGCATCCGTGACCGCCGGGTCCAGAGGACCTGGCGCATCACGGATCACGGTAAACGGCCGCTCGTCGCGGCCGTTTACCACGTGATCGCTCCGTCAAATGACGGAGTGATCACTTGTAAACAAACCGGCGTCATGTTATGACGCCGGTTCCTCCCTCCCCTCTCTGTACCGATCGGTACAGCGGAGGGGAAAGAGATCAGTGTCAGCAGCAATGTGGGCTGCATCTGCAGTGCCCACATCGCTGCTCACCGAATTTAACCCCTCAATTCCCTGCCAATACTCTGCAATACCAGTGCATACTCTGCAGTACCCTGCCATTACTCTGCAGTACCCCGCCATTACTCTGCAGTACCCCGCCATTACTCTGCAGTACCCTGCCATTACTCTGCAGTACCCCCCATTACTCTGCAGTACCCCCCAATACTCTGCAGTACCCCCCATTACTCTGCAGTAACCCCCATTACTCTGCAGTACCCTGCCATTACTCTGGAGTACCCCCCAATACTCTGCAGTACCCTGCCATTACTCTGTAGTACCCCCCAATACTCTGCAGTACCCTGCTATTACTCTGTAGTACCCCGCCAATACCCCGCCAATACTCTGCAATACCCTGCCATAAATTGCCATACCCAGCCATACTCGGAGATACCCAGCCATACTCGGTGATACCCTGAAATACCCAGGCATACACGCCCCCCACCCCTCACCGCCCTCCGGTGCTTCTACCAACTCGCCAGTACGATCAAAGCCAGAATCTTTTTTTTATTTTTTATTTCAGGCTTCCCAGCCTAGAGGTGAGATGTGGGGTCATATTGACCCCCAGATTTCACTGTAAAGAGGACCTGTCACCCCATATTCCTATTACAAGGGATGTTTACATTCCTTGTAATAGGAATAAAAGTGATCAAAAATATATTTTTGGGGAAAAAAATGTCAAACTAAAATAAATAAAGTAAAATGAACAATAAAAAAAAATAAAAATGTTTTAAAGCGCCCATGTCCCCATGTGCTCGCATGCAGAAGCGAACGCATGTGTAAGCCCCGCCCACATATGAAAACGGTGTTCAAACCACACATGTGAGGTATCACCGAGAACGTTAGAGCGAGAGCAATAATTCTAGTCCTAGACCTCCTCTGCAACTCAAAACATGTAACCAGTAAAAAAAAAATTAAAGCGTCGCCTATGGGGATTTTTTAAGTAGCGACGTTTGGCGCCATTCCATGTGCAATTTTGAAGAGTGACATGTTTGATATCTATTTACTCAGCATAACTTCATCTTTCACTTTATGCAAACATTGGGCTAACTTTACTGTTTTTTTTGTTTGTTTTTTAAGCACAAAACTGTTTTTTCCCCCAAAAAAACGCGTTTGAAAAATTGCTGTACAAATACCGTGTGAGATAAAAATTTGCAACGACCACCATTGTATTCTCCAGGGTCTTTGCTAAAAAAAAATATATATATAATGTTTTGGGGTTCTCTGTAATTTTCTAGCAAATAAACTATGATTTTTACATGTAGGAGAGAAATGTCAGAATTGGCCTGGGTGCTCCAGAACGCCTGATGGCACTCCCTGCATGTTGGGCCTCTGTATGTGGCCACGCTGTGTAAAAGTCTCACACATGTGGTATCGCCGTACTCGGGAGTAATAGCAGAATGTGTTTTGGGGTGTAATTTGTGGTATGCATATGCTGTGTGTGTGAAATAACCTGATAATATGACAATTTTGTTGAAAAAAAAAAAGGAAATAGGCCGTCAGTACTTCAGGTGTGATCAATTTTCAGATATTGGCACCATAGCTTGTGGACTCTATAACTTTCACAAAGACCAAATAATATCCACCAATTTGTACTTATTTTTACCAAAGATATGTAGTAGTATGAATTTTGGCCAAAATTTCCATTTAATGTCATTTTGTGCAGGGACTGTTCTAAACACGGGAAACACGTGGCACTTCACAGGCATACTACAGACACCCCCCAGGCACCATATTTAAAGGAATATTTCACCTTTTTTTTTTCACTTTAATCATCATTAAAATCAGTGCTCCCGCCAAAACGGCAGTTTTTAAAACTTTTTTTTGCAGTGACCCATGTCCCCTGAGGCAGGAGGCAGGTCCCCAAACCCTTTTTAGGACACTATCTTGCATATTAGCCGTTAAAATTAGCACTTTCCATTTCGAACGTTCGAGTCCCATAGACTTCAATGGGGTTCTAACGTTCGTAACGAACGCGGGGGTTGTTCGCAAGTTCTGGTGCGAACCGAACCGGGGGGTGTTCGGCTCATCCCTAATAATGGACTACTATGCAATGCATAGTAGTCCATTATGCTTTGCCTTTGCAGGGAATGAAAGAGGAAGTAAACTCATCAGGGTTTACTTCCTCTTTAACTCCATACAAATGATCAAACATCTATCAATCCACATCGGACATTTGTTGCAGATGTAATGAGCATCCTGGCAACCCTCTACACACTCTATGGAGCTATAAAACTCTGAAAAGCTTTTGGAATTCAGTATCATCCTTCATGGCAGATATCACAGGGAACCTTTCCACGCTTACTCCTGCTACAGCGTTATTAGGTATAAACCTTTATAAATATCCCATAATATACAGGATAATTGTGCTTCACATTTTAATAGCATCAAGACTCACAATGGCAAGTCTGTGGAAATCGAGGGAAGCACCTAATCTATCAACAGTTATATCCAGATTAAATACCCAAGCACAATTCCAATTGATGCTAGCTTACAAAAACTGTTCCACCACCACCTTTAGAAAGAAATGGAACACTGGTTATCCCATCCCAGAGCCTCTAATTACTTAAAAGAATGTCAATTTTACCCTTAACCCTCAGATTGGAATACTATGGACAATTATTTAAGCGATATGTCGGTGTAGATCAGTATTTCTGGTTATCCTATATTCCTGTTTTCCCCTCTTCTAATATTCCTTCCCTATTTAATGTAGGAATATGCTGAACTATAGATTTACTTGGTGACCTCCATGGCCAACAGTTTGAACCCATTAGGGGTAGGCAGGTCCAGGTCATTAAGATCTGAACAATTCTATACTAAATGCCTTTACAGTTTAAATGTTACTACAAATGTTGTTTAATAGATACAGCAATTGTATTTGTAATGTTCTTACTTAAAATAAAAATGTATTGGATTAAAAAACACACTGCATATATCATGGTTTGGCAGCCGTACCCCGCTGTCACTAATAAAGACGGAAGATGATTGGCAATAGATGTTTGCTGGAGTGCACTGAAGTCCTGTTATCTCCCTCACTGAGGACCTACCTGTGGATGGTAGATAGTTCCCAGGGACACTGAGAGTAAACTCCTTGCTGGAGACTATTAGTTGTGCCAGAAGGGAACATAGAGTGGACATACAGTGCATGGATCGAAATTCAGCTGGTTCAGCAGGGCCGGGCAGAGATTTGATACATGTATGGACCTGTGAAGTCTCAGATATATGGGCCGCTCCCTGCGATCTCCAGGAAAAGCTCATCTTAGAAGATTAGTGAGAAGCTTCTCCTCCCATTGGTTGCTATTAATGGGTTGGAGGACCTGGAACCTCTCCCCTGTTCAAGTTCTTCAGTCAGCAATAAATTCTATAAAGACATCCACCAGGCGGAGCCTAAATTGAGTGTGTGTGGGACTGTGTGTGAAGGACTGTGTGTGGGACTGTGTGTGAAGGACTGTGTGTGGGACTGTGTGTGAAGGATTGTGTGTGGGACTGTGTGTGTGGCATTGTGTGTGTGGGACTATGTGTGTGGGACTGTGTGTGTGGGACTGTGTGTGTGGCATTGTGTGTGTGGGACTATGTGTGTGGGACTGTGTGTGTGGGACTGTGTGTGTGGCATTGTGTGTGTGGGACTATGTGTGTGGGACTGTGTGTGTGGGACTGTGTGTGAAGGACTGTGTGTGTGGCATTGTGTGTGTGGGACTATGTGTGTGGGACTGTGTGTGTGGGACTGTGTGTGTGGCATTGTGTGTGTGGGACTATGTGTGTGGGACTGTGTGTGTGGGACTGTGTGTGAAGGACTGTGTGTGTGGCATTGTGTGTGTGGGACTATGTGTGTGGGACTGTGTGTGTGGGACTGTGTGTGTGGCATTGTGTGTGGGACTGTGTGTGTGGGACTGTGTGTGAAGGACTGTGTGTGGGACTATGTGTGTGGGACTGTGTGTGTGGGACTGTGTGTGTGGGACTGTGTGTGTGGGACTGTATGTGGGGGACTGTGTGTGTGGGACTGTGTGTGTGGCATTGTGTGTGTGTGGGACTGTGTGTGTGGGACTGTGTGTGTGGGACTGTGTGTGAAGGACTGTGTGTGGGACTATGTGTGTGGGACTGTGTGTGTGGGACTGTGTGTGTGGGACTGTATGTGGGGGACTGTGTGTGTGGGACTGTGTGTGTGGGACTGTATGTGGGGGACTGTATGTGGGGGACTGTGTGTGGGGGACTGTGTGTGGGGGACTGTGTGTGTGGGACTGTGTGTGTGGGACTGTGTGTGTGGGATTGTGTGTGGGACTATGTGTGTGGGACTGTGTGTGTGGGACTGTGTCTGGCACTTTCTGTGGGACTGTGTGTGAAGGACTGTGTGTGGGACTGTGTGTGTGGGGCTGTGTGTGTGGGACTGTGTGTGTGACTTTGTGTGAAGGATTGTGTGTGGGACTGTGTGTGTGGGACTGTGTGTGTGGGACTGTGTCTGGGACTTTGTGTGGGACTGTGTGTGGGACTTTGTGTGTGGGACTGTGTCTGGGACTTTGTGTGGGACTGTGTGTGTGACTGTGTGTGTGGGACTGTGTCTGGGACTGTGTGTGTGACTGTGTGTGTGGGACTGTGCCTATTTCTAATACACTTCTGGCGGTGTACACAGTACACAATACAGTGCAGTGTGTTGTTGTAAAACAAAATATACATCATGTCTGGAAGGCCACCAAGGAGAGGCAGACGCTCACAGGCCACTAAAAGAGGGCAAGCAGACTCTGTGTCTACAGTGAACAGTGCTGGCTGTGCACATGGTGCATCCTCATCAGGTGGTCGTGGGGTACGCTTGTCCTTTTTTTCTGCAGCTTGCTGTGTTTTTGAGCCACAACATGCAGAAGAGTTGGTGGAGTGGATAACAAAGCCGTCCTCATCCTCCTCACTCTCTGTCACCTAGGCTCAGAGTAATTTGCCTTCCAATGCAGCTGCCAAAGTGGCCTATTCCACCAGCTCATTGTCCACAGTCACTCCTTCCCTAGCCCCACCATCATGCACAGAGGAGTCCCCCGAACTATTCGACCACAGTGCGGGGTACATACTGCTGCTGGAGGATGTGCAGTGATTTGAAGGCTCCGATGTTGGTTCCCAGATTGAGGAAGGGAGTAACGTGAGCCTAGAGAGAGGAGGTGCCACAGAAGGACAAGAAACTGGCAGTTAAGTTCTCCCAGCTGCAGCATACTGCCAAGTTTGCTCCAGTGATGAGGAGGGAGGGGATGATGAGGTCACTGACTCTACTTGAGTGCCTGATAGAAAAGAGGAGGAGGAGGCACAACTCCAAGGAGGCAGGACGCTGCTGACTCCCCACTGACTTTTAAAAGTTCCTTGGTGTGGGCCTTTTTCGACACGTGTGCAGCAGATCGCACTGTTTGCAACCTATGTCTGAAGTTGGTGCAAGCTTGGCCAGAATAGCAGCTACTTGGGCACAACATGCTTGGCCAGACATATGACGACCCCCCATGCAGTCCGTTGTCAACCACATCAACAAGAAAAAGGCAGACTTCTCCTTGCTCCTCATCTAGGATCTCCAACCTGCCTCAAATTAATAGAGGACTGGATGACCACTAACTCCCTCCAGCTGAACGAATCAAAGACAGAGCTTCTTATCTTACACCCAAATCATAAGCCCGCATCCAAAACCTCCTGGTCTCCACCAACCGTCTTTGGGCAGACTATCTCCCCAAAGACCAAAGCGAAAAGTTTCGGGGTTATTTTAGACGCACAAATGTCAATGGATGTGCAAATAGGAGCAGTAGTCAGTGGATCTCACCATCTGCTGCGCATGCTTCGCAGACTCATCCCTTTTATTCCAAAGAATGACAAAGCAGTGGTAGTTGGAACAATCATTAATTCACGACTGGACTACGCAAACTCGCTTTACATAGGATTACCACAATATTAACTTGCGCGATTACAACTGATCCAAAACACGGCAGCAAGGCTGATAACAGGAAAAAAAACCCTGGGAATCCATTTCTCCTTCGCTGAAGAGCTTACATTGGCTAACCGTAAAAAACGGATCACGTTCAAGACCCTTTGCCTCACCCACAAATGCGTGCATAGAGAAGATCCTCAATACCTAATGGAGAAAATAAATCATTACACTCCAAACCTCAGTCTTCGATCAGCCAACAAAAACCTCCTCCTCGTGCCCAAAGCCCGGTACAAATCCAAGGGGGATCGGAGATTCGCTGTCCAAGGGCCTCGGCTATGGAATGCTCTACCAATCAACATCCGCCTGGAAGAAAATCACCTGGCTTTTAGGAAAAAACTCAAGACCTTCCTCTTTTAGCAGATGATCAAAGCTCGCCACAGTGCCTAGAGGCGATTCAGTTTGCATTTTGCACTATACAAGTATTTCATTCATTCCAACCCCACTATACCCTCCAGTCCTCTCAGAAACCTGCAATGAGAGGAATGAAGGTGTCCCAAGTACTTGCAGACAATCTGCTAGCGGTACACCTCCATCTGATTTTAGCAGGTAAGTTTCCCTACCCCAGATGCTAAACTGGAGAAAAAATTTGGTCCCAGCCATCCACATGCTCAGCGTCTGAATACTAGCTTGATCAAATTGCTAGCACTGCAACTATTGTCTTTTCAGTTAGTAGACTCTGCCACAGCTCTCTCCTCCACCCCCTCCTCTTCTTCTTCCTTGTTGGCTTTTGTCCTCAGAACCAGCGGTGTTCCGTAACCGTTCAAGGGGCTACGCAAGCAGTCAGGCTAAAAGATGCCTTGCGGTGCTTGAATTGGTCTGCTTAGGGGACAGGAGCCACACTGGGGCAGACATTCTCTCAGCTCTGCAGGAGCAGGCTCAGAGGTGGTTAACGCCACACCAGCTTCAGCCAGAAATGGTTGTATGCGACAATGGCACCAGCCTTCTCTCCGCCCTCCGACAGGGACACTTGACCCATGTTCCTTGTTTGGCACTCATCCTGAATTTGGTGGTGCAGTGGTTTTTGAGCAGGTACCCAGGCTTACAGGATCTCCTGAGGCGGGCAAGAAAAGTCTGTGGTCATTTACGCCGGTCATACAATGCCAGTGCTTGGCTGGCTGATATTCAAAGGGAATGCAACCTGCCCACCAAACGCCTGATTTGTGACATGCCCACCAGGTGGAACTCAACGTTGGCAATGCTGCAGCGGCTGCACACACAGCAGAGGGCTATCAATGAATACCTGTTCAAGTATGGCACCAGGACAGGGTCAGGGGAGCTTGGCTTCTGCCATGCCAGTGACTACTGATCAAGGATAGATGAACGAGGAGGATATTGGGATTTTTTAGGTGCAAGAATAATATCAAATATATTATTTAAAAAATAATTTATTTTTTATTTTGGAAAACAAATTAAAAAATGTTTTTTAAAAAACAGAACAATTGGCATGTATAATATATCACAGTATTAACAGGACAGCACTGTAAGATGGATTTCACAACATGTTTCACCCATATGTTGGGCTTCTTCAGGGGAGGCTGTCCAGTTTTGAAGTACAAGTCTTCTAACATAAGAGACAAACAGAAAAAACATAATCATATATATGTCAACTAATTTAGTTATATATCATATATATTGCAAAATGTTATATCGACTTAATTACATAGCGATTTATATGCACATGCATCTCTACTTTCAAGGAGATGCTTCTTACCTGTATCCTCTAAAAAGGGTCCAAATGTCGCCACGCTCTCTAGATGGCTATCAGCGCCAAGAGAACCATATGTGACCAGCGGCCACAGGGGGAACAATAGGAGCAGCTATAAAGTATACATTAAAGTAAATCAGAAAATGTCAGTGGAAAATACTTTCCCAAACTGAAAAAAGCGATATAGAAAAATCAACTGACAAATACAGAGTCTGCAATGAGCTTATTTCCAAGGGAGTTTGAAGTGCTGTCAGTAAACTCTAATGTGGATCTCCAGAGGTGATTACAGACCATAAAAGGAGAAAAGATGTAGCGAACAAGCAATTATCTCTCAAAATAATGAAACAATCAATATAAAAAAAGAAAAAAAAAAAAGAAAAAAACAGCAGATTTTACAGAATAGTATATATAATGCAGCAAAATTGCTTGATAGACATAAATAGTGCCTTTAAACTACAGACTTCACAACAGCCAAAAGCTAGGTCACAACATCATAAAACGGATAATTGTATCATACTTGCCGTAATTTTCCTTTCCTGGTGCCTCCATGGCAGCCTACTGGTGATAGAGCTCAGCCTCGACTCCTCTCTCAGGGCTAGTGAATAGCATAAATTAAAGGCATAGTCCCTCCCCCAACATTCTCTATAATATAGAATGCCGAGGGTGGTAGCATATGCTGCCATGGATAGGCACCTGGAAAGGAAAATTACGGTAAGTATGATACCATTTTCAATTTTTTTGGTGCCTCCATGGCAGCATACTGGTGATAAATAACTAGCTGACATGGGTGGGATAATGCTTAACAATAAATGTTTAATTAGAAAGGGACATTGCCTCCTGAACTGCCCCCCTTCCAAACTCAACAGTCGTGAGAACTCCTGGGAAGTGGTGGCTGGTGAAGTTTTAGGATGGGGGGGGGTGCCAGACCCCACCCTTCTCTTTTTACCCCTCCCACTTGGTGAAAATGGGTGTGATTTCATCAAAATAGTGGGTGTGGCTCTAAGGTGGTGTGTTTAGTGTCTGAGATGAACGAGGGATGGAGGGAGAGGGAGAGAGGGATGGAGGGACAGCAGGCCCAGATCCTACACAATAGAAATATGTGTATTCTAACGTTCAAAGTTTAACAATAAGCAGATAAAGATATTCCAAACACCTGGTGTTAGCTCTTCAATCATCCCGGAACCATGGTTGTTATGGTGTCAGGATGATTGAAGAGCATTATTTCTATTATTACATTGTAATATAAAATGAAATCATTCAACTCACCATAATGCAGAATCAGTGGGAGCCCTGAGCGTGTCACTAACCACGTCGCCTGCCACCAGATGCCATCAGGTGCCCCCAGCAGAGTCCCTCTTTACATCAGGTGCCCCCAGCAGAGTCCCTTCTTACATTCAGCCTGTGTCCCACCAAATGCAGCAGCCTGTGTCACCACCAAATGCAGCAGCATGTGTCACCCAGGCGCCCCCTATGGATGGGCTGCCACTGCTCCAGGGTCAATATGGTAGTGTCTGAGGAAAGTATTGTGAGAAGACCAGGTGGCAGCCCTGCACACCGTCTCCAATGAAACATTAGCTCTTGCTGCCCAGGAAGTTGAGACTGTCCTTGTAGAATGAGTATTGACTCGGGATGGAGGCTCCATATTCTTCACCCTGTAAGCTGTCTGGATTAATTTTACAACCTAAGATGCCAGAGATCTGATGGAAGCTTCTTTGCCCCTGTATTTACCGAATGGTACGATGAAAAGTCTTTCCGAGTTCCTGGAGGGTCTGGTGGCCTCTAGGTAGGCCCTGAGCACTCTGGATATGTCCAGCCCGTGACAAGAATCCGAATCTGTTTCAGTAAATACTGGTAGTGCCCAAGGTTCCAAAAGGTCAAAAGGTGGCTTGGAGTAGCGACCTTAGGTGTGAACCCCCGAAGGGGGCCAAGCTCCACTCTATCGGGGAAGAAAGAGATGTGGTCCTCACCTATCCCTAAAGAGTGAAGTTCCGAAATCCTTTTGCTAGATGTAATGGCTAGCAGGAAAAACGTTTTCAGTGTCAGGCTCCATATTGCTACTTGTTCCAATGTAGCAAAGGGATGGACAGATAGGACTTCAAGGACCAGGGACAGATCCCATTTAGGAAAGGACCGTCTGACAGGTGGGTGAATCTTTAATACTCCTCTGAGGAAAGTGACTACTAAAGGCTCCTCCGCCCATCTTTTATTGGTTGCGGCACAGATTGCTGCTACCTGCACTTTGAGGGAGCTTAGACCAAGTCCCAGATCAAGTCCTGTCTGGAGAAAACCTAGAACATTTGATGTAGAAGCAGGGCCGTCTTTAATTTTGATTGGACCCTGGGCAAACATTTTCTTGGGGCCCCCCTCCATTTTGAGACATACAAAAAATAGCAGGTAGACTCAAAATCAGTTTACTGCAGCAGATCACGCAGTGATTGCAATTGTTTGCCAGAGGTTACAGCCTATCCTTACTGCTCGCTGGGTGGTTGCTAAAGGTTACAACACATCATTTCTGCTTGCCGATTGGTTGCTAAAGCTTAATGCACATCATTACCACTTACTGATTGGCTGCTAGAGATTAAAGCAGATCACTACTGTTCGCTGATTGGTTGCTACAGGCTAATACACATCATTATCTCTCACTGAGCAGTGGAGCAATCCTAAATAATTGAGAAAGTAAAGGGGCACATTAATACACATGTATAAAGAAATACTAATGCGCTCCACCTAGTAGTTAACTATAGGACTAAATGAATTAAATTGCATACACAGGAAGCAGCCAGCAAAAAACGGTGATCTCAACACCAAAAGTGTGTGAATAAAATTAAATAAAATTAAATAAATAGATGCGGCGCTACCTAAAATTACATAAACATACCTACTGGATGTCTTGGAGCAATTGGGAGAATATTAACTAGTGATGGCCGAACGGTTCGCCCGGCGGTCGTTTCGCGGCGAATTTCCGACTTTCGCCGTCCGCGGGTTCGAACGCCTTTTTCCGTCGTTCGCCCCGGCGGACTTACGTGTTTAATGTATACAAGAACTTTAACCTTTCGTGACACGTTTATCATGTGTTACAGGACAACCAATTGAGACATGACAGCTCATGGACACTTGGACATTCCCCCTAACCTATAAATACACCCGATCCGGTGGCCATTTTACATTCTTTCTTCTGTCACTGTAGGGAAAGGATCCTGTGTGGAGTAGGGACAGAGAAAACGCTAGCTATTTGGTACACAAAAGTTCTTTTCAGGACTGGTATAGGTGTTAGGTCAGCAGCCTGAGTTTCTTTTGTCAGTTTAGATAAAGGGACAGAGCGCTGTATGCTGCTATTTTAGGGACAGCTCAGCCAGATTAGTCTTTCTTCATCATCATCATCATCATCATCATTAGCTGTTACTATCAGGTCCACAAAAGAGCTGTTCCAGCTAATCGTTCCAGCCTACTCTTTTTTGCCAATTTGTATAGGGACAGGCAGGAAGCAGTGTGTCAGGCAGTGAGGATAATTTTAAAGACTTGCTGTTACTATTAGTTCCACAAAGGTTCTTTTCAGGACTGGTATCAGTGGTACGGTAATAGGCTTGTACACGTATAATATTCTTTCTTCCAAATATAGAAAGAATATTATACTTGACTGCTGCCCTTCTGCTGCAGTCTGCTAATCATTCACAACTCACTTGTTCCACAAAGCTCTTTATCAGGACTGGTAACTTGGTCTGTCTAGGGTGCTACGGTACATAGGCTTGGGTGCGGTACAGTCTGCTGTTCTGTAAGGACCGCTATCGGTCCACAATACATAGGGTTGCCGTGCACTACTGCTGACCGCTGCCCTATACTGCAGCAGTCCTTCAGCGGTATAGGGACTGACGCACAGTCTGCTAAACACTAATACACAACCTGCTTGGTCCACAAAAGTTCTTATAAGGACTGGTAACTTGGTATAGGGTGCTACGGTACATAGGCCTGAGTGCAGTACAGTCTGCTGTTCTGTAAGGACCGCTATCGGTCCACAATACATAGGGTTGCCGTGCACTACTGCTGACCGCTGCCCTATACTGCAGCAGTCCTTCATTGGTATAGGGACTGACGTACAGTCTGCTAATCACTAACACACAACCTGCTTGGTCCACAAAAGTTCTTATAAGGACTGGTAACTTGGTATAGGGTGCTACGGTACATAGGCCTGAGTGCAGTACAGTCTGCTGTTCTGTAAGGACCGCTATCGGTCCACAATACATAGGGTTGCCGTGCACTACTGCTGACCGCTGCCCTATACTGCAGCAGTCCTTCATTGGTATAGGGACTGACGTACAGTCTGCTAATCACTAACACACAACCTGCTTGGTCCACAAAAGTTCTTATAAGGACTGGTAACTTGGTATAGGGTGCTACGGTACATAGGCCTGAGTGCGTTACAGTCTGCTGTTCTGTAAGGACCGCTATCGGTCCACAATACATAGGGTTGCCGTGCACTACTGCTGACCGCTGCCCTATACTGCAGCAGTCCTTCAGCGGTATAGGGACTGACGCACAGTCTGCTAAACACTAACACACAACCTGCTTGGTCCACAAAAGTTTTTATAAGGACTGGTAACTTGGTATAGGGTGCTACGGTACATAGGCCTGAGTGCAGTACAGTCTGCTGTTCTGTAAGGACCGCTATCGGTCCACAATACATAGGGTTGCCGTGCACTACTGCTGACCGCTGCCCTATACTGCAGCAGTCCTTCATTGGTATAGGGACTGACGTACAGTCTGCTAATCACTAACACACAACCTGCTTGGTCCACAAAAGTTCTTATAAGGACTGGTAACTTGGTATAGGGTGCTACGGTACATAGGCCTGAGTGCGTTACAGTCTGCTGTTCTGTAAGGACCGCTATCGGTCCACAATACATAGGGTTGCCGTGCACTACTGCTGACCGCTGCCCTATACTGCAGCAGTCCTTCATTGGTATAGGGACTGACGTACAGTCTGCTAATCACTAACACACAACCTGCTTGTTCCACAAAAGTTCTTATAAGGACTGGTAACTTGGTATAGGGTGCTACGGTACATAGGCTTGAGTGCGGTACAGTCTGCTGTTCTGTAAGGACCGCTATCGGTCCACAATAGATAGGGTTGACGTGCACCACTGCTGACCGCTGCCCTATACTGCAGCAGTCCTTCAGCGGTATAGGGACTGACGTACAGTCTGCTAAACACTAATACACAACCTGCTTGGTCCACAAAAGTTCTTATAAGGACTGGTAACTTGGTATAGGGTGCTACGGTACATAGGCTTGAGTGCGGTACAGTCTGCTGTTCTGTAAGGACCGCTATCGGTCCACAATAGATAGGGTTGACGTGCACCACTGCTGACCGCTGCCCTATACTGCAGCAGTCCTTCAGCGGTATAGGGACTGACGTACAGTCTGCTAAACACTAATACACAACCTGCTTGGTCCACAAAAGTTCTTATAAGGACTGGTAACTTGGTATAGGGTGCTACGGTACATAGGCTTGAGTGCGGTACAGTCTGCTGTTCTGTAAGGACCGCTATCGGTCCACAATAGATAGGGTTGACGTGCACCACTGCTGACCGCTGCCCTATACTGCAGCAGTCCTTCAGCGGTATAGGGACTGACGTACAGTCTGCTAAACACTAATACACAACCTGCTTGGTCCACAAAAGTTCTTATAAGGACTGGTAACTTGGTATAGGGTGCTACGGTACATAGGCTTGAGTGCGGTACAGTCTGCTGTTCTGTAAGGACCGCTATCGGTCCACAATAGATAGGGTTGACGTGCACCACTGCTGACCGCTCACCTATACTGCAGCAGTCCTTCAGCGGTATAGGGACTGACGTACAGTCTGCTAATCACTAACACACAACCTGCTTGTTCCACAAAAGTTCTTATAAGGACTGGTAACTTGGTATAGGGTGCTACGGTACATAGGCTTGAGTGCGGTACAGTCTGCTGTTCTGTAAGGACCGCTATCGGTCCACAATAGATAGGGTTGACGTGCACCACTGCTGACCGCTGCCCTATACTGCAGCAGTCCTTCATTGGTATAGGGACTGACGTACAGTCTGCTAATCACTAACACACAACCTGCTTGGTCCACAAAAGTTCTTATAAGGACTGGTAACTTGGTATAGGGTGCTACGGTACATAGGCCTGAGTGCGTTACAGTCTGCTGTTCTGTAAGGACCGCTATCGGTCCACAATACATAGGGTTGCCGTGCACTACTGCTGACCGCTGCCCTATACTGCAGCAGTCCTTCAGCGGTATAGGGACTGACGCACAGTCTGCTAAACACTAACACACAACCTGCTTGGTCCACAAAAGTTTTTATAAGGACTGGTAACTTGGTATAGGGTGCTACGGTACATAGGCCTGAGTGCAGTACAGTCTGCTGTTCTGTAAGGACCGCTATCGGTCCACAATACATAGGGTTGCCGTGCACTACTGCTGACCGCTGCCCTATACTGCAGCAGTCCTTCATTGGTATAGGGACTGACGTACAGTCTGCTAATCACTAACACACAACCTGCTTGGTCCACAAAAGTTCTTATAAGGACTGGTAACTTGGTATAGGGTGCTACGGTACATAGGCCTGAGTGCGTTACAGTCTGCTGTTCTGTAAGGACCGCTATCGGTCCACAATACATAGGGTTGCCGTGCACTACTGCTGACCGCTGCCCTATACTGCAGCAGTCCTTCATTGGTATAGGGACTGACGTACAGTCTGCTAATCACTAACACACAACCTGCTTGTTCCACAAAAGTTCTTATAAGGACTGGTAACTTGGTATAGGGTGCTACGGTACATAGGCTTGAGTGCGGTACAGTCTGCTGTTCTGTAAGGACCGCTATCGGTCCACAATAGATAGGGTTGACGTGCACCACTGCTGACCGCTGCCCTATACTGCAGCAGTCCTTCAGCGGTATAGGGACTGACGTACAGTCTGCTAAACACTAATACACAACCTGCTTGGTCCACAAAAGTTCTTATAAGGACTGGTAACTTGGTATAGGGTGCTACGGTACATAGGCTTGAGTGCGGTACAGTCTGCTGTTCTGTAAGGACCGCTATCGGTCCACAATAGATAGGGTTGACGTGCACCACTGCTGACCGCTGCCCTATACTGCAGCAGTCCTTCAGCGGTATAGGGACTGACGTACAGTCTGCTAAACACTAATACACAACCTGCTTGGTCCACAAAAGTTCTTATAAGGACTGGTAACTTGGTATAGGGTGCTACGGTACATAGGCTTGAGTGCGGTACAGTCTGCTGTTCTGTAAGGACCGCTATCGGTCCACAATAGATAGGGTTGACGTGCACCACTGCTGACCGCTGCCCTATACTGCAGCAGTCCTTCAGCGGTATAGGGACTGACGTACAGTCTGCTAAACACTAATACACAACCTGCTTGGTCCACAAAAGTTCTTATAAGGACTGGTAACTTGGTATAGGGTGCTACGGTACATAGGCTTGAGTGCGGTACAGTCTGCTGTTCTGTAAGGACCGCTATCGGTCCACAATAGATAGGGTTGACGTGCACCACTGCTGACCGCTCACCTATACTGCAGCAGTCCTTCAGCGGTATAGGGACTGACGTACAGTCTGCTAATCACTAACACACAACCTGCTTGTTCCACAAAAGTTCTTATAAGGACTGGTAACTTGGTATAGGGTGCTACGGTACATAGGCTTGAGTGCGGTACAGTCTGCTGTTCTGTAAGGACCGCTATCGGTCCACAATAGATAGGGTTGACGTGCACCACTGCTGACCGCTGCCCTATACTGCAGCAGTCCTTCAGCGGTATAGGGACTGACGTACAGTCTGCTAAACACTAATACACAACCTGCTTGGTCCACAAAAGTTCTTATAAGGACTGGTAACTTGGTATAGGGTGCTACGGTACATAGGCTTGAGTGCGGTACAGTCTGCTGTTCTGTAAGGACCGCTATCGGTCCACAATAGATAGGGTTGACGTGCACCACTGCTGACCGCTGCCCTATACTGCAGCAGTCCTTCAGCGGTATAGGGACTGACGTACAGTCTGCTAAACACTAATACACAACCTGCTTGGTCCACAAAAGTTCTTATAAGGACTGGTAACTTGGTATAGGGTGCTACGGTACATAGGCTTGAGTGCGGTACAGTCTGCTGTTCTGTAAGGACCGCTATCGGTCCACAATAGATAGGGTTGACGTGCACCACTGCTGACCGCTGCCCTATACTGCAGCAGTCCTTCAGCGGTATAGGGACTGACGTACAGTCTGCTAAACACTAATACACAACCTGCTTGGTCCACAAAAGTTCTTATAAGGACTGGTAACTTGGTATAGGGTGCTACGGTACATAGGCTTGAGTGCGGTACAGTCTGCTGTTCTGTAAGGACCGCTATCGGTCCACAATAGATAGGGTTGACGTGCACCACTGCTGACCGCTGCCCTATACTGCAGCAGTCCTTCAGCGGTATAGGGACTGACGTACAGTCTGCTAAACACTAATACACAACCTGCTTGGTCCACAAAAGTTCTTATAAGGACTGGTAACTTGGTATAGGGTGCTACGGTACATAGGCTTGAGTGCGGTACAGTCTGCTGTTCTGTAAGGACCGCTATCGGTCCACAATAGATAGGGTTGACGTGCACCACTGCTGACCGCTCACCTATACTGCAGCAGTCCTTCAGCGGTATAGGGACTAAGAGTTTTGTCACAGGGTCATTTAAAAAATGACATGCAGAGGAAGAGGCAGGCCCTTCCGCAGGGGTGGTAGGGGTAGGGCAGGAGCAACAGGCTTGAGCCAAAGTGGGAAGTTGCAGAAGGTGCGTTCAATTACTTTAAAGGATGCACCAGACTTGGTTGAGTGGCTCGCTCAGCCTTACTCTTCTGCACCCTCCTCATCCTCTCGATCTGCACCCTCTTCTTCACTCTCTGCTATGTGCACCCCCAAAGACACTACCACCAACAACACGACCACCACCACCACCACCACATACCTTCCGCTTGAGTCACTGGAATTATTTTCCGATCCATATCAAGAGGACATTTCTGATGCGCAGCCACTCTTGGTATTGGATCAGGAAGAGGAGGTAGCAACAAGCGCTACTCAGCAGTCTGACGCCAGTACCCAGATCAGCCCAAGGAGGAGGTTGGTCCCCGGTGTTGCTGCCTACTCTACTTATAGCGGTGGGGAAGGTGACGTTGATGATGACGTGTCTAGTGATGTCACGTGGGTGCCCACAAGAGAGGAAGAGGAGGGGAGTTCAGAGGGAGATATGGACCAGCAGATAGGGAGGAGAAGCAGCAATGACTTACATTGCACAGCAGGGACAAAGCAGACTGCAAATGTATCAGGAGCGAGTCATCGACCATGTACGGTCACATCTGGCGCTCCCAGGACACCGGCACATGGCTCCGCAGTGTGGGCTTTTTTTAACGTGTCCGCTGCTGACAATAGCGTTGCCATCTGCAATCTTTGCAGTCAACGCGTTAGTCGCGGTAAGCCCAATACTCACCTAGGGACGACCGCCTTAAGAAGGCACATGAGCAGCCATCACCGAGCCCAGTGGGAGCAACGGAACACACAAAGCCACACTGCAGGCTCTCACCGTCCAGCCTCGTCTTCTACTTCTCCTTCTCCTCTCTCCTCACAATTGTCCTCCACTCCACCTTCCATCACGCCAAGCTCACATTTTTCTGCAAAAAGGCAGGCTTCCGTGGGCCTAATGTTTGAGCGTAAAAAAATGATGACGCCGGATAACCCTCTTGCCCAACGGTTGGCGGCTGGCTTGTCAGAACTCATAGCCCGCCAACTACTGCCATATAAACTGGTGGACTCGGAGGCCTTTCGCAAATTTGTGGCCATTGGAACACCACAATGGAAGGTCCCAGGAAGGAAGTATTTCTCAGAGAAGGGCATCCCAGAGCTATATGGCCATGTTCAGCGGCAAGTGAATGTATCTCTGGCACACAGTGTCGGTGCCAAGATACATCTGACCACAGACACGTGGTCTAGCAAACACGGGCAGGGAAGGTATATCAGTTTTACTGCCCACTGGGTGAACCTTCTGACGGCCGTCAAGCATGTAACCCGTGGCACCCGTGTAGATTTGGTTTTACCGCCACGGATTGCATGCAGGCCTGACTCTTCTTCTCCTCCTCCTACTCCATCCTCCTCCCTCTCCTCCTCAGCTGCCTCCTCCTTTTCCGCTGCTAGCGTCTCTTCCACTGCACCGCCCAAGCTCCCCAGAACCTATTCCACATGCCAGGTGAGACGTTGCCATGCCGTGCTGCGTCTGTTGTGCCTGGAAGCAAAGAGCCACACTGGCCCGGCACTCCTTTCAGCTTTGCGTTCACAGGCAGATGAGTGGCTAACACCGCTCAATTTGACAGTTGGTAAAGTGGTGTGTGACAACGGTGCCAATCTGCTTAGCGCATTGAAACAGGGCAAAATCACGCACGTGCCGTGCATGGCACACGTCTTAAACTTGGTCGTGCAGCGATTCCTTGTCAAATACCCTGGGGTCCAGGACATCTTGCGGCAGGCAAGGAAAATCTCGGCCCATTTCAGAAGATCTTACACGGCCATGGCTCGCCTTGCTGACATTCAGCGGCGACACCATCTGCCGGTCAGACGTCTTATTTGCGATTGCCCGACGCGATGGAACTCAACCTTCTATATGCTTGATAGGCTGCTCCAGCAGAAACGTGCAGTTAACGTCTACCTGTATGAACTCTGCGAAAGAAACGGTTCTGGGGAGCTGGGTTTTTTTTCACCGCGCCAGTGGCTGCTCATGCGCGACACATGCAGACTTCTGCGGCCATTTGAGGAGATCACCAAACTGGTCAGTCGCAGCCATGGCGCCATCAGTGACATGGTACCTTATGCCTTCTTTCTGGAGCGTGCATTGCGTCGTGTCATTGATCAGGCTGTGGAGGAGCAGGAGCGGGAAGATGAGGAAGTCGCAATGCTGGATGAATTCCCAGGGGGGGCTACTCTATCTGAGACAAGTCAACAACAGGAGTCTGATGAGGAGTCAGAGGAGGATGGTGCCGGGGCGGATGAGCAGGAGCAAGAAGAGCATGCTTTAAACCTTTCTGGGATCCCTGTTGTGCGAGGATGGGGAGAGGAGAATGAAGAGGACGACATTATCCTGGATGATGAGCAGGAGCCAGGCCACCACACCGCTTCCACTTTAGTGCAAATGGGGGCCTTCATGCTCCAGTGTTTTAATAGGGACCCCCGTATAAAAAGCATGAGGGTCAAGGACCAGTACTGGGTGGCAACGTACTTAGACCCCCGGTACAAACACAAAATGGCGGAAATGTTACCGCCGTCGCAGAGGGCTGTCAGAATGCAGCACTTCCAGGCCTTGCTTCGAGAAATGCTGCATTCTGCTTTTGCGTGCGCTGGCAGAGGAGCAATTCCCACTCCCAGAGAAGGATTTGCGGGTACCAATCCAACAGCGCCTGCAAGAAGAGGCCGGTTTGAAGATGTGTTGGTGACTTCGGATATGAGGTCATTCTTTCAGCCGACCCATCGACAGGTGTCATCCGGATCCAGCATCAGGGAACGCCTAGACCGTCAGGTGTCCGACTACATTGGGTTAACGGCCGATGTGGACGCTCTGAGGAGTGATGAACCCCTAGACTACTGGGTGGGCAGGCTTGACCTCTGGCCAGAGCTTGCCCAATTTGCAATCGAACTGTTGGCTTGCCCCTCATCCAGTGTCCTGTCCGAAAGGACGTTCAGCGCAGCAGGGGGGATTGTGACCGATAAGCGTACTCGCCTAGCTCACCACAGTGTTAACTACCTCACATTTCTAAAAATGAATGAGGCATGGATCTCGGAGGAATTCAACACATGTGATCAGTAGACCATGTATATGTCTATAAACAATTTTTGGAATCAAGCACACAGACCTTCTTAATTCATTTGGCTCACTTCCCTGACCCAAAAAAGCACACCGTACTATATGCCCCTACCCTCCTCTTTGAAGAGGTTGAGCGGTGTCATATTTCTACTGGGGCTGCTTATTATGAGGGGTTCCCACCATCCCTGTGCTGTGCTGACTTCCTCCTGGGTGTTCTTATTATGAGGGGCTCCCACCATCCCTGTGCTGTGCTGACTTCCTCCTGGGGGTTCTTATTATGAGGGGATCACACCATCCCTGTGCTGTGCTGACTTCCTCCTGGGGCTGCTTACGGTGCTGCTGTCAGCGCTGTATGTCACGGAGCTGCTGTCAGCGCTGTATGTCACGGAGCTGCTGTCAGCGCTGTATGTCACGGAGCTGCTGTCAGCGCTGTATGTCACGGAGCTGCTGTCAGCGCTGTATGTCACGGAGCTGCTGTCAGCGCTGTATGTCACGGAGCTGCTGTCAGCGCTGTATGTCACGGAGCTGCTGTCAGCGCTGTATGTCACGGAGCTGCTGTCAGCGCTGTATGTCACGGAGCTGCTGTCAGCGCTGTATGTCACGGAGCTGCTGTCAGCGCTGTATGTCACGGTGCTGCTGTCAGCGCTGTATGTCACGGAGCTGCTGTCAGCGCTGTATGTCACGGAGCTGCTGTCAGTGCTGTATGTCACGGAGCTGCTGTCAGCGCTGTATGTCACGGAGCTGCTGTCAGCGCTGTATGTCACGGAGCTGCTGTCAGCGCTGTATGTCACGGTGCTGCTGTCAGCGCTGTATGTCACGGAGCTGCTGTCAGCGCTGTATGTCACGGAGCTGCTGTCAGCGCTGTATGTCACGGAGCTGCTGTCAGCGCTGTATGTCACGGAGCTGCTGTCAGCGCTGTATGTCACGGAGCTGCTGTCAGCGCTGTATGTCACGGTGCTGATGTCAGTGCTCTGTATTACGGTGCTGCTGTCAGTGCTCTGTATCTCCTGCACCCTCTTGTTTGCCTACCCTGGTCCCTGACCTTCCCTCTCCTCCATTGCCTTCATTAGCTCCATAGTCCTGAATTGTCAGAACAATTTCCCAAATAAAAAAAAAATGCTTGTAGTTATCGATCCCAAATTCACCTCATACATGTATTATGCTATTGTCCAGGTGGTGGGACTACGTGCTACCCCCTAATAATTACCCCGTGGCCGCAAATTCGACCTAAAGGTTTGCGAAATTCGCCTCCCATTGAAGTCAATGGAGCCCGCGGCGAACGGTCGTTTTCGCGAACGTTTGTGTCCGTTCGCGTTTCGCGTTCGCGAAACGTCCCGTCGGAAGTTCGTCCATCACTAATATTAACTGCTTATACACAGCGATATACAGTGATACACTAACAGCGGTAGAATACTGAGGCTGGATGGATAAAGAGTCAGCAGCATTTCTGATTACATACAGCGCCTATTTGCCATTTATTGGAGGTGAGAGGCTGGGGGAAATAGGTGGTGCACATAATAGGCACTGAAGTTTGCAGTGGATTGTCACCTCTGGAAATCACTTCTACAATTTCTGCATGGACTTTGTGTTGTTTACAAGTTTATAGTTATTTGTGCATGGTTTTGTGGACAATCACTTGCTATTATTGGAATTTTTTTCACACATAACCACTGGATTGGTATTAATTTTTTTCACTTATTTTCACATTTTAATTTTGAATTTTTATTTACTTGGAATATTCATGCAGGTTTATATTTATTGCACAATACATGTTTTATTCGTAATTTCACCATTTAATACTGTAGTGGGATAGCATCCCATTTGCACTTTAGTCCTATTTGGACATTACATTTTTATATTTTATATATTTTCTATTTATTATTTATGTAATTTTAGGTAGCGCCGCATCTATTTATTTAATTTTATTCACACATTAATACACATACTACAGGAGAGTGTCAGAGAGTGCAGACATACTACAGGAGAGGTTCAGAGACTGCAGACATACTGCAGGAGACAATCAGAGACTGCGGACATACTGCAGGAGACAATCAGAGACTGCGGACATACTGCAGGAGATAATCAGAGACTGCGGACATACTGCAGGAGACAATCAGAGACTGCGAACATACTGCAGGAGACAATCAGAGACTGCGGACATACTGCAGGAGATAATCAGAGACTGCGGACATACTGCAGGAAACAATCAGAGACTGCGGACATACTACAGGAGACAATCAGAGACTGCGGACATACGGCAGGAGACAATCAGAGACTGGCGACATACTGCAGGAGACAATCAGAGACTGGCGACATACTGCAGGAGACAATCAGAGACTGGCGACATACTACAGGAGACAATCAGAGACTGCGAACATACTGCAGGAGACAATCAGAGACTGCGAACATACTGCAGGAGACAATCAGAGACTGCGAACATACTGCAGGAGACAATCAGAGACTGCGGACATACTGCAGGAGACAATCAAAGACTGCGGACATACTGCAGGAGACAATTAGAGACTGCGGACATACTGCAGGAGACAATCAGAGACTGCAGACAAACTGCAGGAGACAATAAGAGACTGCGGACATACTGCAGGAGACAATCAGAGACTGCGGACATACTGCAGGAGACAATCGGAGACTGCGGACATACTGCAGGAGACAATCAGAGACTGCGGACATACTACAAGAGACAATCAGAGACTGCGGACATACGGCAGGAGACAATCAGAGACTGCGGACATACTGCAGGAGACAATCAGAGACTGGCGACATACTGCAGGAGACAATCAGAGACTGCGGACATACTGCAGGAGACAATCAAAGACTGCGGACATACCGCAGGAGACAATCATAGACTGCGTACATGCTACAGGTGATGGTCAGAGAACTTTTAGCAACGCACAGCTTGACAGTTGAATAACACAGCTCAGGGTTTAAGCAGTCAGGCATTTTATGGGTGCAAGGACATACCTGAGCAGCCAAACACACTACATACATTTAGAGGTATGTGGGCGGGGCTTCCATTCTCTGATCTCACTACAACAGCCGGGAGCTCCACTGATGCTTTGTAGGGGGGCCCCGTTACCCGTGAATTGGGGCCCCAAATGAAGGTTTTGCAGAGTGCACAGAGGACACAGGAGGCTGTATTCCCGCGCTAGCCAGCTGAGAGGGGGCGGGGCCGGGTGCTCCACTGACGCTCTGACCCCGCCCCCGTGCAGCCTGTATGCTCGGAACAGAGCGGCTGTAGTGAGAGCCAGTGATCGGAGTGGGAGCGTCAGTGGAGCTCCCGGCCCCGCCCCCTCTATACTGGCTGGGGAATACAGAGGTCCGGGGGCGAGGCCAGGAGCTCCACTGACACTCCCACTCCGATCACTGGCTCTCACTACAGCCGCTCTGCTCTGAGCATACAGGCTGTACGGGGACGGGTCAGAGTGTCAGTGGAGCTCCTTTTAAACTTTGTAAAGTTAAAAAAGTTTAAAAGGGATGTATTGGACTATAATGACTTAAAAGTGTATAAATGGCAATCAGGACTTCAAGATCTTATAGACGAGATAAATACAGCCCATGATAACGAGAGTCCAGATGGGTCAATGGAAATTATGAATCTAGACCAACCAACTAGCACGCCACAACCAATTATGAGAACAAATCCAATGCAAGGTAGCAGATTATTGAACAAACCATCCAGTCGTAGGAATGTCCAGAGAATTTCCAAATGTCCAGAGAATGTCCAAAGAATTTATCAGCAAGAACCATATATAATGGAAGACCCAATTACACCGAGGTATAACATACCCACAAGAAATCGGTTTACTCCTCTAAGGGATTATCCACAACATAGATATCCGCAGGACCGAGGAAATAGATATCCCCGACCCACTCCTTTGAGGGACTACCCGCAATATAGACATTCGCAAGATAGAGGGAACTATAGAGAAAATAGATTCCCCCAACCTAGAAGGAACTCTAGAGATTATAGGGATTTTTCCAGGGATGGACAACGGGACAGGCCCCCAGGAAGATGGGGCGCCAGACCACCCTACAGGAATCCAAGATGGAGAGGACCAGCAGACAACAGGGGGGGACCCCAGGGAGCTTTTTATGGGACAATGAACAGAGAGGGACAACACCCAGATCACATGGATCCACGCCCTTTAGAGACACCATGGGCGAACAATACAGAAAGAGATGGAACCATTATGTGGAGACACAGGGAAGGAGAAAGCGGACCAGGGGAAGTAGAGGAGGAAAGAAGAAACAAAAGAAGAAGAACTTAATTGGAAAAGGAATCTATAACTTGAGCAACATAAAGTTTGAGGATGATGAGTTGAGGATTTTGGACTTAGGTTTAAAATTTGCGCCTGATAAGGCACTAGATAAGTTTGAGACTTTTATTGATCTGAAGAAATTCATGAGGAAGTTGAATATTAAAAAACATTTTGCTATGAATGCAGGAGGAGAGAGTAAAAAAGAATCTTTATATGTACAAACCGATTTGAAAAACAAGTCTACGTTCAACCCTAACACACCAGGAAATCAATGTTTAGGGGCATTTAGTAAGATGGTGGAAGGAGATTTAAGAAAAATGGAGAGAACGAATTATAAGAAAACTACGAATATTTGGAAAACCATCAAGGCACTAGGAGAGAAGAAAAATTTAATCATCAGACCAGCTGATAAAGGGGGGGGCCTGGTAATTCTGAACAAGTCTGACTACATAGAGGAGATGGAAAGACTGTTAAGTGTTGAAGACACCTATAAAAAGTTGAAGGGAAATCCTAAATATGAATATGAGAAGAAACTAGCAACCTTTGTGAAAAAAGGGAAAGAAATGGGAATTCTAAACGACAGTGAAGCAGAATATCTAATCTCAAATTCGACTAAAACCCCAGTGATGTATTATTTGCCGAAAATCCACAAGAGGCTTGATAAGCCCCCAGGTAGGCCTATAATTAGTGGAATAAATTCCATTTTCTCGTGTCTAGGGGAATATCTTGATAAATTCTTGAAACCCCTGGTACAAAAAGGGAGATCCTATTTGAGGGATAGCACACAACTTTTAAAAGAACTTCAAGATATAGTAGACGTTGAGAGACTTTTGATGGTAACCATCGACGTAAATTCACTGTACACAAGTATAGTGCAGCGTGACGGCCTAATTGGAGTTGAAAAGGCAATATATGAGAACACAGATATGCGACAAGAACAAATAGAATACATCATTGAGGGACTAGAGCTGGCAATGTGTTGCAATTATTTTTGGTATGATCAGAAATACTATGTCCAGACCAAGGGAGTAGCCATGGGGCCCGTTATGCCCCTAGTGTGGCCAATCTCATGATGAACATGTGGGAGGAGGATTATATCTATGGTAGCAATATACCTCAGGTGAGGTTCTACCGTAGATATATAGATGACCTCATTTTATTATGGGATGGTACCCCAACAGACCTTGAAATATTTTTGAACAACCTAAACAATAACATCTATGGTCTAACCTTTACTGGCAAATACAGCGAACATAGTATTGACTATCTGGATCTCCAAATCTCAAAAATAGATGGAATTTTTAGTACCAAGACATTCTTCAAAACAACTGACAGAAACAGCTATATCCCGATCACGAGCTGCCACCACCCTAAGTGGAAAAATAATATTCCGAAGGGACAGTTGCTAAGATTAAGGAGAAATTGCCACTCAGCAGAAGATTACCATCTTCAAGCAGATATGATCCTAGAGAGATTCCAAGAAAAAGGATACAGGCCGGAACCACTACTCCAATTAAAAAAGAATATTGGAAATTTGGAGAGGAAGTCGTTATTGGAGAAACAGAGTAAAAAAGACAGAAAGATGGAACTGGCTTTTATTACTGGTTTCAGCACTCAATATAGGGACTTTGAAAAAATTATCAAAAAGTATTGGCCTATACTTCAAGAGGATAAAGTGCTATCTAAGGTCCTCCCAAAAAAGCCCTGTTTTGTGTACAGAAAGGCCCCCACTTTACGCTCCCTTCTAGTACATAATGCCATCGACCCACCAAAACAAATCAAAATCTTTAATGACATGAAGGGATTTTATAGGTGCCAGAAATGCCTCCCATGTAAAGTTAGCAAGAAACAGCCAAGAAAAAAAGAAACGTTTAAGGCAAAAACAGACCATAAAGAGTACAAAATAAAGGAACTAATCACTTGCCGGAGCACGCATGTAACATACGTTATAGAGTGCCCGTGCAATTTACAGTATGTGGGCAGGACCACACGTCCTTTATTTGTTAGGATTAGGGAACATATTAACAATATAAAAAAAGGGTTCCCAAACCACAACCTTTCCCGCCATTTTGACGAGTTCCACAGAAGTGATCCTTCCGGATTAATCTTTTAAGGGATTGATTGCATTAAAGGCAATTGGAGGGGAGGGAATAAGACCACCCTCATCTCGCAGAATGAAACTGCATGGATATACAGGTTGGGGTCTCTTGCGCCACGGGGCCTCAACCTGGATATAGACCTAAACTGTTTCATAGCTAATCCGTAAACCTCTCTTCTTTGATGGTTTCTTGACTGTTGTTTTATAGGAGATGTGTGTTACTTACTAATCTGCCATAGATTGGGATCTACATATTCATTTATATTAAGTTAGTAGAATGGTGTTTGGTACTATTACACTTTTCTCTTATTTATTATGTAATATTATAAGACAAGGTTCCCTCTTATATATATCGACTTGTTTTGAAGGCCTTATATTCATTTGGGATTATCCTAAGTGTTGCTGATTGATGATTGCATATGCCAACTTTGATACGTATGGGCATGATTTGGTTCTCCCCTCTTTGAAACATCTAGATAAATGCGGATCCACTAAATATAGGTTGATATAATTATTATTCTTTATTTATATTCATTTTTATTTTTTATTGGATATGATATACTACTTCTAGTCCTGTTCGCTTTCCTTATAGTCCACCATATAAACTGTGGAGAGATGAAAACTTCTACTAGATTGATATGAGTACTTTTACTAGGTAATAGCTGGATTGCAATGAAGCAAATAGGATGGTTCTTTTTCTTTTGTTAGTGAAATCCATTGCATTCAGCTATCTCAGTTAGAAGTGACCGATTTCTGGCAGTTTTTCAATTTTTAATTTTTAAAACACTCATTTTTATACCTTTGTTTATGATAACTTGTTATAAGGGTCATTGATGTTATTAATGTTTCTAACATAAAATTATTGTTATCATGTATACAGTCTTTTTGAGTTCCCTTTGGGATAGATCACCCTTATGTGCTGTGTACCCAATAGGTGGACGATAGATGGTTTTTGAATTTATCGATTATTTATTATAAGCTAAGTTTTGAAATCCTTTTTTCTTTCTTTTTTGGATATCCTCCCCTCGCCTTCTGGCTTGGAACTGGGTGGTAACAACATGCGGATTGGATACGGTGGTTGTCACTCCTTCAGACACAGGGTACAGCCCATTGTTGTTTGTTTGGGTGTCAATTACGAACGTTGGCCAATCAGATGCTGCTTAATCTGGGTTTTTTCCTATTTGAGTTGTAGGACGTAGTAGCGTGACACCGCCGCTGAAGACGTCAATGACGAAACGCGTTCGACGGAGTTACGCTTATTACGTCAGTTCCGTTCGTTGGAACGCAGTTGGAGTGCAAGCCGTAGCTGCGTATCCACCGAGCGGCTTCCACGTTCGGAATAATTTTCGCGCTAGAAGGGCTCTATCCCTGGGGGACTTACAAACACTGGAGTGACCATATACAACAGGTTATATCCTGAGACATTGTTTTTAAGTGGTTTTTGCACTCTTAGTCCTTTGTGTTTTTTGGGATAAAGTGCCATTAGCGTATGGTTATTATCTTTCTCTCAGCTTTGTTCTAGGATTTTCTATCTGTTTTCCTGGAACGTTACCATTTATTTATATATGGAGGCTGAGTGGTTTTTTTTAATGGACTGTGGTTCCACATCTTGTCTCAATATATGAGATTTGTTTTTTTCGTTTTTATCATTTTTTATGTTTTTATTGGTTTATATTTTTGTGGCAATAAATTGATTTTTTATACAAATCACACTATGGAGGCTACAATTTTTTTCTTATGAGGATATATGAAATCTCCCCTTGGTTGCGATTGAGGAGCTGGACATCAGCAGGGATTGAGAAAACTCTCTCTGGATGCGAATGAAGAGCTGGATATCGGCAGACTTTGATTTCAAGGCGAATTACCCCTGCAGGGGTGTATTCTTCTGGTGAGTGGGGTACCTTGTGGGGGAACACAGAAGTCACGTTGAAGATTGCACAAGAAGCACTATAGTCACATTTGAACTTTCTGTAATTGCACCATTGAAGATTTTTTTGGAAAATTGGACACTATTTTTGCACTTTTGGTTATTATGGATTGTTTATTTAATTTGGGGGTTAATTGATTTTTTGTTTTTTAAATTTTTTGCTTTTTTGTTTTTTATATTTTTTGTTTTTTGTTTTTTCACTCGCACTTTTTTGATATAATTTTGATATAATTTTTATATACTATTAATATTTTGTTCTTTCATATATATGCTTATATTAGCATTTTGCATTTATAGGTTGTATATTTAGGGTTTGAATTTTAATTTCATTAAGCACATTTATATACACCTCCTACTGGGATTTTGCATATCTTGGCGATAATGCGATTTTAGGCAACAATTTTTTATATATATGTCTATATTAGCGTTTTGCACTTATAGTTTGTATATTTGGGATTATAATTTCACTAGCACATTTACACACGCCTCCTACTGGGAATTTGCTTATTTAACCTTATTTTGGCGATAATGCGATTTTAGGGAATATTGCTTTTTAGCGATACAGATACAAATCTTTTTTTTTTTTTTGTTTGTTGTTGTTTGGTTTTTGGTTCTTTCCTTTCCCTTCGTTTACTGGAACTATTTGTCAATCTCAGGAATTAATCTACAGTAGGAATTTTGCTGTTTTTTGGGACATCTGAGTAGCTTGTAAATTAAAAATCGCAGAATAGCAGCATTTTTTGGGTTATACCCCTTTTTTATTATATATATATTCTTTAGGATGAATACATGATATATTCGGGATTATATATTTACATATATACATGTAAGGAGTTTTATTTGTAGGTAGCGCCAATTACCCCGGTTACCATATTGTTCTATTTTTTGGAGGAAACACCTATTGGAGTTTCTTTCCTTGTGGGTGGCAGCAACCTAATGATATAACTAGTATTTGGCTGTAGCCACTGTTATTGTTATCCTTTCTTACTTCCCACCGTTGTTGAGCGCGGTTTTCCTTAATTTTATACTTAGACTGTCCTGTGTCAGAAGTTGAGGGGAAGGGGTGAAGGAGGGATCCTGATTGGAGAGCTCACAATGAGACACATGGCTAGAGGGAACCAGGGTCTCTTTGGCCAATATGGAAGTACTGCCAGTACCTTGACTGCCTCTCTGAGAAGCCTTAGGAGGAACTTGAATATTAATGGCCGGGGTGGGTTAGGCATACGCTATGGTGAACCTCCAGGGACATGACAGGGCATCCACTTCCTCGGCCTGCATATGCGGCAGGCGAGAGAAGAATCTGGTTAGTTTGCCATTCTCTGGAGTGGCGAACAGGTCTACCTGAGGGGGATCCCAAAGATTGGCAATTTGATGAAAGGCATGGGGATGAAGGGCCCACTCGTTGTTGTTCAGGAAGTTCCTTGACAGCGTGTCTGCTTCCATGTTCAACCTGCCCAGAAGATACATCTCTCTGAGATCTAGGTGGTTCTTCTCTGCCCAGAGCATGATCGGCTCTACTTCTCTGAGGAGTGACCTGCTGCGAGTGCCCCATGCTTCTGCAGATATGCAACAGCTGCCCTGTTGTCCAGGTGTATAAGTATCCTTTGGCCTTCGATTTCAGATGCCAATGAAGTCAATGCCAGGAATGCTGTCCTTATCTCCAGGATGTTGGATACTACTCCCTGGGTGGAACAGGACCATCTTCCCTTTATCCTGGTTTCCCTGCAATGAGCTTCCCAGCCTTGTCCAACGGGAAGAAAACCTGCTTCCTTTTGAGGAACGGGAAGTAGCTTTTGAATTCCTGGGGAGGTTCTTCTCCGTCCTCCCAGGCTATCGCAGTTCTGACTGCCTGAATGAACGGTTTCACCAAGGAATGACTGAAGCCAGAAGGATCTGACTCTTCTGAAGAGTCCCTCGAAAAGTCCTCAGGTGGAGAATCTCTAGCCGGTTGGCCTGGCATAGGCAGAGGAGTACTGATTGCAGAGAGACCGGGAAGATTAGGTTCTGTATCCTGAACCTGGGACATCTGCAGGCCTGGCTGAGCGGGTGCAAAATCTGCAAGCTCAGAGGAGTCCTTCATTGTTCTTTTGAACAGATCCACAACTTGTTCACTTTCTAGTTCGCAGCTGGATGCATAGTCCGCAAAATAGTCCTTACAGACCACTTTGTTCGGCAGCGGAGTAGCCCCACAGGTCCAGCATTTCTTTGTATGGGTCCTAGGAGAGGGGGACTGATCTTGTCTTCTGTATTTTGAGCTATGTCTTGAGGAATGGGATTTGTGACCAGACAAGCGGGGCCGGTGGCGTGAAAAATAAGATCTGTGGCCTGGGCTGTCGTCGTCATGGTGCCTTGAGGATTTTCTGGACCTCTTGGAGTGGACAGGGCTACGATTTAAGAGATCCTCGTTAGGCCAGCAAGTGCACTTTTTTTCTTTTTTTTTTCTATAGTCTTTTTTTATATGTATCGTTGGTCTCATACCTAATAGAAGTGTGAGGATCTTTGTTGCGACATGAATGGCTCATTGTGGAGTTGGGCATAAGGATAAGCTGCGGAAATATAGCAAGAAAGGGAAATGGAAATGGAGTTTTTCCTCCTCTTTTTTTTTTCAAAGAACACAATATATATCTATATATATATATATATTTTTTTTGTAAAAGGATACCTACCACAGTGCAGCATCAGAGAAACCTAGCAGGGCACAGGCGAGGAGACTCTGACAGCTAACCCTGAAGCTGACCTTAAATACCCTCTAGGTGGGAGGGCTAATCCCATGAACCACCACTGAGAGTTAAAACTTTTTTTTTTTTCTTTTTTGGAAGAAAGAGCAAAACTGGCCCTTTTTCCAGAAACCAAGATGGCCAGTGCATCGCCGAGGGGCCGCACATGCACCTGCTCATACACAGATAGAAGATGTTGAATGGTATAGAAAATAGAGAGGCGGACTTCCTCCTTGACCCGGGTCGCGTATGCGCAACACGGCGATGAGGACGCCAGCCAGCTCTATTCCTACTGCCAGGCTTTTCTAAATAGGGGAAGACAAGGCACCCGCAGCCATCTTGCTGTACAAGGATCAAGAGAAATAATCTTTAAGGAAAAAAGGAGCATAATGAGATAAGACATCGGTTGGCTCAGCACCAAGCAGACCAGAGAGGTAAAAAAATAAAACCTTTTTTTTTAAAAGGAAAGAAAAGAGGGGGAAGAAGGAAGATAAGAGAATAAAATAACATATTCTTCTAAAATAAAGTGAAAAGCACAAGCCTGGGAAAAATGGGACCTGATCCTTTTGTGACTCCTCTGCATTCATCATAGGATATGGCGGCAGACTGCATTCCTGTGAGGAAACTCTGCGAGAAGAAGATCCCAACACATCCACAGAGGGGTTCCCGGTCTTATCAGCGCTTTGAGCGGCCCAAGAACAGGGACTGCGCAGGGCAAAGGCTAAACCCGGCGGGTGCTGCTAAAGGCAGAGGTATGGATGTACTGCTACTCTCCACAGCACAAGAGGTATGAGGAAACAAAGGAGAATGTTAAGAGGGGTCTGTACTGATGGAGGGGGTGGTTTATTCTGAAGGGGGGTCTGCACTGGAGGGGTGGTGGTTTGTCCTGAGGGGGTGGGTCTGTACTGATGGAGGGGGTGGTTTATCCTGAGGGGGGCAGGTCTGTATTGGAGGGGGTGGTTTGTCCTATGGGGTCTGTACTGATGGAGGGGGTGGTTTATCCTGAATGGGGCGGGTCTGTACTGGAGGGGGGTGATTTGTCCTACGGGGGGGTCTGTACTGATGGAGGGGGTGGTTTATCCTGAGGGGGCGGGTCTGTATTGGATGGGGGTGGTTTGTTCTGAGGGGGGTCTGTACTGATGGAGGGGGTGGTTGTCTTCACTAGTCCTGAGGGAGGAGTCAGGGCGGAGCTCTATCACCAGTATGCTGCCATGGAGGCACCAGGAATAGAGATTTCCCCAATATAGTTCAAAGTTTTGAGAGGTTACCTGAAATTAAATGACAGCATAGCATATCCCAGGGGCTCCAGCAGCGTCTAATCACCAGAGCTGGTGGCTTTTTATACCCCCCATCCGGTCCAAAAGACCGGAAGCAGGCGTGTAGACTGCCTGTAGACGTCATTCACATCACTTCGCCTATCATCGCCAGATCCTTATGCCCTGTACACACAGTCGGACTTTCCAATGGAAAATGTGTGATCGGATCGTGTTGTCGGAAAATCCGATTGTGTGTGGGCTCCATCTGACTTTTTCCGTCTGAATTTCCGACACACAAAGTTTGAGAGCTGGATCTAAAGTTTTCTGACAACAAAATCTGATCATTTAAATTCTGATCACGTATAGACAATTCCGACGCACAAAGTGCCACGCATGCTCAGAATAAATTCCGAGACTAAAGCTATTGGCTACTGCCCTCTTTATAGTCCCGTCATACGTGTTCTATGGCACCTCGTTCTGAATGATCGGATTTTTCAACAACTTTATGCGACCGTGCGTATGTAAGACTAGTTTGGGCCAAAATCTGATGGATTTTGTCATTGGAATGTCCGACCGTGTGTACAGGGCATAAGACTCGGATGTAAAGTCAGAGAGAGTGGTTCACCCATGTAGAGAACAGGGAGAAATCCATCCAGAAATCCCCATCACTCCCTTTCCCTCCATGGATTTTGATCTAATATTTCAAAGCAGGGCCCATTCCTGCGACCAACAAGATTAACTGTGAGGACTTACAGTGTTCTGGTACCACCAACACCTAAGGCCCAGTTTTTCTGCAGAGTATATAGGGCAGGCCCTAAAGTATATATACTGCTGTTCAGCATATACAGTATAGTGCCTGGTGGACCCGCACACCAATTAAATTTTTTTTTGGTGCAGGGTTCTCCTTAATATCCATACCAGCCCTGAAGGGCCTGGTAATGGATTGGGGGGGGGGGGGGGGGAACCCACACCATTTTTTTAAATAATTTATCTAGATTGCCGGGTCTGACAATACATTACAGCTGTGAGCAGTTTTAAATTAAATTTTTTCCTTTAGAAATGTAATTTTGCTGTGGCACTGTTATAAACATGGCAAAGAGGCGCCACTTTACAGGCATACTAAGGGGACCCCCCCCCATATATAAAGGAATATTTCATTTTTATTGTTTCACTTTAAGCATTTTTAAAATCACTGCTCCCGAAAAAACTTCTGTTTTTAAAACTTTTTTTTGCATGGATACATGACCCCAAACACTCCCCGGGGGCGACCCGGGTCCCCAAACACTCCCCTGGGGCAGGACCCGGGTCCCCAAACACTCCCCTGGGGCAGGACCCGGGTCCCCAAACACTCCCCTGGGGCAGGACCCGGGTCCCCAAACACTCTCCTGGGGCAGGACCCGGGTCCCCAAACACTCCCCTGGGGCAGGACCCAGGTCCCCAAACACTCCCCTGGGGCGATCCGGGTCCCCAAACACTCCCCTGGGGCAGGACCCGGGTCCCCAAACACTCTCCCGGGGCAGGACCCGGGTCCCCAAACACTCTTCTGGGGCAGGACCCGGGTCCCCAAACACTCCCCTGGGGCAGGACCCGGGTCCCCAAACACTTTTTAGGACAATAACTTGCACATAAGCCTTTAAAATTAGCACTTTTGATTTTTCACGTTCGTGTCCCATAGACTTTAACAGGGCTCGCATTTTTGCACGTGTTTGCATGTTCTGCTGTGAACCGCACCGGGGGGTGTTCGGCTTGTCCCTACATCAGGCAGAAGCTGGATGTGCAGACTATAACATTTTTGTCGGATGTGTGCTCATCGTTCGATTTTTGTTTCATTAGTACAGCATGTTCAGAAATGAAAGAATACATACAAAACTATTCAACACATTCCGCCACTTCTGACACTGAATTCTGTCATAGGAGAATTTTCATATGGAGTAACCTCGTCACTTTCCACATGAGACGGACGGTCGGTCGTCTGAAAATCAAAGCGTGTGTACAGGATTTAGTATAGTGGAAGGGCTTATGGCATACCAATGGAAAGTGTTTAGGTGTGACCTGTGACCTCATATTAGACGGGTTTGGTAAATTGAACAAGAAAATTGTATCATGTGTCACTAACTTAGGAGCTCGCTGACTCCGCCCACAGACCCGCCCACAGCAAAGAACCAAATAAGTAAATTCCTCCAAATCTCTTCTATTGTCCTCCTGTGTGGAGCGTCTCCGGTGTGTTCAGGAACTGGTTGGGTTGCATTGTCCTGTCTGGAGGATGTTTTTCAGCTCTTGGTGTGAGGGTGTGGGGGGCGTATTGTACGTGGGTGACGTACTGTACATGGGTGGGTGTGGGGGACGTATTGTACATGGGTGGGTGTGGGGGCATATTGTACATGGGTGGGTGTGGGGGACGTATTGTACATGGGTGGGTGATGGGGGCGTATTGTATATGGGTGGGTGTGGGGGACGTATTGTACGTGGGTGGGTGATGGGGGCGTATTGTACATGGGTGGGTGTGGGGGACGTATTGTACGTGGGTGGGTGTGGGTGACGTATTGTACATGGGTGGGTGTGGGGGGCATAATGTACATGGGTGGTTGTGGGGGGGCGTACTGTACATGGGTGTGCGTGAGGGGCATATTGTACATGGGTGGGGGTGTATTGTACATGGGTGGGTTTTGGGGAGCGTATTGTACACGTATGGGTGTGAGGGGCATAATGTACATGGGTGGGAGTGGGGGGCATATTGTACATGGGTTGGTGTGGGGGGGGGGCATATTGTACATGGGTTGGTGTGGGGGGGGGCATAATGTACATGGGTGAGTGTGGGGGGCATATTGTATATGGGTGGGTGTGGAGGACATATTGTATATGGGTGGTTGTGGGGGGGGCGTATTGTACATGGGTGGGTGTGAGAGGCGTATTGTACATGGGTGGTTGTGGGGGGCGTACTGTACATGGGTGGGTGTGAGGGGCGTACTGTACATGGGTGGGTGTGGGGGGCGTACTGTACATGGGTGGGTGTGAGGGGCGTACTGTACATGGGTGGGTGTGGGGGGCGTATTGTACATGGGTGGGTGTGAAGGGCCTATTGTACATGGGTGTTTGTGGGGGGCGTACTGTACATGGGAGGGTGTGGGGGGCTTATTGTACATGGGTGGGTGTGAGGGACGTATTGTACATGGGTGGGTGTGGGGGGAGTGTATTGTATATGGGTGGGTGTATTGTACATGGGTGGTTGTGGAGGGCGTACAGTACATGGGTGGTTGTGGAGGGCATACTTGACATGGGAGGGTGTGGAGGACGTATTGTACATGGGTGGGTGTGGGGGGCATAATGTACATGGGTGGGTGTAGGGGGCATAATGTACATGGGTGGATGTGGGGGACGTATTGTACATGGATGGGTGTGGGGACATAATGTACATGGGTGGGTGTGGGGGGGGGCATATTGTACATGGGTGGGTGTGAGGGGGCGTATTGTACATGGGTGGGTGTGGGGTCATAATGTACATGGGTGGGTTTTGGGGAGCATATTGTACACGTATGGGTGTGGGGGGCATAATTTACATGGGTGGGTGTGGGGGTGTATTGTACATGGGTGGGTTTTGGGGAGCGTATTGTACACGTATGGGTGTGGGGGGCATAATGTACATGGGTGGGTGTGGGGGTGTATTGTACATGGGTGGGTTTTGGGGAGCGTATTGTACACGTATGGGTGTGGGGGGCATAATGTACATGGGTGGGAGTGGGGGGCATATTGTACGTGGGTGGGTGTGAGGGGCATATGGTACATGGGTGGGTTTTGGGGAGCGTATTGTACGTGGGTGGGTATGGGGGGCGTATTGTGTGCAGCAGGAGAAGCTTTGCTCTATATTTGATTTTATTTTTTATTTGTGGATTGTTTTTATTGATGTCTATTTGTGTTATTTGATACATTTTGTAGATTTGTGTGGGAAGTGGATGGAATGCGGATCGCCTCCTCAGGGCGTGGCATTTGTGAAGAAATGTTTGCATTGACTTGTATGTATTTCTGTCCTTTTCATGCAGCTGACCCCCCCCTAGAGTTGGCCCCAGACTGCAGACTCCACACCCAGCCCCAGGCTCAGATTGCAGAAGTCAAGTCACACCCAGCCCCCCACCCCCACCCCCTTCCTATTAGAGGAGTGCAGAGCCCCCACCCCCTTCCTATTAGAGGAGTGCAGAGCCCCCACCCCCTTCCTATTAGAAGATTGTAGAGATCTCAGACATTAGAGGACATCCTGTGCACAGCTGACCCCCCACTCATCACATACAAGGTATGGAACATTTCTCCTCCATTTTTAATACATTGTTACTTATATTTGATCTGTATGAGTGCAGGGTGGTGCGCCAGATTTGGACCTGACTGTGGATTTCTGGGGCCCCTGAGAGCTCCCAGTAACTTTTCTCACCATAGAGAGATCCGGTCCTGGAGACTTTTCTATACTTTCCAGGGACAAAGATCAGAGATGGTGACCACACCTATCCCATGTGTCTGGCTCAAGGGGCCCCAAAATGTGTATACTGGGGTCCCAGTAGGGAGTGTTGTGGAGGAAGGGTGTGCACAGAGCTGGAGATGTCTGCAGACACCAGAAGATGGTCAGAAGTGGGGCTCTGATTGACTGCCCCCTCCCCAGGAATCTATGATGCCTCCACTTGCACCGCTCAGGTTTTTGTGCGTCTTTTAGGTCTTGTTTATGGGATCTGAAGCTGTTGTGCACTGGACACCCCGGGGTCCATCTTCCAGGAAATCCGCTACTTGTAACCTCAGGCAGACCTGAAATTTTTTTTTTTTCCCTTTGGGGGAGGGGAGTTTAGGTGTCTTCATTTGCTCTTTATAAATGTCTGAAATGTTATAAATAGACTGAAATGGCACTACAACCCCTCTACAATGACCATCCACCTGAATGAACTGTTATTGATAACTGGGAAATAACACTGATTGGCTGAAGTCGATCTGTTCCCATTCCCTGAGTTCAGTCGTCACCGTCACCTTTCATTGGTGCTCCAGTGGGCTGTGCTGGAACCCCCCCCCCCCATCTTCCCCTTTAATGATGGAGAGCGTCACAGCGATGAGGTCATAATAATCCCTAATCATAATTGGCTGCAGCTCTGCATAGAAAGCAATCGGCTTCTAATTTCAGTCCCAGGAGGCTGATTGGGTTATATGTAAATAGACACGGGATGTTATCTCCTATCCTGCATGCATTTGCTACATAGACAGATTGGAAGTACTCTGTGACTTTTGTGCTGGACTGTGCTTTACTCATTTTCCAAGTTTCTATATTGGTTGCTGGCAATCACTAAGATAAAAGTGATGTAACAAACCGGAATAGCAGTTTTCTAAATATGCAGTAAAGCGCTGTTAGTGCTTGATTTATTAGGTCACTCACACTGTTACAGGGTTATATGTAAAGCTGCACCATATTTTAAAGGACCAAGCTGGGGGGCAGGACCGAGCTGAATCTGATAACAGCCGGGACAGGACTCGGCTGCTAAGCTGACATTTCTATCAGGAAACAGAGGGGAAGTTGAAGGATTGGGAAATGCTCAGCGAAGGGCCAAGTCTGGCATTTGTCACATGAGATCCATAATGTTCAATGCAGGTGAAAAAACCCCATAAATGATCTTGTGGTCCCGCTATGAGTTAAAGGTAAAAGGTTTCTCTAAATAGGAACCCAAAAAACCCTGAAGGTTGGCACAACGCTACCCGCCGTGATGGGTGAAGGCTGGAAACAGTAGCGTTGCTAGGTGGGGGCGGGGGGTGCGGGCTGCACCCGGGTGACACCCATGGATTGTGGGACCGCTAACACCGCCACTGCCCTGATGATCTGCGCCTCTCTGTGTCCCCAGTGGAGTGGACTGAAGCTGCCTCCAGGACACGTCGCTGTGTATGTCCGCGGCCGTGTTATTCTGAGGTCTGTACTGTACACTTATGTCTACTTATATGTAGATGGATGTGTGCGTGTGTGTGTGTGTGTGTGTGTGTGTGTGGGGGGCGCGCTCTGGGAGGAAAGAGGGGTGCCTATACTGATGGAGGGTCTGCACTAAGGGGGGTGTCTTTTCTATACTGCGGGGGTCTGCACTAAATCAAGGGTGTCTATACTGCAGGGGTTTGCACTAGGTGAGTGCCTATACTGAGGGAGGGTCTGTATTAAGGGGGGGTGTTTATACTGATGGGGAGTCTGCACTAAGGAGGGGTTCTATACTGATGGGGGGGTCTGCACTAAGGGGGATTCTATACTGATGGGGAGGTTCTGCATTAAGGAGGCAATTCTATACTGATGGGGGATCTGCACTAAAAGGGGGGTGTCCTGCACTAAGAGGGGGGATTCTAGACTGATGGAGGTGTCCTTACTGAGGGAGGGGCTCTGTACTTAGTGGGAGGGTCTGTACTGAGGGGGGAAAATAGTTGGTGGAGGGGGGGTGACACCAATGTTTTCCGCACCAGGTGACGCCAACCCTAGTGACGCCACTGGCTGGAAACTGTCTGTTCTCCTGTGGCAGGGACATTTAAGAGATAGATAGATAGATAGAATATATATATATATATATATATATATATATATATATATATATATATATATATATATAATATTTCCTTATGAATTTCTTCAGAGTAGTTGCATGTCTTACCTGGTTTCCGGCAACCAGAGGGGGTAAAGGGCAACCTGGTGTATACTTGCTTGCCTTTCCAGGATACACGCTCAGTGAAGCCGGTCTCCGGACCTCTCACATCCTCCGCTGCAGGCTCTGGCACAGGTGATAAGGGGGTCCAGCGGGCTCTCTACAATGGTCCTCTTCCTCCCCCTTGTCCTCAGCTGCCACCATGATGGTCCTACGCACGGGGGGCGCACTTTTAAAGCCTCAGGCAGGGAACAGAAGAGGGGGGTGGCATAGTTGTGGCGCCATTCACGTGTGGCAAGCAAAGCGTTTCAGTGCGCTGCTGCCAGGCAGCTAATTTGAAAAGGCCAGATTGTCAGAGCCCTGTAAGCAGGTGGACACAGAGCTGTGGGCAGTAAGCATCCTAAGTGGTCGGATCCAGGCAAACCTAAGACACCTACTCGGCATCAGGTTGTGCAGTATTGAGCATATATGTGTATTGTAAAACTTTTAGCACAACAGTGATTGCATGTGTACTAGTACCTCTGCTTTGTAGCTTGGGACTATGTATCCTCGTAAGAGGGTCTCAGGGGGAGGTAACGAAGGCATAAAGAAATCACCTTCTAGGTCTAGGGGTCCTAAAGATGCCTGTAGATTATTACCCCCCCCCCCCCCTGCAGGACTGGAGCCAGTCTCACAGGATGAGTCAGTGCCCCTGTCAGGTTTTGCAGCCTGTCCCAATGTTGCAGCCCCAGCGTATGTCACAGAAGACGCTCTTAAGGCTACATTGGAGGCTTTGGAGGGAAGGATTATGAATTTTATTTCAGCTTCCTTAAAAGATAGCAGGAAAAGGGGCAGATCCCCTCCCTCTGCTGCAATTCCTCTTTCAGATGATTCTTCTGACAATGAGGAAAGATCCCTATCCAGGGATAGGGATCAAGAGCAGTCAGATGAATCTGAGGAAGATGAAAGTGTCTCTTCCTCTCTGGCACTCAAGAGGCAGGTCCAGTATTATACTGAATTGGTGCGTGCCACATTCAGGATGCCCTCTGCTGAGGCCGCTGCATCCTCTGTGGGATTTTTCTGTCCCCCATGGAAAAAGCAGACTGCCTTTTCCTTTCCAATACATTCTTTAATGGATGAATTGTATGAGGACTGGGGACATGCCGATAAACTGTTTTCTCCTCCTAAAAGGTTTTCTATGCTTTATCCTCTGGAGGAAAGCTTCACCAAGAAGTGGGGGGTCCCATCCGTGGATGCGGCTGTCTCTAGTGTGAACAAAAACCTGACCTGTCCTCTGGATAATGCTCAGGTGTTTAAGGATCCAACTGATAAGAATCTCTAAACTTTATTAAAAGCCTTCTTTTCCATGGCTGGCGCTGTAGTCCAACCTACAATCGCAACTGTCGGTTTATGTCAATTCCTCAAGGAACAATTTAAGCAGACCTTCCACAGGTGCTGTGTTTTATGATTGATGCCATTCTGGATTCTGTCCAGCAGGCATCTCGTTTGTCTCTCCTGTTGGTACACATACGCAGGTCCCTTTGGCTTAAGCATTGGGCAGTGGAGCTTTCATGCAAACAATACTTAAGCACTCCCCTTTAAATGGGAATCCATTATTTGGGGATGATAAATCTACATTTCTACCAATCAAAAAGAGTAAACGTCCATCATTTAAACGTTCTTTCTCCATCCCCTGGAGCATCAGGCTCTAAGCAGTGGCAACGGCCTTCCCAAATTACAAAGCATGTAATTGCTCAGGGGTCAGGTGCTCTGACAATTCCATGGGATCAGTACAATCTAATCTATGCCTTTCCTTCAAATCTGCTTCTTCTACGGTTCTTGGGGATAGTCAAAAGGGAAGCAAGGTCGGTCCTTTTAGTAGCCCGGCTTGGCCCAGATGACCTTGGTATGCAGAGATCTTAAAGAAGGCAGTAGGCAGGCCTTGGATCCTTCCACTCTGGCCAGATCTACTCTCACAGGGTGCAATTTACCATCCTGCCTTATGAAGTTTAAATTTGACTGTTTGGCTGCTGAGACCCATATTCTAAAAGATCGTGGGCTCTCAGAATCAGTCCTTTCCACTCTGGTCAATGCCAGAAAGCCGGCCTCCAGGTTTATTTACTACAGAATCTGGAAGGCATGTTTCCTGGTTTGAACCAAGGGGATGGCATCCTAGAACATATGTCATTAGCAGGATCCCAGCCTTTCTTCAGTCAGGCCTAGAGATGACATTGGCCTTTAGTATTATCAATGTCAAAATTTCGGCTTTGTCATTATTTTTTCAGAAGCCACTTGCTTCACATTCCCTTGTCCGGGCCTTTGTTCAGGGGGCACTGTGATTAAATCCACCAGTCAAACCTCCAGTGTGCCCATGGGATTTGAATTTGATTTTGTCTGCATTACAGAGACAACCCTTTGAACCATTGCACCATGCTTCTTCAGCTCTTTTGACTAAGAAATGAGTCTTCTTGATAGCCATATCCTCCGCTAGGAGAGTATCAGAGTTGGCAGCTCTTACTTGCAAAGAGCCGCATTTGATTATTCACAAGGACCGAGTAGTGATGCGTTCTCATTGGTCCTTCCAGGATTCCATTTAAATCAAGATGTGCTCCTGCCATCCTTTTTTTTTTTTTTTTCCAGATCTGCAGTCCGCGGAAGAAGAATCTTTGCACACTCTTGATGTGGTAAGAGCAAACAGTACCTATCTGCAGGCAACCGCTGAGATAAGAAAGACTGATTGTTTGTTCATCCTGCCAGAAGGCCCTAAAAAATGTCAGGCAGCGTCGAAATCCACTCTTTCTAGATGGATCAGACAAGTTATTTTTCCCAAGTGTTCTTCCAGGACAGCCCTTGAGAGATGGAGCTCCTCCCATCGACACAGGAAACACATTGCCACAGTTCAAAAGGCGGTCCCTCAGGTCCCTGGTCAGTCATTTGTGTTTCCTCCGTCGGAGGAACATGTTGCCAGGAACCTGGAGGCCCCTCTCAGGGGCTGCCTGAGAACCTGCAAGCCTAAGGGACCGGGTCCTGGTTTATGGCTGCAGTTTGGGTCCATACCTTTTTTTCTTTGGCTCGGGTACCGTCCAGCTGAACCGGAGCAGACCCGTTACCCTCCTCCTTCCAGTGCCGAGGTGGCCAGGGGCAGAATGACGCCGGTTTCCCCCAGGAGTGGTGAGTGGAACCTTCCATCTTCCCTCCTCGTTGCAGGGGGTCGGAGACGCCGAGCGTTCACTTCCGGCGGAACCGCGTCATCACTGCGTGCCGAGACTTCCGGTTCCGGGTCTCTAAGGGTACAAGGAGGAGAGGGAGAGCCAGCGCTGTGCCTGTAAAGCCCGACCAGCGTCCAGCTATACCGGATTAGCGGCGGGATTCGGAGCGTCAGAGGGGGACCATGGAGGCTATTCCCCAGGATACTCCGGCGGAGACAGGCACCAGCCAAACCCAGGTAGGCTGCTGGGCATGCTATTACTCTGGTGGAGTGGTGGTGTTTGTAGGCTGGGCCCTGTAGTACCCCACGGTGGCGGTTTACTCAGTGAGGTTGTTTGTTAGTGGTGATTCTAAGAGGGACATGGTTCTGACGCTAAGAAATCCTTTGTCTTCTTATTTTCAGGCTAAAGAGATGCCAAGGGAAGACAAGACAGGCCGCAAAAAGTGTCCTAATTGTGGGAATAGGTTGTCCTCTGGCTCTAACAAAGCCCTATGCAAGCAATGCATTGCAAGCTTGCTTAAATCTGAGGCAGATTCCCCTTTAGCAAAGTTTTTGGGCTCCTTTAAAGAGGAAATGGCGTCGACCTTTAAGTCCCTCCGGGAGTTAATCACTGACGTGGGATCAGCTGCAGCTGCCTCCACGAGTAAAACAACTATAATCTCATCCTCACCATGCCTTACAACACCCAGCTCAGGGGAGCCCCGTATGGTCAGGGAGCCTAGCCCCACGTTGATTAGCCCCGAATCCTCTGACACTGACTCGGGTCAGGAAGAGGATCAAGCAGCATCTAAAGCCTCAAAATATAGATTATCTCTCGAGGAAGTAGATGAGCTAATGGGGGCTATCTATGATACGCTGGAAATTGAGGAGGAAGAAACTCAGTTATCCAGACATGATCAAATGTATGAGGCTCTGGGGAAAAAGAAAGCAAGGGTTTTTCCTATACATAAGGTGCTTTCTGACCTTGTCCTTAAGGAGTGGTCTGAACCAGACAAGAAGGTTTTCTTTCCTAAATCCCTTAAGAGAAGGTTCCCTTTTGATGAGAGCCCAGAGGCGGTCTGGAATAAAAATCCAAAACTAGACGCCCCTCTGTCCAAAATCTCAAAGCAGGCTGATCTGGCCTTTGAGGATATGGGCCACCTGAAAGATCCCATGGACAGGAGAACAGACATTGTCTTAAAGAGGGCCTGGGATGCCTCTATGGCAGGCTTAAAACCAGCTCTAGCCACTTCCTGTGTAGCTAGAAACCTGGAGTTCTGGTTATCGCAACTACAAGAACACTTAAAGGCAGGCACTCCTAGGGGGGAGCTTTTGAAATCTTTCCCTATGCTTTTTAAGGCCACCAGTTTCATCTCTGACGCCTCCACGGACTCCGTTAAATTTACGGCTAAATCTGCAGCACTTTCAGTGGCAGCAAGGAGGTCAGTATGGATGAAAACCTGGGGGGGAGACACGGCGTCTAAAACCCGCCTGTGCAGCGTCCCTTTTACAGGAGACTTAGTCTTCGGGCCTGAATTAGACTCCGCCTTAGAAAGGACGGCGGACAAAAAGAAAACCTTTCCTGCAAAAAAGAAAAATTTTCAAAGAAAAATTTTTCGTCCCTTTAAGGAACCCTCTAAATCAGAGAAGAGTTCAACCCCCAAAAAACATTGGTCGGGACATAAAGGGAAAGGAAAAGGGGGCATACTGTTTAGCCGCCCCAATCAGGATCCCAAACCCCAGTGACGTCAGGGTTCCTGTGGGAGGAAGATTAAGCAAATTTCTTCCTCAATGGGAAGAGACAACCTCGAACGAGTTTGTCTTAAACATAATAAAAAAGGGGTCATGCGCTGGAATTTCACAGCAACCCTCCTTCCAAGTTTCTGGTGACAAAGCTTCCAAGTCACTCAGAAAAGGCCAGGGCCTTACCTTTACTAATAGGGGAAATGGTAGATCAAGAAGTATTGACACCAGTCCCTATTCAGGAACAAGGGGACGGTTTTTACTCGCACATCTTTGTGGTAAGAAAACCGTCAGGGAGATTCAGACTAATTATGAACCTCCGTCCACTGAATCGCTCCATCCGTTACAAGAGATTTCGGATGGAGTCCATTTATTCCATAAAGAATCTCCTGCAGAAAGAGACATTTATGGCAACCCTGGACCTAAGGGATGCTTATCTGCACATTCCAATAAGGGAGGAATGCCAGAAATTCCTTCGGATGGCAGTGCAGATAGACACAAAGGTTTACCACTTTCAGTGCAGAGCACTTCCCTTCGGTCTATCATCCTCTCCGAGAATCTTTACCAAGGTTCTCGGAGAGGCTTTAGTTCCTCTGAGGCTTCAATCAGTCTCAATTATCCCCTACCTAGACGATCTGCTCCTAACAGCCCACTCAGAGAGTTGTCTTTCTCAGGACCTAGAATTGACTCAACTCAGTCTGAGTCGATTAGGGTGGATTGTCAGTCAGGAGAAATCCAAGACAACCCCAACACAGGAGATCCTGTATCTGGGGTACTGGATCAAGTCTGTAGATCAGAAAATTATACTGCCGGAAGAAAAGATTTTGAATCTGTGGCAGAGAATATCTTTTCTTCAATGCAGCCCCAAGTGTACGGTGAGGGAAGTAATGTCGGTCTTAGGTCTTATGACGGCAGCCATTCCAGCCGTACAATGGGCCAGGTTCCATCAAAGAACTTCAGGGTTTTCTGTTAGAACAATTAAAAGGCAGAGATCTGGAGGAGGAGGTATCGATCCCCTCAAGGGTAAAACGCTCCCTCTGGTGGTGGAAGGACAGGGAGAACCTAAACAAAGGGGTTCATTGGGTCCTTCCTATCACTTCAACACTAACAACGGATGCGAGCAGTTGGGGCTGGGGAGCCCACCTAGGTTCAAGCTGGGTCCAGGACAAGTGGACCCCGGAGGAGAAATGTTTCTCTTCCAATTGGAAAGAACTAACAGCAATCCTGAGAGCTGTTCTAGCTTTCCACCCCGCAATACAGGGTCACCATCTACAAGTCCGTTCAGACAATACGACGGCTGTAGCATACATAAACAAACAAGGAGGAACCAGAAGTCCTCGTTTGATGTTGGTAGCCAGACGCATTCTCCAGTGGGCAGAAGCCAATCTGGAATCCATTTCTGCAGTTCACCTGAAAGGGGAGCTGAACAACAAGGCGGACTTCTTGAGTCGACAGAGGATTTCGAACCAAGAATGGTCCTTACACCCAGAGGCATTCAATCTCATAACAGCTCACTGGGGAGAACCAGAGGTAGACCTTTTTGCGAGCAAGAAAAATGCAAAGGTTCCCAATTTTTTCTCGCTAAACCCAGGAGATCAACCCCTGGCGGTAGATGCCTTGCAAACTCCATGGACTTTCAGTCTGGCGTATGCATTTCCCCCTCTTCATCTCATTCCGAGGGTCCTAGCAAGATTCCTCAAGGAAAAAACCTGTTTGATTCTAGTAGCACCTTTTTGGCCCAGGAGACCGTGGTTCACAACGTTGCTACAATTGACAGACTGTCCGCCTCTAAGACTTCCCTACAGACAGGACCTCCTGTCGCAGGGACCTCTTTACCATCCGCAGGTCGCCACACTGAAGCTGTCAGCGTGGTTACTGAGGAGGAAATCTTAAGGAGTAAGGGCCTGTCAGACGAGGTAATTGCGACCTTACTACAGAGTCGCAAACCAGTCACGAGAGCTATTTACAAAAAAGTCTGGAAAAAATTCAATAGCTGGCTGAATGGCCGGGACATAAATACGGCTAATATTCTACAGTTTTTACAGGAAGGTGTAAACAAGGGTTTAACCCTAAGTACTATTAAAGTACAGATAGCTGCCTTAAGTGTATACCTAGATGAACGCTTACAGGAAAATCCTTTTGTCGCTAGATTCTGTAAGGCAGTCGCTAGACGCAAGCCAGTCAGAATCACAAAAGTCCCATCCTGGGATTTAGCAGTTGTGCTAAAAGCTTTCTTGGGGTCACCCTTTGAGCCTATCTCAGAGGCCTCCCTAAGGCTTATTACCTTTAAGACAGTTCTCCTGGTGGCAATCACTTCAGCCCGTAGGGTCAGTGAAATCCAAGCACTTTCCATCAGGGAACCATTCCTACAGATCCTAGAAGACAGAGTCATTCTAAAGACAGACCCTGGGTTCTTACCAAAGGTAGCATCTAGCTTCCATAGGTCCCAAGATATTGTCCTCCCTTCATTTTGTCAAAATGCAGCAAATGAGAAAGAGGAACGTTTTCATTTATTGGATGTGAGGAGGTGTATTCTAGAATATCTTAAAATAACAAATCCATTCAGAATCTCAGACTCCCTTTTTGTCCTTTTTTCCGGACAGCGTAGGGGACAGAAAGCTTCAAAAGTAACCATAGCTAGATGGATTAGGCTAGCTATAGCAGAGGGGTATAAGGCCTTGAATAGAGATCCTCCTGAGGGTGTTAAAGCTCACTCAACAAGAGCGTTGTCTGCATCCTGGGCAGAAAGAGCTGGTGCCACCCCGGAGCAGGTATGTAAAGCAGCCACATGGTCAAGCTTTTCCACCTTTACAAGGCATTACCGACTGGACTTAATGTCTAGTCAGGATCAGGCCTTTGGGAGGAAAGTCCTCCAGGCCGTGGTCGCCCCCTAATCTGGTAAGTACTTGGGGATCCTCTCAAGGGCTGTCCTGGAAGAACACTTGGGAAAACTGGAGTTAGTACTTACCGGTAACTCCTTTTCCGGTGGTCTTCCAGGACAGCACGATCCCACCCTTTATTTGATTGTAGTGATGTACTAATGTTATTACCTGTTATGGTTTATATGTTTTTCAGTTCCATCCTTCGGTTCTTGGTGAATGACTGACCAGGGACCTGAGGGACCGCCTTTTGAACTGTGGCAATGTGTTTCCTGTGTCGATGGGAGGAGCTCCATCTCTCAAGGGCTGTCCTGGAAGACCACCGGAAAAGGAGTTACCGGTAAGTACTAACTCCAGTTTTTAGGCTTATGATATAAAGAGGAAGACTCCTCCCTTTCAAGTGAAGGTGCACTCAACTAGTGCTGTTGGTGCTTCTTGGGCAGTGCATCACCAGGCCTCCATGGCTCAGATCTGCAAGGCTGCGACTTGGTCTTCAGTCCGCACATTCCCCAGATTCTATCAGGTGGATGTAAGAGGACAAGAGGATGCCACCTTTGGGCGCAGTGTACTACAGGCTGCAGTTTAGTTCCTCTGGTCTGTTTGCGGTCTATATTTGTGATCTGTCTCCCTTCCCTCAAATTGAGCATTGATTTGGGACATCCCACTATGTAATGAAGGCTCTGTGTCCCGTGATGTATGATCAAGAAAATAGGATTTTTGATTACAGCTTACCTGTAAAATCCTTTTCTTGAGTACATCACGGGACACAGAGCTCCTGCCCTTTCATGGGTTTTGCTACAAAACTGAGGTGCTCCCTGTATGGGAGGGGTTTTATAGGGGAGGAATTCTCCTTAATTAGGGTTAACTAGTGTCCAATCACCGAAGGTTCCTATCTAACCCACTATGTAATGAAGGATCTGTGTCCTGTGATGTACTCTCAAGAAAAGGATTTTACAGGTAAGCTGTATTCAAAAATCCTATATATTCAAAAATCTGTGACCTCAGATTGCGGTTTTCTTTTTTTTTTTTTTTTTTCTTTATGTATTGTAAAAATGCTCGTATTTATGAGGAATGATTTTAGATTGACGAAGTGTTGAACTTTTGTTATTTATGTGTTTATTTTATCCATCTTTCGCAGCATTTTTCACACCTCATCGGCTTGTTGCTGTTTTTAGTGGCTGCGCAATAATTATAGTATCCATGTGGCTTAGTCCTATATTGGTGGTGTGCCCCCCTCTCCATATGCCCCCTCCCCCACCACCATCCACGCTTTCTTCTGATGGCAATAAAATTTCCTCCATCATAGAGCAGAACCTCCATCTTCTGGTAAGAGGAATGTCTGAGGCTTCCCTTACATGCTGCTAATTGGCTGGATGAGGGTCAGGACATTGGCTTATTAGATTTCTTTGTATTCATATCATAATTTTTTTTTTTTTTTTTTTTTTTTTTCTTTCCAGAACCATGGAGGTGCCGAATTATGGGATGATGGGGCAGCCGGTTCAGCCAGGATATCCAATGAATACAGGTATGTCTTCATTTTAGTGGAAGTGCTGGCGCCTACAATCCATGACCTCGCTCCTCCATGAACAGCCCACATCTGATTATTATTTTATCACCTTCTTCTAAGATTTATAAGATTTATTGTTCTTCTTCCTCAGTTGGAGCAAATCCCATGATACCTCCAGGACCAAACTACCCCCCTGTTATGAATCCGGCCATGGCTCCTGGGTTCTATCCACCAGTCAATACAAACCCCCTTGTGCCTCAGAACGCCCCCTATCCCCAGTTCTCTGGCATACCTGGCTATGAAGGAATGGCTGGGGATGGAGGTAAGTTGGCCACATTGTGTCTTTGGTGAGAAACTTTGTTAAATGAACTCTGTTAAATACTTTCATGTTGGAAACTCTGTGGTATTTACTAAAGAGTCCAATGAATTACTGTATGTAGACCATAATGATGGGGGGGTCCATCTGTTACCTGATGTGTCTGTTGGCAGGGATCAATATTTCCCCATTTTATTATGAAGCATCTTTTCTAGGTGCACATTCTCAGACACAATGTCCTATAGATTTGGGACAGTGACATTGTGTGAGGACTCGCCTGATGGATCCTACTTGTAGGAGTATTGGGTGGGTCCTCATTGTGGGGGGGGGCCTCATGTAAATAGTTTTGGCCAATTGAGATTTGTAGAGGTTGTATAAATGTGTAAGGCCAGATGACCATTGTCCCCTAACTTCTGGGAATTGACAGTTTGTAGAAGAGAACGACTACAACACCCCCCCCCCCCCCCCCCCCCAAGAGAAGAAACCACAAAACACAACATGGCAAGAAATAAGACAACCTGGACGGATTCTTTTTGGAGGTTTCCTTCTCTGGACATTTTTTTTTTTTTTGTTTTTATCTGACGTTCTGACTGGACCGGTTCCGCTCACTTGGTCTGTGTTCTTGTCCTCTCCTGCAGATCGGCAGTTGTTGGGGGTATCCAGGAGAATGCAGGCAAGGACAACTCAGATTTTTGGCATCCAGGCTATAGGCGGGGAGAACATCGTAAAGCTGAATAAGTAGAATTTGGGAGAACAGTCTGCCAGGACTAAACCTAAAACACTTTACTTTTCTTCTACAGTTGGGAAATTTCTTCCACCTCCACCAGTGGTAGGACCCGGACCTGATGCCCTCCCCACACCTTCAAACAAAGATTGGACGTAAGAGGTTTTTATTGTATAGAAGTGTATGTGGGGTAAAGAATGGAATGAGATCTCTGCAATGCATGATGTTTTCTCATGTTCCTTTATCCCTTTTACAGAGCTGCAGGTACAGAAAATACAAAAACATTCAGGGCTAAGTGGTGTAAGCCCTGCCCAGGTTTCTTTCCAAAACTACTCCACCCCCATCCCATTCTCCACAACCCAGGCTAATCATTCTGTAGTCCCCAGATAAGCAATAAAAGGGTAGGCAGGACATCGTTCTGAATTGGACACATCGGGTATATTTTATTGATTTACTTTATCAAGCAGATAGAACAACAAATAAGAGAAGTTCATTGTTAACACATGAATTGAAAAAGGCGGGCTTACATCGGGGTGCAGAGGCCAGCCAGCAGCCATACTGTTTGCTTTGGTGACACTTGTTCCTGAAACGGATCATGTGTGTTACCTGGGCCAGCAACCATGTGGAAACCTTATGTAAAGTGACGTCTTGTCTGGGAACCCCTTTTTCTTATCTAATTTTAACCGAAATGGACCAATTAGATGCCCCCATTGATGACTCTTAGTTGTCTCATGTACAGAAGATCTACTGCATGAAGCTACTGGTCCAAACACTAATTGCTATCACGGCTACACAGTAGGAACAAATATTGATCTGTGGGAAGGATTAGAAATGGCAGTTTACAACCTTCCAAGCCCTGAAGAAGGGGTCTAAAGCGGCCCATTATTCAGTTTTTATTCCTTCTAACACAGGTGCAGGTAAAGAAACTGTTGATTTTTTTTTTTTTTCTTTTTTCCCCCCTCCAATCAATACAGTCAGTGTTGATGGAGGAATGCCTTCCACAGTGTTACTGTATTCTACCAGTGGGGGAGCCTTCCTGTCCTGCAGAACGCGATTGCTGCTAGCGACTATAGCCCCCAGGAGTAATCAAATGTATAAAATCCAACAGGCTGGTTGAACGCAGCTCTATCAATGGATCAACTTGGACACAATCAGCTTGCACATAGATGGACCAAATTTCGGCCGGTTCAGCAGGGAGGCTTGATCAATGTATGGTCAGCTTTAGTCCCTGAAACTTGGTGATTCATGATACTTAAAGTGGAACTAGACCCTGTGTCAAAAATCAACCCTAACCCTACTAGGTTCAGGTCTGGTCACTGATCTGCATTGCAATAAAAAACAAGACCTACCTTGTGCTCCGATTCCAATAGCTTGTGGATCTCTCGATCTCCATTCAGCTGCATTGTGTTTCTAATAATGAGGTCCAGAGGGAAGCCAATTCAAGATAACTGGACTTCATACCAACATTCATGGTCACGTCTGAAGGACGTCCATAGCACAGGCATCAGAGTGATTGGTGTCACCCTGGCACAGTGAACACTAGATTTCGGGATCTCTGCCAGAAGCAGAGAATGCTCCACTACATGTGCATTTTTTAAAGTGAGTTTAGTCTGCAGTGGTAGCCAGTCCATACGGGGTGCCCCCCCCCCCAATCTATATGCTGGCCCCTAATCTATTTACAGAGCGCCATTGGTACCGAGTACTTTAATATCCTAGTTTTGAATTGTGGCAGCTTTGTTTCCTTGCCTCTTGATGGTCATTATAGGTTCTGGGGAAGCATGCCTTCTGAGTACCTATCAAGTGTCTCTATGTGGAAACTTCAGTGACATCCACTGGGAGACAAATATGATGCTTTCCAATAGAGATCTTTCAGCTGGTTTCCTGCATCGGCTTGTTGCAATGCCTTGAGTTGCCTGGTTTAGGACAGTTGACTATGTGTGTGGCTAGGCTGACAGGCCTAGGGGGTTGCGGTGAGATGTCTTGTTTGCCGCTCCCCCCCCCCCCCCCCAACCCTCCCAAAATGTACAGCATCAGATGCCACTGGTCTGCAATTAAAGTTCCCGCTATATGGTTCATTGATAACTTCCCAAAGTTCCAGTTAAAGGAACTGAAGTTGGCTTCACCAGACTTATCTTGTGTCCACACATTAATTGATCTCCCCACCTCCATCCTGGTATTCCTCCTCCATGATCTGTACAGATTGTCATCTTATAGAAAAATCGCAGGTTATCCAGTACCAGAGATAATGTTGCTGATCCAGAGGAGAGGAGGATTTCCACTCCCGCTGACTCAGAAAATGTGTGCTGACCTTTCCATTATCCATGCTCCTCCCCAATGTAGTTTAAAGGTGAAAAAATGCATAGATATTGGGGTTTGTCCTTCATAACCAGTGTAGCCCCATCTGTATTTCTCAAGTTTCTCAGATTGAAGGTAATGCGTATATCAGAGCTTCTTATATGGTTACTTTACATGCGTGATCTGGTGCAATGAATCATTTTATTGAATTAAACAAATTAGATTGCACTGACAAACAGTAGAACGTATGAGCATTGCACACAGGCTCATAGCGGGGAGGGTGGAAGCTGCACCATGGCCAGTAATGTAAGGAGAGTGGTGGGTTTGGTTGGATTAGTGGCAGTGCTGAGTCTCGGTAATTGTCGTCCCCTGGAGGAAGTGGTGCCGTTTGACTGCTGGGGACCATGGTGCAGCTTCCATCCTCCCCGCTATGATCCTGTGTGCAATGTTCATCCTTTCTACCGACAAATGATGATGGCGATTATTCTCCTGATGACCATAAAGTTGGATAATGTGCAATACTTTTTCACTTCATATGACATCAGTTGTAATTTTCCCCCTCGGCAGGATTCCCTCAATTAGCCAGGAGACGGCAAAACAGGCCCTTCTGGATTACGTCAGTGGCCAGTGCTGCTATGGCTCCTCCCCCGTGGAAGAGATGGTAATCCAGCAAATGAAGCCGTTCAATACATATAGGGTGAGAATACTGCTGGAGCGCTTTACTGACAAACAAGGTCCCCAAATGTCTCTTCCTATGGATTGACAACTCTTGTCTTCTATTGGCAGTATCGCTTGGAAACCTTCACAGAGTCACGGTCCTGTGACTGGACAACCAAACCGCTAACAAGTGAGTATTTCAGGATCTGTGGAGACCATTCATGGGTGGGATTTGGGACCTTAACGCTTTTTTTTAATTATTTTATTTCTTTTTTCCAAAAAAAAAAAATGGATTCTGGTCACTTAAAGCAGATTACACTGCACAGTGCTTGTGCTCTAAACTGTAAAAAAAAAGGGTGGTCAAAGTGCCTCCCTCCGTGTAAGGCTGCCCTGCTCCACTCTCTCCCCTCACCCTCCACCCCTGCTCTCTGTCTCGCCGCTATTGTAATAATAAAATATTACATTTGTCACTGTCCCTCCTATTAGAGGCTTGTTTTTAAAAATGAGTGTTGTAAATACTGAATTTGAGCCGTCTTCAAGCCGGTCCCGTGACTCGCGGCCGCTTTTCATCTCCGATGGATGGCTTCTGCGGAGGAGACGAGCAATCATGGAAAGTGGCCGTGAGTCACGTGACCGGCCTGAGGACAGCTCAGATTCAGTATTTACAGCACTCATTTTTATACACAGGGTGCTATGCCAGCCTCTAATAGAGGGGCTGGCATAGTCTTATATTTATTACCTTAACAAACACTTGAATTCAATGGCTGTGTGCACCCGCTATGGGGATCTTCACTCCCTGTAATCTCTCTAATCCTCATGTACCGCTGTCCTCGTGGGGTCGCTGAGTGTAGTAGTTCCACCCATCACCCTGCCCAGATAATTGATCTTGGTAAATGGAACAAACTGTTTTGAATCTATATTGGCAGTGTCTAAAGCTCCACACTCCTCCAGCACATCACTTGAGTCAACTCCACTTTCTCTACTGATGAATCCCAGATTCCTGTCAGTCAGCACATGGTTGGGCAGTCCCTTTTCACACTGGAGGTGTTTTTCAGGCGATTTAGCGCTAGAAATCCCACTGAGAAGGCCCAAGTGCTCACACGGGGGCGCTGCACTGGCAGGGCCTCACAAAAAGTTTTGGCAGCAGTGAATACACCACTGCTCCACACCGCCGGCAAGGCTCCTCTGCAGCGGCATTTTGCGGGCAGATTTAACTCTTACGGTTGCTAGCGGGGGTTAAAACCGCCCTGCTAGTGGCCGAATAGCTTTACTTTACCGCCGACGTCCGGGCGCTTTCAGTGTGAAAGTCCCAACTGTTCAATATCCGCCATTTGCTGGCAGGGATCTGCAATCCCCCTTGGTGTAGCGACCAATAGCGATGAAAAAGTACTTTTGTGCTAACTGAATCTTGGTGGACTACTGATCCCAGAAAGTCCTGTGCAAGTCCTGCCAACCCTCCTGGCTGCAGCAACTTGATAAGACCAGCGACATCAGTCTCTCCCTCTGGCTTCACATCCACTCCTGGCATGTCTCTACCAGCTCTCCACACCGTGCCTGTCACTCACCGACCCCGGAATGGATCCCTCCCAGTGACTTGCCCAGCAGTGCTCCCCGCTGTCCTCTTACTGCTCAGGACACCTCGAGATAGTGTTGTATGAAGGGGTTCCTTCCCGAGCTCCAGGTCTAGTCATACCACCACCCCCCCCCCCCCCCCCCCCCAGAAGGGGGGCTCCCTCCAAGTTCACGATGGCCTAACACTCCGCTAGTTCCGCCACCTGACAACTCCTCCCACAGCAGGCTGACCGTGAGTGTATATATAGGAGGCCTTCCCCTTGCCAATCCTCTGCAGATCCTCTGCCCTGCCTCTTTTCCAGAACCTTCCAGAAACAGAGGAGGCACCAGAGAGATGAAGTACGTCAGTCACCGGGTGCTACTCTCAACCACTCCCATCCCCCAGATCAAAACAAACAGGCCTAGCTTACAGCAAGACCTGCACTGGCTGTAAAAACAAAACCTCTACCTTTTTAGCATATCCTATCTGAGGTAGAGGGTGCTATACTCATATTGGGAACATTCAGCCATTGCCCCCGTGTTCTTCAGAGGGCTCTGCTGGGATTCTGGAAGGTTCTAGTGACCAATACATTTCCTGGTCACCTCCAGGCACAGGACTCTCGGCCACACAATGTTTTCTGTTGACCATCTGAGATTTACATCTAGAGATGAACGATGAAGAACAATCACTATGCAGGAAGATAAGACATCATCTGATGTAAATATGGCTGCTAAGTACATGGTGATGATCCACACATGCAGACTGTGAAATTATTGCATTGTGACGCATGTTACAGCAAAACCACCTCTCTATGGGGTCCCCCATTTGTTGGAGTGGCACTGATTGTGAATGGAACTCTTATTGTGCTGTAGAGTGGCTTCCAACACACAATGCACTGTGGTGTCCTACAATTCATATAATGTGCGTTGGAGCTGCACGATTCTGGATAAAATGAGAATCACCATTTTTACTTATTTTTTTGCTTAGAATAAAGATCACAATTCTTGCAACGTAACATTTCACATTATACAAAAAAATTGGCTAACTTTACTGGCTAGTTTTTTTTTTTTTTTTTTTTTAATTCGTTGATGTGTATTTTTTCCCCAAGGGGGACAGGTAAGGAAACTAAAAAACAGCATTTTAGCTTGCACGTGATTGGATGATAAAATTAGCAGAGCTTCCACTTAGATCTACAGCGACTGCACTTTCAAGTGCACTTGCAGTACAAAGTGGATATACCTTCTAGTAAATAACTCCCAATGTTTCTTCTCTTTCACAGCTGAGCAATTTTGCATCAATCGTGGAAATGCTGGATGATGATCATGAGGGGGGTTAAATCGAGATGGCAATTTTTTTTATTTTTTAACAATTAATCGTGCAGCTCTAGTGTGCGTTTTGGTTCACTGCGTTGTGAAATATCTTGGTTCTGATTGGTCTACAGCAGTTTGTTGGAAGATGACCAGTTTCTGGGCCTGGGAAGGACTTGGGGACATTTTTGAAGGAGGATTTCCTTCAAGAGGATCCATATAATTTGTGATTTGCTGTTTCCTTATGTTCTTTAGATATTGATAAGCCAATCACAAGAGCAGGAGATGAAATGTGAAGTGGTTTGGTGAAAGCAATCTTCGGAATGAGAATTGTGTAAACTCAATTCCTTGTATTCACTTTCCTGCAGGTGAGAAGCTGGATGGTCCATCCAATGGGCCAGCTCCTCAGCCCTGGGAGATCATCCTGGAACCTCCGGCCCTCTTCCATGATGAAACCAAAAAACAGCCAGTACCTCACACCTCCTCCAAGAAGGTAAGGAATCTTCCCTATGGAGGAAAGTACAAGACGGATCTCCTTTTCTATCTATGGACTGCTGGGTTGTTCAAAATGTAATACTTGCTGTGAATCCGGCATTGTCTGGTGTAATCTTCACTCTGTAGACATACTCCAGAATCCACACCGCCATCTTCTCTCCTTGTGTGGTCAGAGCCGTCTGTCAGGTTCTGGCCCAAAGCCTCCTGGGGTGCTTCATTAGTATTTTCAGGATGTTTTGTGCAAGGGGAGGGGTGGTTTGTTTAGACATGCAGAACGGACAAAAGTAATTTTAGGAAAAATATGACTTTCCCATCTTGTCCAATTGTCACTGTACCATATGTAACTCTGAGACTTATTGGTGCTTCTAAGTAAATGTGTCTTCTTTTAGATAGAATGCCATATTCTAGTGTCTTTTACTATAGAGTTGGTTATATTGTGCTCTTGTACAGACCGGGGTTATACTTGTTCAGCAGAGCTGTGCGATATTTGGCTGCTAGCTCTGTTAGATTGGGGAAGTCTGCCCATCGGTGACCCTTCTATCTTCAATCTTCTCCTCCAGCAATGTGAAGAGTGCCATGGAAAGGGGAAGATCATCTGTCAGAAGTGTAATGGAAATGGACAGGTAAGTCCCATAGTTCTGGTGAAAACACAGTAGCTGTCATTGTAGATGAATATTGTATCCATCATTCAAATGACAGGGATGGAATAGATGCAATATGTAAAGTGACACTCAAGACAAAGCGTTGCATGGGGAAGGAGTAAAGGAAATTTCCAATGACTACAATAGTAGTAGATAATGGCCAAAGGTTTGTGTGTGTAAGTACAGACTTACAATGTTTGTAGAACAGTAAAGCTGCGCTCACAATGGAACAGAAGAGGGCACTCACGATCGTGTGGAGATGATGCCCTGTAAGCCCTTGTACACACAGTCGGACATTCCGATGGACATTGCCCGATAGGACCGTGCTGTCGGATAATCCGACAGTGTGTGGCCTCCGACGGACCAAGTTTTTTTTCCAGCTGGGCTATAAAATTTTCCGACAACATGATCCGATCGGACTTTGTCCGATCATGTGTAGAGAATTCCGATCGGACAAAGTGCCACGCATGCTCAGATCAAATTCCTAGACCAAAGCTATTGCCTTTTAGCCTGAACGTAGTCCCGTCCTAATGACATAACGTCCTCACGTTAAGTATGATCGGATTTTCTGACAACTTTGTCCGACTGTGTGTAGGCAACAGTTTCGGACAAAATCCGATGGATTTGGTTGTGGGAATGTCCGACTGCGTGTACAAGGGCTAAGAGTCCACCATGGCCAGTGGCAGTGCTATGGAAGGAGGAACTCCATAGTGGACCTCCACTGAAGGGATGGGAAGAGGCGGTGTTCTCGCAGTTCAGGGTGACCCTCCTTCAGGGTTGAAGGTTAATATGATGATCCATTTGGGGAGTTTTCTCCTTTTGCCAAGCCAGCGAACATTTTCAATTTTCACTCCATTGTGAGCCCAGTTTTCCTTCAACATCTTTCAGGTGATTTTAATCCATGGAGGTCCCTGTGTCTTGTCCATGGAGGAATTACTTCTCATTGACAGTCCTAATTTTATCTTGGGCCATCCTCTGACCGCATGTGGGTCTATAGAGGAAGGGAAGATTGTTGGATGTGTTCAGAATATAATGGCCTTTTCAATAAATTAAGCTTGTACCAGCCATAAGTAAACCTTGCCAATGATTCATTGTGGTGTGTTCTTTCTTTTTTTTTTTTTTTTTTTTTTTCTCCCAGGTAAAATGTGAGCACTGTAATGGATCTGGACGCAGTGCTGGAGAAGAATGTTCACACTGCAGTGGAACCGGGTCAGAAGGGTAAGTGTTGGGACAGAAAGTATTGAAAGTACATGTCTTCTGTATAAACATGTGTGTCGAGGCAGCAATCCTATATGACCTCAGTACAGCTGGTGAAGAGGGTCTGCGATGGGTGCCTTGCCACTAGTGAAGAGGGTCTGCGATGGGTGCCTTGGCACTAGTGAAGAGGGGTCTGCGATGGGTGCCTTGGCACTAGTGAAGAGGGGTCTGCGATGGGTGTTATGCTGCATCTGTATATTCTAAAATAACTTTAATTGTCATACTGTTACTGCGAGTTTTGGTCTTGTATCTTGCAACAAAATGCAACATAATTCTGAAGAAATCCTAATTTAAAAACAAACTCCCTCTCTGCTGGCCATGTCTGCTACCTTCCTCCATTTAGTACTGTAGCCACCATCCGTGTTGCACACTGACACTTCAGGAGTGTCCTATACCTCTTTACCTTGCCATATGCTGTGGCCCTACCCTCCCATTCCCCACATTAGTAGAGTCCTGTATTAATGTAGAGGGTCAGTGTTTGGGGACACAGGCATTCCTCTGTCTGCTGAAGGGTCTGGTGGAGGCTGCAAAGCTGTAACGGGCAGGTAGGAGACATAGACTGCCAGATGGGTAACTTATACCTCTATTGCAGGATGTTTCCATGGGGATTTCCTTACGTAAATGACAGGGCCACTTTAGAGGAAATGTATTCTGAAGAAACCAGGAGCCTGCCACTGTTGATTTCATTCTGAAAATCTCTTCACAATGGCTGCAGAACTTTCCAAGTCATCGCCTCTAGCAGTGTACTGACCTGGAGTTCTGACTTCAGTACTTGACTATTGGCTCTGAAATGTGGTGTGTGAGATCAGTAACCAGCAGCTGGGGTGGCAGACCAGCCCATAACACTGCTTCCCAAATTCATGTGGTTTGTAGGTTGGAATGCCCAAGGAGTCAATGAAGAGGGACCATGGTAGGTACCTACTGGAGAAAGGTCATGTACTTTCAGGGTCCGTTCACAATACATGGTCAGGTTCTGCTTTCTGCTCACAATATTTGAGTTTAATTGTCCTCCTTCCATTGCATTATAATCCAGAAAACTAGAAACCCATGCACTCCTTGTGCAGCTGATATCTGAACAGTTGTGAATAGAAATACCAAGTGACTTCTCCGAGAGCAGATCTTCAACTCTGGGGGGCCAATCTGTAAATACTTTATAATAAAAATCTGAAAGCACAAGCTTGTAAATGTGTTAATTGTAAGGTAAACTCTACAAGAATGAGCCCTTCAGTGTTTTTCTTGTATAAGGATTTTGCCTGTTTAAAGAATATTTTATATCAAAAACTTCTCCCTTCAATAGACGGGCAAAATATAAACCAGTGGGGTCTCTAACCATTTCATACTCAATTCTAAACAAATTGCTAGAAGTACTTTTGTCTACTGAACTTCCTGGTAAAAATTCCAGAAACCTCTGATCAGCTGTAATCCTTTCACCATATTTTGTTCTGTGAACAGATGCAAAACCTGCCACCAGACGAACGTGCAGACCTGCCCTGGTTGTACGGGGAAGGGGCAAGTGATGTCCTACATTGAGCTGACGGTTACATGGTGAGGGGTTTTTTTTGTCTTGTTTTTTTTATGGTCACAACACTCCAAAAAGTGTGTGAAGAAAAGTCCAGTATACAGATTTGATATTTTATTCTGCAGGAAGAACAACCTGTATGAGTTCATACCTGACCACGGCTCCGAATTCAACACTGACCTGTTCAAGAAGGTGACCGGTGAAAAAATCTTCGTGGATGAGCAGCTATTGGTGAGATTTTCTTTTTTTCAGCTGTATCTGATGAATAAATTTGTTTATCCAACATTTTTGGAGCCCCTGGCTGACGGGAGGGTGGCCCATCTGACCATGGATGGAGCCCCTGGCTGACGGGAGGGTGGCCCATCTGACCATGGATGGAGCCCCTGGCTGACGGGAGGGTGGCCCATCTGACCATGGATGGAGCCCCTGGCTGACGGGAGGGTGGCCCATCTGACCATGGATGGAGCCCCTGGCTGATGGGAGGGTGGCCCATCTGACCATGGATGGAGCCCCTGGCTGACGGGAGGGTGGCCCATCTGACCATGGATGGAGCCCCTGGCTGACGGGAGGGTGGCCCATCTGACCATGGATGGAGCCCCTGGCTGACGGGAGGGTGGCCCATCTGACCATGGATGGAGCCCCTGGCTAGGTGTGTTGGGGGGGGGGGGGGGTGTTAATATTGCACTCCTTATCTTGGAAGGTTTTCCTCCATTCTTGGATGGTGATTGGTTGTCTGTTTGTAGGTCCCACCTCTGGTGAACTTCCCCGATGCGTCCATCAATCAGGCGTCTCAGACGGCGGTCCAGCAACATTACTCTCAGTTCATCTCCAGCTGCCGCATACTGAAGCAGGTAAGTTCAGAGATACCACTTACCTGTGATTTCTTGATCCTTAGGGGTGCATTCAGAGGTACAGCGCACTTTATATCTGACCCCCGGGATAATAAATCCATCAGTCATGTGACTTCTTCCGGAATCTTCTCCCAGATCTGTACCGTCATCCGGTGTGAGACTTCCTGTAATAAAGACCGCCCACTGCTGATCTCTCTCCTTGTGCAGGGGGTTGGTCTCGTCTCTGCCCCCCCCATAATGGGTGCAGCCTGCTGGGCCACTCCCACAGCTCAGGCTATGTACAGCACAGTGATGATGTCACAGATATTTTTACAATGCAATATCTGGGTTATAGAAGCTTTCGGAGTGCACAGTGTCCTTCTGGGATATGAAATAAATTGTGGGCGGAGTTCAGCTTGGGTGTGCCGGAATCACCATTACAAGGATATCTAATGTTACAATAAAATGAAATGGAAAAGTGAAATCGTAGATAACTGAGCCGGTTCTGGCTGGTTCTCTTTGGTTCTGGCCGGTTCTCGCCATTATTAATACACATTTAGTCTAAAGCAGTTTTAAACCCAAAAACAAATCTAAATTGCAGCTTACTAATTCCTAGATGCGGTGGCTGCATTGTTTGTTTTTTTTTTTATTTATTTTTTTTATTTATTTATTTATTTATTTTTTTTCATTAAACTCCAGCTTTCTGTCATTACAGAGCACTGTATAACCTGTATATGGAATTGGCTACATCCAGTATTCAGCAACTGGACAGAGACCTCCCAGAACAGAATAGTCAGGCCAAATGCTGCTCAGCCATTCACAGGAGGCTTTGTATTGAATGTGTACAAGGCTTCCTCTGGTTGAGATGTTGGCAATCGTGAGGTAATTTTCCCACCTCAGCCAACCAGAGGAAGCCTTGTATTAATGTATTCAATACTAAGCCTCCTGTGAATGGCTGAGCATCCCTTACCCAACTTGATTTTGTTCTGGGATGGGAGGTCTCCATATTGAATGTAGCAGATTCTATATAAAGTTTATACAGCACTTATCTGATATCTGTTGAAAGTAAAGGTTTGTTTAGAGATGTTTTTACGGGCTAAGCTGACCAGCTAAAGTGGTAGTTAGAGGGTTAAGATCACCCCCCCCAATGTGTTCATATGCATATTTGCTATGATTGCCAGCTCCTTCTAGTGGCCATAATGCAGTATATGTTTGGGTGGGGTGTTTCAGGAAAGTATCACATGTGGCCACTAGGTGACATTATAGGAAACACATTGGTGAGGACGGCTGTAGGAATACCAAGGCATTCACAGCAATATTTCTAGAAGAGCGCACAGTGTTCAGCTTTGCCAGTCTAAAGAATTGTGGTGATTGTACTGTGACCCTGAATATGTCCTCTGTGTCCCCCCAGAAACAGTCCATAGAGTGGCTGCCCCTCACCAAGGTGGAGTACAGCTGGAAGGGGAAGAACTGCAGCTACTTTGTGTACGGACGGGAGAATCGGGTGGAGACTAAGGATTATCCATCCACATGCTGCTGCGTCATCCTGTGAGCACCGACCTGACCGTGCCTTGTAGAAGGCAACCCCATTAGTTCTGTCCATCTCTCCAGACTCGGATTTAATGTTCAGGTCCACCAATAGAAGAGTTCATTACAGACTTTGCTGAAGTGGGGGGGCAGAGTCTGCGAGTGATCCAATCAGAACTGAAATATCGACTTTGTCTGGAAGTAGCCGTTATGGTAATTTCACTTTTTTTTTTTTTTTTTTTTTAAAGCCTCCTCGTTCTATGAAGATTTCATAACTTCATGACTGAGCGCCACCTACCTACTTTTTTTTTTTTTTTTTTTTATATTGTGTACCATTTTTTCTTTTTAATGGAAATTACTGATATAATAAACAATTTTATTATAAAAATATTGTCTTTTTATTTATGAAAAAACTGATTTATAATTTGATATGTAACATGGGGGGGGGAAGACCCTCACCATGGTCAATTCTTGTGTATATATATTTTAGCAAGTCAAAAAATTGGCAGACGAGAGGGAAAATCAATAAAGTATATATTTTATTACAGCATAATTAAAATTACAAAAAAATATACCAACATGCACAGTGGACACAGTTACCCAATGATGCAATTACAGAGGGCTGGATCTAAGGTACAGAAATTGATGTCATAATGTATAAAAGTAGGAGAAAAATTTCTGATCCAGTAATGTCTCCAAAAACTTGCTCGCCAACGCATTTCACTAAGATATTAGCTTCCTTAGGACAAAAACTGGGTAGGTGCTGATATGCAACGGACATGTAGAAGTATGCTAAAATATAAATCTCACACATCGGTAAGTAGTCAGATTCCCGCTATAAAGGTATCAGTAGTACCAAGAAATGGCCCATGGGTACAGAACCACTAGTTTAAATGGATGAGTGCTCAATCCCTTTAAGTATAGAGACCAATAGCATGTCTGAATATGTGAATACCGCACTTATCCCATGGGGGAGACCTTTTGTTAGGGCTCAGATTAGTATTGCCGCATAAACAGGGAAGGAGGCGAAGGGAGGAGGGGACTATTTATTTATTTTTTTCTGGGGGGGCGGAGAGATGGTATATGTAATTAAGAGGTTGGAAATGCAATACTGTGTGGAATTGACTTCTCTTAAAACAAAAATTTAATAAAAAAAACAGGGGAACATGTACCCCCTTCGGCATTGCACCCCTATGCACAGCTTTCCTTGCTGTGTATGGCACCCCATGTGTAGACAACGAAGTGCAGAGTGTATAGTGTAGTTGCCACAAGTAACAAACATCCACCATATCACCCCGCTGCCAGACTCCCATATATTGTTTGTAGAGACAATGAAAAGTCATTTGCTGTGTTTTTGTTTATTGGGGGTACAACTTGGTTGGGGAAAAGGGGTATATGGGATGCCCATAGGATAGTTCACTTTGCCATCATATTTGTAGATTCTTTCAGATTAACACTTCGTTTGAGCCTGAAGGAAGGATGTACATGTTTCAAAGCTACAGTCTTTTTCCTGCATCACCATGCAGACTATTGCTCCTCCTCTGCGTAACTCTTGCAGACTATTTCTTCCAGAACTTTCTCACCCATGACTGTGTAAGGGTGATGTTCCCAGAAATCCTTTTTGCCACCTGCACAAAATTATACTGTAGTAATTAGTGTAATATGTCACAACTTCTACTTTAACCACTACAATACAGGGCACTTTCGCCCCCTTCCTTCCCAGCCCAATTTTCAGCTTTCATCGCTCTAGCGCTTTCAGTGACAATTGCGCGGTCATGCTACACTGTACCCAAATGAAATTGTTATTTTGTTCGCACAAATAGAGCTTTATTTTGGTGTTATTTATTCACAATTCCGTTGTTATTTTTTGCGATATAAGCGCAAAAAAAGCGGAAATTTGGAAAAAAAACTATTTTCTTTTTACTATTTGAAAAGAGAGCCAATAAAATCAAATTTTGTCATAAATTTAAGCCAAAATGTATTCTGCTACATGTTTTTGGTAAAAAAAAATTCCGTTAAGTGTATAATAATTGGTTTGTGTGATCACGGACATATGTACACAAATGATCATGTACATGTGTGCAGGTGATCACGTACATATGTGTGCAGATAATCATTGGGACATGTGATTTTAGTGGGATATATGTGGGGGACATGTTTTTATTATTGGGGACGTGTGTTTTGGGGACATATGTGGGGACATTGTGTTTGTACTGTGTACTGTGTGGTGTGTTGTGTGTTGACACTAGACTGATGATCAGTGAGTAAAAAGCTGTAAAAAACAGCTCATACTCGCTGATCATCAGCCGGCTGTAGCGTTCTGCTCTCCTCTCCTCAGCGATGACTTCCGTGTGAGGAGAGGAGAGCCGATTGCCTAGCAACCGTCTGTTTGTTTACATCACATGATGGCCGTGATTGGACACGGCCATCATGTGATCAGGAGGGCCAATCACAGAGCCCTCCTGCCGATCTGAGATGTGCTGTGTCCCGGTGACACGAGCACATCGGGATCGCGCCACTGCGCGGGTGATCCCGCTACTTCGAACGTCCTATCAGGAGTAGACGGCTCCCACCCGGCCGTATAGATACATTGGCCGGGTGGGAAGTGGTTAAGCAAGAAGCACCCACTCTGAATAGTTCCTCAAGCTGGCTCTGGTTGCTCACTGCTACTAGGCCAGAAGCCTGCAGTATTTCTCCCGGAGGCCTAGTAGTTTAAAAGCACATTTTGAGCGGTGGACTACTGTTCCCAGCCAGCCCTGCTTGCAAATCTTGTGCCCTCAGGCCACATAGATTTGACACAACTCCCCAGTCTCTCCTCTGACCTAGGACTCCTCTTTATTGACCATGTAGTGACAAGGACTTCACTAATGACTGTGGAATGACGAGGACTTCACTAATGACCGTGTAGTAATGACCTAAGTGAAGTTCCCTCAGACTTCCTGGCACATCCAGCCCTTCACTGTGGAACACTCGCCAACCTTTCTCTGCCCCAAGTCCTTGATGGAGAACTTAACCAGACCAATCGTTCTGTCAGCTTCACCTGCCCCTCTGCTCCAGGAGTTCCTCATCAATGCTGTGAACTGAAATGCATATATACCATGCTGTCTAAAAAACAAGAAAATAGCAGCCAGCACAGCAGTGGATTGGGTTGCAAAATGTGACGGAAAGGTTAAACAGATGCAGGGTCATAAAAGCAATATAGGTGAACATTGATGCACAGTGAAAAAATGTCCAATAATATGTAATTAAAACACAAAATGTCTTTAAAAGAAAGTTCAAGGTGCAGTGTCCAAAAAAAGATCAGTGCCAATCTTCAACTTCATACAACTTCTTCAGATAGGGTAATAATTTGATAGTAGATACAACACCAAACGCTTACCAGAGGGATGGAACTCAAATAGGTATACACCTAGTGAGTCAATCAAAGTTTGTGGAATAATATACGCAGAAGATATTGGGCTCACGATCCGGGTATGACCTCCAGATAGATGTAAGTGGTTCAGTAGAATCGGCATTCAGCCCCACCATTATGATAAGAGGGAAGGCATACAGCATAATACCATTTGGAAAAATTGAATGTATAAGAACAGAGGAAATACACTCACGTTTATGGAGTAAAAAAAAAAAAAAAAGGAGCTTAAATAAGAGGAGACAGTGGTCTCATCATAGCCTCCCAACGCGCTTCGACTTATGAGTGATCATCTGGGCCTTCTTCTCTTAAAGGTGGGGTTGAATACCTGATTGTACTGAACCCACTTACATCCATCTGGAGGTCATACCTGGATCGTGAACCTGATATCTTCTGGGTATATTATATACCTATATATATATATATATATATGTGTGGCACTGTTATAAACATGGGAAAGATGCACCACTTTACAGGCATACTAAGGCACGATATTTAAAGGAACATTTCATTTTTGTTTCACTTTAAGCATTATTAAAATCCCTGCTCCCGAAAAAATTGTTATTTTATTTGCATTGATACATGTCCCCCGGGGCAGGACCCGGGTCCCCAAACACTCTCCCGGGGCAGGAACCGGGTCCCCAAACACTCTCCCGGGGCAGGAACCGGGTCCCCAAACACTCTCCTGGGGCAGGACCCGGGTCCCCAAACACACTCCCGGGGCAGGACCCGGGTCCCCAAACACTCTCCCGGGGCAGGACCCGGGTCCCCAAACACACTCCCGGGGCAGGACCCTGGGTCCCCAAACACTTTTTATGACAATAACTTATATAAGATATTAAAATGAGTACCTTCGATTTTTTTTGCTAGAACTTTTTGCCTATTTGTGCATTCTGGTGTGAACCGAACCGGGGAGGGGGTGTTCAGCCTATCCCTACTGGAGATCAGATTTAATCCCTCCCTCCCCCACACAGATTTTCAGCAATACACACAGACAAGGTAAAAGAACACATGAAGACACATTGATTACATTATTTCCAGTGACATTATGGGGGGGTATTATGGGAGGAGTTTATTCCTGAAGATTTTCTCTTAGATTCCAGGAAGAATAACATCTGAGTTTATATCGGGGTACAACTCGGAATTCCCGACAGATCCCTTCCGGAATGTGAGCGGGAAGAAGGTTTTTACAGAGGGGCACATCCTGGTAATAGAATCCGGCTTCACCCATATGCGGGTTCCTGGGGGGTGTAGGGAAGGGGACCGGTCTGAGGAGGGTCTTGTAGATCCGTGCAGTCTGTCTGAAATTTAGTTTTGTCATATTCGTTATGTTGGAATAAATCGCTTTCATAATTAAGTTCCTATATTTGTTATTTTCAAATAGATTGGAATTTTGGAAGACGTCTTTATTCTAATATTTTCTATTCTTTAAAAAAAAATTCTATTATATTCCTTTTAATATATTTTATTTCTAATGTATTTTATTCTATTTTTTTCTATTCTATAAAAGCAGCCTAAGTAGGAATCCTCACATTTTAGTCGGGATCCTTTGTTATAATTTGTTACTATTGTAATTTGGAAACTTGAAAACATCCAAATCTCAGAATAATAAAATCTGAATTTCTATGTGTAATGAAATGAACGGCACGCGTCTAATTAAAGTGTATTTCCTTTTCTGCAGCATTTCAACCAGCGATTTGAGACTCAACTCCAGCTTTAGGTGATGCCATATTCACGGAGGCTGGAAGGCTGATGTGTTTCCAGGGAAATTCTCTGAAGAGGGGGGGCAGAGCTCTGAAGAAGGGGGCAAAGCTCTGAAGAGGGGGGGGCAGAGCTTTGAAGAAGGGGAGCAAAGCTCTGAGGAGGGGGACAGAGCTCTGAAGAAGGGGAGCAGAGCTCTGAAGGGTGGCAGAGCTCTGAAGAGGGGGGCAGATCTCTGAAGAGGGGGCCAGATCTCTGAAGAGGGGTGGCAGAGCTCTGAAGAGGAGGGGCAGAGCTCTGAAGAGGGGGGCAGATCTCTGAAGAAGGGGCGCAGAGCTCTGAAGAGGGGAGGCAGAGCTCTGAAGAGGGGGGTAGAGCTCTGAAGAGGGGGGCAGAGCTCTGAAGAGGGGGGCAGAGCTCTGAAGAAGGGGCGCAGAGCTCTGAAGAGGGGGACAGATCTCTGAAGAAGGGGCGCAGAGCTCTGAAGAGGGGGCAGATCTCTGAAGAAGGGGGGCAGAGCTCTGAAGAGAGGGACAGAGCTCTGAAGAGGGGGCAGAGCTCTGAAGAGGGGGACAGATCTCTGAAGAGGGGGGCAGATCTCTGAAGAAGGGGGGCAGAGCTCTGAAGAGAGGGACAGAGCTCTGAAGAGGGGGCAGAGCTCTGAAGAAGGGGGGCAGAGCTCTGAAGAGAGGGACAGAGCTCTGAAGAGGGGGCAGAGCTCTGAAGAGGGGGACAGATCTCTGAAGAAGGGGGGCAGAGCTCTGAAGAGAGGGACAGAGCTCTGAAGAGGGGGCAGAGCTCTGAAGAGGGGGACAGATCTCTGAAGAAGGGGCGCAGAGCTCTGAAGAAGGGGGGCAGATCTCTGAAGATAGGGGGCAGAGCTCTGAAGAAGGAGGGCAGAGCTTTCTCCATCCCTCCCTCCCCCTCTCTCTCCATCCCCCCCCCCCTCTCTTTCTCCTTCTCTCATCCCCATCTCTCTATCACCACCCCTCTGTCTCTCTCCATCCCTCCCCTCTCTCGCCCTTCCCCTATTTCTGTCCCCTAACTTTCTCTCCCCTTCCCTCCCCACTATCTCTCCCTCCATCCCCCCTCTCTCTCCCTCCCCCTCTCCACTATCTCATGTCTAAGTTTTGCCTAAGGCCTCACAAAGCTGCCTCTGTCTATATATAAGGAAGGGCGGATGTGCCGCTCCCAGATACCCTCCTCCATCCTCCCCGGAAAGCATTTCAGGTCTGAGGACTGGATTGGTATTGCAGGGTCTAGGGTGTAAGAATAATAATGGTAGAAGAGCTCCCAAAATCAAACAGCCTCTAGGGGGGGCGCTAAAGATGTAAGAGAAAAAGCGCGTCTGGCCGATGACTTTGAGTCCAAGTGAAATCATTTCATTAGAAAAGTCCGCAGGAACGGCAGCAACGCGTTTCATCTGGACTCTAATCCCTGAATAAGAGAGAGAGATCTCCGACTCGGAACGCACCTCTCCAGCTCTCACTTTCCATCCAAAAACTGACATCTGGAAACTGATTGGCTGATATAGTAATGGCTCCTTTCTGATACAATGAGCGCTGCCCTGGTGCTGGTCATTGGGGACGATTGCGATAATATTATTATTTTCTCTCTCCAAGGTGGATTACATCTGCGATCGATTCACCAACAACTATCCACAGATGTTCTGCTGCGTGGTCATGTGACCTCCCACCGCCACCATGGTACACGCCCCCTCCATTGCCACCGCAAATATCAGACTGTCAGTGTGGGGGAGAGAGAGACTGATGGAGCAGGGGGGAGGGGCATCAGAGTGCAGGCGGTAAGTTCCCAAGAGCGAATCAGAGACTTCATTAGAAAATCTGCATAAATGATGGTGAGAATTGGACCCTCCAATGCATTTCACCCCGGTGGGACCCAATCCTATTTGTGGATCCCGTGTGCGGCCAGGCGCCATATTCCTGTAGTCCTTGCTGCACCCAATGAGCCGGACGCCTGGACCAGCACGGTCACACCAATCACCTTCCGGAGGGCACCTCAGAAGATTGGAGCCACCCTTCAGGGTAAATAATGGAGATGGTCGGAGTTCCTCCTTAATTCACAATGGATCTGTTCTGGTGTCACCGATCCTTCACATCCATCAATTTCCTTCTAGCATTTCTATTTCCTATATGCCAGACATATGACACCGGACATGTGACACTGGACATTGCCAGACACGTGACGCCGGACATATGACACAAGACAATGCTGAACATGTGACACCGGACATTTCAGGACATGTGACAATGGACATTGCAGGACATATGACACCGGACATTGCAGGACATGTGACACTGGACAATGCTGGACATGTGACACCGGACATTTCCGGATATGTGACACCAGACATTGCTGGACATATGATGCTGGACATGTGACATCGGACACGTGACACCGGACATTGCTGGACATGTGACACTGGACATTGCCGGACACGTGACAGCGGACATTGCCGGACCCTGCACACCTGTATATATAATGAACCCCCACACTTGTATATATAATTACCCCCCACACCTGTGTATATAATGACCCCCCCACACCTGTTTATATAATGACCCCCCCACCTGTGTATATAATGACCCCCCACACCTGTTTATATAATGACCCCCCCACCTGTGTATATAATGACCCCCCCCCACACCTGTGTATATAATGACAAAGCAGTGGTAGTTGGAACAATCATTAATTAACGACTGTATTACTCAAACTCGCTTTACATAGGATTACCACAATATCAACTTGCGCAATTTCAACTTATCCAAAACACGACGGCAAGGCTGATAACAGAAATAAAACCCTGGGAATCCATCTATCCTTTGCTGAGGAGCTTACATTGGCTAACCGTAAAGAATCGGATCACGTTCAACATCCTCTGCCTTACCCACAAATGTTCGATAAGCCAACAAAAACCTCCTCCTCGTGCCCAAAGCCTGGTACAAATCTAAGGGTGATCGGAGATTCGCTGTCCAAGGGCCTCGGCTATGGAATGCTCTACCAACCAACATCCGCCTGGAAGAAAATCACCTGGTTTTTAGGAAAAAGCTCAAGACCTTCCTCTTCTAGCTGATGATCAAAGCTCGTCACAGCGCCTAGAGGCGATTCAGTTTGCGTTGTGCGCTATACAAATATCTCATTCATTCATTCAATGACACCCCCACACCTGTGTATATAATGACCCCCCTCACCTGCGTATATAATGACCCCCCCACACCTGTGTATATAATGACCCCCATAAACCTGTGTATATAATGACCCCCCCACACCTGCGTATATAATGACCCCCCACACCTGCGTATATAATGACCCCCCACACCTGCGTATATAATGACCCCCCCACACCTGTGTATATAATGACCCCCATAAACCTGTGTATATAATGACCCCCCCCACACCTGCATATATAATGACCCCCCCACACCTGTGTATATAATGACCCCCATAAACCTGTGTATATAATGACCCCCCCACACCTGCGTATATAATGACCCCCCACACCTGTATATATAATGACCCCCATACCTGTATATATATAATGACCCCCACACCTGAGTATATAATGACCCCCCACCCCTGAGTATATAATGAGCCCCCCACACCTGAGTATATAATGACCCCCCCACACCTGTTTATATAATGACCCCCCACACCTGTGTATATAATGACCCCCCCATACCTGTGTATATAATGATCCCCCATATCTGTGTATATAATGACCCCCCACACCTGAGTATATAACAAAACCCCATATCTGTGTATATAATGACCCCCCACACCTGAGTATATAATGACCCCCCTCTGAGTATATAATGACCCCCCACCCCTGAGTATATAATAACCCCCCCATACCTGTATATATAATGACCCCCCCACACCTCAGTATATAATGCCCCCCACACCTGTGTATATAATGACCCCCCACACCTGTGTATATAATGATCCCCCATATCTGTGTATATAATGACCCCCCACACCTGAGTATATAACGAAACCCCATATCTGTGGATATAATGACCCCCCACACCTGAGTATATAATAACCCCCCCTCTGAGTATATAATGGCCCCCCACCCCTGAGTATATAATAACCCCCCCATACCTGTATATATAATGACCCCCCCCACACCTCAGTATATAATGACCCCCCACACCTGACTATATAATGACCCCCCACAACTGAGTATATAATGACCCCCCCCACACCTGAGTATATAATGAACCCCCACACCTGTCTATATAATGATCCCCCATATCTGTGTATATAATGACCCCCACACCTGAGTATATAACGAAACCCCATATCTGTGTATATAATGACCCCCCACACCTGAGTATATAATGACCCCCCTCTGAGTATATAATGACCCCCACCCCTGAGTATATATTAACCCCCCCATACCTGTATATATAATGACCCCCCCCCACACCTCAGTATATAATGACCCCCCACACCTGACTATATAATGACCCCCCACAACTGAGTATATAATGACCCCCCCACACCTGAGTATATAATGAACCCCCACACCTGTGTATATAATGATCCCCCATATCTGTGTATATAATGACCCCCACACCTGAGTATATAACGAAACACCATATCTGTGTATATAATGACCCCCCACACCTGAGTATATAATGACCCCCCTCTGAGTATATAATGACCCCCACCCCTGAGTATATATTAACCCCCCCATACCTGTATATATAATGACCCCCCCACCCCTGAGTATATAATGACCCCCCACAACTGAGTATATAATGACCCCCCTACACCTGAGCATATAATGACCCCACACACCTGTGTATATAATGACCCCCCATACCTGTGTATATAATGACCCCCACACCTAAGTATATAATGACCCCCAACACCTGTATATATAATGACCCCCACACCTGAGTATATAATGAACTCCCACACCTGTGTACATAATGACCCCCCACACCTCAGTATATAATGACCCCCCCACACCTCAGTATATAATGACCCCCCACAGCTGTGTAAATAATGACCCCCCACACCTGAGTGTATAATGAACCCCCACACCCCAGTTTATAATGACTCCCGAACATGAGTATTTAATGACCCCCCCACACCTCAGTATATAATGACCCCCCCACATCTGTGTATAATGACTAGTGATGGCCGAACAGTTCGCCCGGCAGTCGTTTTGCGGCGAATTTCGACTGTTCGCGGTCCGCCTGTTCGGCGGACTATTGGCGCCGTTCGCATGGCGGACTTCCGTGTTTTTACTGTGTAAAAGAACTTTGACCTGATGACACATCCATCATGGGGTACAGGACAGCCAATTGAGACATTACAGCATGTGGACACTTGGACATTCCCCCTAACTTATAAATACACCCAATCCGGAGGCCATTTTACATTCTTTCTTCTGTCACTATAGGGAGAGGTTGCTGTGTGGAGCAGGAAGAGAAAAATCGCTAGCTATTTGGTACACAAAAGTTCTTTTCAGGACTGGTATAGGTGTTAGGTGTATATAGGTTTGCTGTGCTACTGATTGTTGCAGCAGCCTGAGTGTCTTTTGTCAGTTTAGAGAAATGGACAGGACGGTGTGTGCTGCTGTAGGGACATCCAGATTAGTCATCATCATTAGCTGTTACTATCAGGTCCACAAAAGTGCTATTCCAGTAACCAGTTATTGTTCCAGCAGCCTCTGTTTTGCCAGTTTATATAGGGACAGGCAGGAAGCTGTGTGTCAGGCAGTAAGGGTCAGTTTAAACAGTAGCTGTTACTATTAGTTCCACAAAGGTTCTTTTAAGGACTGGTATCAGTGGTATGGTAATAGGCTTGTACACGTATAATATTCTTTCTTCCAAATATAGAAAGAATATTATACTTGACTGCTGCCCTTCTGCTGCAGTCTGCTAATCATTCACAACTCACTTGTTCCACAAAGCTCTTTATCAGGACTGGTAACTTGGTCTGTCTAGGGTGCTACAGTACATAGGGTTGAGTGAGGTACAGTCTGCTATTCTATAAGGACTGGTATCGGTCCACAATACATAGGGTTGAGGTGCACTACTGCTGACCGCTGCCCTATACTGCAGCAGTCCTTCATCGGTATAGGGACTGACGTACAGTCTGCTAATCACTCACACACAACCTACTTGGTCCACAAAAGTCCTTATAAGGACTGGTAAGGTATATAGGGTGCTACAGTTCATAGGGTTGAGTGAGGTACAGTCTGCTATTCTATAAGGACTGGTATCGGTCCACAATACATAGGGTTGAGGTGCACTACTGCTGACTCCTGCCCTATACTGCAGCAGTCCTTCATTGGTATAGGGACTGAGAGTTTTGTCACAGGGTCATTTAAAAAATGACAGGCAGAGGAAAAGGCAGGCCCTTCCGCAGGGGTGGTAGGGGTAGGGCAGAAGCAACAGGCTTGAGCCAAAGTGGGAAGTTGCAAAAGGTGCGTTCAATTACTTTAAAGAACGCACCAGACTTGGTTGAATGGCTCGCTCAGCCTTACTCTTCTGCACCCTCCTCATCCTCTCGATCTGCACCCTCTTCTTCACTCTCTGCTATGTGCACCCCCAAAGACACTACAACCAACAACACCACCACCACCACCACATACCTTCCGCTTGAGTCACAGGAATTATTTTCCGATCCATATCAAGAGGACATTTCTGATGCGCAGACACTCTTGGTATTGGATCAGGAAGAGGAGGTAGCAACAACCGCTACTCAGCAGTCTGACGACAGTACCCAGATCAGCCCAAGGAGGAGGTTGGTTCCCGGTGTTGCTGCCTACTCCGAGATCTCTACTTATAGCGGTGGGGAAGGTGACGTTGATGATGACGTGTCTAGTGATGTCACGTGGGTGCCCACAAGAGAGGAAGAGGAGGGGAGTTCAGAGGGAGATATGGACCAGCAGATAGGGAGGAGAAGCAGGAATAACTTACATTGCACAGGAGGGACAAAGCAGACTGCAAATGTATCAGGAGCGAGTCATCGACCATGTACGGTCACATCTGGCGCTCCCAGGACACCGGCACATGGCTCCGCAGTGTGGGCTTTTTTTTAACGTGTCCGCTGCTGACAATAGCGTTGCCATCTGCAATCTTTGCAGTCAACGCATTAGTCGCGGTAAGCCCAACACTCACCTAGGGAGGACCACCTTAAGAAGGCACATGGGCAGCCATCATCAAGCCCAGTGGGAGCAACGGAACACACAAAGCCACACTGCAGGCTCTCACCGTCCAGCCTCGTCCTCTACTTCTCCTTCTCCTCTCTCCTCACAATTCTCCTCCACTCCACCTTCCATCACGCCAAGCTCACGTTTTTCTGCAAAAAGGAAGGCTTCAGTGGGCCTAATGTTCGAGCGTAAAAAAATGATGACGCCGGATAACCCTCTTGCCCAACGGTTGACGGCTGGCTTGTCAGAACTCATAGCCCGCCAACTACTGCCATATAAACTGGTGGACTCGGAGGCCTTTCGCAAATTTGTGCCCATTGGAACACCACAATGGAAGGTCCCAGGAAGGAAGTATTTTTCAGAGAAGGGCATCCCAGAGCTATATGGCCATGTTCAGCGGCAAGTGAATGTATCTCTGGCACACAGTGTCGGTGCCAAGATACATCTGACCACAGACACGTGGTCTAGCAAACACAGGCAGGGAAGGTATATCACTTTTACTGCCCACTGGGTGAACCTTCTGATGGCCGTCAAGCATGTAACCCGTGGCACCCGTGCAGATTTGGTTTTACCGCCACAGATTGCATGCAGGCCTGACTCTTCTTCTCCTCCTCCTCCTACTCCATCCTCCTCCCTCTCCTGCTCAGCTGACTCCTCCTTTTCTGCTGCTAGCGTCTCTTCCGCAGCACCGCCCAAGCTCCCCAGAACCTATTCGACATGCCAGGTGAGACATTGCCATGCCGTGCTGCGTCTGTTGTGCCTGGAAGCCAAGAGCCACACTGGCCCGGCACTCCTTTCAGCTTTGCGTTCACAGGCAGATCAGTGGCTAACACCACTCAATTTGACAGTTGGTAAAGCGGTGTGTGACAACGGTACCAATCTGCTTAGCGCATTGAAACAGGGCAAAATCACGCACGTGCCATGCATGGCACACGTCTTAAACTTGGTCGTGCAGCGATTCGTTGTCAAATACCCTGGGGTCCAGGACATCTTGCGGCAGGCAAGGAAAATCTCGGCCCATTTCAGAAGATCTTACACGGCTATGGCTCGCCTTGCTGACATTCAGCGGCGACACAATCTGCCGATCAGACGTCTTATTTGCGATTGCCCGACGCGATGGAACTCAACCTTCTATATGCTTGATAGGCTGCTCCAGCAGAAACGTGCAGTTAACGTCTACCTGTATGAACTCTGCGGCAGAACCGGTTCTGGGGAGCAGGGTTTTTTTTCACCGCGCCAGTGGCTGCTCATGCGCGACGCATGCAGACTTCTGCGCCCATTTGAGGAGATCACCAAACTGGTCAGTCGCAGCCATGGCGCCATCAGTGACATGGTACCTTATGCCTTCTTTATGGAGCATGCATTGCGTCGTGTCATTGATCAAGCTGTGGAGGAGCAGGAGCGGGAAGATGAGGAAGTCGCAATGCTGGATGAATTCCCAGGGGGGGCTACTCTATCTGAGACAAGTGAACAACAGGAGTCTGAAGAGGAGTCAGAGGAGGATGGTGCCGGGCGGATGAGGAGGAGCAAGAAGAGCATGCTTTAAACCTTTCTGGGATCCCAGTTGTGCGTGGATGGGGAGAGAAGAATGAAGAGGACGACATTATCCTGGATGATGAGCAGGAGCCAGGCCACGACACCGCTTCCACTTTAGTGCAAATGGGGGCCTTCATGCTCCAGTGTTTTAATAGGGACCCCTGTATAAAAAGCATAAGGGTCAAGGACCAGTACTGGGTGGCAACGTACTTAGACCCCCGGTACAAACACAAAATGGCGGAAATGTTACCGCCGTCGCAGAGGGCTGTCAGAATGCAGCAGTTCCAGGCTTTGCTTCGAGAAATGCTGCATTCTGCTTTTGCGTGCGCTGGCAGAGGAGCAATTCCCACTCCCAGAGAAGGAGTTGCGGGTACCAATCCAACAGCGCCTGCAAGAAGAGGCCGGTTTGAAGATGTGTTGGTGACTTCGGATATGAGGTCATTCTTTCAGCCGACCCATCGACAGGTGTCATCCGGATCCAGCATCAGGGAACGCCTAGACCGTCAGGTGTCCGACTACATCGGTTTAACGGCCGATGTGGACGCTCTGAGGAGTGATGAACCCCTGGACTACTGGGTGGGCAGGCTTGACCTCTGGCCAGAGCTTGCCCAATTTGCAATAGAACTGTTGGCTTGCCCCTCATCCAGTGTCCTGTCCGAAAGGACGTTCAGCGCAGCAGGGGGGATCGTGACCGATAAGCGTACTCGCCTAGCTCACGACAGTGTTAACTACCTCACATTTCTAAAAATGAATGAGGCATGGATCTCGGAGGAATTCAACACATGTGACCAGTAGACCATGTATATGTCTATAAACAATTTTTTTAATCAAGCACACAGACCTTCTTTCTTCATTTGGCTCACTTCCTTGTCCAAAAAAAGCACACCGTACTATATGCCCGTACCCTCCTCTTTGAAGAGGTTGAGTGGTGTCATATTTCTACTGGGGCTGCTTATTATGAGGGGCTCCCACCATCCCTGTGCTGTGCTGACATCCTCTTGGGGCTGTACCTCTGCTGTGCATATTATGAGGGGCTCCCACCATCCCTGTGCTGTGCTGACTTCCTCCTGGGGCTGTACCTCTGCTGTGCATATTTTGAGGTGCTCCCAACATCCCTGTGCTATGCTCATTATGAGGGGCTCCCACCATCCCTGTGCTGTGCTGACTTCCTTCTGGGGCTGTACCTCTGCTGTGCATATTTTGAGGTGCTCCCACCATCCCTGTGCTATGCTCATTATGAGGGGCTCCCACCATACCTGTGCTGTGCTGACTTCCTCCTGGGGCTGCTTATTATGAGGGGCTCCCACCGTCACTGTGCTATGCTGACATCCTCCTGGGTCTGCTTATTATGAGGGGCTCCCACCATCCCTGTGCTATGCTCATTATGAGGGGCTCCCACGATCCCTGTGCTATGCTGACTTCCTCCTGGGGCTGCTTACGGTGCAGGTGTCAGTGCTGTATATCACGGTGCTGATGTCAGTACTCTCTGTCACGGTGCTGCTGTCAGTGCTGTATATCACGGTACTGGTGTGAATGCTTTATGTCACGGTGCTGATGTCAGTGCTCTCTATCACGGTGCTGCTATCAGTGCTGTATATCACGGTGCTGGTGTGAGTGCTTTATGTCACGCTGCTGATGTCAGTGCTCTCTATCACGGTGCTGCTGTCAGTGCTGTATATCACGGTGCTGGTGTGAGTGCTTTATGTCACGCTGCTGATGTCAGTGCTCTCTATCACGGTGCTGTTGTCAGATGACTCTATCACGGTGCAGGTGTCATTGCTGTATGTCACGCTGCTGATGTCACTGCTCTGTATCACGGTGCTGCTGCCAGATGACTCTATCACGGTGCAGGTGTCATTGCTGTATGTGATGCTGCTGGTGATCATCTCCTGCACCCTCTTCTTTGCCTACCCTGGTCCCTGACCTTCCCTCTCCTCCATTGCCTTCATGCGCTCCACAGTCCTGAATTGTCACAACAATTTCCCATATAAAAAAAGAATGCTTGTAGTTATCGATCCCAAATTCACCTCATACATGTGTTATGTCATTGGCCATCTGGTGGGACTATGTTTGCACAGCTAATAATTATTTTGTGGCTGCAAATTTGACCTATAGGTCTGCGAAGTTCGCCTCCCATTGAAGTCAATGGGGCCCGCCGCGAACGTTCCGGTTCGCGAACTATCGGCCGCGTTCGCGGTCCGCGTTCGCGAAACGTCCCGTCGGAAGTTCGTCCATCACTAATAATGACCTCCCACACCCCAGTTTATAATGACCCCCCACACCTTAGTATACATTGACCCCCCCCACACCTGAGTATATAATGAACCCCTACCCCTCAGTATATAATGACCCCACACATCTGGGTATATAATGACCCCCATACCTGTGTATATAATGACCCCCCCACACCTCAGTATATAATGACCCCCCCACACCTGAGTATATAATGACCCTCCACAACTGACAATATAATGACCCCCCACACCTGAGTATATAATGACCCCCTCACACCTGTGTATATAATGACCCCCACATCTGTGTATATAATGACCCCCCCCCACACCTGAGTATATAATGACCCCCACACCTGCGTATATAATGACCCTCCACACCTGTGTATATAATGACTCCCCCACACCTGAGTATATAATGACCCCCCCACACCTGTGTACATAATGACCCAGCACTCCTGTGTAAATAATGACTCCCCCACACCTGAGTATATAATGACCCCCCCACACCTGTGTACATAATGACCCCGCACTCCTGTGTAAATAATGACCCCCCCACACCTGAGTATATAATGACCCCCCCACACCTGAGTATATAATGACACCCCCACACCTGAGCATATAATGACCCCCCACACCTGAGTATATAATGACCCCCCACACCTGAGTATATAATGACCCCCCCACACCTGTGTAAATAATGACCCCCCACACCTGAGTATATAATGACCCCCACATCTGTACATATAATGACCCCCCACCCTGTGTATATAATGACCCCGCACTCCAGTGTAAATAATGACCCCCCCACACCTGAGTATATAATGACCCCCTCAAACCTGTGTATATATTGACCCCGCACACCTGTATATATAATGACCCCCACACCTGTGTATATAATGACCCTCCACACCTGTGTATATAATGACTCCCCCACACCTGAGTATATAATGACCCCCCCACACCTGTGTACATAATGACCCCGCACTCCTGTGTAAATAATGACTCCCCCACACCTGAGTATATAATGACCCCCCCACACCTGTGTACATAATGACCCCGCACTCCTGTGTAAATAATGACCCCCCCACACCTGAGTATATAATGACCCCCCCACACCTGAGTATATAATGACACCCCCACACCTGAGCATATAATGACCCCCCACACCTGAGTATATAATGACCCCCCACACCTGAGTATATAATGACCCCCCCACACCTGTGTAAATAATGACCCCCCACACCTGAGTATATAATGACCCCCACATCTGTACATATAATGACCCCCCACCCTGTGTATATAATGACCCCGCACTCCAGTGTAAATAATGACCCCCCCACACCTGAGTATATAATGACCCCCTCAAACCTGTGTATATATTGACCCCGCACACCTGTATATATAATGACCCCCACACCTGTGTATATAATGACCCTCCACAACTGACAATATAATGACCCCCCACACCTGAGTATATAATGACCCCCTCACACCTGTGTATATAATGACCCCCACACCTGTGTATATATTGACTCAGCACACCTGTATATATAATGACCCTCACATGTGTTTATATAATGACCCCCTCACCTGTGTATATAATGACCCCCCACACCTGAGTATATAATGACCCTGCACTCCTGTGTAAATAATGACCCCCCCACACCTGTGTATATAATGACCCCCCCACACCTGAGTATATAATGACCCCCTCACACCTGTGTATATAATGACCCCCACACCTGTATATATAATGACCCCCCACACCTGTATATATAATGACCCCCCACACCTGAGTATATAATTACCCCCACATCTGTGTATATAATGACCCCCCACCTGAGTATATAATGACCCCGCACTCCTGTGTAAATAATGAACCCTCCACACCTGAGTATATAATGACCCTCCACAACTGACAATATAATGCCCCCCCACACCTGAGTATATAATGACCCCACACACTTGCGTATATAATGACCCCTCCACACCTGAGTATATAATGACCCCCACAACTGACAATATAATGACCCTCCCACACCTGTGTATATAATGACCCCCCATACCTGAGTATATAATGACCCCCCACACCTGTGTATATAATGACCCCCCCACACCTGAGTATATAATGACCCACCACACCTGTGTATATAATGACCACCCCCCCACACCTGTGTATATAATGACCCCCCACACCTGAGTATATAATGACCCCCCCCACACCTGAGTATATAATGACCCCCCACACGTGTGTATTTAATGATCCCCCACACCTGAGTATATAATGACCCCCCCACACGTGTGTATTTAATGACCCCCCCACACCTGTGTATATAATGACCCCCCACACCTGTATATATAATGACCCATATGAATCACATATGAATCACGGGGGTTCTGAGGACGATTTAATGCAGATGAGGCACCAAGTGAGATGATCACCGCCATCAGCCGCAGATCCTGAGTACTTCATATATTTTTGGGTTTAGAGGGATGAGGCGGTGTCTGCAGGAGAGATTCTCATCCTCACCAATATCACGGTAATGGTGTGGATGCAGGGTTGGGGGGGGGGGGGGGGGGGAGAGGTGCTGCACGCTCAGATGGGGGTCTGGTATGGATTTTGGGGGTCTCGCTGCATTTCTCCCATTGTTTGTTCTGTTTTTTTTTATATAGAGAAGAATCGGGGAGAGATTTTCGGGGTTCAGATAAATGTTGCGTTGCTGCAGCACTTTCTGTACAACATCACAGAGATGCCCCTCCCCCTTCACAGGCAGGATTGGGACCCCCTCCCCCACAAAGGAATTTTCACACACCGGATTAATGGAATTTAAAAAAAATGTTTTTGCAATTGGTAAATGTTCCCCAGGGCAGCGCCCCCCACCCCTCCCACTACCTACCTATCTGCCCATAAAATTGACATTTTTGACTTGCCATATCTGCCCCATTGATCTGGGGGGGTTGGCTTTGATTGGCCGGACTGGATGTGTGATAAGCAGAAGAGGGACAAGTCTTCCGCTGCTCAAACTTCTCATGAAACCTTCAGATGTTCTTCTGGTGATCAGACCTCGTCCTCAGGTGTGTGATGGAAGATTCCGGCATGTAAGGGGTTAGTGCTGCCTTCACCTGTCCAGAGTCATGTGACCGGATCACCTGACCAGCAGGTCTGACCGATGGCTGCCATTCTTTCCTAAAACATTTTTTTTCTTATTGTTACCTGCAGCCTTGTGTCTGAATTCTCCAGCCTCACACAGGTCAGGATGGCCTCTGATTGGAGGAGGTCCGTCCTCTGTCTGTGGCGCTCTGATTGGAGGAGATCCGTCCTCTGTCTGTGGCGCTCTGATTGGAGGAGATCCGTCCTCTGTCTGTGGCGCCCTGATTGGAGGAGATCTGTCCTCTGTCTGTGGCGCCCTGATTGGAGGAGATCCGTCCTCTGTCTGTGGCGCCCTGATTGGAGGAGATCCGTCCTCTGTCTGTGGCGCCCTGATTGGAGGAGATCCGTCCTCTGTCTGTGGCGCCCTGATTGGAGGAGATCCGTCCTCTGTCTGTGGCGCCCTGATTGGAGGAGATCCGTCCTCTGTCTGTGGCGCCCTGATTGGAGGAGATCCGTCCTCTGTCTGTGGCGCCCTGATTGGAGGAGATCCGTCCTCTGTCTGTGGCGCCCTGATTGGAGGAGATCCGTCCTCTGTCTGTGGCGCCCTGATTGGAGGAGATCCGTCCTCTGTCTGTGGCGTCCTGATTGGAGGAGATCCGTCCTCTGTCTGTGGCGCACTGATTGGAGGAGATCCGTCCTCTGTCTGTGGCGCACTGATTGGAGGAGATCCGTCCTCTGTCTGTGGCGCACTGATTGGAGGAGATCCGTCCTCTGTCTGTGGCGCCCTGATTGGAGGAGATCCGTCCTCTGTCTGTGGCGCTCTGATTGGAGGAGATCCGTCCTCTGTCTGTGGCGCCCTGGTTGGAGGAGATCTGTCCTCTGTCTGTGACGCCCTGATTGGAGGAGATCCGTCCTCTGTCTGTGGCGCCCTGATTGGAGGAGATCCGTCCTCTCTGTGGCGCCCTGATTGGAGGAGATCCGTCCTCTCTGTGGCGCCCTGATTGGAGGAGATCCGTCCTCTCTGTGGTGCCCTGATTGGAGGAGATCCGATCTCTGTCTGTGGCGCCCTGATTTGAGGAGATCCGATCTCTGTCTGTGGCGCCTTGATTGGAGGAGATCCGTCCTCTGTCTGTGGCGCCCTGATTGGAGGAGATCCGATCTCTGTCTGTGGCGCCCTGATTGGAGGAGATCCGATCTCTGTCTGTGGCGCCCTGATTGGAGGAGATCCGATCTCTGTCTGTGGCGCCTTGATTGGAGGAGATCCGTCCTCTGTCTGTGGCGCTCTGATTGGAGGAGATCCGTCTGCTGTCTATGGCAGTTTTTGCTGTGTGCTTTTTTTTCTGACTCCTAGAAAGTTTTATAGATCTGGGGCCCCGAGGATGCATGTGGCCCTTAGGCACTGAGTGTGCAGCCCCTACAGAGAGTCGGGTTTTGGTGCTTCTCATACAAATGAAGGGAAAATATTTTTCAGACTTCTTGTAGATGAAAATTTCAGTTTTATGTTTTTATCTTTTATGATGCCGAGAGAAATCTCAGATGTGATACAAGTCATTGTCTATAGGCTGTGAGATCAGATCTATTTCCTGTACTATGTCCGCAGTTGCTGATCATCTCTTGTACTATGTCCGCAGTCGCTGATCATCTCTTGTACTATGTCCGCAGTCGCTGATCATCTCTTGTACTATGTCCGCAGTCGCTGATCATCTCCTGTACTATGTCTGCAGTCTCTGGCAGTTGTTTGTTGATATCAGAGGCCCCCTGTAGTGCTGTGGATGGTGCAGACGATGTATCCAGTGTGAAGTTACAATGTAACATTTATCTACACACTGTGAGACAATGTTGTTGTTTCATCCCCTACTGAACATCATAACGCCCCTCTGCTGGATTCATTGATCGGTGCTCTTTAGTCCGGCATTTGGCACTTTCCTCAGATTTTTGTTAAATGTAAAATGTGTTTCCTTTTCCTGTCTCAGTTCTGCTGATCTCCTGCAGCCTCTTTCAGACACTTCCCGACTCCATCATCAGCTGTAGGTCATTGCTCCGGCTCATTGATGGTGACAAACGATCGACCATAACTGCCCAATGTGTGTCTGCACAGCCGCCCGGAGTCTCCACCGGGAGAAGGGGAGCAAAATTAGATTGTTGTCACCATATAACAGGAAGTGCAGAACCAGGACCTCCATGGCAGGATCACCAGGGATTATTATAATGAAAGATGCCGATTTATAAACAAAACCAGTTCAGTGATAAATTCTGTTCTTGTATATTCTATTCACAGTCCTCCTGTCTTCCCCCCAATAAAGGTGTGAAGCAAGATGGAGGAGACCACCCACCATGTGCCTCCCGCCTTTCCAGGTAGGACGTCCCATCTTCTCTCTTGAATAGAGACTCAAATGATGATGATTATTTTATTATCTTCCAATGGGTGGCTGGACACGCCCCTTTAAGGCCAAGTACATTTGTCTGATTTGCCCCCCCCCCCCCCCTTCACTCGCTGGATATTGTGGCTGCGGTTCTTCTCTGTACATCCAGTGCTCTCCGGGCCACGCATGCGCATGACCCTCCTGAGATGACCAGAGACCATCCCTATAGAAGTCTATGTGCAGGAAAGGAAGATTTGTCACTCTGGATGTACACAGAGGGGCCACGGCCATCAGGTTCAGGTAAGCATGCATCTATAGAGGGGGAGGGGTGGTTGGGTCGGGGGAGGGGGCACAAAGAGAAATGTTCTTCTGTCTTTAAGTGGACTTCACCTTTAACATGAGAAAATATTAGACCCGCAGAACAAAAATGTTATTTAGTTTCGATTCATTATAGAAATAATTTAGTTAAATTCGTTTTCTCAATTTCATTTATTTGTTTATTAATTTAATTCTAATTTTCTGAATTTAGTGAAATTTTATTGAAATTCAAACGTATTCTATTCTTATTTTCTATTCTGTTTTACTGTATTCTTTTCTATTTTATTCTAATCTGTTCAGCTAAATTAAATTTTGTTATGATTGTAATTCAGATACATCAATTTCTGAATAATGAAAAATGGTTGAAGTTTTGATTTGGAATGAAATGAACGAAAACAAAACCAGAAAATACGAGGCTGCAAAGTCCTCTCTAGAAAAGAGCCTTTCATTTCTGTCATTTCATCTGTTTCCTTCTCGTTTTGGTTCATTCATTCCCCATAAATACCTTAGACTGGCTCCAGGGACATCCATTTCCTTTATGTCCGTGTCTATAAAGTGTGTTATGGTTTTTTTCTGTGATTGTAAGTGATGAGCTTGAATGAAAGAACAGATCCCCAGAATCCATTTGGACAAGCATGATCCTCCCTGCTATTCCCCATGCGGTGCAGACTTTTATCTGCTGATTAGTTGCTTGATTGGTTACATTCTCAGATCTACTTCTGGAAAAGCAATCAACTGATGGGGAAGACTGCATAGGCAAAGTCTATACCATCCAGTGGCCCTCTCCCTTACCTAGAACATGCATGTCTAAAGGGTGCCTGGGGTTGTGTTCTTTCATTTTGTATCGTTCTCCTGCTGACTCTTATGAAGAGCCAACAAAAAATCAGCTGCAACTTCATGGCGGGACCAAAGTTATGGCCACAATTCCAAAATAAGAGAAAAACTAGTTCAATGTTTTGTGTCGGTGGTTAATATTTAATGTAATAAAGGAGACTTTAATCAACGTTACAAGTGAAATGTATTGTTTGTGTCATTTCCATCCTGCAGCCGTGTCTCCATTGCCCGTTCAGTCAGACTTTGTGGAGGTTGACTTGAACTCTCCTCGGCCTCCATGGGGTGTTGTAGATCTTGATCTGCTTCCGCCTGCAGTGGCCGGAGGTCTTCTTCTGTCTCCTCAGAACCTTTACCCCTCCGGAAGCCACAATGGGGCTACAACTGCCCAGATTTCTGCAGATGCCAAGGTGGCCTCAAACCCAGAACTTTCCAAACCCTCTGCACCCAACAGAAGATCCCACAAGGTGGACGCCTCCAACCCAGCAGCTATACCTCTGAGCACCATATCTGCTGCACCATCTCAGCCCAGAGTAGGCCCTCCAAGGGGTGAAGGACAAGACCAGATAAGTGGCGGTAAGTTCATCCCAACCATTTAGAACGATCAATAAGCTCTGAGAAGCCCAAAGCGAACCTCACAGAATCACCACTGATTCCAGCAATCTTACAGATTAGAGTTGTCTCTCGAACCAGAGATGGGGACCCCTGGAGGAGGGAATTTCCCGTACTTTGGGAGATTTCTTCTAAAACTGTGGCCAGTGCAAGTCAACCACAAGCTCTCCCTCATGCACCGTAAATGGGCTAAAAAAAGTTGTTTTAGTAGTTTATTTCAATATTAAAAATAATTGTGTTCTCCTCACATCTGTGGGTGCCACTGTCGGCCTGTATATTATGGAGCGCCGTCTCTCCCCTCTCCGGAACTGGCCTGTTCCAAATCCCACAAATCATAGTTTAGAAGTCATGTCCCTGGAAACCAGATGTGACAGCTAAAGTCCCGCCTCAACAGGTTTCGCCACACAGGCATCCTCAGGAAAAACATTTGTTAACATTATGACTATATTTAGACTATTTTAGTACTTTTATGATATAATAATGTCTACTATTTATTATGTTGACTCAACGCTGCCCAGTGGGTAATCTAGGTATGACATGTTAATTGATTAGTCTCCCTTACACATATATAGCAATTTATTCTTAAATATTGTAAACTAATAATGTGTAATTTTCACTTTTTAGAAAATGTCTAGGACCATATTAAAAGTAGCAAAGATAAGTTAAGGAACGATTTTTGAATCCACAGATTAGTAGTTTTATTTATTGGTGAGTAGAAGTTGGGGAAATGTATTGTGACTGCTGATTTTAATGAGCAGTTGTAGAGACTTTGTTTTTTTTTTATTATAGTATTTTGCTAAACCATATATACAGCCTCATTCTTCATATTTAATATGATGCACCAATCAAAAGGGTATAATGGTCTCCAATAATATGGTGAGGACGCCAAGGCGGTGAAATGCGTGAAAGCAGTCTGTCACATCTGGTTTTCGGTGAAGTAATTTTTGGACTATGATTTGCATCATTTTGAACAAGCTGGATCCAATGAGGGCAGAGCGGCGGCGTTCCATCTTAACATTCAGGCTGTCTATATTGGTGTCCAGAAATGGCACTTGCAGATATGGACCTGGTGGCGCCATCAGTCGGCATGTCAGGTGTGAGGCAATGAAGAGTAGTCATAATTTGATCATTTGTAACTCGACTGATTGATTGTGTTATTTCTAGTTGTGAAATTACTTCCTTATTTTTCCAGTTTACCTGCACAATTAGAGGCGAGGTCTGAGATAAAAGGTCTGGAGGATATTAGTTATGAGGAAAGGTTGTGAGCTCTGAACTTATTCTCTCTGGAGAAGAGACGCCTGAGAGGAGATATGATTTCAATATATAAATACCGGACTGGTGACCCCACAATATATAAATACCGGACTGGTGACCCCACAATATATAAATACCGGACTGGTGACCCCACAATATATAAATACCATACTGGTGACGACACAATATATAAATACCGGACTGATGACCCCACAATAGGGAGAAAACTTTTTTGCGGAAAGGAGTTTAACAAGACTTGTGGCAACTCAGTAAAATTAGAAGAAAAGAGATTTCTCCTTAAACTATGTAGAGGGTTCTTTACTGTAAGAGCGGCAAGGATGTGGAATTCCCTTCCACAGGCGGTGGTCTCAGCGGGGGGCATCGATAGTTTCAAGAAACTATTAGAGAAGCACCTAAACAACCGCAACATACAGGGATATACAATGTAATACTGACATATAATCACACAACATGCATGATATACAATGTAATACTGACATATAATCACACAACATACATGATATACAATGTAATACTGACATATAATCACACAACATACATGATATACAATGTAATACTGACATATAATCACACAACATACATGATATACAATGTAATACTGACATATAATCACACAACATACAGGATATACAATGTAATACTGACATATAATCACACACATGGGTTGGACTTGATGGACTTGTGTCTTTTTTTTCAGCCTCACCTTCTATGCATTTCTGAATGAATTATTATTATTTATTTTTTTACAGGTGTTCGATCACTTGGCCACCCCCCTATGATGAGCAGCGCTGTGTCCAGTCCTGCTTACCTCGGCGTTCGGTGAGTACATTTGGCCTCCTATAATTATCGGGTGTATTGTATTCACTTCAAGGGTTAATCCTCAAATTAATTGGGGGCAAGTGTCCCAACTCCACCCACATTTATTATCTTCCAATCACTTCCTCAGCAGGAATGGAAGCATCCAGGAACCTGCAGTCCCCCTTTGCTGAACTGCTTGTCATTATGTTGGGGTGGGGGGTCAACAGCGTGTCGTGGCGGATGGGGAGTTCAGTATGTTGGAGTGAGGGGGTCATCGGCGGGCCGGGGGGATGGGAAGTTCAGTATGATGGGGTGGGGGGACATTGGCATGCTGGGGGGATGGGAAGTTCAGTATGTTGGGGTGGGGGGTCAGCGGGGGGGCGAGGGGGGTTCAGCATGTTGGGGTGGGGGGTCATCAGCGTGTAGAGGGGGGGTTCAGTATGTTTGGGTGGGGGTCATCGGGGGGTTCAGTATGTTGGGGTGGGGGGTATCAGCGTGTAGAGGGGGGGTTCAGTATGTTGGGGTGGGGGGTCATCGGGGGGGTTCAGTATGTTGGGGTGGGGGGTCATCAGCGTGTAGAGGGGGGTTCAGTCGCTGTGCTCTGTGGAGCGGAATGAGCTCGGATTACATGCAGCCGGTTCATTCTGATGTTGGCTCTTATTTTAGGACCTCTCTGGAAATTGTATGAAGAATGTGAATTAAAAGAATATGTGGGCTGCCATCACTGACCACCCCTGCAAATTCCAATCACCTGGCTGTCACTGTCACTGACCCATATGGTGTAGATCCTCATACTTACCACTGGCGTGTTTCGGGTCGGCATCCCAAAGTTTCAGAGTTCATTGGGTCACTAAAGAAGCCAGTAACTGGCCTATCTGAGGAGATCAGCAGTGGTGGCCCCATGTGTGTCCCCCTCTGGCCCTTTGTATACTTTCTGCTCATGTTTTGCCCTCCATTGACATAAATTGTGTTCAGCTGGTGACCCGATTGTGTTTTTCTGCTGCAGATCGGCCGATATCACAGAAGCCGCAGCTAAAGAAGCGTTCCTGGATTTCGGTAGAAGGAAATGTTACAGTACAGCTCCGGCCAAAGAGATGACCATCCAGGACCTGAGACACTTCCACACCTACAGGGTGCGTATCGCCCCCGCCTCTTGTCAGCTATTTCTCTGCCAGGGAGGGAAATCTTCAGCCAAAACTCAGATCTCAGCATTTGCCGCTGTGAAACCAAATCGCATTAGAGAGATTCTCCTTATTTGTTGTAGCTGAAAGCAGAGACATTGCAGGGTCTGCAAAAGATCTGGGGCCAGAGCCCATAGCAGCGAGGTACAGAAAGTCATACACTTGGGCGGGCATCCACGGGTATATACAGTAATGTGTGTGTATCCCCAGAGCCTCCCCCACTTACATCAGGGTCCGCAGAGAGCCTCCCCACTTACATCAGGGTCCCCAGAGAGCCTCCCTTCCCCTTGGGGACCCCTTCAGATACTCACGGCTATGGGCCCCAGATTAGGGGCTATAGCCCCAAAAGCCACCCCCTAGCGATGCCACTGGCTGAAAGTATCTATTGGGTGGTAATTCTCCAGCAGATAAGATGGCAGTTTTGTGTCCATGGAAATCCTTTTTCTGATACTTTTTAAGTGAATGGGGTGGGGGGTTCTGGGCCGGGGACACACGAGGCCGGGGGTGACAGATGGGGGGGGACATGAACAGGATGGCCGGGGGGACAGACGGGGCCTGGACTGGACAGATGGGGGAGGGCAGACGGGGGGGGGGGGGGACACGAACAGGACGGCTGAGGGGGACAGACAGGGCCGGAACAGATGGGGGGAGGTGTAGGTGGGAGAGAATCAGAGGGGGAGGTGACAGACGGAGACGGGGGGGGGGGGGCAGATGGGGGGGGTGAGGGTAAACCGGGAGGGCTGGTGGGGGACAGATGGGGCCGGGACACGCGGACCGGGGGGGGGTGACAGACGGGGAGTGGGGGAAAACGGGGAGGGCTGGGGGTGACAGAAACGACCGAGGGGGTGACTGATGGGGCCGGGGGTGGGGTGACAGACGGAGCTGGGGACAGATGAAGCTGGGGGGGGAGGGATGGGGCGGACCGGGGGGACAGATGGAATCGGCGGGAAGGGCCATTTGTCTTCATTCAACTCGGCAGGCTGAACGCAAAAACCTGGAGAGTTGCTGTACTAACTATGTGATGTTAGTACAGTAATCTCCCCACTGAGATATTGTGTGCTTCCTTCCAAATTGAAAGAGAAACTTGTCGTTATTCAGATGTACACAAATTTCTAATAGTAATGAATTTAAACTAATCTGAAATAAGGAAACCAATATGGCCAAAAATTGGATTAAAAAAACAAAATTGAAATAGAAAATAAAGGAATAAAGTAAAAGGGAATGAATGGAATATGACCAGCTTCCGAAATTAAAATGTTTATTAAATTTGAACAGAATTAGAAAAATAGAATAAATAGAATCATCTTCTGAAATCCGAATAATAAATAATGAATGAAGTCGGCAGATGAAATTTTTGCCGTTCCTCTGAAGGGAATTTCGGCGTTTTACTGATTCTCCGGTAATCCTCACTAATGTGTACAATCTGACCTCTATGATTCAAGCCATTGGTGGGAAGATGTCAGAGGGGCCGTCCTGGGGGCGGGTCAATGTGCTGAAGATTTAAATTTTCTGCCATGAAGATCTCCCTGGTGTGTGGCTTTACCATTTTGGACCCATGGCGGCCAGTGAATAAAATTTGGGGGGGGGGGGGGGGGGATTTGGAGACAATAACGAAGAAGACCATGGCAAACATTAGTTTGCTAATGTCACACAACTGGGTGGTCTGCGGGGGGAGGGGGATGTGCTATTTAAACCAAATAGAGCCTTGGCTCTAATCGCGTGCTTTAAATAAAAAAACATTGGAATCCATGCATCTGGTGCCCGGCATGGATTAGGGGGGCTGCGCCCTGTATGGATGGGCCACCACTGCTTTGGACGGTTTGTGTGGCTTTGCCTTTGGACTAGAGCTGCACAATTAATCGTTAAAAAATTGTGATCTCGATTCACCTCTCTGATGATCTCTCCTGCAGAGCTTGCCGATTCTTTCATATAAACAAGTGGAGAGACTTATCTGCTCACTCAGCTGCCAATAGAAAACATCCGGCAGTCTGCCAAGCTTTCAACAAGGTGTAAATGCGAAAAGTTTAACCTCCTTAAAGTATAAATCTTTTTCTGACATTTCTTTCTTAAGTTAAAATCAATATTTTTTGCTAGAAAATTACTTGGAACCCCCCAAACATTATATATATTTTAGCAGAGACCCTGGGGAATAAAATGGCAATTGCTGAAATATTTTATGTTTTTACGCTGCGAGAATCGTGATCTATCTTCTAAGTAAAAAAATTGTGATTCTTAGCCAGAATCGTGCAGCTCTACTTTGGATGGTGTGCAACTTTGCCTTTTGGACGGTGTGTTTGAAAGATGTGTGGCTTTGCCTTTGGCCGGTGTGTGGCTTTGCCTTTGGCCGGTGTGTGGCTTTGCCTTTTTGGACCGTGTGTGGCTTTGCCTTTTGGATGTTGATTGTCTGTTTTATTACTTTCAGTATCGCTTGGAAACCTTCACGGAAGATCGCTCCTGTGAATGGGTGATGGAGCCGCATGCAGGTGGGTCTTGTATGAATTGAGGGTCCCGTTGTGGACGATCGGTTGTCACCACAAACTCTCCTCGATCTTCTCAATCCACTCTGGATGTCTTTTTGCCTCCTCTTTCCCTTCTGTTCTGTGGGGGGTTTTGCACTGTATTGGGGTCCGGTGCGTTTTACGGTGTTCACATACAGTCCAGTGCAGGAACAATGCTGCATGTTCTTCTCCTTCCTTATTTTTTGGGAACTGCCGGTGTCTGTTGAATTCTGTCTGTCCATCGGATAGAGTCCACCCTGTAGTGCGCAGTACCGGAGGACAAGGAGACGCCAAAAGTCTCCGAAGATGAATGGCACCTGCGCCGTGAGTCCAAGTTCAACCCCCACCATCCAAGTGGACATAGAGTTAGAATAAAAAGTTTCAGAGTGAAGCAAGGCCATGCCCCGAAGCGCGGCGGGGGAAGCAAGGGGCCCTGTTACTGAGTGCGATGGGATGTCCACTTGCATGGTGGGGCTCGCACCTGGACTCAGTGCGCAGGCGCCGTTCATCTTCAGGGATTTTTGGAGTCTCCTTGTCCTCCGTACTGCACAAGCGCTGCGCCTGCGTGGTATGGGGCGGACACTATCTGATGGCCGGACAGTTTTTGGCAGAACACCGGCTTCCGGTGTGAACTGTCAGACAATCGTGGAACTGACTTTCTATGTGTTTTGGAAGCAGAAATGAAAGCACCTGGAACGCATGTGGTGTTCTATGGTGGGTCTGATCACTCGATCGGCACGGAGGACTTTGTGCTGCTGATGAGTGGAAAGCTGATCGTCACGTATGATGGATCGCAGGGCGATTACACAAATCCTTCTATATAAGTTGTTCATTTGCAGTTTTTTCATCTCTACATCTGTTCAAGGTCCAGAATATACACAGGATCTCCCTGAGAAGCCGGGGGAGAGAGATGGCAATCAACCCAGGAGAGCTCACAGATTGGAGGGAAGGGACGTCCCCCATCCCCTTCACACAGGAACAGAACTGAGGCTGTCAATCACAGGATGTGTGCTGGAGTTCCCTCCCCTGTCACCTTATATATCGTGGTGTCAGGAAAACTTGTTACAAGTGACTCATGCTGATAGCAGAGGAAGGAGGAGGGGAGGAGTTTCATGAAGATAGCGGAGGAAGGAGGGGGAGGAGGATGGGAGGGGTCTCATGCAGAGGAGGGAAGGGGTCTCATGTTGATAGTGGAGGAGGAGGGGAGGAGTCTCATGCAGATAGCGGAGGAGGAGGGGAGGAGTCTCATGCAGAAAGCGGAGGAGGAGGGGAGGAGTCTCATGCAGATAGTGGAAAGAGAAGGGGAGGAGTCTCATGCAGATAGTGGAATGAGGGGGAGGGGAGGAGCTTAATGCAGATAGCGGAAGAAGGAGGGGCAGAAGGAGGGGAGGAGTCTCATGCAGATAGTGAAAAGAGGGGGAGGAGAAGGGGAGGGGTCTCATGTGGAGGAAGGAGGCGGGGAGGAGTCCCATGCAGATAGTGGAAGGAGGGTGGAGGGGAGGAGTCTCATGCAAATAGCAGAGGAAAGAGTAGGAGGAGGGGAGGTGGAGTCTCATGCAGATAGTGGAAGAAGGAGGGAGGAGGAGGGGAGGAGTCTCATGCAGATAGTGGAAGGAGGGGGTGGAGGAGGGGAGGAGTCTCATGGAGGAAGGAGGGGGGGAGGAGGAGGGTAGGAGTTTCATGTGGAGGAAGGAGGGGGGAGGAGGAGGAGGAGGAGAAGGAGTCTCATGCAGATAGTGGAAGGAGGGGTGGAGGAGGGGAGGAGTCTCATGCAGATAATGGAAGTAGGGGAGGAGTCTCATGCATTAGTGGAAGGAGGGGGAGGAGGAGTCTCATGCAGATAGTGGAAGGAGGGGGAGGAGAGGAGTCTCATGCAAATAGCGGAGGAAAGAGTAGGGGGAGGGGAGGAGGAGTCTCATGCAGATAGTGGAAGAAGGAGGGAGGAGGAGGGGAGGAGTCTCATGCAGATAGTGGAAGGAGGGGTTGGAGGAGGGGAGGAGTCTCATGGAGGAAGGAGGGGGGAGGAGGAGGGTAGGAGTTTCATGCAGATAGTGGAAGGAGGGGTGGAGGAGGGGAGGAGTCTCATGCAGATAATGGAAGTAGGGGGAGGAGTCTCATGCAGATAGTGGAAGGAGGGGGAGGGGAGGAGTCTCATGCAGATAGTGGAAGGAGGGGGAGGAGGAGAGGAGAAATCTCATGCAGATAGTGGAAGGAGGGGGAGGAGTCTCATGCAGATAGCAGAGAAAGGAGGCAGCAGACAGAAATGACACTTGGTGCTCTGGACTGAGGTAAGTACACACTATAGAGGGAGATACTTAATTCAGATTTCATGTCTGAGGTTTACAAACGCTTTAACTTGGGATTGGCCTTTTGCATCAGCTATACAGCAGAACTCAGACTGGGAGAGGAAGAAGCAGCATAAGGAGCCAATCGGCTGTTTTGCAATGGAAGTGGCATGCTGATAGGAGGAAAGAGCTTCTCTTTTCCTTGTCCAATCACAGGCTGGGGGAGGCACAAGACCTGTCACTGTTCCTGGACTGCAGCAGAGAAAAATCTGAACCCTTCCCTGGCAGTCAGGTCTGCGCGGCCCCCCCCCCCCCCAAAAAAAATGTGGGAGGGGCCTAAAAAAAATCCTGAACACTTTCTGGTTTGTAAAGGAATCACCCCCCCCTCCGTCTCAGAACCACGGACGCCGATCTCTGCTTCCTCCGCAGGTCAGACCTCGGACACGCCAGCCGGCAGATCGGTGCCACAAGCCTGGGATGTCCCGGTGACCGTTCCACGGATGTTCCATGATGGAGAGCAGAAGATGGTGATGCCTCTCACCTCCTCCGTGCAGGTAATGGGGGACCCCCCATTGGGTGATGAGGGGATGAGGGAATAAAGGGGGGGCCCTCCATTGGGTGATGAGGGAATATGGGTGACCCTCCATTGGGTGATGAGGGAATACAGTGGGGGGCCTCCATTGGGTGATGAGGGAATACAGGGGGGACCCTCCATTGGGTGATGAGGGAATACAGAGGGGGCCCTCCATTGGGTGATGAGGGAATACAGGGGGGCCCCCCATTGGGTGATGGAATACAGGCGACCCTCCATTGGGTGACATGGAAACAATGACTTCTGGAATAATATGATAAACCTTCTGGAAGACTCTGAGGATCTCCAACTTCTCCAGTCTGTATTTCTAGTAAAGTTTTGTGTCCTGAATTGATGCCAATAATCACATGATGTGTAGAGCCCCACCCACCAGGTACTAATGATGAGTAGAGCCCCACCCATCAGGTACTAATAATGTTTAGAGCCCCACCCACCATGTACTAATGCATCTAATGATTGGTCAAAGTTAGAACATTCTATCAACCCATCCCCTCCCCCCCCCCCCCCCCCATCTTCTCATTGTATAATAATATTTATATTTCTCAGGCGTGTTCAACGTGCAACGGACACGGGAGAAAGATGTGTCTGAAGTGTCACGGGACTGGGAGAGTGAGTCCCCTCCCCTTCAGTCTTCTATCCTCCCCCCATTCCTAATCCCCCTCCCCCTTCCGTCTTCTATCCCCCCCATTCCTAATCCGCCTCACCCCCCTTCCGTCTTCTATCCCCCCATTCCTAATCCACCCCCTCCCCCATTCCTAATCCACCTCCCTCCAGTCTTCTATCCTCCCTCCTTTTTCTTTTCATTTATTGCGCTCTCCTCCCGCAGGCGCAGTGCATATGGTGTAACGGGAGGGGGCGACGCATGCAGATGGAGATGTGCCAGCATTGCTATGGGAATGGCACAGAAAGGTGCTCCAGGAAATGAGCTAAGTATCATTATTGGGGAGTCTCACTTTTACTGCTGCACCACATCCTTCATTGTTTTCAGAAAGCGGAAGGAGTGAGACACCACTTGTATTCATTGAACCATTGATGGTGAAATTGAGGGATTTAATTGCGGCAAAAATTTCATTTCAAATGTGTCCAATGCATCACAGTCGGTGGGGGAGGGGCGGTTGGGGCAGTTTTGGTGATTTGGTGTGATGGCTTCTGAGGGTTCCGGAGTTTTTTTTCTCATCTCCCGGAACCCTCATCACCCTCCAAGTATATTGATCATTGGTGGACTTTGTATTCCCCTCCCCCACAGCTGCCGAATGTGCCAGAACTCCAACCAGCAGTGTGACGGCTGCTCCGGGAAGGGGCGGGTCCTGACCTACATGCGCCTCACAGTCACATGGTACGTAGGAGTTTCCTCGGGGGCGGGGACTGATTTGCCTCAATGTTGGAATATTATTGGCTCATCGCTCTCATTGATTTCCTATACTGTCTCTGTGTATGTGTGTGTGTACTGCACCCCCCTAAGGAACCACAGGCAAAATGGGACCCCCCACCCCGCACAACTGGGCATATCGGAGTCAGAGAACAGTCCAACACTTTTGTGGTTTATTGAGGGATTAGAATTTGGAGAGGGATGGGAGATTATAGGATGCCCACTTTAGAAAATTCTTCAGGGACAACTCTTCCTATATACTGCCTCTATATACCGTCTTTATATACCGCCTCTATACACCGCCTCTATATACCGTTTCTATACACGGCCTCTATATACCGTCTTTATTTACCGCTTCTATATACCGCCTCTATACACCGCCTCTATATACCATCTTTTTTACACGGCCTCTATATACCGTCTCTATACACGGCCTCTATATACCGTTTCTATACATGGCCTCTATATACCATCTTTTTTACACGTCCTCTATACACCACCATTATGCACACTCCCCTTCTTCCTCTAGCGCTTGCTTGCAGAAAACCTCAAGGTGGCACACTGTGGATCTGATAAAGCTCAAAGCAATAGCCCTTTACAGGCAGGGACCCTGGGCCCCTTGATTGTGTAGCTAAAGTTCAGTGTCCAGCTTACATTCCTCCTGTGACTACTGATCCAAGCACTCCCTCTTCAGGCCCTGCCAGCCCACCTGGCTGCAGCTGCCCCTTTCAGTAGCTCTCCTGGCTACTTCTCCACAGACCTCCCAGAATGACAGTCACCAGCCCACCCGGCTGACTTCTCAGGAGACCTCCTGGATGCGCTGACCTGCTCCTGCTGTCCTTTCACTTACTCCCATGTTTCCCGAAAGGATTTCCTCCGTTTGTTGGTGAAGGTCCCTCTAGCGCCCAAGACACCCCCCCCCCAGACTAGGGGGGACCCTAAAGGGCCACAGACAGCCTCCTCAGCACTCCATCTTCCATCCAACTGCCCCTGCTGGCATGACTCATGCCTATTTATGGAGGGGCCTGCCCCCTGCCAGACCATTTCCTGGGAATTGGCTGGGGCCCTCAAATACTCCAAGCAGCTCCTCCTAGCTTCCACCCACTACTGGAAGCTTCTCCAAGGTTCCAGAAGGCAGGGGGAGGCACCAAAAAAGTTGCTTGCTGAGTCACCCAGCTCAGCCCTGACCAAAATTCAAACCAAGGCCTGGCTCTCAGCCAGGTCAAACCTTCCTACGCCTCCACCTAAAAAAATTAAATAAAAACAGCCTGTCCCTACTCAAAAATCACATTCATACATACAGTTAGCTGTAGCACCCTCTAGTGGGCAAGGGAAATGGAGTAGATTTTTTTTTTTTCTAGTACAGGTAAATTTATATGGATTGGCTGGTAGCCAAGCCTGGGTGTGTTTTGTGATCTGGGCTGGGAGTGGCTCAGAGTAGTGCTGGGTGACTCACAGGTGGCAGTACTAGGACCTCCTACTTCTTTCTAGAGTGTTCCAGGGTAGAATGAGAGGCTGGAGTGGAGGTGGGGCCACCTCGGATGTTGTAAGGAGCCCTGACCAATCCCCAGCTTGGATTGGCAGGGGGCAGTCCTCCTTAAATTCCCAGCGTCAGCCCAGCGGGGGAGGGAGTTGATCGGGTGGAAGATGGGAGGACTGGTGAGCGACGCGCCGTCGGGAGGACTGGTGAGCGACACGCCATCGGGAGGACTGGTGAGCGAAGCACCGTCGGGAGGACTGGTGAGCGAAGCACCGTCGGGAGGACTGGTGAGCGACGCACCGACGGGAGGACTGGTGAGCGAGGCTGCGTCGGGAGGACTGGTGAGCGAGGCTGCATCGGGAGGACTGGTGAGCGAGGCTGCGTCGGGAGGACTGGTGAGCGAGGCTGCGTCGGGAGGACTGGTGAGCGAAGCACCGTCGGGAGGACTGGTAAACGAGGCTGCGTCGAGAGGACTGGTGAGCGAGGCTGCGTCGGGAGGACTGGTGAGCGAGGCTGCGTCGGGAGGACTGGTGAGCGAGGCTGCGTCGGGAGGACTGGTGAGCGAGGCTGCGTCGGGAGGACTGGTGAGCGAGGCTGCGTCGGGAGGACTGGTGAGCGCTGCTCCGTCGGGAGGACTGGTGAGCGACGCTCCGTCGAGAGGACTGGTGACGCACCTCACCCCCCCCCCCCGAAGGACCACCCGTTCCTATTACTAACTCCATGTCTGTCAGCGGGGGCGGGGGAGAAGTTTTAAGCCTGCTGGTGTTCTGCCAAGAAGTGCCCCCCCCTCCCATTGGATACTGTCCGCCCCCTACAGTGCAGGCGCAGCGCTTGTGCAGTACGAAGGACAAGGAGACGCCGAAAGTCTCCAAAGATGAACAGCGCCTGCGCACTTAATAGTACCTTCTTCCCTGAGTCCAGGTTCAAAACCCACCATGCAAGTGGCCATCCAGTGACTGATGTTAAAACAGAACTTGGTAAGAGGGCCCCTCGCTTCGCTCGCTCACACTTCGGGCACGGCCTCGCTTCGCTCGCCCACGCTTCGGGCACGGCCTCGCTTCGCTCGCTCACACTTCGGGCACGGCCTCGCTTCGCTCGCCCACGCTTCGGGCACGGCCTCGCTTCGCTCGCCCACGCTTCGGGCACGGCCACGCTTCGCTCGCCCACGCTTCAGGCACGGCCTCGCTTCGCTCGCCCACGCTTCGGGCACGGCCTCGCTTGCCCACGCTTCGGGCACGGCCTCGCTTAGCTCGCCATGCTTCCGGCATGGCCTCGCTTCGCTCGCCACGCTTCGCTCGCCCATGCTACCGGCACGGCCTCGCTTTGCTCACCATGCTTCCGGCACGGCCACGCTTTGCCTCACCACGCTCGCCCATGCTTCCGGTGCGGCCTCGCTTTGCTTGCCACGCTTCAGGCAGAACTTCCATCTGGACAGGTCCAGGTGTCGGTCTGGTCCAAGAAAAGGCAGAAACCTCCCCGGCTGTCCATGGAAATGTTCTCCTTGGGATCTGGTTGTGGCTCTTGGCGGGCTGTCCGCCTTCCACAACCACCACCCAGTCTCTGTAGAGGTCTCCCCAGACACCATTCCTGTAGAATGTCCTGGAACCGGGTCCAGGCCCGGTCACCATGCCGTCCACAAGAGTTTGGGGACATACATGTTCTCCCATCCTCCGAGTCTCAATGATGACCTACAGATGGTCCAGACCCAACTCCAGATCGGTTCTTCACTGCCCGCTGGAACCTGGAACGTTCTCCTGGCCTTCACTTCCTGGGAAGGCCCCCGGCTTTGGGTGTCCTCACTACCCATCCCCCTCTGTACTCAGCATCTCTGTTCTGGGTGGTGGAGGGTCTGCCTTACACTGACTGGGATCTACACGGCTCCTCTGGTCCATTCAGCCGGGTCTCAGACAAGACTTCCACCTTCTCCTGAGAGTGTCCCCTCCTCCTCCTCCTTCTACAAAGTTACAATGTACAGTCTGATCACTGGGGGAGGGGAGACTGGTGACCTCTCAGGCACAGTCCTGGCTGGAGATGAAGGACGGCTCTATGTTGGGATTTGTACTGACCGCTCCTCTTTCTTCTCATGATATCCGTTTTTTCCTCCTCCGCTGTGATTGGTTGGATGGATCTTCTGGTCGGTGAAGATGATTTTTCTATTTCAGGAAGAATAATGTCTTTGAGTTCATTACGGATCATAAGTCGGAATTTTCTTCGGATCTCTTTCGGAATGTGAAGGGTGAGAAGCTGGTGATGGATGAGCAGTCCAAGGTGAGGAGGCCGGTGATTGGAGGCCGGGGCCCCATACAGCCTCCGTGGCCTGACATATATATTTCTCCTCCCGGGTGATATTTTGGTTCCATTTAAGAAACCAAATTAATGAACAATGTGAGACATTGCAGAAGATTACTGAGGAGGCCGCTGTGGATTTAATGTAGAGGCTGTATTAGAGGCCGCTGTATACAATGGAGAGGCCGTATTAGAGGCCACTGTGTATAATGGAGAGGCCTTATTAGAGGCCGCTGTATATAATGTAGAGGCTGTATTAGAGGCCGCTGTGTATAATGGAGAGGCCTTATTAGAGGCCGCTGTATATAATGTAGAGGCTGTATTAGAGGCCGCTGTGTATAATGGAGAGGCCTTATTAGAGGCCACTGTGTATAATGGAGAGGCCATTTTAGAGGCTGCTGTGGGTATAATGGAAAGACCATATTAGAGGCTGCTGTATATAACGGAGAGACCATATTAGAGGCCGCTGTGTATAATGAGGAGGCCGTATTAGAGGCCGCTGTGTGTATAATGTAGAGGCCGTATTCGAGGCCGCTGTATATAATGGAGAGGCCGCTGTGTATAATGGAGAGGCCGTATTAGAGGACACTGTATAATGGAGAGGCTGTATTAAAGGCCGCTGTGTGTATAATGGAGAGACCACATTAGAGGCCGCTGTGTATAATGGAGAGGCCGTATTAGAGACCGCTGTGTATAATGGAGAGACCATATTAGAGGCCACTGTGTGTATAATAGAGAGGCCGTATTAGAGGCCGCTTTGTGTATAATGTAGAGACCATATTAGAGGCCACTGTATATAATGGAGAAATCGTATTAGAGGCTGCTGTATATAATGTTGAGATCATATTAGAGGCCGCTGTGTGTATGATGGAGATGCCGTATTAGAGGCCGCTGTGTACAATGGAGAAGCCGTATTAGAGGCCACTGTGTGTATAATGGAGAGGCCGTATTAGAGGCCGCTGTGTATAATGGAGAGGCCCTATTAGAGCCCGCTGTGTATAATGGAGAGGCCGTATTAGAGGCCGCTGTGTATAATGGAGTGGCCATATCAGAGGCCGCTGTGTATAATGGAGAGGCCGTATTAGAGGCCGCTGTGTATAATGGAGAGGCCACTGTGTATAATGGAGAGGCCGTATTAGAGGCCGTTGTGTATAATGGAGAGGCCGTATTAGAGGCCGCTGTGTATAATGGAGAGGCCGTATTAGAGGCCGCTGTGTATAATGGAGAGGCCGTATTAGAGGCCGCTGTGTATAATGGAGATGCCGTATTAGAGGCCGCTGTGTATAATGGAGATGCCGTATTAGAGGCCGCTGTTTATAATGGAGAGGCCGTATTAGAGGCTGCTGTGTATAATGGAGATTTCGTATTAGAGGCCGCTGTGTATAATGGAGAGGCTGTATTGGAGGCCGCTGTGTATAATGGAGAGGCTGTATTGGAGGCCGCTGTGTATAATGGAGAGGCTGTATTGGAGGCCGCTGTGTATAATGGAGAGGCCATCTTATTCTCGATCTGTGTGATTCTATTTTCCCTTCCAGGTTCTGGGAATTACAGATTTTCCTGACCCAACTATTATTGATGTCTCCCAGAATGCTTTGGAGCAGCACCGGGCTCGGTTCTCATCAAGCCGCATCCTCAGACAGGTGCGTATTTCAGGCTACTCTCCTCTCTAACCCACCCCTGCAGAGCTAATAGAGGAAATAGGGGGGGGGTGGGTCGTGGGAGTGGACATATGGGGGGGGGGGGGGGGTGGACCTGATAGATTAGTGGTGGGGAGATGCTGCAGAAGACAATACTGGGAGATGAGGATGGTGTAGAGCAATACTATTCCCTCTCCTGGGGGCTGCACATCATATAGTGGGGGGCTGAAGATTTGGCACCACAAGGTCCCAGAGAATGGGGGTGAAATTATAGAGGGTTTATTGTTCTTTCCTCTGGTTGGGGATCAGTATATGAAGGTTTTCAATGTATTTTCTTTGTATATAAGTCGGTGAAACGCTCGTTCTCTCTTCTTCTCCTCCAGAGGCAGAGTGTGGAGCGCCTCCCTCTGACCAGAGTGCAATACTGCTGGAAGGAGAAGCAACTCAGCTACTTTGTGTATGGATCAGAAAGCAAAGTCTTCGTCCAGAATTACCCCAAAAAGTGCTGCTGTGTTGTCATGTGACCGCACCGGACATTGTGACCGCACCAGACATTGTGACCACACCGGACATTGTGACCATACCAGGCTTTGTGACCGCACCGGGCGTTGAACCGATCTGCACCATCTTCGAATGTTCTCATTCCCAGCCGACCAGAATAATGGCGTTTCCTGGTGGCCGCCGGTCAGCAGCACACATCTGGATCTTCTTGGATCGGATCCGGTGATTCGATCTGATGGTCGGTGAATCTTTTGAAGTCATTTCTGACAAATCTTTTTCTAGAACAATTTCTGCACTTGGTCACATTTCTGTCACGGAGTTTTCATTTCTCTGCACTCGTTTCCATATAAATGTAAAAATTGCGTTTTGGTTATTAAAGAGCAAAATAAGTAAATATTTCTATTCTTCTTTATTATGGGTGGAGTCACACTTGCGATTTCCCCTGGCCCGCCATAAACTGGCAGAACCGCAGAGGGGACTCCTGCAATTGGCTTCTGCTACTCCGCCCATTGGCAGCAATGGGAGACTTCCGACTCTCACAGCGAATCGCATGGAATTGCAGGTGAGGGATCAGCCCTGGACACGGACCACCTGCAGCCATCAGTTTAAAACTCCCTCGGGGGGGGGGGGGGGGGGGTTGGGCAGTCCATACTACTTAATTTAATGGCACTTCTTATAATAACACGTGGGCATTGTGCAGTACAGGAATACTCTGTGCCCCGAGTACTGAGGATGCTGCTATCCTTCCTTTAGAAATGCTCAACTTTAAATTGTCTAATAATCTACAGTGTGCAAAATGACCACAAGATGGCGCCACATTACTTCTATCCTCCATAGATCTGTTTGATCAAAGCCGAGTCATCTGATTTGTAACCAAATGCAGGCGGTCCCCAGATACACACAAGATCGGGTCTGCAGGTTTGTTCTTAAAGGATAAGTTCACCTTTACAGAAACCCCCTTCTTATCACCCCCACCCCCTCTGACCTGGAGCGCGGCGCTCTCCCGTTCTGACCCCACGTATGGCCGCCTCACCGGTCCGGGGCATAGAAATCCCCTTACGTCATGACCCCCCCCCCCCCCCTAGAGTCTGTTCAGAAGATTTTACCTCCCTTTCTGAATTTCCCTTCCGGGGGGAGATTTCTATCACTTCCTGTTGTCTCCCTCTGTATGAGTCGGACTCAGGGATGCCTGTAGAATGAAAGTACAAAAAAGATCTGAAAATTTAGAAAAAAAAGGTAAAGTAAGATTTTAGAATTTTTAAAATCTGAAATGGATACAATTGATTTCAAAACTTTTTTTAAAAGTGTTTTTCAATATTGCAACCTTGATGTGTAGTCAGCTCTGATGGGGGGGGGGGGGGATTGTAAAATTTCTTCTCCTTCCTGTAGTTACAGCATTTTATTTTTAGATCCAGGACAGAAGCGGGTAAGAATTTGCCAGGACTTTGGTTGCCTCCCTCTCAAAACTGAGGCCATCTAGTGGTGCAAAGGAATTACTGCGGGGACAATGAAGGGGGGAGGGGAATTGTTCTGTCCTTGTTACATGTTTTCCTGTGTAACTCGACATGCAGCTGAACCCTCCTACCCTGCAAAAAGCCTGACCGGTTGTCATTTTGAAGCTTTATTAACAAACAAGGCGGGGTGAAACTATCAAGAAAAAGCAGATACATATAATATGTATATTAAATACAATGAATAAGTGAGGCTGTAGATGGCGATAAGTAATTCTCCCAGTGATGCTGCATTTAGGGGATGCAAGTTTTAGTCCAACATGTGCTCTGATATCTGGTTCCTTCTTTCAGTTTGAGTTCCCAGAATGCACCGGTCTCTCCTCCTTAGACTGAAGAATGATGGAAACTTTTGTTAAAGGTAAACAGTTTATAGATTCTGTAAAATGGAAATGTTACCACCGGCTCCATCTTGTGGTCAAATCTGATATTGCAGTACACACGACTTTAATATCCTGCTGGAGGAAGAGTTTGCAGCCAGAGCCGCCTATTACAAACGTGATTTGTGATCCTGAAAATCTGGTCAGAGTTGGACTTCAGAATCCGCGAATTGTGAAATCTGAGCGGACGGACGCCATATACAGATCCCAGGATTGTTTCACTTCATGGCAGGCTGACCAGGATGGCCGCAGTTGTAATTTTTTATTTTCTTTTCCCTTCAAAAATATTTGAGTCCTCCTCCTCCGCCTCCTCCATTCCAGAATAAGAAGAGTCTAATGCCTCGTACAAACGATCAGAAAATACCGCTTTGGAAGCGATCGTACGATAATCGGATCATTTATACAGAGCTTTTGAGAGCCGATCAGGACAGCTCATCCGATATTATTCTTTCAGACATGCATGGAAATTTTTCCGCACGATGCCAGATCGCAGATCTTATGATTTTCATTTATTCAGCACAGCTATTGTTCGAAAATGCATTACAGCACATGACATCACTTCCCATTTATTTTTTTCTGTCATGTGGGAATTTTGGTGACTTTAGTGAACTCATCAGATCTGATCTGATATTAGCATGTAATAAAAGACGGCAATCATTCGTCCGATAATCTCATGGTGTGTATGGGGCATAAGGGAGATTCTTTATGATAGGAAAGGTTGGAGTTGCTGATTTTCTCCTGGGAAGGTGATCCCCCGTTTTCAGTTCTTTGAGCGATTGGCCTGGAACAAGTGTGCAGATAAGAGATTTCATTCCCCTCTGACTTCACTTGCTGCATGCTTGATTTTGGTGACCCGCTCAGTTATTGAAGTTGGACAGCCAGGCAATGGCATTTTTTTTTTTTTTTTTTTTTTTAAACATTTATTTTTCCAAGTGGAGGTCGACAGTGTAGGCCCCTTATTTTCCTGGGAGGGGTCCGCCTCAGAATACAGTGACATGCCCTCTATTATTTCCAGTGTGCACCTCCCTGTATAGTGAATAGAGTGGAGCTGGCACTGGTCCATGTCACTATATTCAGCCTCTCCGGGGACTGATTGTTCTGAATAATCATCCCAATAGATTGCAGCCCAGAATAATGGGAAACAAAGTCAGTGCTGAACCCTTCATAAAGGTTCCCATCCCCCACAAATACCAAACCATCCCCTGAAATAGAAAAATGGAGGCTCCTCTGCCTCCCAGACTCACCCCTAACAGGCCGTGTCCACCAAGATCAATACTTTCCTCTCCTGACCCCAGGACTGCAGAGGAGGTTGCCAGACTTTTCTCTAATGCCTACCTACCCACCTGGACGTCTCCCTCACAACCACTCCACTCACCCTCTTCCTCTTTTCTAAATTCGCTAACTCGCATCTTCCCCAACCCCCTACAACATGGTCACCCTGACTGAACCCCTGCAACTGGAAGTGACCTCCATCTCTTTCCATTACCCTCCAAACTTCTGATCTACAACCATCAGAGCTCCAACCTCACCAATGACCTTCTCAACCCTTTAGTCTGGTTTTCACCCACAAAACTCCATGGAAACTGCCTGAAACCCCCCAACAATTTACTAACTACTCAAACCAATGCCCATTGCTCCGTAATCTGCATCCAATGAGACCTTCTCACCGGCTTCTTCTCAAGAACCTCCACTCCTTGGCCTCTAAGACTCCAGCTCTTTCATGGTTCCCCTACTTCACTGCACCCTTCCTCTATAGGGGTCCCTCAAGCAGTGGCGTAGCACTCCCTGAGTCCCTTCCACTAGTACAGTAGTACTGACCAACCTGAATCCTACACCGACCTACCTGACTACTACACTAACTTACCTAATTTATACTCTGACCTCTACACTGACCTACTTGATTCCTATACTGACCACTACACTACCTAATTCCTACACATTATTATTGTTCACTGATTGGTTACTAGACGATGCTGCACATAATTACAGCTTACCCATTGGTTGCTAGAGGTTACTGCACATGGTTACTACTACCTGATTGGTTGCTAGAGGTTACTGCAAATTATTATTGCTCACTGATTGCTTGCTATAGATTACAGCAGTTAATTACTGTTCACTGGTTGTTGACGTTTACTGTACAATATTAATGCTCCCTAACTGGTTGCTAGAGGTTATAGCACATTATTACGGCTCACAAATTGGTTGTAAGAGGTTACAGCACATGATTACAACCCACTGATTGGGTGCCAGAGGTTACAGCACATCATCTCACTGCCTGCATACCACAGAATGTGGAGGTAATGGGACCCACCAATAGACAAAATATTCTAGAACTAATTATTAATAATGAGGCTTGAGGGGTGTGCTGTGTAGGATGTGCAAGGTTCAGAAGTTCCCTTTGTATGGAATGCAGGGTTCAGAAGTGCCCTTTGTATGGAATGCAGGGTGCAAGGTTGAGGGGGTGTACTGTGCAGGGTTGAGAAGGGAGCGCTGTGTACGAGGTTTGAGGGGTTACATCTGTGTACATCCCCCCTTCCCCCCAAATATAAAGCTCTCTTCCCCCTTAGCTCAGCCCCCCTCTTTGGCTCGGCTGTCACCATGCAGTACAGAGCGAGTACTCTGTGTCCCAACAGGCTGCCGGGGAGGAGGGGCTTCTGCCTGTGCGGACGCCGCATCCTCTTCCTCCTGGCCTGGGTTTCCTCCAGACAGTCCTGGGCTGGTCGTGCAGGGTCAGAGGGCCGGGGCCGTGTAGCAGCACACTCAGTGACAAGTAGGAGTCAGACTCAGGAGAAGCACCGGCTGAAGCCCCGGCTAGGTGGTGGGCTAAGAATGGGCAGAGTGAGCTGGGATCCTGGACCTGGTGGGTTGGGGGAGATGTGTAATGGCGAGTTCCCCCCAATCTCCGCACAATCATCATGGTGTCAGTGTTACTGCTGGAGCCTAAGCTGGGACCGCAACGCAACTTCTTCCTCATAGTGAAGAGCTCACACTCTCCTAGACTGCACAGCGCAGAAAAACAGCTACTGGTAATCTGCTGCCTGTCACTGCACCCCCGTAAAAATGTTGCGGCCTGGGCAAAGGTCCCCCTGGTCTCCCCCCATGCTATGCCGCTGCCCCCAAGGCTCTCTCCTCACACCACTTCTATTCCTTATATACATCATTCCGTGCCTACCAATCTCTCCACTGGCCTCCATTCACTCTCCTCTATGCCTCTCTGCCAACCCATCCACTGGCTTCCATTCACTGTCCTCTACCCCTCTCTGCTCTCCACCCCTCTCTGCCAACCCATCCACTGGCCTCCGTTCACTATCCTCCACCCCTCTCTGACAATCCTTCCACTGGCCTCCATTTGGTGTGCTGCACCAATCCCTGCCAAAGCCATCTAGTGGCTTTATTGCTGCCTGCAGACATGACTGGGACTATCCTCATGTGCTCCAATAGTACAACTGGGCCCCAACGCTAGCCAGCTGAAGAGTTAGAAATAAAGATTGTCCCTTTTCAGCTGCTACACAGAGACCTTCACCTAATGCTTATACTAAGAGGTAACTCTCAGGGGACATTGCATCGTGTCCCAGCCACCCCCCTAGAGTGCCATCTAGACTAGTATTATTCACATTGCAGGTAATGCTTATATGACGTCTACATTAATCACAATCAAGTGGTACAGAATTCTACAACCTCACAGCTACTCTTAGACAACATCCAGGACGATGGGGCAAAGTACTACATGTACAAAAGTACCCATGCCACCCGGTGTGAAAGCATACTTGAATGAAAACTGAAGAGAGATTAATTTATTCTGAGCTTTATGTAATCCTTTCTAGTCAGCAGGACTTTTTCAATGGTTCTTATATAATCATCTATCAGGATATCTGATATCTATTCTACTAATAATTTGAAGTTGTATATGTATGCATGTTACTTACCATTTACAGACATCCTTCCTCTTTTGTTAACCCTTTAGGTTCCTACAGCCCCCAGCAAAACATTATTATCCTATACCCTGAACAATATCCTCTGTATACTGTCATATACCCTGTATACCATTTTATCCTTATCCGATACTATTATTCGGTGTATACTATCCTCTGTAAATGGTGAGGAATTGGCTAAGTAGCGGGTTGGGTGTGACTCCCTGGATAAGTCTAAGCAGGGTGAAAAAGGTGCAGCAGGACAATCGGATTTTAGGCCGGGTTCACACAGGCATGACAAAGGCTCCGACATTGGGAGCACATGTCACATGATGTGTAAAAATCAATGTTTCCCTATGGGAGCCGCCTTAACTGGTCTGACACAGGTCTCTGCGACTTTGAAAATGCTGCCTGCGCTACTTTGGTCTGACTTTGAGCCTACTTCAGCCCATTGAATATCATTGAAGTCGGATCAAAGTCATATTGCATTCTTAACTGATTTGGCTTTGGTATGCGACTTGTGCCCAGGTAATCTTGAAGGGGAACCGAAGCCAAATAAAAAAAAACGTCATGGGTTTCCTCTCCAAGAGCATACCAGGCCCTTCAGTCTGGTATGGATTTTAAGGGTAATCCCCCTACGCCCAAAAAACAGCATGGGGTCCCCCCGAAAAAAAATAACCAGACCCTTATCCGAGCATGCAGCCCAGCAGGCAAGGAAAATGGTGCGGGGATGAGCGAGTGCCCCCCACTAATGAACCATGCCAGGCCACATGCCCTCAACATGGGGGGGGGGGTGCTTTGGGGTAGGGTGGGCTGCTGAGGGCATGTGGCCTGGCATGGTTTAGGGGGGGGGCACTTGCTCATCCTCACCCATTTTCCTTGCCTGCTGAGCTGCATGCTTGGCTAAGGGTCTGGTTATTTTTTTTTTGCCCTCCACCCCCATAGCACCTTGTCCCCATGTTGATGAGGAGAGGGACCTCTTGCTAACAACCCTGGCCGGTTGTTGGGGTCTGCGGGCGGATGTACTTATCGGAATCTGGAAGCACCCTTGTGACATCATTGCCAGGGGCATAATTGGGTTGATGATGCCACAAGGGGCGGGGGCTCCGGATGTTGTCAGCTGCCCATACCAATATAAGTCATTACACTCGGGGGACCCAGAATTACACTGGGAGTTTGTGTCGAGTCAACATTGGAAAAAGAACAGAGGGAGAAGAACTGGAGAGGGAGGAAAGCCGCAAAGAGGAGAAGAAATCAGAAGAGACCCTAGAGCTGCCTTAATAAAATACTTTAAAAACCTGTGTACTGTGTTTATGTTTGATGGAAGGTGCTATGGTCATTCTCTGTGCCCTGCATTGTCCAATGGGAAGAATTTGCTTGTTTACAATCTGGGTATACTAACCTCCTGGGGACCTATCAATGTTTTTTTGTCTATAGAACTATTTCTCTCAGAACTGTTTTCTCAATGATTAATTGTATTTCTTTTTGTAGTTTACATGAAAAAAGTTATCTCCTGAAGAAGCTATTTTTATAGCGAAACATGCTGAGTAGACTGGATTAAATGTTGAAATACATGGGAAAAAAACCTTTCTTTTATTAATGTTTTTACCATTTTGTATCAATAAAACTGAATCATTTTATAAATTACGTATATTGCACCAAACCAAAATCCCACCTTCTCTTTATTTGCATATTCTGCTTCAGCCGAGCTCATTTACCCCTCAGTGAGCCAATCGGGATCAATACACCACACACAGGAAAGCAATTTGTATACAACACGAACCCGGGACAGATATATCTCCCATCCTGGACAATACTTGTGGCTTCTGGTCACAGTATTATCCTATACTATGTATACTAACTTATATACACACCATCTTATACACTATCTTGTACTCTGTATACTACCCTATATATACCATCCTATATATACTACCCTATATATATATATATATATATATATATATATATATATATACCATCCTATATATACTATTGTATACTCTTTCTTGTATTTGCTGTTTGCACCCAGTAAAGTCCCTTCTGCTGTTGTCTTTGCGTCTTTATATCTGGAGAAATCTCCTTCACAATAGTTGGTCTCAGAAGTTCTATTTTTACACGGAATGAACACAATCCCTTCCATAGTCCGTATTCTGAGCGTTCCTTATCACCGTTTGGCCAAACCTTCCTAATGCAGTCAGTTTAGTGGGCTCCATTGTCTGTCTTCTCCCCAGAGACCCCATTCATGGGATGAAATCTGCTGCAATCTCCAGTCCACATTCAGAGTTTGGAGTTTGGAAGAGTTTGTCGGTTCTCTTCACTTCCCACACTCAGGACAAAGTTCCTCCTACCAGTAGAGTTCCTCCAGCCGGCCCGTCCTTCATTATTATGTCTGCAGGCCTGGGACTTCCAACTCAAATGTCCTCAGACCATCTCCCAGCCATAGACCTCCTCAGCTGAGCTCCTGAAACTGACCACAGAGCTACACACATGGAGCAAGGTAGGTACAGAAAATGAGGCATGCCTAATACTTCCATATCTATACATAGAGGGACAGCCTTACTACTAGGATAGGGGATCCTGCAGACTATTGCGTGTCAGTGGGAGGAATAGTGTCCCATCATTGGTGTCAGTGGGAGGAATAGTGCCCCATCATTGGTGTCAGTGGGGGGAATAGTGCCCCATCATTGATATCAGTGGGAGGAATAGTGCCCCATCATTGGTGTCAGTGGAAGGAATAGTGCCCCATCATTAGTATCGGAAATATAAGATTCTAGGCATTGAATTTGGACCCGGCGATTATGGCCTCAAAAACTGGGAAGGCAGGCTGGAAATTGCCAATACTAAGGTGGTCAGCTGGAGGAGATGGAAATTATCTCTGAGGGAAAGGATTGATCTGATTAAGACTTACCTGATTCTGATCTTCTTGTATGTCATCTTTGCATCTTGCCAGTGTCTCTCTATGCTAGGGTCAGTAGTGTGTTCTTCCAGATGCTGTGGGGGAACAGACTGAACCCCATCAAGAGGAATGTCACCTATCTGTCACCTGGTGTATGACATTCTGCATGAGGTGGAGAAGATTCGGGGGCTTGAGAGAGACAAGCGGAGTCGGGGGGCTTGGTTGAAGGTGTGGAGGGGTTTCAAGCCTCCCTGACTGCCAGGAGTCTCTTTCCCGGGTGTGGCTGTCTGTCTCTTATCCCCCGAGATTTTATCACTTATCATTCATGTTTGATAAATGGTTGCGTACATAGGTGATGGGTTGTGCCTCTTAGGCCCTCTCTGCTGCTTTATGTAAATAGTTTTCATGTTTTGCTAATGGACTATGTATATAATGTATATATTCTGAACGTTGATGTGTATTCCTTTGTTTTCTGTTGAAGTTTTATAATATGGTTTTGTTTTTTACTTTTGTATAAAATTGGTCGCTTGATTCTTTTTAATAAAAGATCAATAGTGCCCCATCATTGGTGTCAGTGGGAGGAATAGTGCCCCATCATTGGTGTCAGTGGGAGGAATAGTGCCCCATCATTGGTGTCAGTGGGAGGAATAGTGCCCCATCATTGGTGTCAGTGGGAGGAATAGTGCCCCATCATTGGTATCAATGAGAGGAATAGTGCCCCATCATTGGTGTCAGTGGGAGGAATAGTGCCCCATCATTGGTGTCAGTGGGAGGAATAATTACCCATTATTGGTGTCAGTGGGAGGAATAGTGCCCCATCATTGGGAAGAATAGTGCCCCATCATTGGTATCAGTGGGAGGAATAGTGTCCCATCATTGGTGTCAGAGGGAGGAATAGTGCCCCATCATTGGTATCAGTGGGAGGAATAGTGTCCCATCATTGGTATCAGTGGGAGGAATAGTGTCCCATCATTGGTATCAGTGGGAGGAATAGTGCCCCATCATTGGTGTCAGTGGGAGGAATAGTGCCCCATCATTGGTATCAGTGGGGAGAATAGTGTCCCATCATTGGCATCAGTGGGGGGAATAGTGCCTCATCGTTGGTGTCAGTGGAAGAAATAATGCCCCATCATTGGTATCAATGAGAGGAATAGTGCCCCATCATTGGTGTCAGTGGGAGGAATAGTTCCCCATCATTGGTGTCAGTGGGAGGAATAGTGCCCCATCATTGGTGTCAGTGGGAGGAATAATGACTCATTATTGGTGTCAGTGGGAGGAATAGTGCCCCATCATTGATATCAGTGGGAGGAATAGTGCCCCATCATTGGTGTCAGTGGGAGGAGTTTGGAGTGCCCCATGATTGATGTCAGTGGGAGGAGTTTGGAGTGCCCCATGATTGGTGTCAGTGGGAGGAGTTTGGAGTGCCACAAGGAAAAGGTTGCACCCATCCCATGAGAAGTTTGGGGATCACTGTAGTGGGGTGTATCGATCTGCCTTCTCTGTACATTCTGCTGTGTTATTGAATTACAAGAAAAGTGATTTATTTTTTAGTGGATTTTTTATATTAGGAAACTTGTAGCAAAAAATGCTTTTAAGTCGTCTAGAAGAGACCACGAGGCGACACGAATCCACGAATGACACCGAAACATCACTGGAGCCAGAAGGACTTTCTGAAAGTCAATATTTACCTATGATTAGTCCCTCCCCCATGTCGCAGTGCTCCATGTGATTGGTTTGTCATGTACAGGGGGTGTGCCCACCCATCCCGTACCCTGGAAGTCATGTCCGGGGGTATCATTATCTCTATGGAGACAGCCGCCGCCTTCTATTTAGCAGCAACTTTAGAACGATTTTCACAGATTTTTTTTAAAGATATATTTTATGGAACGGTCGGTTCTTCTTTATACAGATGAACATTGTGAGAATTTCTATTGACTATAAGAAAAGGTTCTTCTCTGCTGTACCTGATAAAAGAAGCGAAATGGGAGATACAACTAAAATATTTAAATACATTAAGAAGTATATTTATAAAGAAAAGGAAAATCAAATATATACAAAGCTAGTTTCCCTCCATGGCAGATGTTCTTCACTCATAAGAATAGCATGAATCAGTAACATACCGCATTATGCCACTAGATGGAGCTGACAATCAGAGTAAATAAGTATTTATTTCCTGTGACCATTAGCGCCACCTAGTGACCACAATGCGGTTTTGTTCCTTGGAACTTCCAGCAAAAGTAATGAGTCAGTCAACATTAAGTACATTTAAACATGCTTGGGAAAATATAGATCTATACTCAGACAAAAAAAAAAAAAGGCTTCTCCCTGAGTGGGTGGGATTTTAAATGACCATCAACTCCGGGCACAAATGGACACAATAATATACAATGTACATAATATTACCAGGAAGTGCAAATGGGCTAAAGAATGTCCTCCTGGTATATTAATAAACAAACATATATACAGAACAAAATATGATTAAAACAATGCTTGTCCTATATCACCCACACCCGACGCGTTTCCCGTTGCTGATAATTCAGAACCTTCATCAGGGGTGAACAAACTTGATGATATAGCAATCTATAATATAAAACAATTCAATTAAAAGCATATAAGCTATTTTTACCAGGCTGGGAAAAAAAAATAAAGTAAATAAAAAAAAAAAAAAAGGAAGAAGAGGGGGATTCTCAACTCCCATATCCTACACCTACACACACACACACACACACACACACACACACACACACACACACACACGCACACACACACACACACACACGCACACACACACCAAAATGAGCTAAACAGATAAAATGTCCGCCAATCGTTACCTAGTGAGGTGTAAGTTCGAGGATCAAAATGCCTGCCATTTAGAAAAGTATGTCTGAAGAGTACTTCAAATACTATTGAAATGTCAACCAAGTACAGGATGTCCTGCAAATTACTTCCAGATCAGTTAGACCTAAAATGGTGAACACAAAAGAGTATGTGTACAGCCAAATAGTTGTTAAAATCCTTTCCAATGAAAACATGTATGCCTATAGAGAAAGGAATATTCCATGTGAGACCAAGAATGTGCAGGCAGCTATTTAATAGAAAAGAGGTGTCCGTAGGGTGACCACATTTCCAAACTGCCATTCAGGGACCCCCCCCCCCCCCCCCAGCATGCACTGGTCATGTGACATCACTGGGTGGCACCGCCCCTTACCTATTTAAGAAATTTCACTTGGCTTACAATGCAGATGGTGGGTGGTCGGGCTTGAGAGCGGAGCGGGGTTTATATGTAACTTTAGTGCCTTAGATAGAACAAGCATTTGTTTCATGTATGTTAGCCTAACATTGTAGCTTCGGGTGGCCACTTAGATTCAAAGAATGTAATTGTTTTTTTCAGCATTAGGCTGACATAATTAAACAAGCGCTCTTTATATCTAATGCACTAAAGTTGCATATAAAAAAATAAATAAATACTTTATACTACAAAAGGTCCACTGTCCATTACACTGACCTACCTGACCACTACACTGACCCTTACATTGACCTACCTGATTCCTACTCTGGCCTATCTGATTCCTACACTGGCCACTACACTGATCTCAATGATAAATGAATATTGTCAGTCTAAACTTACATTGGGAAGGTATAAATAATAAGTTGCCATCTGAACACTAAAGGTAAATTCACATCCCTCTAAATAGCCATATAAGAAAAAAGGCAGTGCACTAGTACCTAACACTTAAAAACACACACAAATATAAAGCCATATAAAAGTCCAAATAAGTTAGTACACAATAGAACCACAGAGCCCACACAGCAGCGCAAGTATCCACGTGGGTGAAGGAAAATCTGTTATCCTTAATGGGTGACAGCGCCCTCCACCACCATAAGAAATGCTTATTCACATCCAAAAGGTGGACCCCTGAATCAACAGAAGGTCAAAAGCACTTGTCCCACCTTGGGGAAGATATGAATGCCAGCAGCGGGTCTTGATACTCAGATATATTCTAGAACATGCGGGTAAATGAAGTATACTAAGTGCTTTCCGTTTGCTAAAAAAATATTAGTTCATTAAGACAAATACGTACTCACATGAAATCCTCTTAATTTGAAAGTGTATAGTAATACAGTGCCGATTGCTGGTCAGCACAGCAGGATGGCAGCAAGTTATATCATCCAGGTCCCCTACACTGACCTACCTGTCCACTACACTGACCACTATACTGTCCACTACACTGACCTACCTGTCCACTACACTGACCACTATACTGTCCACTACACTGACCTACCTGTCCACTACACTGACCACTATACTGTCCACTACACTGACCTACCTGTGCACTACACTGACCTACCTGTCCATTACACTGACCTACCTGTCCACTACACTGTCCACTACACTGACCTACCTGTCCACTACACTGACCACTATACTGTCCACTACACTGACCTACCTGTCCACTACACTGACCACTATACTGTCCACTACACTGACCAATATACTGTCCACTACACTGACCTACCTGTCCACTACACTGACCACTATACTGTCCACTACACTGACCTACCTGTCCACTACACTGACCACTATACTGTCCACTACACTGACCTACCTATCCACTACACTGACCACTATACTGACCCACCTGTCCACTACACTGACCTACCTGTCCACTACACTGACCACTATACTGTCCACTACACTGACCTACCTGTCCACTACACTGACCACTATACTGTCCACTACACTGACCTACCTGTCCACTACACTGACCACTATACTGTCCACTACACTGACCTACCTGTGCACTACACTGACCACTATACTGTCCACTACACTGACCAATATACTGTCCACTACACTGACCTACCTGTCCACTACACTGACCACTATACTGTCCACTACACTGACCTACCTGTCCACTACACTGACCACTATACTGTCCACTACACTGACCTACCTATCCACTACACTGACCACTATACTGACCCACCTGTCCACTACACTGACCTACCTGTCCACTACACTGACCACTATACTGTCCACTACACTGACCTACCTGTGCACTACACTGACCACTATACTGTCCACTACACTGACCAATATACTGTCCACTACACTGACCTACCTGTCCACTACACTGACCACTATACTGTCCACTACACTGACCTACCTGTCCACTACACTGACCACTATACTGTCCACTACACTGACCTACCTATCCACTACACTGACCACTATACTGACCCACCTGTCCACTACACTGACCTACCTGTCCACTACACTGACCACTATACTGTCCACTACACTGACCTACCTGTCCACTACACTGACCACTATACTGTCCACTACACTGACCTACCTGTCCACTACACTGACCTACCTGTCCATTACACTGACCTACCTGTCCACTACACTGAGCCACCTGACCACTATAACCTACCTGGCCTCTACCCTGAACCACCTACCCACTACACTGACTTCTCTGTCCCTTGCACTGACCTACCTGACCACTGCACTACTCACTACTTCCCAACACAAACATAAGTTAGATTGGTGGATTTTAATCACCACTCCAGGTCAGGACTCCTTGAAGAGCATCCATAGTCAGATGACTGCTATCTCCGCAGGCCGCCGTACGCTCGCCTGCACGGAGCACCGCCCCTCCCACATGGGCTGCCTGCAGTGGGCGTTTGGCACGCAGCTGAAGAATCATGGGGGACAGGGCAGGCTGGACCACTGGAGTCTCTGGGCGAGGGGAGATCCGGTTGCTGAGGAGTCTGCCTCATTGGAGGTGTGTGGAGCCTGGAAGAAGCCACTTGGCCTGCCCACCCCCACGCTACACCACTGGGCTGGCCCGGCTGAATTACATCATCGACATTCCGCAATCAATGAAAATAGTGAATGGCTGCATCAGTTTCATTCCGGGACACTGTATTGTCCCGGAATGAAGGTGCCCGGGACCCGGGACAGACCTGCTAATTGCGGAAATGTCCCGGGCAATCCGGGACATGTGGGCACCCTAGGTCCGCAAAGATATTTTTGCAATATATGGAAAATTGCCATACACACCTTGGATGTAGTTCACAACCAGAGAGAAAAGTGGAAACAAAGAAAAACCCCCAAGTGCCATTTGAATAGAAAGCCCCGATTTAAATAACGTGCAGCATGAAGCAGCCTATAGAGCCAAAAGTAAATAGATATAAGTAGAATCATGTAGTCTCATACTCACGAATTATATGGCAAGGGGGTTTTTTGTTTCTATGTGAGACATTAATTGGAACAAACAATGGCTATCTGGATGTTTCAAGTCCACCTTCATGTGTGTGTCAAGCTGAATTAGCATGTATATGACTTGCACCCAGGGTTGCCTTGTCCCATTCCCAGGAAATAAGCCCAAAAGGAAAACTGGAAGCTGTAGTCCAACCACAAATTACCTATAAAGCAGATACGGTAATTCGTATTGTACCAAAATGCATAGATTTACCTCCTTGCATAAACTTAGCTAAAGGGAGTACTTACAAACGGCAAAGCAGTCCTCTATGTGCAGCGTATGGATGGCACTGAAATTTCCAACAGCTCACCTGTTTAAATATGGAGTGGTGATCCTCTAATTGGTTGGTGTTTCACTTGCTAAATAGGGAGTGTGTGTGCAATTCTGATGAACCATCCCCCTGTGTGTATAGTGAAGTGATTGTCAGGTTTCACACTTTTACCTAGCTCAGCCAATCAGGGAGGATGTGGGCGTAGAGCCTCACGTGGCTGTAAACCTCCCCAACGAGCAGCGTGTATGAGAAAAGTGCATTGTTGCGGCACGCACTCTCAGCATAAGCTGGAACGCAATCGGTATTTCCGGAAACAACAACATCACTAACAAGGCGCCAGTGGGAGTTACCCACACACCCAGCGGAAGTGACGGCGTGTATAAGAAAAGTGCATTATTATGGTGCATGCTCCCAGCATAGACTGAAACGCACGTAGTCTTTCCGGAACTGACGTCCCTCCCAGAGCGCCGGTGGAAATTGCCTGCGCACCCAACGGAAGTGGTGTCATATGATGTGTTTTTTCTTTTTTGAAAAAGCCCATGGCGTGCAAAACACACCCAAAAAACGTCCACCCGGTGCATAAAAAAAGTGCACACACATAAAGAGTGAAACACTAAAAAGTGCAGACGGGTGCCTGATGTCCTCCAAAAGAAGGACCATACCCTGATCCCCCGGGGCGTTAGGCTCCAGACGGGGACTAAGGTACCAGACTCAACAAGTGGTCCCCGGACGAAACCGGAAGACCTCCTTTCCCCAGGAGGACTGCCGAAACAGAACCTCCTAGGTACTTGGTACTATGGGGGCTTCCCCGAAGGTAGGCCCCCCCTTTATGGAGATTGGACCAAGCCAGAAGGCCTATGTCCGCTCTCCCAAAGACTTTCAGGATTGGTCCGAGGACCGACACCCTACTCATCACACGTGCAGTGACAGACTGTGACAAAACACACACAAATAAAATAAATAAAAAGTGAGGAAGGGATAGTGGAGAGGAGAGTGAAAAGTGGCCATTGTGCAATACAATGACCGGCCCTCCGGCCAGGAATCAAAAATTCCTCTGGTCCTAGCCAAAAGGCCGGGCCCTAGAGGCAGGTGTAAAAAAAAACGTGTTATGGTGACGTGACCTAGGTGCCTAAATCAAAGTGCAGAGCACAGTGAATATAAGGCACCCCTGGACTGCCACTCCAGGGGCACATCACCATGGGCTTTTCAACAAAAGCATCCCTGACAGCCCAGCCCAGACCACGACAGCCCCCACCACAGTCAGAAAGGCATGGAGATCAGCGAGCTTGGTGAGACCCTTTGCCATCAGGTCAAACCCTCACTCCCGTCACTCTTACCTAATTATATTGGAAAGGTACAGGCCGCCCCCCTGCTGGAACAGGAGAGCTAAGTGTTCCCTCCCTACAAACTGACTGGGGCTAAAGCTGCCACAATCCAAGCCGGTCTGCCAGGGTCCCCTCCCCTGGCGCCGACCAGTGGTTCTCCGCCCCCATCAGAAGGCTTCCCGAACCGGCTACGAACCGCTCCGGGTCACCTTTACACCAACAGGCTTTGCATAGCAACCGCCACCCCTGCTCCACCTCGCCGTAGAACAGGGACGGAAGCAAGCGCCACCCATTGGTAACTGATAAGAACAGATACTACACTTGATCTTAGCCAAAAGGCCGAGAAGCGATGTGTCATATGATGTGTTGTTCTACCTGAAGATGGAACGCGGCGGCGGCCAGTATTGGAATGTATGCCACCAACGGAAGCCACACTAAGATGGCACAGAGGGAAAGACACAGAGTAATTTCCCAAACAAAAACCAAAAAGAGAAAACAAGTGTAAATGTAAAAAACACCAAAGAAAAATGTGTACCCAATCAAAATTGGTATGTGTTCCTGTTAAACATGTGTAAATATGGGGCTGATGCCCGTCACTGGACATTGGGTAACATGCTAAATCGCACAAATGGTGAAATGACATACCACAAGTCCAAAGAGGGGGGGGGAAACTGAAGGGGAGGAAGAAGAAAAGAGGAGGGGGGAAAGGGGGGAATGGGGAAAAAAAATCATCAACATTTCCCTCAATCACATCAGTTGTCATTTACAGCCCCTAAATGGTCACACAAATTAATCAAAAATGTTTTCTATTATTTATTATTTTTACCCTTCCTCAAAACATTTTTTGATTGCCCTATTGAATTACATGCCCTCCAGACCATCCCATGTCCCCGAAGTAAACCCCTTCAAAAATGGTCGGAAACTAACACATTCATTGAGGCCCGGTGGGCTAGTGGCACAAAGATCCACTATCCATCTAGTTTCTCTCTGTAACAGAGTTTTGTCCCAGTCACCCCCTCTGGGGTTGGGATGAACCCAGTTTAGTACCGTAAACTTGATCTTTGGGAGGTGCATGACGACCCAGTGTTAAGTCTGGGTTGCACGTGCGCACACTGAGTGCATGTCTGCCCATTCTTTTGCACAGCGGTTGTTTTGTCTTGCCCACATAGAAGGATCCACAATTACAAGTTAAGAGGTAAACTACCCCGTAAGTCCGACAGTTTGCAAAATGTGAAGGTTTGAGGATCCTTCCGTTGGGCAGCACCACTTTCTGCTCTGTATTTATGAACTGACACTGGGGGCAGCCCCCACATCTAAAAGTACCGTGTCTCTTACATGGGTCATCCCTAAATTCCCCTGTGTATTCACTTTTCACTAGACGATCCCTCAAGGATTTCGAACGCCTGTAAGTGATTGAAGGGTTTTTAGGAATAAATTGTCTGATCAGTGGGTCAATAGATAAAATGTGCAAATGTCTCTTCATGATTTTTTGTATAGCAGTGTGTTGTGAAGTATACGTCATAACCAACCTGGTCGGTTCCAATTTGCTCTTAGTCTCCTTCCTACTTTTGCTGAGATTACCCCTTAATAACTTATGTCTCTCTTGTATACAGACTCTGTTGAATGCTTTCTTCAAGCATGTGTGGGAATATCCATGCTGTAACAAGCGTTCCTGTAATTTTTTAGACTCAAGCCTGAATGTGGATTCCTCCGTACAGTTTCTCCTAATGCGCAAATATTGGGAGTATGGGATTGATTTAATGAGGGGGGCTGGATGTGAGCTAGTCGCATAGAGAATCGTATTGCCCGCGGTCTCATTTCTATATAGGGAGCTGGTCAGTTGGCCACAAGAATCCTTGGAAACAATCACATCCAAGAAGTTTACCCTAGAACTGTTGTATGCTACAGTGAATTTCAAGTTGAAGGCATTGTCCTCCATGAGTTTCATGCAGCGAATCAAAGCATTCTGGGTACCGTTCCAGGCAAAAACATGTCATCGATGTAGCAGTACCAAAAAAGTATCTGATCACAGGGCACATTGTCAAGTGACAAAAAAGAATTCTCCCATTCCCCCAGATACAGGTTGGCGTATGAGGGGGCACAACATGTCCCCATGGCCACCCCCTGTATCTGGAGGAAATAGGATCCGTTGAAAGAGAATGTATTATTTGACAGAATAAATTCCAATCCCTTTAAAACAAATTGATGTAGTGGTTTGTCATCTCTATGGGATTGTGACAGAAAATGTTTTACAGCCTCTAGACCTTTTTCATGAGGGATAGAGCAATAGAGTGCCCCCACATCACTGGGGGGGGGGGGGGGGGGGGGTATGGGAGTTGGGAATCCCCCTCTTCTTCCTTTTTTTATTTATTTATTTATTTATTATTTATTTTTTATTTATTTATTTTTCCAGCCTGGTAAAAATAGCTTATATGCTTTTAATTGAATTGTTTTTTTATAATAGATTGCTATATCATCAAGTTTGTTCACCCCTGATGAAGGTTCTGAATTATCAGCAACTGGAAACGCGTCGGGTGTGGGAGATATAGGACAAGCATTGTTTTAATCATATTTTGTTCTGTATATATGTTTGTTTATTTATTAATATACCAGGAGGACATTGTTTAGCCCATTTGCACTTCCTGGTAATATTATGTACATTGTGTAGTTTATGAATAAAAATTGTATATTATTGTGTCCATTTGTGTCCAGAGTTGATGGTCATTTAAAATCCCACCCACTCAGGGGGAAGCCTTTTTTTTGATAAGTATATAGGGATTGGACCACTTCACCATTATTTGAGTTCTTTTCTCATTTATACTCAGACAAAAGGGGTAAAAATAAAAAAGACAAAAGGGTCATGGGACTGCATGGTCTTTTTCTGCCTTTACACTTCTAAGTTTTTTCCATGGCCCTACATCTACCATGGTTCTACATCAATCATGGACCCACATCTACCATGGCTCTACATCTACCCTGGTTCAGCATCTACCATGGACCCACATCTACCATGGTTTTAAATCTACCACAAACCTACATCTACCATGGACCCACATCTACCATGGTTCTACATCTACTATGGACCTAGGTATACCATGGCCCTACATCTACAATGGTACTACACCTACCATGGACCTACATCTACCATGGACCTACATCTACCATGGACCAACATCTACCATGGTTCTACATCTACCATGGACCTACATCTACCATGGACCCACATCTGCCATGGTTTTAAATCTACCACAAACCTACATCTTCCATGGACCTACATCTACCATGGCCCCACGTCTGCTATAGTTCTACCTCTACCATGGACCTAGGTCTACCATGGCCCTACATCTACCATGGTTCTACATCAACCATGGACCCACATCTGCCATGGACCTACATCTACCATGGACCCACATCTTCTATGGTTCTACATCTACAGTGGACCTACATCTACCATGGACCCACATCTTCCATGGTTCTACATCTACCATAGACCTAGGTATACCATGGCCCTACATCTACCATGGACCCACATCTACTACCATGGACTCACATCTACCATGGTTCTACATATACCACAGACCTACATCTTCCATGGACCTACATCTACCATGGCCCCACATCTGCCATGGTTCTACCTCTACCATGGACCTAGGTCTACCATGGCCCTACATCTACCATAGTTCTACATCTACCATGGACCTACATCTACCATTGACCCAAATCTACCATGTACCCACATCTACCATGGTCCTACATCTACCATGGATCTACATTTACCATGGACCCGCATCTATCATGGTTCCACATCAACCATGAACCCGCATCTACCATGGTTCTACATCTACCATGGACCCACATCTACCATGTACCCACATCTACCATGATCCTACATCTACCATGGTTCTACATTTACCATGGACTCACATCTACCATGGACCTAGGTATACCATGGCCCTAAATCTACCATGGACCCACATCTACCATGGTCCTACATCTACCATGGTTCTACAACTACCATGGACCCACATCTAACATTGTTCTACATCTACCATTTACCTACATCTACCATGGACCTACATCTTCCATGGACCCACATCTACCATGGTTCTACATCTACCATGGACCCACATCTACCATGGTTCTACATCTCCCATGGACCTGCACCTTCCATGGACCCCCATCTACTATGGCTCTACATCTACCATGGACCTACATCTTCTATGGACCCACATCTACCATGGTTCTACATCTGCCATGGTTCTACATCTACCATGGGCCTACATCTACCATGGGCCTCATATGCCATGGTCCCACATCTTTTAGTTACACCTCTGTAAACACAATTTTGGAAATCTTTATTTAGGGTAAAATTGTCAATTCTCATTGAGGAAAAACAGATTAATGTGTTCTTTGCCTTTACTTTGTGTCCACCAGGGGCCACGGAGAGCCTCCATGAGCTGGGTGAGAGAGGTCCTCCTTTTTCCAGGTATGTCATTTCTGTATTTACTGACAGCAGCCGCTCTTTAGTGTTCCTATTGATCACAGGCAGCAAACATATTCTGTACAATGAAAATGTATTACACTTTATCCAGCCGATCCCAGCAAGTGAAATCAACGGACATCTAAAGCCACCCAAACGTTTCCTCTAGATCAGAGAATCCCCTCAGATTTATTTTAGCGTTATGTGATTCTGAGCTGTCAGAGTCAGCAGGCTTTTCAATATTGTGAGGACTAAAATCATGTCAAAGACTTCTCTACAACATCCCTTCCATGTTCATTATGTGAGTGAGGTTGCACGGTGCTCAAGGAGAGGTAGGGCCGAGCTGTGGGGTAGGATGGAGAGGCAGCTGCCTTAGGTGCTTTAGCAGGGAGGCAGAAAAATGACAGGGGCAACCTATTCTGCTCAAGTAGTTCACAGCACATGGGTGGGGGGGATGAAGGGCACATCTTGACCTATTTGCCTTGGGCACCATGAAGATGCCCATTACTATATGGAATTAGTGGGGCAGCCAGCAGAAAGTCAGACACACCGGTGGGCTTCATTCCTATAGCCAAGCTGAAGGTGTTTCCATGTTTGGCTTTCTTTTACCTTTTAATTTAAAGAAGATAATCTTGTCCTTTTTAGAAGATGCCGACCAATGTGCAATTGTGCTGCATCAGAGAGTCTAGATATTGACCCAAAATATGACAATAAGAGGACCTGTCATTTCTTTCTTCAGGAATGTGGACATCACAGAGGACCTGGCCAGAGAGGCAATTCTCCAGTATCTGTCTGCCAAGTGCTGCTGCCACCCACCCAGATCTGAGGAACTGGTCATTAACAGGTTAACCAAGATGCCCCTGTACCGAGTAAGTGTGATTGTTCACATCGAATGGAGAATCTCCCGAATGACCCTAAAGTGTCAGGATGGTGGGGGCATCAGAAGGGACCAATGGAAACAAATATCTTCACTATTAAAAGAAGATATATAATATTCAGGCAAAGTTCCAGAGAAAAAACATAAAATGTATCCAGACCCGCCAAAATGCCCCCCCCCATAAAGAACATAACCCCAATATCTCACCCTCCAAAATGTGTCCCCCATAAAGAACATAACCGCAGAATCTCACTCTCCAAAATGTGCCCCCCATAAAGAACATAAACCCAATATCTCACCCTCCAAAATGAGCACCTCATAAAGAACATAACTCCAATATCTCACCCTCCAAAATGAGCTCCCATAAAGAACGTAAACCCAATATCTCACCCTCCAAAATGAGCCCCAATAAAGAACATAACCCCAATATCTCACTCTCCAAAATGAGCACCCCATAAAGAACATAACTCCAATATCTCACCCTTCAATATGAGCCCCCCCATAAAGAACATAACCCCAATATCTCACCCTCCAAAATGAGCCCCTCATAAAGAGCATAACCCCAATATCTCACTCTCCAAAATGAACCCCCAAAAAGAACATAACCCCAATATCTCACTCTCCAAAATGAGCCCCTCATAAAGAACATAACCCCAAACTCTCACTCTCCAAAATGACCCCCCCTATAAAGAATTTAACCCCAATATCTCACCCTCCAAAATGAGCCCCCCCATAAAGAACATAACCCCAATATCTCACCCTCCAAAATGAGCCCCCCAATAAGAACATAATCCCAATATCTCACTCTCCAGAATGAGCCCCCATAAAGAACATAACCCCAATATCTCACCCTCCAGCATGAGCCCCCATAAAGAAAATAACCCCAATATCTCACCCTCCAGCATGAGTCCCCATAAAGAAAATAACCCCAATATCTCATCCTTCAATATGAGCCCCCATAAAGAACATAACCCCAATATATCACTCTCCCATTTGAGCCCCCCCATAAAGCACAGAACCCCAATATCTCACCCTCCAAATTGAGCCCCCCATAAAGAACATAACCCCATTATCTCACTCTCCACAACGAGCCCCCCATAAAGAACATAATCCCAATATCTCAGTCTCCAAAATGACACCCCCATAAAGAACATAAGTCCAATATCTCACCCTCCAATATGAGCCCCCATAAAGAAAATAACCCCAATATCTCCCCCTCCAGCATGAGTCCCCATAAAGAAAATAACCCCAATATCTCATCCTCCAATATGAGCCCCCATAAAGAACATAACTCCAATATCTCACTCTCCAAAATGAACTCCCCCATAAAGCACAGAACCCCAATATCTCACCCTCCAAATTGAGCCCCCCATAAAGAACATAACCCCAATATCTCACTCTCCACAACGAGCCCCCCATAAAGAACATAATCCCAATATCTCAGTCTCCAAAATGACACCCCCATAAAGAACATAAGCCCAATATCTCACTTTCCAATATAAGCCCCCATAAAGAACATAACCCCAATATCTCACTCTCCAAAATGAGCCCCCATAAAGAACATAATCCCAATATCTCACTCTCCAAAATGAGCCCCCCATAAAGAACATAACCCCAATATCTCATTCTCCAAAATGAGCCTCCCATAAAGCACATAACCCCAATATCTCACCCTCCAAAATGTGCCCCCCCATAAAGAACATAACCATAATATCTCACCCTCCAAAATGTGCCCCCATAAAGAACATAACCCCAATATCTCACCCTCCAAAATGTGCCCCCCCATAAACAACATAACCCCAATATCTCAGTCTCCAAAATGACCCCCCCCATAAAGAACATAACCCTAATATCTCACCCTCCAAAATGAGCCCCCCATAAAAACATAACCCCATTGTCTCAGTCTCCAAAATGACCCCCCATAAAGAACATAACCCTAATATCTCACCCTCCAGAATGAGCCCCCATAAAAAACATAAGCCCAATATGTCACTCTCCAATATAAGCCCCCATAAAGAACATAACCCCAATATCTCACCCTCCAAAATGAGCCCCCCATAATAAACAACCCCAATATCTCCCCCTCCAAAATGAGCCCCCATAAAGAACAAAATCCCAATATCTCATTCTCCAAAATGAGCCTCCCATAAAAAACATAACCCCAATATCTCACTCTCCAAAATGAGCCCCCCATAAAGAACACAACCCCAATATCTCACTCTCCAATATGAGCCTCCATAAAGAACATAATCCCAATATCTCACCCTACAATATGAGCCCCCATAAAGAACAGAACCCCAATATCTCTCTCTCCAATATGAGCCTCCATAAAAAACATAACCCCAATATCTCACCCTCCAGAATGAACCCCCATAAAGAACAAAACCCCAATTTATCACTCTCCAAAATGAGCCCCCATAAAGAACATAACCCCAATATCTCACTCTCCAAAATGAGCCCACCATAAAGAACAAAATCCCAATATCTCACCCGCCAAAATGAGCCTCCCATAAAGAACATAACCCCAATATCTCACCCTCCAAAATGAGCCCCCCACTAAAGAGCATAACCCCAATATCTCACCCTCCAATATAAGTCCCCATAAAGAACATAAGACCAATATCTATCTTTCCAATTTGAGCCCCCATAAAGAGCATAACTCCAATATCTCACTCTCCAAAATGAGCCCCTCATAAAGAACATAACCCCAATATCTCACTCTCCAAAATGAACCCCCCATAAAGCACAGAACCCCAATATCTCACCCTCCAAATTGAGCCTCCCATAAAGAACATAATCCCAATATCTCAGTCTCAAAAATGACACCCCCATAAAGAACATAAGCCCAATATCTCACTCTCCAATATAAGCCACCATAAACAACATAACCCCAATATCTCACACCTCCAAAATGACCCCCCTTAACCACTTGCTTACTGGGCACTTAAACCCCCCTCAGTCCCAGACCAATTTTCAGCTTTCAGCGCTGATGCACTTTGAATGACAATTGCGCGGGCATACAACACTGTACCCAAATGAAATTTTTATCATTTTTTTCCCACAAATAGAGCTTTCTTTTGGTGGTATTTAGTTACAGCTCGGAGTTTTATTTTTTGCTAAACAAACAAAAAAAGATGCAAAAAAATAAAAATAAATAAATCATGTTTTAATAGTTTGTTATAAAATTTTGCAAACGGGTCATTTTTCTCCTTCATTGAAGTGCGCTGATTAGGCGGCACTGATGGCTGCATTGGTGGGCACTGATGGGCTGCATTGGTGGGCACTGATGGGCTGCATTGGTGGGCACTGATAGGCTGCACTGGTGGGCACTGATAGGCATAGTTAAGGCGGCACTAATAGGCACAGATAAGGCGGCACCGATGGGCACAGATAAGGCGGCACTGATGGGCAAAGATGGGCACAGATAAGATGGCATGGATGGGTGGCACGGATAAGTGGCACGGATGGGTGGCACGGATGGGCACTGATAGGTACCACTGATAGATGGGACTGATGGGCACTGATAGGTGGCTCTGATAGGTGGCACTGCTGGGCACTGATGGGCGGCACTGCTGGGCACTGATGGGCGGCACTGCTGGGCACTGATGGGCGGCACTGGGTCGCAGCACCTTTGAGGCAGATTGTGGGCACTGTGGGTGGCACTGTTGGTGGCACTGCTGGATGGCACTGTGGGTGGCATTGTGGGTGGCACTGTAGGTGGCACTGTGGGCACTATGGGCACTGATGGGGGGCACTGATGGGGGGCACTTACTTTTATTCAGGATGGTACGGCGGTGGGCAGGTGGGCACTGGCAGGGGGCAGGTGGTCAGCTGTATTGCTGGCCGTGATCGGGACTGATGTCCCGATCACGGCCGCCGGTGATCAGCTTTTTTTTTTCTCTCCTCGCGCTGTCAGCGCGAGGAAGAATAATAGCCGATTACCGGCTCCGTTCTATCACATGATCAGCTGTCATTGGCTGACAGCTGATCACGTGATAAGGGGTCGGGATCGACCCCTTGCACGGATCGGTGATCAGGCGAGTCTCACGGACTCGCCGATCACAGAGCGCGCCGCGCGCGCCCCTCAGGGGGCGCGCAGGCCGCTCGTATCCGGGACGACGTCAATAGACGTAGTCCCGGAAATGTAGGTCCGCGCTAATGCCGTCATTTGGCAATAGCGCGGATCTGTAGTGGTTAAAGAACATAACCCCAATATCTCACTCTCCAAAATGAGCCCCCATAAAGAACATAACCCCAATATATCACCCTCCAAAATGAGCCCCCGATAAAGAACATAACCCCAATATCTCACCCTCCAAAATGAGCCATCCATAAAGAACATAACCTCAATATCTCACACTCCAAAATTTGACTCCCATAAAGAACATAACCCCAATATCTCACTCTCCAGTATGAGCCCTCATAAAGAACATAATCCCAATATCTCACCCTCCAAAATGAGCCCCCCATAAAGAACATAACCCTAATATCTCACCCTCCAATATATGCCCCCATAAAGAACATAACACCAATATCTCACTCTCCAATTTCAGCCCCCATAAAGAACATAACTCCAATATCTCACTCTCCAAAATGAGCCCCTCATAAAGAACATAACCCCAATATCTCACTCTCCAAAATGACACCCCCATAAAGAACATAACCCCAATATCTCACTCTCCAATTTGAGCCCCCATAAAGAACATAACTCCAATATCTCACTCTCCAAAATGAGCCCCTCATAAAGAACATAACCCCAATATCTCACTCTCCAAAATGACACCCCCATAAAGAACATAACCTCAATATCTCACTTTCCAAATTTGCCTCCCATAAAGAACATAACCCCAATATCTCACTCTCCAGTATGAGCCCCCATAAAGAACATAATCCCAATATCTCACCCTCCAAAATGAGCCCCCCATAAAGAACATAATCCCAATATCTCACCCTCCAAATTGAGCCCCCATAAAGAACAAAACCCCACTATCTCACTCTCCAATATGAGTCCCCATAAAGAACATAACCCCAATATCTCACTCTCCAAAATGAGCCCCCCATAAAGAACATAACCCCAAAATCTCACCCTCCAGAATGAGCCCCCATAAAAAACATAACCCCAATATCTCACTCTCCAAATTGAGCCCCTCATAAATAACATAATCTCAATTTCTCACTCTCCAAAATGAGCCCCTCATAAAGAACATAACCCCAATTTCTCACTCTCCAAAATTAACCCCCCCATAAAGAACATATCCCCAATATCTCACCCTGCAATATGAGCCCCCATAAAGTACAAAACCCCAATATCTCACCCTCCAATATGAGCCCCCATAAAGTACATAACCCCAATATCTCACCCTCCAAAATGAGCCCCCCCCAGAACATAACCCCAATATCTCTCCCTCCATTATGAGCCCCCATAAAGAACATAGCCCCGATATCTCACTCTCCAATATGAGCCCCCATAAAGTACATAACCCCAATATCTCACTCTCCAAAATTAGTGCCCCATAAAGAACATAATCCCAATATCTCACGCTCCAAAATTAGCCCCCATAAAGAACATAATCCCAATATATCCCTCCAATATGAGCCCCCATAAAGAACATAACCCCAATATCTCACCTTCCAATATGAGCCCCCATAAAGAACATAACCCCAATATCTCACCCTCTAATATGAGCCCCCATAAAGAACATAATCCCGATATCTCATCCTCCAATATGAGCCCCCATAAAGAACATAATCCCGATATCTCATCCTCTAATATGAGCCCCCATAAAGAACATAATCCCGATATCTCATCCTCTAATATGAGCCCCCATAAAGAACATAACCCCAATATTTCACTCTCCAATATGAGCCCCCATAAAGAGTTCTCTTTGCCGTTTTAATTGCACAAACCATCAGGACATCACACCTAACATGACCTCCATAGGTAGAAAATTCTCTTGGCCTCTCTCCACCTTTCTGAACCCTTCCAGGATATTCCATTTCTGGTCCATCGCTCAGGTGAGGGGTGCGGGTATAGAATCAAATAAAAGGATTTATGAGTCTCTTAAAAAAATCTGGAAAATTCAAGTCATTCACACTTGCTCCTCAGGCTTCCAGAGTATAGAGTATATGATGGGCTAGTGGGAAAGTGGTGGGGCCTTTAAATTGTGTCATGTGATATATAATTATAGCTATGGGAAGCAATGCATCCAAAAGTATCAAAAACAGAAGAGAAGAATTCTGAGTAATCCTAAAATATGTAAAATGAATGTGTATCTCCAGTACAGGCTAGAGAGCTTCACTGAGAGCAGGCAGCAGGAGAAGACCAGCAAGCCGTATACCGGTGAGTGATTACATCATATTTATCATTGTTTCATTTTCAATGACCACCCGAAACAGTTCTGGAATGGAATGATAATGGAAATAATCTGAGAAGCATTCAAGTAAAAATCAAAAAATAACTCTCTATAGATCAACTGCCTTCTGCTTCGTAACTCTCAGAGAAGGCGATCGGTGTATTTCCTAAATCTTTCCAAATGTGTGGAATCCTGAGATTAGTCCCAGTGACCCCCCCAATAAGGATCCCAAACCTTCAGATATTCAGATCTACAACCAATGCTGAACCTCTCAGTACATTCCATGGTGGTGTAGAAGGATTAGAACCTCTGTCAGCTTTATATTTTGCGCTCTGTGTTCTCTTTGTGCCCTCTATGTCCCCCCTGTGTCTCCTCTGTGCCCTCCTGTGTCTCCCCTTTGTACCCTCTGTGTCTTCTCTGTGTCCCCCCTTTGTACCCTCTGTATCCCCCGTGTCTCCCCTTTGTCCCCTCTGTCTCTCCTCTATGTCCCCTCTGTGTCCCCCGTATCTCCCCTTTGTTCCCTCTGTCTATCCCCCTTTGTCCCCTCTGTCTCCCTTCTGTGTCCCTCCTGTGCCCCGTGTACCCTCCGTGCCCCTCCTGTGTCTCCCCATTGTCCCTTCTGTGTCCCCTCTTTGTCCCCTTTGCCCCCTCTGTGTCTCCCCTTTGTCCCCTCTGTCTCTCCCCTTTGTCCCCTCTGTCTTTGTGCCCTCTGTGTCCCCCCTGTGTCTCCTCTGTGCCCTCCTGTGTCTCCCCTTTGTACCCTCTGTGTCTTCTCTGTGTCCCCCCTTTGTACCCTCTGTATCCCTCTGTATTACGGCTTCGTTCCAGTTCCTCCCTGGCAGCCGGAGGCACGTGTTCTTGAATTGGTGCTCCTGTTCGAGGGGGAGCACCGGTAACAGCGGAGGGAGGGGGGGATGTCCCCTCCTGCTCCTCCGGCATAACAGCCGAGCGGCTTTTAGCCATTTCGGTTGTTATGGCTGGAAAGCCAATCGCCCGCTGAGTAAAACGGTACCAGGATGATGCCTGCAGGTGCGGGCATCATCCCGGTATACCCCCCGGAAGCCGAGTACGCACAAGGGGATAACCGACGGGAAGGGGATAACCTTAGACATTGATGTAACTTTATATGATTATGATTATTCCTTAGACATTGATGTCACTTTATATGATTGTATAGTGATTATATTATATGCATTCATTTTTTTATTTATATATTTATTTGTATTCTTTATGGTACGCACTTTGGTTTTCACCTGATTTATTGTGTAGTACACTTAAAGCACAGCGTATATATCTAAACTATCTGTAATCAACAATGTTTCTCTTTTGTATTTTTAGGGTAATATGATCAGGAGGGGGGATGTCCTTGTATGGGGTATAAAAAAGTATGTGTCTGAGTTTCAAATAAAGTGTGTTCCAGTTTTGCAACTGAGTTAGTCTCGCCTAGTTCTTGGTTGCAATATGTGACTATAATATCTGATATCTGAAGGTCCAGACTGGAGAAAGTGGTGCACTGACGGAAGCACTCAAGCGGAGTGCGATGGGGTTGCGTTACATCTCCCCTGTGTCCCCCTGTAATATTCACCGTCTCTTCAGGAGAAGAGAGGGAATTGAAGAGAAATCCAAAATGTAACAGTGGAAGAGGAGAAAAGGGAGAATTTTCTTAAGGGGGGTTCTGTTCTGGTGATGGTTGTCCACAAGTGGGTTCCCCCTCACTATGTAGAGATTTATTCTGACTTCATGTTGTGTCACTGAGACAAGAAATAAAGGGAAATCCCCCCCCCCCCCCATAGAGCAGAGCAAAGTTTACATTTCCACCATGGCTCTGCTTATTCAGCACTTTTATTATTTATTTGAGATAATGGGGTGTTACATATGTATATATTTTAGGACAAACAGACTTTCATTTGGTGATGTTTCTCTGCAAAATTATTTTATTTTTATGCAATTAAAATATACAAAAAACGAACGATAAACTTTCAAAAAAAAAAAAGATTTTTCTACTTTGATCAGCATGAGGTAATCATATTGTTACTGCAGATAAAAAGTATACATTTTATTCTGTAATATTTCTCCTCTTTAAAATGCCACAAAAATTAGGATTACTCAAAACATTGTAAACTATTTACAAACAAAGATCATTCTTTTGCCAAAACATATTCATAATGAGGAACTAAAGATATCCAATCGTTCTCCCCGATTCCCCACTATGTGGGAGTGCAGGTCAGAAACTGGACAAAGCAAACCGAGGAGCCCCCCCCGAGCTGTGGAACATCGGTGTCCAGACCCCGAAAATGTTTCAGGACAGTTCAGAAAGAATTCCCCTTCCATGTTCTTCAGAGCTGAAGGTGAGCCAATCGATATTACCGATCAGATCAGAGAATGTGGGAGAAACACTGAAATTACTCCACACTTCTATCAATGTATCTATCATCTATCTATCTATTTATCTATATCGATCTACATATATATATATATATATATATATATATATATATATATATATATATATATATATATATATATATATATATACACAGTATATACAGTGTATTTGCCTTAATTGCCATCTCACTCAGGTTTGCCACAAGTGCCAAGGACGGGGGCGCTGTAAGTGTGCCAGGTGTGGAGGTTCGGGGCAGGTAAGTTGTACCACTTCTATGAGTTTACACAGATCTCCGGTATGTTCATTGAACCCCCCCCCCCCCCCATGTCTGTGCAGTTTCGGTGCGGCTGTTCTGGTGGAAGCCGTCAGCGGTCAAGGAATAAGAGGTGCCACGGGTGTTCTGGAAGTGGCAGGAGGAGGTGAGTGCGAAATGCCACCATCAGAGGCAACAACTGATAATCACAAGACAGCCGTGTGCAATAATCCAGAACAGATTTCAGCTTTTATCACCAATCAGGAAAATGTAGAACGAGTGCTACACTTTACACATCGGCTTATTAAATTGAAGTCAAGGGAGCAGGGCAATTATTATTATTATTGTATAGGATTTATATAGCGCAAGACTTTGCACAGGGCTTTACAACATGAGGGCAGACAGTACACTTATGCCACGTACACGCGATCAAACGATCCGGTGGAAAAGTCCTGCGGACAATACGGCTGTGTGTGTGCTAGTCCGCCGCACTTTTGAAATGAATGGACTTTTCCCGCACGGAGAAAAGTCAGTTCATTTTGAGCGCGGCTCCAGGTAGCCCGGACTAGCGAAGGAAGTGAATGTTTCCGCCTTCGGCGGCGAGATTGACACGTCGCTGGCCCCGTCATCTGGTATGGACTTAAAGGGGAATCCCTATGCCGAAAAAACAGCGTGGGGGTCCCCCCAGGTCCATATCAGACCCTTATCCGAGCACGCAACCTGGCTGGTCGGGAAAGGGGGTGGGGACGAGCAAGCGCCCCCCCTCCTGAGCCGTACCAGGCCGTGTGCCCTCAACATGGGGGGTGCGTTAAGGAAGGGGGGGCCGCGCGCCCCCCCACCCCAAAGCTCCTTGTCCCCATGTTGATGAGGACAAGGGCCTCTTCCCGACAACCCTGGCCGTTGGTTTTTCGGAGTCTACGGGCGGGGGGCTTATCAGAATCCGGGAGCCACCTTTAATAAGGGGGCCCCTAGATACCGGCCCCCCACCCCTGGTCTTCTCGACAGACTCCTCCGATATCTTCTGCTCTTTTGCTAGCTCTTTTACTAGCGGAGGAGCCCGGCTTTCTTCTTCATCGCCGCCGCCGTCCAGGGGTCTTCTGCTGACTTCAGGGGTCTTGTCCCCCTCTTCGATTCTTCTTGCCGGGCCTCCGCTCCTTCTTCCAGCTCTTTTACTGGCGGTGGTCCAGGCTTCTGTCGCCACTGTCTTCACCGCCTTCTGTTCTTCTGTTCTTGAGATGTTGACTCGTCTCTGATGCTGGCCGCAATGACAGGGATGAGGCATGCGGCGACCCCCGGAGCTATGCAATAAATTATTTTTAACATTTAACATTGACTTCCTTCGATAATCCCGGCTACCTGAAACCACGCTCAAAATGAACAGACTTTCCTCCGTGTGTGGGCAAGTCCGTTCATTTCAAAAGTACGACGGATAGTCCGCTGGAAAAGTCCCGTGTGTGGGCAGGTCTGCTCATTCGGACAGTCCGGTGGACTTTATGGATAGTTTGATCGTGTGTACCCGGCATTACAATATAAATCAATACAGGAGGGATCAGAGGGCCCTGCTCATTAGAGCTTACAATCTAGAAGGGAGGGTCAAGTGGAAACAAAAGGTAATAACTGTGGGGATGAGCTGATGCAGAAAATGATAATACAGTTGTTAGGTGTGGGTAGGGTAGGCTTCTCTGAAGAGAAGGGTTTTCAGGGATCGCCTAAAAGCTAATAGTAGGAGATAAGTGGACAGATTGGGGTAGGGCATTCCATAGGATTGGAGAGGCTCTGGAGAAGTCCTGGAGGCAGATATGGGAGGAGGTGATGAGGGACCTAGCTAGCAGGAGGTCTTGAGAGGAATGAAGAGAACGAGTAGGTTGGTATTTAGAGACTAGGCCGGTGAAGTAGCTGGGGGCAAAATTGTAGATGGCTTTGTACGTAGTTGTTAGTATTTTGAATTTAATTTGTTGGGTAAGTGGAAGCCGTTGGAGGGATTGCCAGAGAGGAGAAGCAGACACAGAGCGATTGGTAAGGTGGATGAGTCTGGCAGTAGCATTCATGATGGATTGAAGAGGTGATAGACTATATAGAGGTAAGCCAATGAGAAGGGAGTTGCAGTAGTTGAGGTGAGAGATGACCAGCGGGTGAATTAAGAGCTCTGTGGTGTCATTGGTTAGAAAGGGGCGTATTTCCGGAGATGTTGCGGAGGTTGAGGCAGGAAGATTTGGACAGTGATTGGACGTGTTGCTTGAAGGACAGTTCAGAGTCCAGGACTACAACTAGAACCTTGGCATGTGGAGATGGGCTGATGATAGTTGTGCCATTGATTTTGACAGAGAGATGGGGGGAAGGGGCATATGGGGGAGGAAAGATTATAAATTTGGTTTTGGATAGATTGAGTTTGAGGAAGTGGTGTGACATTCAGACTAAAAGTATATTAGTGATACGTGAGGAGACGGAGGGATGGAGCTGAGGGGTAGAGAGATAGATTTGGGTGTTGTCAGCAGAGGCGGTATTGGAAGCCGTGGGAGGCTATCAGTTGACCCAGGGAGGAGGTGTAGATTGAAAATAGGAGAAGTCCAAGAACAGAACCTTGGGGGACCCCAACAGAGAAAGGAAGAGGAGAGGAGGAAGTAGAGTTGTAAGAAACACTAAAGGTGCGGTTGGATAAGTAGGAAGAGAACCAGCGAAGGGTACAGTCATGGAGATCAAAGGCATGGAGTTTTTTGAGGAGGAGGGGGTGGTCAGCCATATCAAAGGAGGTCCAGAAGTAGGAGGACAGAATAGTGTCGATTGGTTTTGCCTGTTAGTAGATCGTTTGTTAGTTTTAGGAGAGCAGTTTCTGTGGAGTGTTGAGGACGAAATCCAGACTGAAGGTGATCAAGAAGACCATTATCAGCGAGGTGGACACTCAGTCGGTTGAAGGCCAGACATTCGAGGAGTTTGGATAAGAAGGGGAGCAAGGAGATGGGGCGTAGATTGTTAGGACTGGGTGGGTCCAGTGAGGGCTTTTTAAGTATGGGTCTGAAAAGTGCATGCTTTAGAGAGTTGGGGAAGATGCCAGAAGAGAGGGAGAGATTGAAGATGTGAGTTAGAGAGTGTAGCATAGAGCCAAAGTGTGAACATAGCATTTGTGAGGGAACAGGATCCAGAGGGCAGGTGGTAAGGTAGGCATTACCAAGTAGTTTAGCTACGTCGTCTATAGTGGTGGGGTTGAAAGAGGGAAATAATCCTTGTACCTGTGGGCATGAAGTGTAAAGTGTGGAGGGTATCAGAACGGTAGAGATCTCCATGCAAATTGTATAAATTTTCTGTTTGAAGGGAGTGGCAATTTCCTGGGCAGTGAATGAGTTGGCAGGTACAGGCATTGGAGGACGAAGTAGAGAGTTGAAGGTAGAGAAGAGTTGATGGGGACGGGATGATAAGTTGCTAATGAGAGTGATAAGATAGTTCTGCTGGGCAGTGCTGGAATTGTATTTTTGGAGGGCAGATTTATATTGGTTGAAATCTCTCTGAGACTTAGTCTTACGCCACAGGCACTTGTGAGCACGACTATGTTTTTTTCAGACTTCTAGTATCATCTGTTTACCCAGGTTGAAGGGATTGGGGCCTGATTCTGTGTGTAGTGAGGGGTCCGGTGAGTCCAGTGAGGCTAGAAGTGAAGCGTTGTAGACAGAAGTGGCCAGGTTGATGCAGGATAGGGGTGATATTTTGTTGTAGAGGTTGTCGGTATCGGAGTAGAGAAGAGAAGAGTTGAGATGACGAAGGATTCTGCGGGTAATTTTTAGATGGTTGGAGGGAGAGGAGGTGGTGGAGAGGGAGAGAGTGAAACCAATATGGTGGTGATCAGAGAGACGGAATGGATAGTTTGAGAGGTTGCATGGCGTGCAAAGGTGAGAGAAAACAAGGTCAGGGGTATTGCCTTCAGAGGGACTAGGAGCATGTATCCATTGCCCTGACCTCCAAAGGAAGTTAGGCTGAGAAGTTTGGAAGTGGCAGGAGTGTTAGTATTAATAGGGATGTTGAAGTACCCGAGAATGATTGTAGGAATTTCAGAGGAAAGAAAGTAGGGTAGCTAGGCAGAGAAGTCATCAGGAATAGGCTGATACTGGTCCTTCGGCTATCCTTAGAGAAACCGGAGTGAAAAGACAGATGCAATGTGCTTCCAAAGAGCAGAGCGACAGAGAGGGAGGTGGCTGAAGGACCTGAAAGGTGCTATGTGGGGCAAGAAGGATTCCAATGCCTCCTCCCTTCCATCCACTGGACCTGGGGGAGTGAGTCCAGAGAAGACCCCCATGGGATAGGGCAGCAGAAGATGCAGTGTCGGATTCGTGGAGCCAGGTTTCTGTAATGTCGAGCAGGTTAAATGAGTTGGCAATAAAGAGGTCATGGAGAGAGGTGAGTTTGTTGCAGACAGATGATTCACTGTCACTGAATCCCTTGAGCTCCTCCAATCTTCGAGGTGCTATCTTCCCCAAGCATCACCCCGCTTCCCTGCTGGGTCCCTAGATTGGCATTCCCGATACTTTTCAAGCATCACCCCACTGGTCTACTCGGTCCCTGACTGGAAACACAAGGCTGCTCTGCAAGCGTCACCTCCACTGGTTGGGTCCCTGACTTCATCACCACCTGAAGTTTCCCGGTTCTCCACCATCCCCGGTTGGTGAAAATTCTGCTCCGGTACTTGCTTCAGTTACTCACAGTGGTCCCTGGTAATAAGGTGGATGGTCCCTTGGTGGCGAGAGCTTCCCCTCTACCTCCGACCACGACAGGTCCTCCGGCCGGCAGAACCGTCACTTCTGGTTGGACTGCAAGCCGCAATCCCAACCCTGTGCTGCTCTCTTACTTCTGTATAGACCCTCACACAGCCTGGCAGACAGATGCTCCCGGGATAGGCCCAATGTATGGCTTAGCAGCCTGGGCAATACAACACACATCCACCCAGACAGCCGTCCAGGTGGTACAGAACATAGATGACCTGACTCCACCCGAATATATAGGGTCTCCCAGCAGGCCAAGAGATCCAAAAAAACCCGTGCCCATTGGCTGTGATACCCCACATACCCAAAATCTGATCTTGCATTGCCCCTCTCATATCTAATGCCACTAAGTACCCGGCCACCTAGCGACAAAAGAGAGAAGTGTAGCAATTACAGACTTATGCCCCATACACACGGTCGGACATTCCGACAACAAAATCTGTTGGATTTTTTCCGATGGATTTTGGCTCAAACTTCTCTTGCATACACACGGTCAGACTACATTATCAGAAAATCAGACGAGGTGACGTAAACCACGTACAATGGGACTATAAAGAGGGCAGTAGCCAATAGCTTTTGTCCCGTAATTTATTGTGAACATGCGTGGCACTTTGTCAGTTGGAATTGTTACACACGATCAGAATTTAAACAATCGGATTTTGTTGTTGGAAAATTTTAGATCCAGCTCTCAAACTTCAGAAATTCCGACGGAAAAAGTCAAATGGAGCCCAGACACGATTGGATTTTCCGACACCAGGATCCGATCGCACATTTTCCGTTGGAAAGTCCGACCATGTGTACAGGGCATAAGAGCGAACCCCTCAACAATCAGTCAAAGTAGCTATACCTAGCAGGTCAATTTATGAGTAACCCTGTCTAAACATCAGGGTGCTGCATAGGTATGTCTAGGACATGGGGTCACAGGGGAAAGGGCAATAAATGGAGTCATAGGTATCTCTAGGACATGAAGTCACAGGGGGAAGGACAATAATTGGGGTCATGGGTATTTCTAGGACATGGGGCCACAGCGGGATGGACCATAAATGCGGTCATTGGTATCTCTAGGACATGGGGTCACAAGGAGAAGGGCAATAAATGGGGTCATATGTACCTCTAGGACATGGGGTCCAGGGAGAAGGACAATAAATTGGGTCATAGATATCTCTAGGACAGGAAGTCACAGGGGGAAGGGCAATAAATGGGGTCATAGGTATCTCTAGGACATGGGGTCACAGGGGGAAGGACAATAAATGGAGTCATAGGTATCTCTAGGACATGGGGTCACAGGGGGAAGGGCAATAAATGGGGTCATAGGTATCTCTAGGACATGGGGTCACAAGGGGAAGGACAATAAATGGGGTCATAGGTATCTCTAGGACATGGGGTCACAGGGGGAAGGACAATAAATGGAGTCATAGGTATCTCTAGGACATGGGGTCACAGGGGGAAGGGCAATAAATGGGGTCATAGGTATCTCTAGGACATGGGGTCACAGGGGGAAGGACAATAAATGGAGTCATAGGTATCTCTAGGACATGGGGTCACAGGGGGAAGGGCAATAAATGGGGTCATAGGTATCTCTAGGACATGGGGTCACAAGGGGAAGGACAATAAATGGGGTCATAGGTATCTCTAGGACATGGGGTCACAGGGGGAAGGACAATAAATGGAGTCATAGGTATCTCTAGGACATAGGGTCACAGGGGGAAGGGCAATAAATGGGGTCTTAGGTAGGGATGAACCGAACACCCCTCGGGATGGTCCGCACCAGAACCTGCGAATGGACCGAAAATTTGTGCAAACTTTAGAACCCCATTAAAGTCTATAGGACTCAAACATTCAAAATCAAAAGCGCTAATTTTAAAGGCGAATATGCAAGTTATTGTCTTAAAAAGGGTTTGGGGACCCGGCCCTTTGTGTCTTGTATGGATATTAAGGGGAGCCCCGTACCCAAATTAAAAAAAAGGAAAGGCGTGAGGCCCCCAGGACCTATATACTCAGAATAGCAGTATACAGGCGGTGCAAACAAGACAGGGACTGTGTAGGTTTGTTGTTAAGTAGAATCTGTTTGTAATTTTGAACTCGTAAATTTTTAAAGTGTAGCTCCAGCCAAAAAATCTATTTTTAAGCTCTTTGGAAAACATAGGGAAGGGTTATCACCCCTGTAACATTTTTTTGCTGACTGTGCACCTCTTCAGAAGATTTCACCTCACTTTCTGTCCCAATGACAAATGTTTTTTGAAAATTTGGGGTTTTTGGTAAAACAAGGAATGGGATAAAGCATCAGTGGAGAAGAGACACGTTTTTCCCATATCAACTCTTACAGGAGAGAATTTCCCTTCCTAGGGGTAGATTTCATCTCACTTTCTGTTGTCTTTCTGTTGTTGAAAGTAGGGGCCTGCCCTATATGCTCAGCAGAAATTTGGGCCTAAGGTGTTGGTGTTGCCACAACACTGTAAGCCCTCAAAGTGACTCTCGATGGGTGCTGGAACAGGCCCTGCTGTGAAATATTATATCAAAAACTTTAATTACACGCCCCTGTTAAACAGGGGCTGAAAAATTTGGCCTTAGCCACTGGTGGTGGCGCCCAGAACCAAAAATGTTCTTCCAAGCTATCAGCATTATCATTGAGGGGGAAGAGGATAGTCACTCAGCATCAGCATAGACAGTCTTGAAGGGATCTGACATTTAAAAAAAAAATATTTGGTTACATCAGCTTCAGGTGCTTGGTAGCTGGTGGTGATCCAAGACTGATTCATTTTTATGAAGGTCAGTCAATTAACCGAGTTGATGGACAGCCTGTGATCGGTTACAAAGCCACCAGCAGCACTGAAGGTGCGTTCCGAAAGAACGCTGGATGCAGGACAGGCCAGTAGCTCAACTGCATACTGTGCAAGCTCTGGCCAGTGATCCATCTTCAAGACCCAGTAATCCAGAGGATTTTCAGTGGGAAAGGTGTCCAAGTCTAACCTTGCCCTAGGTATTCCTGCACCATGTAAATCAGACGCTGGCGATGGTTGCTGGAACCAATCATACCTTGGGGCTGCGGACTAAAAAATTGTCTGAACCCATTGGTCAGACGGCCACCTTCTCCACCGCTCCTTCTGACCGAAGCCTCAGCAACATGTTGTCCAGGACCAGGAATTTGTAATCTCCCAGTCTCCGGGAACGCGTTGCACAGACCTTTCTGCAAGGCCTCCTGAACATGTTTCATCCTCTGCTCCCTCTGCGACAGCAAGATAAGGTCTGCAACCTTACCCTTGTAACGTGGATCAAGGAGGGTTGCCAGTCAGTAATGATCCCTTTCCTTGATCCTACGAATACGAGGATCCTTCCGCAGGCTTTGCAGGATCAGGCAGGCCATGCAGCGTATGTTAGCTGAGGCATTCGGTCTGGAGTCCTCTGGGTCACTAAGGATGATATGATCTGCAGCCACCTCCTCCCAGCCATGTACAAATCCATGGGTTTCTTGGAACTGTAAATGATCCCTGAAAGACTGTTGCTGATGCTGAGTGCTAGGCTCCACCACCATGCTGACACAATCCTCCTCCTCCTCCACTATGTCCTCTTCCTGTATGATTGGCAGGCCAGCAGGAACAGTCTGTCTGGATAAAGGGGGCCTTGAGAGGTAAGGAAGTCCTGCTCTTTATGCCTCTGTTCTGCCTCAAGTGCCCTGTCCATTATTCCATGCAGCGTGTGCTCCAAGAGGTGGACAAGAGGCACAGTGTCACTAATGCATGCCCTGTCACTGCTCACCATCCTCGTGGCCTTCGCAAATGGTGACAGGACAGCGCATGCATCCCTGATCATGGCCCACTGGCCTGGGGAAAAAAACAAGCTTCCCTGAACCTGTCCTGGTGCTGTAGTCACACAGGTACTCATTGATGGCCCTCTGCTGCGTGTGCAGGTGCGGCAACATGGCCAACGTTGAGTTACACCTGGTGGGCATGTCACAGATAGGGCGGTTTTGGGCAGGGTACATTTCTTTTGGAGGTCAGCCAGCCGAGCCCTGTCCAACAAGGCCAAAACATTGCTGTCCACATGCTGGTAGAGAGCCGGAATCGCCTTCCTTGAGAAAAAGTGGCGTTTGGGAACCTGCCACTGAGGAACCGCACATTCCACAAACTCACGGAAGGGGGTAGAGTCTACCAACTGAAAAGGCAGCAGTTAACGTATTTATTTAGCCAAGCTAGCATTCAACCACTGGGCATGTGGATGGCTGGGAGTGAACTTCTTCGGTGGTGCAGCAGCTGGGGCAGGGAAATTTGCCTGGTACAATCGGACGTCGGTGTACCGAGAGCAGATTGCCTGCAAGTACTTGGCTGTGACACACCTAATTCTACACCTTCATTCCTCTCAGTGCAGGCTTCAGAGAGGACTGAGGGGATAGTGGGGTTGGAGATCCCAGCTGATGAGGAGCAAGGAGAGGTCCGCTTTGTTCTTTGGTGTGGGTGTTTTAGGCACGCTTGCTAATGAACTGCATGGCAGGTCGAAATATGTCTGGTCAAGCATGTGGTGCCCAAGCGGCTGATGTTTTGGCCATGCGAGATACGCTTGAGACATATGTTGCAAATAGCAGCAGTGCGATCTGATGCACTCATCTCAAAAAAGGCCCACACCTAAGAACTTTTGGAATAACGCGCAGAGACAGCAGCGCCCTGCACATTCGGAGCTCTGCGGTGTTATGCAGTTGGTGTGCTGCCCTTAAGCTGGCCCCTGGAGGGCATCCTGCTTCGTTGGAGATGTGCTTCCTCCTCCTCTCTCCTATCAGGCACCCATGTGGAGTCAGTGACCTCATCATCCACTCCCTCCTCATCACTGGAGCAAACCTGGCAGTATGCTGCAGCTGGGGCAACATGACTGCCAGATTGTTGTCCTTCTTGGGCACCCCCTCTCTCTGGTCTCACGTTACTGCCTTCCTCTAGCTGGGTACCATCATCAGAGCCTTCAAAACGCTGGGCATCCTCCTGGAGCATGTACCCAACACTGTGGTCAAAGAGTTCGGGGGACTCCTCAGGAGGACATGGTAGGGCTAGGGAAGGAGTGACTGATGCCATTGAGCCGAGGGAAGAGGCCGCGTTGGCAGCTGTTTTGCCAGACAAAGTACCCTGAGTCTGGGTGAGAGAGGATAAGGAGGATGAATACGGCTTGGTCATCCACTCTACCAAGTCTTCGGCATGTTGTGGCTCAACGCGGAGAGCTGCCAAAAAAAAGGACAAGTGTGCCCCATGGCCACGTGCTGATGAGGATGCACCATGTCCATGACCAGCACTGTTGCCTCTAGACACAGAGCCTGCTTGCCCTCTTTTATTGGCTCGTGACTGCCTCTCCTTGTTGGTCATACCAGACATACTAATGTAGCTGCACAAAGCTGGGACTTATATATATACCGATTATACTCCTGCTAGCAGAATCAACTGCCTGCCTGTAGTATTATTACTAAGACGACACCGGCAATTGTATTCAGGTAAAGCTTTAGGTGCACACTGTGCAAAGGACAATAAATCAAATCACTGAAACTCCTGTATTTGTATGAGAATGCCAGAAATTGTATTCAGGTAAAGCTTTAGGTGCACACCGTGCAAAGGACACTAAAACATAATACTGTATTCAGGTAAAGCTTTAGGTGCACGCTGTGCAAAGAACACAGTACACTAAGTGAAAATAGTACAGCTCCCTGCCTGTCAGTATATTATGAAGAGAAGAACAGGAACGGATCGAGCTAAACTTAATACAGTGTATAACTATATATAGAACACACCTGGGATGCATATATATCCTCTACACACTGTAACTGAAGCTAACTGACTCGCCTGCCTGCTCTATCTAACTCAAATAAAATTACACTCTCTCTCTCTCTCTCTCTCTCTCTGTCTGTCTTTAACCATCGCCGCAACACACTACACAAGGCCGCCACATATAGTGTGGGACATGTACTAAACTCCCTGAGGCATAATTGGCCAAAGCCACCCTGGCTTTGGTCAATCATGTCTCTCCGTTTTTTCTGCGATGTGATTGGCCAAAGCATGCGGGTCATAGTGCATTCTTGCCCAATCAGCAGCCAGTAATGCACTGCGATGCCGCAGTGAATTATGGGCCATGACGCCCCATTCGAATTTGGCGCAAATGGCCCTTAATGTTCGGAATTCAGTGAATGGCTGAACAGACGATGTTTGAGTTGAACACGAAGTCTTAGGTACGGATGAGCTTGATGTCCAGGTTGAACATGAGTTTGTCTCGAACATCGGGTGTTCGAACATTCACCAAATATCGAACATTACAGAGCGTTTGCGGGAAATTTGAGCGCCTGTGGAACACCCCATAATGCACTGCGAGATCGCAGTGCACTGCTGTGTACAGCCAGAGCGTGCATGTCTGCAGGAGGCAGATGTACTTTGTGACAGAGCAGCAAGGCGCTGATCAGGAGTAAGCTAGGAGAGAGCTTAACTCAAGGAAACCCTTTTGTTCTAAGGAGCAGACCTAAGGCCTAGGCTGCAGGCCTGAAGCAGCTGTGTGGCAGTAACGTAAGCCAGGTAGCTGTATGAGAGAGTGTCACGAGAGGTACAGTGTGGGTACCAAACCGGGACACAGGTAAAGAGTGAAGAGGACCAAGGTCAACACCTGAACAGCAGTGCTGACCAGAGAGCCAGGTGGCTCTGTATTTTCCATTTATTTAATTATTGCTTTGTGGAAGAAACCCATGTGTGGGAATTCTGGATGGACTGTTTTTCTTTTACTTCAATAAACATGGGCCAAAAAAGCCCTTAAACTGCATATCTGGCGTAGACTCAGCTCACTGGTAAGCTCTACACTGAAGCTAAATAACCCCGAATACCACAATATATACGCTGCAGCATCCAGTCAGTGTAGCCTAGAGATCTACATTCTACAGTGCATTCTGTGGTGTACTATTTCTAATCTACTTGAGGTGGTGTATTTGATGCAGAAGAGTTGACTGGCATGATTGACACTATGCCAGTTTTAGCCAGGAATGGTTGTATGCGACAATGGCACCAAGATTCTCTCCGCCCTCCGACAGAGACACTTAACCCATGTCCCATGTTTAGCACGCATCCTTAATTTGGTGGTGCAGCGGTTCTTGAGCAGGTATCCAGGCTTACAAGATCTCCTGAGGCAGACCAGAAAAGTCTGTGGTAATTTCCGACGGTCATACAATGCCAGTGCTCAGCTGGCTGACATTCAAAGGGAATGCAACCTGCCGACCAAATGCCTCATTTGTGATATGCCCACCAGGTGGAACTCAACATTGGCAATGCTGCAGCGGCTGCACTCGCAGCAGAGGGCCATCAATGAGTACCTGTGTGAGTATGGCACCAGGACAGGGTCAGGGGAGCTTGGCTTGTTTTTCACCATGCCAGTGGTTACTGATCAAGGATGCATGCACTGTCCTGTCACCATTTGAGGCTACGAGGATGGTGAGCAGCGACAATGCATGCATCGATGATACTGTCCCTCTTGTCTTCCTGTTGGAGCACACACTTCGTGGAATAATGTACAGGGCACTTGAGGCAGGACAGCGGGAGGAAGAGGAGGACTACCTTACCTCTCAAGGCCCCCGTTATCCAAATAGCATTCATGTGGGCCCGCCAAACACACAGGAAGAAGTATAGGAGGAGGATTGTGTCAGCATGGATGCAGAGGATAACAGTCAGCAGCAGTCTTCAAGGGATGGTTTTCAGTCCCCAGAAACCCAAGGAGTTGTACGTGGCTGGGAGGAGGTAGTTACGTATAATGTGATCCTTAGTGACCCAGAGAACTCACAATTGAATGCATCTGGAAACTTACGCTGCATGGCCTGCCTGATTCTGCAAAGCCTGCGAAAGGACCCTAGGATTCATGGTATCAAGGAGAGGGATCATTACTGGCTAGCAACCCTTCTTTTTTTTTTTTTTTTTTTTTTTTTTGGGCTACTTCAGCGAATTCATCTGCGAGGCGCCAATCAACTTAGCGTTCATTTTAGTTTTCCTCGACTTCACATCACATCATTGTAGCTCGTCTTTTTTCTTTCAATTGCAATGATTTTTATTGAGGTTTCCACATATACAAAGAAACAAGTTAAAAAAGGCAGGGTAGCATAGCCTAATATATTCTGGGGTATAGGATATAATGCAGTTGAGTAAAACGTAGACATAACTTCAATCACGTTTGAGCTTAAATGGTGAGTATATTGCTAGTAATAGGCGAGGGGTGGTGGCATCGACCCCACACCTCAACGCCCCAACTAAAAGTTGTGTTATGGGGTGGGAGACGAAACCCCCCCTCCCCCGCTCTACACCAACATACACCTCCTTTTTCCTCTTTTTCCCTTCTCTTTCTCTCTTTTTTTTCGTTTCCCTTCCCTATCCTTTCTTTTCCCTTCTTCCTATCTTACTCTCCTTCTCTTTCCCTCCTCCTACCCTTCTTTAATTGAAATGCTTTTTATTAAGAGTTTTCCGCACATAGATAGCGGTATTATACCGTATAGAAAGGGAAAAAAGAGACAGGTTACATATCAAGCAAATTAATACGCTAAGTCTGCCGTACCACGGCTACTCATTAGTACCTCCCCTCAATACGCCTCCCCCCCCCCCTATTCCCTCCGAGCCTCCCTCCCAACCCTAACCCCACCTCGAGCACGCAGCGCCGGCAGCAACCGCCCCAGTCATAACCAGATAGCTATAACCGTTTAAGGAAAGGGGTAGAAAAATCCACCCTTAAAAGAGTCCACCTAAGGGGGGAGGGAAGATGCTCCTCCCTACCCCCCAGCCAGCGGGTACTAAACCATTCTTGTGTTGGCCTCACTCCAAAGGGAACCCCATATCGCTCAACCAAGGATACCATAATATCTCAAATTTTCTTAAATTATTTAGCTTTATAAGCATTGCTCTCTCGCACCATATTAAAGAGTTAATTGCATTAACCCAATGTCCAATATCCGGGGGATTTTTAGCTTGCCAGTTAATTGCTATCAGTCGCCTGGCTTGATATAGGCACTTCAAGACAGATGGCTTAATCGGCGACGGAATATTTGTCTCTTCAAATATCCCCAGTAGACAGGCCCTGGCCTCGGGTTTCAGAGTGGTCTTGAAAGCTCTGTTTATTTTAAGAACTATTTCTAGCCAGTAGCTATACAGTTTTGGGCATTTCCATACCATGTGGAAGAGATCACCCGGTGCCCCACATCTAGGACATTCATCCCTAGGTTTCCTGCCCATTTTCCATAGCCTCTGGGGGGTGTAGTATGCCCGGTATATAAGGAACAAATGGGACACTTGCTGAGATGGAGATATAGAGGCCAAATGCCCCTGTTCAAGCGTTTTAGCCCATTGTTCCCGAGATATCGGGCCAATGTCCCCTATCCAACCCTGCCTACTCTTGGCTGGGCCTTCCCCTTTCAAAAAGCTGCCTCTAAGCTTTGTATATAGCCTCGAAATCTGGCCTTTTACATGCCTATGATCTATAAGGGCCTGGAGCTGAGGGATTTCAGTGCGTTCGATAGCGAATGACCCGTATTGGGCTTGTATTGCATGTCTCAACTGCAAATATTTATAGAACGACCTATTAGGGACATTAAATTCCTGTCTGATCGTTTCAAAAGGTTTCATTACGTTCCCCTCGTAGAGATGCACTATTCTGTTAATCCCCTGGCTATCCCATTCCGGAGCTCTATCTACCTTATTTAGTTCGGGCAGATGGCAATTGCGCCATAGAGGGGTATAAGTAGTTACACCCGCATAACCTAGCTTTTGCTTTGCTTGCTGCCATACCTTCCTCATTAGAATATTAGTAGGGCATCTATAAAAAAAGGAGTTAGCCTCCAGGGCTTCGGGTACCAATTTATGAGGTGCTCCCAGCATCATCAACTTATGGTTAGTAGGCCCCCCCTCTTGAAACCCTGCCCCTGCTAAATGCTGAAGTTGGGCGGCCAGGAAGTATGCGCCCAGGTGGGGAATGGCCAGCCCTCCCTCCGCGACGGGGAGCTGCAGCGTATGCAACCCTATCCGAGCATGCCCCTTTTTCCAGATTAGTTCCCGGATTAGCGAGTCCATGGTTTGGAACCATTTCTGGTTAATCCAAATTGGAGAATTATGTAAAATGTAAAGTATTTGGGGTTGCCAAAGCATTTTTACTAGGCTGCAGCGTCCCGCCACCGAGAGAGGGAGGCCGCACCACCTATTAAGTTTCATCTTCATTTTCAGCAGTAGTGGTGCTAAGTTCTCGTTGGCATATTGGCTTACATCCCCAGATATCCAGATACCCAGATACTTCAGCTTGGTCACCGTCTCCAGGCCTACTATCGTTGAGGGCACCCCCTGTTCCCCATGCCTGGACAGTGGTAGAAGGGCTGATTTGCCCCAGTTGATCTCTAAACCTGATTGTTGACCAAACTCGCCCATCAGGTGGATCACTCTATTCAGGGTAGAGTCCACGTCGCCGATAAAAAATAGGACATCGTCCGCGAATAGGGCAATTTTTTCCTCATCACTACCCCGCCGAAATCCCTGTATGTCCGGGGAAGATCTTACCAGAGCCGCCAAAGGCTCCATGGCCAGCACAAAAAGGAGGGGGGACAACGGGCACCCCTGCCTTGTACCTCTCTCCAGTTGGAATAGTTCAGAGACTTCAGTACCCATCTTAATTTTGGCCCTGGGTTTATTGTACATTAATTTTATCCACTGGATAAATAAGGGGCCGAATCCGAACCTCTCCAGGACCCTCCACAAATAGCCCCATTCCAAACTGTCAAAGGCCCTAGTAGCGTCCAGTGCTAAAATAGCCCCCGCCCCCTCATTATCTCTGGGTATTTGAACGTTAAGGAAGACTCTTCTAATATTAGCACTGGTTGCCCTGCCCGGGATAAAGCCCGACTGGTCTGGGTGTATGAGTTTATGGATATATGTATTTAGCCGAATTGCTAATGCTTTGGCTAGTATTTTAATATCCGAGCATAGCAGGGATATCGGGCGGTATGATGGAACTTCCTGGCAGTCCTTCCCCTCCTTCAAGATTAAGATAATATTGGCCTCCCGCATCGAGGCGGGGAGTTCCCCCGTCTCCAATGCGTAATTCAATGTCCCCAGGACATTTTTTTTTACTTCGGACAGTAATACCAACTTTATCAATGGACGACAAACTATCCCTCGAGCTACCACTTACGCTGGAAGAATTAAAAAATGCGGTAGCTGCAATGCCCAACGATAAATCTCCAGGGCCAGATGGCCTCCCTGTAGAAATTTACAAACGTTACGGGGATGTGCTACTTCCGGAACTCCTGGGGACATTGAATTAGGCTAGCAACCCTTCTTGATCCACGTTACAAGGGTAAGGTTGCAGAATTCATCCTGCCTTTGCAGAGGGAGCAGATGATGAACCATCTTCAGTAGGCCATGAAGAAAGGTTTGTGATATGCGTTTCCAGACCCTGGGAGGGTACAATTTTCTGGTGCTGGAAGAGCGGTAGAGAAGGTGGCCGGTTGACCGATGCCTTTAGACAATATTTTAGTCCTCAACGCCAAGATAGGTTCAAGCAACCATCGCCAACATCTGCATTACATGGTGCAGGAATATCTAGGGGCAAGAACAGAACTTTCCAACCCCATTCACTGGGTTACTGGGTCTTGAAGATGGACCACTGGCCAGAACTTGCTCAATATGCAAGTGAGCTACTTGCCTGTCCTGCATCCAGCGTTCTTTCTAAACGCACATTCAGTGCTGCCGGAGGGTTTATAACGGTTCATACAGTGGAGTGTGCTTGTCCACAGACTCCATTGATAGGCTCACATTCATAAAAATGAATCATTCTTGGATCTAGCACCTGATGCTGATGTAACTGATTTGATTTTTCTATGGATGTGGTATCCCTTGAAGACTGCCTATGCTGAGTGACTATCCTATTCCTCTTGATGATGCTAGCTGGCCAACAATATTTTTGGTTTAGGGCACCACCACCACTGCTGAAGGCCCACTTTTTCTGCCCCTGTTTAACAGGGACATGTAATTAGAATGTTTGATCAAATGTTTCACAGCAAGGTCCGTTCCTGCTCACACCAAGTGTAACTGTGAAGGGTTACAACGGGAAACACCCACCACTGTACAGGTATGCGATAGACACCCTCCAGGCATGATATGTAAAGGAATATTTCATTTTTATTGTTTCACTTTAAGCATTCTTAAAATCACTGCTCCCGAAAAAAACTTCAGTTTTTAAAACTTTTTTTGCATTACATGTCCCCTGGGGCAGGACCCGGGTCCCCAAACACTTTTTAGGGCAAAAACTTTCACATAAGCCTTTAAAATGAACACTTTGGATTTTTCACTTTCTTGTCCCATAGACTTTAACAATGTTCACGTGTTCGAACAAACTTTTTGGCATGTCCAGATGTTCTGGTGCGAACCAAACTTGGGGGGGGGGGGGGGGGTCCGGTGTTTGGCTCATTCCTAGTCTTAGTTATCTCTAGGACATGGAGTCACAAGGAGAAGGGCTATAAATTGGTTCACAGGGGGCAACAACTCGACTATAAAAGAATTATCTTCTCACCGTTCCCATTGGAGACATTTCTCATCTGCTTGTCTTCAGGACGGGAAGGTTGTGTGTTTATTTGGAAACATGAATGGGGGTTCAGCCTCTGGCTTTGAGATAATACCCACCACTGACACCCAAATTTACCTGTGAAGGATATTTTCCATTGCAAGGTCCATCCTCAGAGTTTAGCAGCTGCAGTAGAACCTTCTATTGATCACTCCACCTATCCCGAAATCAAACATTTGGGTAAATACAAATCAGCTTTGCACTAAGGTTATCTTACTCAAGTGTGTCAAGTTGGAGGACGCTATAAGTGGGCCGGGTTTAGTGGCTAGGTATGGAGGTGTAGAGGCTGCAGGTACGTAGGTGTAGAGGAATGCAGGTATACAGGTTTAGCGGCTGCAGGTATGGATATGTAGAGGCTGCAAGTATAGAGATGTAGAGGCTGCAGGTATGGAGGTGTAGGGGCTGCAGGCATGGAGACTGAAGGTATGGAGGTGTAGAGGCTGCAGGCATAGAGACAGAAGGTATGAGGGTGTAGAGGCTGCAGATATAGAGGTGTAGAGGCTGCATGTATGGAGGTGTAGAGGAATGCAGGTATAGAGGTGTAGAGACTGCAGGTACGGAGATGTAGAGGCTGCAAGTATGGAGGTGTAGAGGCTGCGGGTATAGAGACTGAAGGTACGGTGGTGTAGAGGCTGCTGGTATGGAGGTGTAGAGGCTGAAGGTATAGAGACTGAAGGTAAGGAGGTGTAGAGGCTGCAGGTATAGAGGTGTAGAGGCTGCAGGTATAGAGGTGTAGAGGCTGAAGGTATGGAGGTGTAGAGGCTGCAGGTATAGAGGTGTAGAGGCTGCAGGTATAGAGGTGTAGAGGCTGCAGGTATAGAGGTGTAGCGGCTGCAGGTATAGAGGTGTAGAGGCTGAAGGTATGGAGGTGTAGAGCCTGCAGGTATAGAGGTGTAGAGGCTGCAGGTATAGAGGTGTAGAGGCTGAAGGTACGGAGGTGTAGAGGCTGCAGGTATGGAGGTGTAGAGGCTGAAGGTTACAGAGGTGTAGAGGCTGCAGGTACGGAGGTGTAGAGGCTGCGGGTACGGAGGTGTAGAGGTTGAAGGTACGGAGGTGTAGAGGCTGCAGGTACAGAGGTGTAGAGGTTGCAGGTACGGAGGTGTAGAGGTTGCAGGTACGGAGGTGTGGAGGCTGAAGGTACGGAGGTGTGGAGGCTGCAGGTACGGAGGTGTAGAGGCTGCAGGTACGGAGGTGTAGAGGCTGCAGGTACGGAGGTGTAGAGGTTGCAGGTACGGAGGTGTAGAGGCTGCAGGTACGGATGTGTAGAGGCTGCAGGTACGGAGGTGTAGAGACTGAAGGTACGAAGGTGTAGAGGCTGCAGGTATGAAGGTGTATAGAGGCTGCAGGTACGGAGGTGTAGAGGCTGCAGGTACGGAGGTGTAGAGGCTGCAGGTACGAAGGTGTAGAGGCTGCAGGTATGAAGGTGTATAGAGGCTGCAGGTACGGAGGTGTAGAGGCTGCAGGTACGGAGGTGTAGAGGCTGCAGGTACGAAGGTGTAGAGGCTGCAGGTATGGAGGTGTAGAGACTGCAGGTACAGTGGTGTAGAGGCTGCAGGTATGGAGGTGTAGAGGCTGCAGGTACAGTGGTGTAGAGGCTACAGATATGGAGGTGTAGAGACTGCAGGTACAGTGGTGTAGAGGCTGCAGGTACAGAGGTGCAGAGGCTGCAGGTACAGAGGTGTAGAGGCTACAGATATGGAGGTGTAGAGGCTGCAGGTACGGAGGTATAGAGGCTGCAGGTACGGAGGTGTAGAGGCTACAGATATGGAGGTGTAGAGGCTGCAGGTATGGAGGTGTAGAGGCTGCAGGTACAGTGGTGTAGAGGCTGCAGGTATGGAGGTGTAGAGGCTGCAGGTACAGTGGTGTAGAGGCTGCATATCATACTGGTCTCTAGGTGATATCTGTATGGCCTGTGAGAGGCGCTCTCCTGTGTTTGGGTGTCGGCTTCATACTGGACAATCTCTATGTTTCAGGTGCAGCAAGTGTTCTGGACGTGGCAGGAAGGCGTGTCCTGTGTGTAGAGGTGAGGGGAGACTCGTCCAATCCCAGCAACTCTCCGTCACATGGTAAGATGTCCATGATATGGGGACCAGTCTGTCCAGTGTGGTGATATGGGGACCAGTCTGTCCAGTGTGGTGATATGGGGACCAGTCTGTCCAGTGTGGTGATATGGGGACCAGTATGTCCAGTGTGGTGATATGGGGACCAGGCTGTCCAGTGCGGTGATATGGGGACCAGTCTGTCCAGTGTGGTGATATGGGGACCAGTCTGTCCAGTGTGGTGATATGGGGACCAGTCTGTCCAGTGTGGTGATATGGGGACCAGTATGTCCAGTGTGGTGATATGGGGACCAGGCTGTCCAGTGCGGTGATATGGGGACCAGTATGTCCAGTGTGGTGATATGGGGACCAGTCTGTCCAGTGTGGTGATATGGGGACCAGTCTGTCCAGTGTGGTAATATGGGGACCAGTCTGTCCAGTGTGGTGATATGGGGACCAGGCTGTCCAGTGTGGTGATAAGGGGACCAGTATGTCCAGTGTGGTGATATGGGGACCAGGCTGTCCAGTGTGGTGATATGGGGACCAGGCTGTCCAGTGTGGTGATATGGGGACCAGGCTGTCCAGTGCGGTGATATGGGGACCAGTATGTCCAGTGTGGTGATATGGGGACCAGTATGTCCAGTGTGGGGATATGGGAACCAGGTTGTCCAGTGTGGTGATATGGGGACCAGGCTGTCCAGTGGGGTGATATGGGGACCAGTATGTCCAGTGTGGGGATATGGGGACCAGGCTGTCCAGTGTGGTGATATGGGGACCAGGCTGTCCAGTGTGGTGATATGGGGACCAGGCTGTCCAGTGTGGTGATAAGGGGACCAGTATGTCCAGTGTGGTGATATGGGGACCAGTCTGTCCAGTGTGGTGATATGGGGACCAGGCTGTCTAGTGTGGTGATATGGGGACCAGTCTGTCCGGTGTGGTGATATGGGGACCAGGCTGTCCAGTGTGGTGATAAGGGGACCATTATGTCCAGTGTGGTGATATGGGGACCAGTCTGTCCAGTGTGGTGATATGGGGACCAGTCTGTCCAGTGTGGTGATATGGGGACCAGTCTGTCCAGTGTGGTGATATGGGGACCAGGCTGTCCAGTGTGGGGATATGGGGACCAGTATGTCCAGTGTGGTGATATGGGGACCAGTATGTCCAGTGTGGTGATATGGGGACCAGTCTTTCCAGTGTGGTGATATGGGGACCAGTCTGTCCAGTGTGGTGATATGGGGACCAGTCTGTCCAGTGTGGTGATATGGGGACCAGGCTGTCTAGTGTGGTGATATGGGGACCAGTCTGTCCGGTGTGGTGATATGGGGACCAGGCTGTCCAGTGTGGTGATAAGGGGACCATTATGTCCAGTGTGGTGATATGGGGACCAGTCTGTCCAGTGTGGTGATATGGGGACCAGTCTGTCCAGTGTGGTGATAAGGGGACCATTATGTCCAGTGTGGTGATATGGGGACCAGTCTGTCCAGTGTGGTGATAAGGGGACCATTATGTCCAGTGTGGTGATCTTGGGACCAGGCTGTCCAGTGTGGGGATATGGGGACCAGTATGTCCAGTGTGGTGATATGGGGACCAGTATGTCCAGTGTGGTGATATGGGGACCAGTCTTTCCAGGGACGGTTGGACTGATTTCTCCTCATTCCGTTGTTTCAGGAGAACTCTGCACTCAGAATATATCTGTAATCCTCGGATTCCGGAGAATAAAGTTCCCACAAGTCTCCTGAGGAAGGTGACGGGGGAGGTGGTTGTGAAGGACAGTGATGTGACGGTAGGTGGACGTTGGTTGTGGTGGGAAGGAAGATTGGGCCCTCTGCTCAGTAAGAATGGGGGGATGGGTTCTGCAGTTTTCTGGGATTATCCAACAAGAGGATATATGGGGCGATCTACAAATCTCATCAGCCAATCAGAAAAGGACTTCACTGATCTGACTGAAGGAACCTGAGTGTGGTCCAAGAGACCACCCATGGATACGTGACCCCAAAATATGGGATGAGGAAATCGAAATGGTGAAATTATTTAATGGGGGGATGGGCTTTACATGACTTCTGAGGGTGATGGAACCTCCTTTCAGGTATTCTGGACCAGTTCTGTTCTGGGCCTCTAATTAAATAGATCACGTCTTCCTGAGGAACAGAGGAACCCCAATACTTATCCCATTTATCCCTACATTAACCCTGGAGCTAACAATGACCCCTTGTTTATAAACAAAGTAATGTGATCCATGTCAGGGCTGAAATGGAAATCACATGACTTTTTCTTATTGACAAAGAGTATAAGGTTAGAGTTAGGTATAGGGTTTAGTTTAGAGTTAGAGTTAGGTATAGGGTTAGAGTTAGGTATAGGGTTAAAGTTAGGTATAGGGTTTAGATTAGGGTTAGTGTTAGGTATAAGGTTTAGATTAGGGTTAGTGTTAGGTATAGGGTTAAAGTTAGGTATAGGGTTTAGATTAGGGTTAGAGTTAGGTATAGGGTTTAGATTAGGGTTAGTGTTAGGTATAGGGTTTAGATTAGGGTTAGTGTTAGGTATAGGGTTTAGATTAGGCTTAGTGTTAGGTATAGGGTTAAAGTTAGGTATAGGGTTTAGATTAGGTTTAGTGTACAGTATAGGGTTTAGATTAGGGTTAGTGTACAGTATAGGGTTTATATTAGGGTTAGTGTTAGGTATAGGGTTTACATTAGGGTTGATGTTAGGTATAGGGTTTACATTAGGGTTACTGTTAGGTATAGGATTTACATTAGGGTTAGTGTTCGGTGTAGGGTTTACATTAGGGTTAGTGTTAGGTATAGGGTTTACATTAGGGTTAGTGTTAGGTATAGGGTTTAGATTAGGGTTAGTGTTAGGTTAGGGTTTAGATTAGGGTTAGTGTTAGGTATTGGGTTTAGATTAGGGTTAGTGTTCAGTATAGGGTTTAGATTAGGGTTAGTGTTAGGTACAGGGTTTAGATTAGGGTTAGTGTTAGGTATAGGGTTTACAGTAGGCTTAGTGTTAGGTATAGAGTTTAGAATAGGGTTAGTGCTAGGTATAGGGTTTACATTAGGGTTAGTGTTAGGTATAGGGTTTAGATTAGGGTTAGTGTACAGTATAGGCTTTATATTAGGGTTAGTGTACAGTATAGGCTTTATATTAGGGTTAGTGTTCGGTATAGGGTTTACATTAGGGTTAGTGTTCGGTGTAGGGTTTACATTAGGGTTAGTGTTAGGTATAGGGTTTAGATTAGGGTTAGTGTTAGGTATAGGGTTTAGATTAGGGTTAGTGTTAGGTATAGGGTTTATATTAGGGTTAGTGTTAGGTATAGGGTTAAAGTTAGGTATAGGGTTTAGATTAGGGTTAGAGTTAGGTATAAGGTTTAGATTAGGGTTAGTGTTAGGTATAGGGTTTAGATTAGGGTTAGTGTTAGGTATAGGGTTTATATTAGGGTTAGTGTTAGGTATAGGGTTAAAGTTAGGTATAGGGTTTAGATTAGGGTTAGAGTTAGGTATAGGGTTTAGATTAGGGTTAGTGTTAGGTATAGGGTTTAGATTAGGGTTAGTGTTAGGTATAGGGTTTAGATTAGGCTTAGTGTTAGGTATAGGGTTAAAGTTAGGTATAGGGTTTAGATTAGGTTTAGTGTACAGTATAGGGTTTAGATTAGGGTTAGTGTACAGTATAGGGTTTATATTAGGGTTAGTGTTAGGTATAGGGTTTACATTAGGGTTGGTGTTAGGTATAGGGTTTACATTAGGGTTACTGTTAGGTATAGGATTTACATTAGGGTTAGTGTTCGTTGTAGGGTTTACATTAGGGTTAGTGTTAGGTATAGGGTTTACATTAGGGTTAGTGTTAGGTATAGGGTTTAGATTAGGGTTAGTGTTAGGTTAGGGTTTAGATTAGGGTTAGTGTTCAGTATAGGGTTTAGATTAGGGTTAGTGTTAGGTACAGGGTTTAGATTAGGGTTAGTGTTAGGTATAGGGTTTACAGTAGGCTTAGTGTTAGGTATAGAGTTTAGAATAGGGTTAGTGCTAGGTATAGGGTTTACATTAGGGTTAGTGTTAGGTATAGGGTTTAGATTAGGGTTAGTGTACAGTATAGGCTTTATATTAGGGTTAGTGTACAGCATAGGCTTTATATTAGGGTTAGTGTTCGGTATAGGGTTTACATTAGGGTTAGTGTTCGGTGTAGGGTTTACATTAGGGTTAGTGTTAGGTATAGGGTTTAGATTAGGGTTAGTGTTAGGTATAGGGTTTAGATTAGGGTTAGTGTTAGGTATAGGGTTTATATTAGGGTTAGTGTTAGGTATAGGGTTAAAGTTAGGTATAGGGTTTAGATTAGGGTTAGAGTTAGGTATAAGGTTTAGATTAGGGTTAGTGTTAGGTATAGGGTTTAGATTAGGGTTAGTGTTAGGTATAGGGTTTATATTAGGGTTAGTGTTAGGTATAGGGTTAAAGTTAGGTATAGGGTTTAGATTAGGGTTAGTGTTAGGTATAGGGTTTAGATTAGGGTTAGTGTTAGGTGTAGGGTTTAGATTAGGTTTAGTGTACAGTATAGGGTTTAGATTAGGGTTAGTGTACAGTATAGGGTTTATATTAGGGTTAGTGTTAGGTATAGGGTTTACATTAGGGTTGGTGTTAGGTATAGGGTTTACATTAGGGTTACTGTTAGGTATAGGATTTACATTAGGGTTAGTGTTCGGTGTAGGGTTTACATTAGGGTTAGTGTTAGGTATAGGGTTTACATTAGGGTTAGTGTTAGGTATAGGGTTTAGATTAGGGTTAGTGTTAGGTTAGGGTTTAGATTAGGGTTAGTGTTGGGTATTGGGTTTAGATTAGGGTTAGTGTTCAGTATAGGGTTTAGATTAGGGTTAGTGTTAGGTACAGGGTTTAGATTAGGGTTAGTGTTAGGTATAGGGTTTACAGTAGGCTTAGTGTTAGGTATAGAGTTTAGAATAGGGTTAGTGCTAGGTATAGGGTTTACATTAGGGTTAGTGTTAGGTATAGGGTTTAGATTAGGGTTAGTGTACAGTATAGGCTTTATATTAGGGTTAGTGTACAGTATAGGCTTTATATTAGGGTTAGTGTTCGGTATAGGGTTTACATTAGGGTTAGTGTTAGGTATAGGGTTTAGATTAGGGTTAGTGTTAGGTATAGGGTTTAGATTAGGGTTAGTGTTAGGTATAGGGTTTATATTAGGGTTAGTGTTAGGTATAGGGTTAAAGTTAGGTATAGGGTTTAGATTAGGGTTAGAGTTAGGTATAAGGTTTAGATTAGGGTTAGTGTTAGGTATAGGGTTTAGATTAGGGTTAGTGTTAGGTATAGGGTTTATATTAGGGTTAGTGTTAGGTATAGGGTTAAAGTTAGGTATAGGGTTTAGATTAGGGTTAGAGTTAGGTATAGGGTTTAGATTAGGGTTAGTGTTAGGTATAGGGTTTAGATTAGGGTTAGTGTTAGGTATAGGGTTTAGATTAGGCTTAGTGTTAGGTATAGGGTTAAAGTTAGGTATAGGGTTTAGATTAGGTTTAGTGTACAGTATAGGGTTTAGATTAGGGTTAGTGTACAGTATAGGGTTTATATTAGGGTTAGTGTTAGGTATAGGGTTTACATTAGGGTTGGTGTTAGGTATAGGGTTTACATTAGGGTTACTGTTAGGTATAGGATTTACATTAGGGTTAGTGTTCGTTGTAGGGTTTACATTAGGGTTAGTGTTAGGTATAGGGTTTACATTAGGGTTAGTGTTAGGTATAGGGTTTAGATTAGGGTTAGTGTTAGGTTAGGGTTTAGATTAGGGTTAGTGTTCAGTATAGGGTTTAGATTAGGGTTAGTGTTAGGTACAGGGTTTAGATTAGGGTTAGTGTTAGGTATAGGGTTTACAGTAGGCTTAGTGTTAGGTATAGAGTTTAGAATAGGGTTAGTGCTAGGTATAGGGTTTACATTAGGGTTAGTGTTAGGTATAGGGTTTAGATTAGGGTTAGTGTACAGTATAGGCTTTATATTAGGGTTAGTGTACAGCATTAGTGATGGCCGAACGGTTCGCCCGGCGGTCGTTTCGCGGCGAATTTCCGACTTTCGCCGTCCGCGGGTTCGAACGCCTTTTTCCGTCGTTCGCCCCGGCGGACTTACGTGTTTAATGTATACAAGAACTTTAACCTTTCGTGACACGTTTATCATGTGTTACAGGACAACCAATTGAGACATGACAGCTCATGGACACTTGGACATTCCCCCTAACCTATAAATACACCCGATCCGGTGGCCATTTTACATTCTTTCTTCTGTCACTGTAGGGAAAGGATCCTGTGTGGAGTAGGGACAGAGAAAACGCTAGCTATTTGGTACACAAAAGTTCTTTTCAGGACTGGTATAGGTGTTAGGTCAGCAGCCTGAGTTTCTTTTGTCAGTTTAGATAAAGGGACAGAGCGCTGTATGCTGCTATTTTAGGGACAGCTCAGCCAGATTAGTCTTTCTTCATCATCATCATCATCATCATCATTAGCTGTTACTATCAGGTCCACAAAAGAGCTGTTCCAGCTAATCGTTCCAGCCTACTCTTTTTTGCCAATTTGTATAGGGACAGGCAGGAAGCAGTGTGTCAGGCAGTGAGGATAATTTTAAAGACTTGCTGTTACTATTAGTTCCACAAAGGTTCTTTTCAGGACTGGTATCAGTGGTACGGTAATAGGCTTGTACACGTATAATATTCTTTCTTCCAAATATAGAAAGAATATTATACTTGACTGCTGCCCTTCTGCTGCAGTCTGCTAAACATTCACAACTCACTTGTTCCACAAAGCTCTTTATCAGGACTGGTAACTTGGTCTGTCTAGGGTGCTACGGTACATAGGCTTGGGTGCGGTACAGTCTGCTGTTCTGTAAGGACCGCTATCGGTCCACAATAGATAGGGTTGCCGTGCACTACTGCTGACCGCTGCCCTATACTGCAGCAGTCCTTCAGCGGTATAGGGACTGACGCACAGTCTGCTAAACACTAATACACAACCTGCTTGGTCCACAAAAGTTCTTATAAGGACTGGTAACTTGGTATAGGGTGCTACGGTACATAGGCCTGAGTGCGTTACAGTCTGCTGTTCTGTAAGGACCGCTATCGGTCCACAATACATAGGGTTGACGTGCACTACTGCTGACCGCTGCCCTATACTGCAGCAGTCCTTCAGCGGTATAGGGACTGACGCACAGTCTGCTAAACACTAACACACAACCTGCTTGGTCCACAAAAGTTCTTATAAGGACTGGTAACTTGGTATAGGGTGCTACGGTACATAGGCCTGAGTGCAGTACAGTCTGCTGTTCTGTAAGGACTGCTATCGGTCCACAATACATAGGGTTGCCGTGCACTACTGCTGACCGCTGCCCTATACTGCAGCAGTCCTTCAGCGGTATAGGGACTGACGCACAGTCTGCTAAACACTAATACACAACCTGCTTGGTCCACAAAAGTTCTTATAAGGACTGGTAACTTGGTATAGGGTGCTACGGTACATAGGCCTGAGTGCGTTACAGTCTGCTGTTCTGTAAGGACCGCTATCGGTCCACAATACATAGGGTTGCCGTGCACTACTGCTGACCGCTGCCCTATACTGCAGCAGTCCTTCATTGGTATAGGGACTGACGTACAGTCTGCTAATCACTAACACACAACCTGCTTGGTCCACAAAAGTTCTTATAAGGACTGGTAACTTGGTATAGGGTGCTACGGTACATAGGCCTGAGTGCGTTACAGTCTGCTGTTCTGTAAGGACCGCTATCGGTCCACAATACATAGGGTTGCCGTGCACTACTGCTGACCGCTGCCCTATACTGCAGCAGTCCTTCAGCGGTATAGGGACTGACGCACAGTCTGCTAAACACTAACACACAACCTGCTTGGTCCACAAAAGTTCTTATAAGGACTGGTAACTTGGTATAGGGTGCTACGGTACATAGGCCTGAGTGCAGTACAGTCTGCTGTTCTGTAAGGACCGCTATCGGTCCACAATACATAGGGTTGCCGTGCACTACTGCTGACCGCTGCCCTATACTGCAGCAGTCCTTCAGCGGTATAGGGACTGACGCACAGTCTGCTAAACACTAACACACAACCTGCTTGGTCCACAAAAGTTCTTATAAGGACTGGTAACTTGGTATAGGGTGCTACGGTACATAGGCCTGAGTGCAGTACAGTCTGCTGTTCTGTAAGGACCGCTATCGGTCCACAATACATAGGGTTGCCGTGCACTACTGCTGACCGCTGCCCTATACTGCAGCAGTCCTTCAGCGGTATAGGGACTGACGCACAGTCTGCTAAACACTAACACACAACCTGCTTGGTCCACAAAAGTTCTTATAAGGACTGGTAACTTGGTATAGGGTGCTACGGTACATAGGCCTGAGTGCAGTACAGTCTGCTGTTCTGTAAGGACCGCTATCGGTCCACAATACATAGGGTTGCCGTGCACTACTGCTGACCGCTGCCCTATACTGCAGCAGTCCTTCATTGGTATAGGGACTGACGTACAGTCTGCTAATCACTAACACACAACCTGCTTGGTCCACAAAAGTTCTTATAAGGACTGGTAACTTGGTATAGGGTGCTACGGTACATAGGCCTGAGTGCGTTACAGTCTGCTGTTCTGTAAGGACCGCTATCGGTCCACAATACATAGGGTTGCCGTGCACTACTGCTGACCGCTGCCCTATACTGCAGCAGTCCTTCATTGGTATAGGGACTGACGTACAGTCTGCTAATCACTAACACACAACCTGCTTGGTCCACAAAAGTTTTTATAAGGACTGGTAACTTGGTATAGGGTGCTACGGTACATAGGCCTGAGTGCAGTACAGTCTGCTGTTCTGTAAGGACCGCTATCGGTCCACAATACATAGGGTTGACGTGCACTACTGCTGACCGCTGCCCTATACTGCAGCAGTCCTTCATTGGTATAGGGACTGACGTACAGTCTGCTAATCACTAACACACAACCTGCTTGGTCCACAAAAGTTCTTATAAGGACTGGTAACTTGGTATAGGGTGCTACGGTACATAGGCCTGAGTGCAGTACAGTCTGCTGTTCTGTAAGGACCGCTATCGGTCCACAATACATAGGGTTGCCGTGCACTACTGCTGACCGCTGCCCTATACTGCAGCAGTCCTTCATTGGTATAGGGACTGACGTACAGTCTGCTAATCACTAACACACAACCTGCTTGGTCCACAAAAGTTTTTATAAGGACTGGTAACTTGGTATAGGGTGCTACGGTACATAGGCCTGAGTGCAGTACAGTCTGCTGTTCTGTAAGGACCGCTATCGGTCCACAATACATAGGGTTGACGTGCACTACTGCTGACCGCTGCCCTATACTGCAGCAGTCCTTCAGCGGTATAGGGACTAAGAGTTTTGTCACAGGGTGATTTAAAAAATGACAGGCAGAGGAAGAGGCAGGCCCTTCCGCAGGGGTGGTAGGGGTAGGGCAGGAGCAACAGCCTTGAGCCAAAGTGGGAAGTTGCAGAAGGTGCGTTCAATTACTTTAAAGGACGCACCAGACTTGGTTGAGTGGCTCACTCAGCCTTATTCTTCTGCACCCTCCTCATCCTCTCGATCTGCACCCTCTTCTTCACTCTCTGCTATGTGCACCCCCAAAGACACTACCACCAACAACACCACCACCACCACATACCTTCCGCTTGAGTGCAAATGGGGGCCTTCATGCTCCAGTGTTTTAATAGGGACCCCCGTATAAAAAGCATGAGGGTCAAGGACCAGTACTGGGTGGCAACGTACTTAGATCCCCGGTACAAACACAAAATGGCGGAAATGTTACCGCCGTCGCAGAGGGCTGTCAGAATGCAGCACTTCCAGGCCTTGCTTCGAGAAATGCTGCATTCTGCTTTTGCGTGCGCTGGCAGAGGAGCAATTCCCACTCCCAGAGAAGGATTTGCGGGTACCAATCCAACAGCGCCTGCAAGAAGAGGCCGGTTTGAAGATGTGTTGGTGACTTCGGATATGAGGTCATTCTTTCAGCCGACCCATCGACAGGTGTCATCCGGATCCAGCATCAGGGAACGCCTAGACCGTCAGGTGTCCGACTACATTGGGTTAACGGCCGATGTGGACGCTCTGAGGAGTGATGAACCCCTAGACTACTGGGTGGGCAGGCTTGACCTCTGGCCAGAGCTTGCCCAATTTGCAATCGAACTGTTGGCTTGCCCCTCATCCAGTGTCCTGTCCGAAAGGACGTTCAGCGCAGCAGGGGGGATTGTGACCGATAAGCGTACTCGCCTAGCTCACGACAGTGTTAACTACCTCACATTTCTAAAAATGAATGAGGCATGGATCTCGGAGGAATTCAACACATGTGATCAGTAGACCATGTATATGTCTATAAACAATTTTTGGAATCAAGCACACAGACCTTCTTAATTCATTTGGCTCACTTCCCTGACCCAAAAAAGCACACCGTACTATATGCCCCTACCCTCCTCTTTGAAGAGGTTGAGCGGTGTCATATTTCTACTGGGGCTGCTTATTATGAGGGGTTCCCACCATCCCTGTGCTGTGCTGACTTCCTCCTGGGTGTTCTTATTATGAGGGGCTCCCACCATCCCTGTGCTGTGCTGACTTCCTCCTGGGGGTTCTTATTATGAGGGGCTCCCACCATCCCTGTGCTGTGCTGACTTCCTCCTGGGGGTTCTTATTATGAGGGGATCACACCATCCCTGTGCTGTGCTGACTTCCTCCTGGGGCTGCTTACGGTGCTGCTGTCAGCGCTGTATGTCACGGAGCTGCTGTCAGCGCTGTATGTCACGGAGCTGCTGTCAGCGCTGTATGTCACGGAGCTGCTGTCAGCGCTGTATGTCACGGTGCTGCTGTCAGCGCTGTATGTCACGGAGCTGCTGTCAGCGCTGTATGTCACGGAGCTGCTGTCAGTGCTGTATGTCACGGAGCTGCTGTCAGCGCTGTATGTCACGGAGCTGCTGTCAGCGCTGTATGTCACGGAGCTGCTGTCAGCGCTGTATGTCACGGTGCTGCTGTCAGCGCTGTATGTCACGGAGCTGCTGTCAGCGCTGTATGTCACGGAGCTGCTGTCAGTGCTGTATGTCACGGAGCTGCTGTCAGCGCTGTATGTCACGGAGCTGCTGTCAAGCTGCTGTCAGCGCTGTATGTCACGGAGCTGCTGTCAGCGCTGTATGTCACGGTGCTGCTGTCAGCGCTGTATGTCACGGAGCTGCTGTCAGCGCTGTATGTCACGGAGCTGCTGTCAGCGCTGTATGTCACGGAGCTGCTGTCAGCGCTGTATGTCACGGTGCTGATGTCAGTGCTCTGTATTACGGTGCTGCTGTCAGTGCTCTGTATCTCCTGCACCCTCTTGTTTGCCTACCCTGGTCCCTGACCTTCCCTCTCCTCCATTGCCTTCATTAGCTCCATAGTCCTGAATTGTCAGAACAATTTCCCAAATAAAAAAAAAATGCTTGTAGTTATCGATCCCAAATTCACCTCATACATGTATTATGCTATTGTCCAGGTGGTGGGACTACGTGCTACCCCCTAATAATTACCCCGTGGCCGCAAATTCGACCTAAAGGTTTGCGAAATTCGCCTCCCATTGAAGTCAATGGAGCCCGCGGCGAACGGTCGTTTTCGCGAACGTTTGTGCCCGTTCGCGTTTCGCGTTCGCGAAACGTCCCGTCGGAAGTTCGTCCATCACTATACAGCATAGGCTTTATATTAGGGTTAGTGTTCGGTATAGGGTTTACATTAGGGTTAGTGTTCGGTGTAGGGTTTACATTAGGGTTAGTGTTAGGTATAGGGTTTAGATTAGGGTTAGTGTTAGGTATAGGGTTTAGATTAGGGTTAGTGTTAGGTATAGGGTTTATATTAGGGTTAGTGTTAGGTATAGGGTTAAAGTTAGGTATAGGGTTTAGATTAGGGTTAGAGTTAGGTATAAGGTTTAGATTAGGGTTAGTGTTAGGTATAGGGTTTAGATTAGGGTTAGTGTTAGGTATAGGGTTTATATTAGGGTTAGTGTTAGGTATAGGGTTAAAGTTAGGTATAGGGTTTAGATTAGGGTTAGTGTTAGGTATAGGGTTTAGATTAGGGTTAGTGTTAGGTGTAGGGTTTAGATTAGGTTTAGTGTACAGTATAGGGTTTAGATTAGGGTTAGTGTACAGTATAGGGTTTATATTAGGGTTAGTGTTAGGTATAGGGTTTACATTAGGGTTGGTGTTAGGTATAGGGTTTACATTAGGGTTACTGTTAGGTATAGGATTTACATTAGGGTTAGTGTTCGGTGTAGGGTTTACATTAGGGTTAGTGTTAGGTATAGGGTTTACATTAGGGTTAGTGTTAGGTATAGGGTTTAGATTAGGGTTAGTGTTAGGTTAGGGTTTAGATTAGGGTTAGTGTTGGGTATTGGGTTTAGATTAGGGTTAGTGTTCAGTATAGGGTTTAGATTAGGGTTAGTGTTAGGTACAGGGTTTAGATTAGGGTTAGTGTTAGGTATAGGGTTTACAGTAGGCTTAGTGTTAGGTATAGAGTTTAGAATAGGGTTAGTGCTAGGTATAGGGTTTACATTAGGGTTAGTGTTAGGTATAGGGTTTAGATTAGGGTTAGTGTACAGTATAGGCTTTATATTAGGGTTAGTGTACAGTATAGGCTTTATATTAGGGTTAGTGTTCGGTATAGGGTTTACATTAGGGTTAGTGTTAGGTATAGGGTTTAGATTAGGGTTAGTGTTAGGTATAGGGTTTAGATTAGGGTTAGTGTTAGGTATAGGGTTTAGATTAGGGTTAGTGTTAGGTATAGGGTTAAAGTTAGGTATAGGGTTTAGATTAGGGTTAGAGTTAGGTATAAGGTTTAGATTAGGGTTAGTGTTAGGTATAGGGTTTAGATTAGGGTTAGTGTTAGGTATAGGGTTTATATTAGGGTTAGTGTTAGGTATAGGGTTAAAGTTAGGTATAGGGTTTAGATTAGGGTTAGAGTTAGGTATAGGGTTTAGATTAGGGTTAGTGTTAGGTATAGGGTTTAGATTAGGGTTAGTGTTAGGTATAGGGTTTAGATTAGGCTTAGTGTTAGGTATAGGGTTAAAGTTAGGTATAGGGTTTAGATTAGGTTTAGTGTACAGTATAGGGTTTAGATTAGGGTTAGTGTACAGTATAGGGTTTATATTAGGGTTAGTGTTAGGTATAGGGTTTACATTAGGGTTGGTGTTAGGTATAGGGTTTACATTAGGGTTACTGTTAGGTATAGGATTTACATTAGGGTTAGTGTTCGTTGTAGGGTTTACATTAGGGTTAGTGTTAGGTATAGGGTTTACATTAGGGTTAGTGTTAGGTATAGGGTTTAGATTAGGGTTAGTGTTAGGTTAGGGTTTAGATTAGGGTTAGTGTTCAGTATAGGGTTTAGATTAGGGTTAGTGTTAGGTACAGGGTTTAGATTAGGGTTAGTGTTAGGTATAGGGTTTACAGTAGGCTTAGTGTTAGGTATAGAGTTTAGAATAGGGTTAGTGCTAGGTATAGGGTTTACATTAGGGTTAGTGTTAGGTATAGGGTTTAGATTAGGGTTAGTGTACAGTATAGGCTTTATATTAGGGTTAGTGTACAGCATAGGCTTTATATTAGGGTTAGTGTTCGGTATAGGGTTTACATTAGGGTTAGTGTTCGGTGTAGGGTTTACATTAGGGTTAGTGTTAGGTATAGGGTTTAGATTAGGGTTAGTGTTAGGTATAGGGTTTAGATTAGGGTTAGTGTTAGGTATAGGGTTTATATTAGGGTTAGTGTTAGGTATAGGGTTAAAGTTAGGTATAGGGTTTAGATTAGGGTTAGAGTTAGGTATAAGGTTTAGATTAGGGTTAGTGTTAGGTATAGGGTTTAGATTAGGGTTAGTGTTAGGTATAGGGTTTATATTAGGGTTAGTGTTAGGTATAGGGTTAAAGTTAGGTATAGGGTTTAGATTAGGGTTAGTGTTAGGTATAGGGTTTAGATTAGGGTTAGTGTTAGGTGTAGGGTTTAGATTAGGTTTAGTGTACAGTATAGGGTTTAGATTAGGGTTAGTGTACAGTATAGGGTTTATATTAGGGTTAGTGTTAGGTATAGGGTTTACATTAGGGTTGGTGTTAGGTATAGGGTTTACATTAGGGTTAGTGTTCGGTGTAGGGTTTACATTAGGGTTAGTGTTAGGTATAGGGTTTACATTAGGGTTAGTGTTAGGTATAGGGTTTAGATTAGGGTTAGTGTTAGGTTAGGGTTTAGATTAGGGTTAGTGTTGGGTATTGGGTTTAGATTAGGGTTAGTGTTCAGTATAGGGTTTAGATTAGGGTTAGTGTTAGGTACAGGGTTTAGATTAGGGTTAGTGTTAGGTATAGGGTTTACAGTAGGCTTAGTGTTAGGTATAGAGTTTAGAATAGGGTTAGTGCTAGGTATAGGGTTTACATTAGGGTTAGTGTTAGGTATAGGGTTTAGATTAGGGTTAGTGTACAGTATAGGCTTTATATTAGGGTTAGTGTACAGTATAGGCTTTATATTAGGGTTAGTGTTCGGTATAGGGTTTACATTAGGGTTAGTGTTCGGTATAGGGTTTAGATTAGGGTTAGTGTTAGGTATAGGGTTTAGATTAGGGTTAGTGTTAGGTATAGGGTTTATATTAGGGTTAGTGTTAGGTATAGGGTTAAAGTTAGGTATAGGGTTTAGATTAGGTTTAGTGTACAGTATAGGGTTTAGATTAGGGTTAGTGTACAGTATAGGGTTTATATTAGGGTTAGTGTTAGGTATAGGGTTTACATTAGGGTTGGTGTTAGGTATAGGGTTTAGATTAGGGTTAGTGTTAGGTATAGGGTTTATATTAGGCTTAGTGTTAGGTATAGGGTTAAAGTTAGGTATAGGGTTTAGATTAGGTTTAGTGTACAGTATAGGGTTTAGATTAGGGTTAGTGTACAGTATAGGGTTTATATTAGGGTTAGTGTTAGGTATAGGGTTTACATTAGGGTTGGTGTTAGGTATAGGGTTTACATTAGGGTTACTGTTAGGTATAGGATTTACATTAGGGTTAGTGTTCGTTGTAGGGTTTACATTAGGGTTAGTGTTAGGTATAGGGTTTACATTAGGGTTAGTGTTAGGTATAGGGTTTAGATTAGGGTTAGTGTTAGGTTAGGGTTTAGATTAGGGTTAGTGTTCAGTATAGGGTTTAGATTAGGGTTAGTGTTAGGTACAGGGTTTAGATTAGGGTTAGTGTTAGGTATAGGGTTTACAGTAGGCTTAGTGTTAGGTATAGAGTTTAGAATAGGGTTAGTGCTAGGTATAGGGTTTACATTAGGGTTAGTGTTAGGTATAGGGTTTAGATTAGGGTTAGTGTACAGTATAGGCTTTATATTAGGGTTAGTGTACAGCATAGGCTTTATATTAGGGTTAGTGTTCGGTATAGGGTTTACATTAGGGTTAGTGTTCGGTGTAGGGTTTACATTAGGGTTAGTGTTAGGTATAGGGTTTAGATTAGGGTTAGTGTTAGGTATAGGGTTTAGATTAGGGTTAGTGTTAGGTATAGGGTTTATATTAGGGTTAGTGTTAGGTATAGGGTTAAAGTTAGGTATAGGGTTTAGATTAGGGTTAGAGTTAGGTATAAGGTTTAGATTAGGGTTAGTGTTAGGTATAGGGTTTAGATTAGGGTTAGTGTTAGGTATAGGGTTTATATTAGGGTTAGTGTTAGGTATAGGGTTAAAGTTAGGTATAGGGTTTAGATTAGGGTTAGTGTTAGGTATAGGGTTTAGATTAGGGTTAGTGTTAGGTGTAGGGTTTAGATTAGGTTTAGTGTACAGTATAGGGTTTAGATTAGGGTTAGTGTACAGTATAGGGTTTATATTAGGGTTAGTGTTAGGTATAGGGTTTACATTAGGGTTGGTGTTAGGTATAGGGTTTACATTAGGGTTACTGTTAGGTATAGGATTTACATTAGGGTTAGTGTTCGGTGTAGGGTTTACATTAGGGTTAGTGTTAGGTATAGGGTTTACATTAGGGTTAGTGTTAGGTATAGGGTTTAGATTAGGGTTAGTGTTAGGTTAGGGTTTAGATTAGGGTTAGTGTTGGGTATTGGGTTTAGATTAGGGTTAGTGTTCAGTATAGGGTTTAGATTAGGGTTAGTGTTAGGTACAGGGTTTAGATTAGGGTTAGTGTTAGGTATAGGGTTTACAGTAGGCTTAGTGTTAGGTATAGAGTTTAGAATAGGGTTAGTGCTAGGTATAGGGTTTACATTAGGGTTAGTGTTAGGTATAGGGTTTAGATTAGGGTTAGTGTACAGTATAGGCTTTATATTAGGGTTAGTGTACAGTATAGGCTTTATATTAGGGTTAGTGTTCGGTATAGGGTTTACATTAGGGTTAGTGTTCGGTGTAGGGTTTACATTAGGGTTAGTGTTAGGTATAGGGTTTAGATTAGGGTTAGTGTTAGGTATAGGGTTTAGATTAGGGTTAGTGTTAGGTATAGGGTTTATATTAGGGTTAGTGTTAGGTATAGGGTTAAAGTTAGGTATAGGGTTTAGATTAGGGTTAGAGTTAGGTATAAGGTTTAGATTAGGGTTAGTGTTAGGTATAGGGTTTAGATTAGGGTTAGTGTTAGGTATAGGGTTTATATTAGGGTTAGTGTTAGGTATAGGGTTAAAGTTAGGTATAGGGTTTAGATTAGGGTTAGAGTTAGGTATAGGGTTTAGATTAGGGTTAGTGTTAGGTATAGGGTTTAGATTAGGGTTAGTGTTAGGTATAGGGTTTAGATTAGGCTTAGTGTTAGGTATAGGGTTAAAGTTAGGTATAGGGTTTAGATTAGGTTTAGTGTACAGTATAGGGTTTAGATTAGGGTTAGTGTACAGTATAGGGGTTATATTAGGGTTAGTGTTAGGTATAGGGTTTACATTAGGGTTGGTGTTAGGTATAGGGTTTACATTAGGGTTACTGTTAGGTATAGGATTTACATTAGGGTTAGTGTTCGGTGTAGGGTTTACATTAGGGTTAGTGTTAGGTATAGGGTTTACATTAGGGTTAGTGTTAGGTATAGGGTTTAGATTAGGGTTAGTGTTAGGTTAGGGTTTAGATTAGGGTTAGTGTTGGGTATTGGGTTTAGATTAGGGTTAGTGTTCAGTATAGGGTTTAGATTAGGGTTAGTGTTAGGTACAGGGTTTAGATTAGGGTTAGTGTTAGGTATAGGGTTTACAGTAGGCTTAGTGTTAGGTATAGAGTTTAGAATAGGGTTAGTGCTAGGTATAGGGTTTACATTAGGGTTAGTGTTAGGTATAGGGTTTAGATTAGGGTTAGTGTACAGTATAGGCTTTATATTAGGGTTAGTGTACAGTATAGGCTTTATATTAGGGTTAGTGTTCGGTATAGGGTTTACATTAGGGTTAGTGTTCGGTGTAGGGTTTACATTAGGGTTAGTGTTAGGTATAGGGTTTAGATTAGGGTTAGTGTTAGGTATAGGGTTTAGATTAGGGTTAGTGTTAGGTATAGGGTTTATATTAGGGTTAGTGTTAGGTATAGGGTTAAAGTTAGGTATAGGGTTTAGATTAGGGTTAGAGTTAGGTATAAGGTTTAGATTAGGGTTAGTGTTAGGTATAGGGTTTAGATTAGGGTTAGTGTTAGGTATAGGGTTTATATTAGGGTTAGTGTTAGGTATAGGGTTAAAGTTAGGTATAGGGTTTAGATTAGGGTTAGAGTTAGGTATAGGGTTTAGATTAGGGTTAGTGTTAGGTATAGGGTTTAGATTAGGGTTAGTGTTAGGTATAGGGTTTAGATTAGGCTTAGTGTTAGGTATAGGGTTAAAGTTAGGTATAGGGTTTAGATTAGGTTTAGTGTACAGTATAGGGTTTAGATTAGGGTTAGTGTACAGTATAGGGGTTATATTAGGGTTAGTGTTAGGTATAGGGTTTACATTAGGGTTGGTGTTAGGTATAGGGTTTACATTAGGGTTACTGTTAGGTATAGGATTTACATTAGGGTTAGTGTTCGGTGTAGGGTTTACATTAGGGTTAGTGTTAGGTATAGGGTTTACATTAGGGTTAGTGTTAGGTATAGGGTTTAGATTAGGGTTAGTGTTAGGTTAGGGTTTAGATTAGGGTTAGTGTTAGGTATTGGGTTTAGATTAGGGTTAGTGTTCAGTATAGGGTTTAGATTAGGGTTAGTGTTAGGTACAGGGTTTAGATTAGGGTTAGTGTTAGGTATAGGGTTTACAGTAGGCTTAGTGTTAGGTATAGAGTTTAGAATAGGGTTAGTGCTAGGTATAGGGTTTACATTAGGGTTAGTGTTAGGTATAGGGTTTAGATTAGGGTTAGTGTACAGTATAGGCTTTATATTAGGGTTAGTGTACAGTATAGGCTTTATATTAGGGTTAGTGTTCGGTATAGGGTTTACATTAGGGTTAGTGTTCGGTGTAGGGTTTACATTAGGGTTAGTGTTAGGTATAGGGTTTAGATTAGGGTTAGTGTTAGGTATAGGGTTTAGATTAGGGTTAGTGTTAGGTATAGGGTTTATATTAGGGTTAGTGTTAGGTATAGGGTTAAAGTTAGGTATAGGGTTTAGATTAGGGTTAGAGTTAGGTATAAGGTTTAGATTAGGGTTAGTGTTAGGTATAGGGTTTAGATTAGGGTTAGTGTTAGGTATAGGGTTTAGATTAGGGTTAGTGTTAGGTATAGGGTTTATATTAGGGTTAGTGTTAGGTATAGGGTTAAAGTTAGGTATAGGGTTTAGATTAGGGTTAGAGTTAGGTATAGGGTTTAGATTAGGGTTAGTGTTAGGTATAGGGTTTAGATTAGGGTTAGTGTTAGGTATAGGGTTTAGATTAGGCTTAGTGTTAGGTATAGGGTTAAAGTTAGGTATAGTGTTTAGATTAGGTTTAGTGTACAGTATAGGGTTTAGATTAGGGTTAGTGTACAGTATAGGGGTTATATTAGGGTTAGTGTTAGGTATAGGGTTTACATTAGGGTTGGTGTTAGGTATAGGGTTTACATTAGGGTTACTGTTAGGTATAGGATTTACATTAGGGTTAGTGTTCGGTGTAGGGTTTACATTAGGGTTAGTGTTAGGTATAGGGTTTACATTAGGGTTAGTGTTAGGTATAGGGTTTAGATTAGGGTTAGTGTTAGGTTAGGGTTTAGATTAGGGTTAGTGTTAGGTATTGGGTTTAGATTAGGGTTAGTGTTCAGTATAGGGTTTAGATTAGGGTTAGTGTTAGGTACAGGGTTTAGATTAGGGTTAGTGTTAGGTATAGGGTTTACAGTAGGCTTAGTGTTAGGTATAGAGTTTAGAATAGGGTTAGTGCTAGGTATAGGGTTTACATTAGGGTTAGTGTTAGGTATAGGGTTTAGATTAGGGTTAGTGTACAGTATAGGCTTTATATTAGGGTTAGTGTACAGTATAGGCTTTATATTAGGGTTAGTGTTCGGTATAGGGTTTACATTAGGGTTAGTGTTCGGTGTAGGGTTTACATTAGGGTTAGTGTTAGGTATAGGGTTTAGATTAGGGTTAGTGTTAGGTATAGGGTTTAGATTAGGGTTAGTGTTAGGTTAGGGTTTAGATTAGGGTTAGTGTTGTGTTTCAATGTTTTTATTGATTCTTATTGATAAAACAAAGATTGCATGTTACATACACATAGTAAAACATAAATCTGAATATCATTGTAATTATGAAATACAGAATTTGAAAATAAAGCAACAATATGAATTGATATTTGGCATAAGATAGAAATGCATAGATCAATAAAACAAAATTAAACAAAAAAAAAAAACACACTTGTAAATATCTATCATATAGATGAAATTACTCCAAGCTGGATAAAATTGATTTAAACAACACATGCGTATATATGGAGTCATATTAGTCGCATACCTACATCTCAGAAGAAACCAAAAAAAGGTGTAACAAACTAGAGTAACAATGAATCTGTAAATTCCATATTATCTCACGCACCCCTAATGGGATCAAACTGTGCGCGAATATAATTTGAGTCCTAACATCAGACTATATATAAGGTAGTGGTCTGTATGGCTTTAATCTGAGCTACAACCAACATGGTTGTCTACCTTATAAGGGATTAGTATCCAGAATTGAGTACAAGCTGCTATATAAGAGCAGTGAAATGTAATTTATTCTATTATATTATGTTGGGGTCCCCAGGTCAAGCTAAACAGGGACAGATATTAGGGTGTTATATGTAGTCGAGCACTTAAAAGGTGACCAAAATGACCACGTTTTAATAAATTTAGTATGAGTATCTTTCGCTTGAGAGATCAAGCCCTCTATTTCAGCTATTTTCTCTATTCTGCGGAGCCATTCAGAAATAGCGGGGGGAGAGGAAGAACGGGGACGCAAAGCTTTGCTGCATTTATAAGATGTAATGTGAGGGATCTTTTATAAGTGGATTGCGGAATAGATGTATGATGCAGGAGGTATTGAGCTGGCGTGTAGTCTGGGGTATAGGTTGTGATTTTAGTGATGAGCTTATGGACTTCCTTCCAATATGGTTGGATTAAAGGACAATCCCACCATATGTGGAGAAGAGAACCGTGCGCTAGATTACATCTCCAACATGTGGGAGGGATAGTAGAATGGAATTTGTGAATTCGGTCAGGCGTTCTATACCATCTAGAGTATAATTTGTATCCATTTTCTTGAGCGGTAACATTTAGGGAGACTGAATGTATGTGTGTATATATGTTTTGCCAGTCCTCGTGTGTTAAATCCAAGGACAGTTCTCTAACCCATTTCTTACATGTGGTGTCATTTGAGAAAGAAGCATTTGGGAACATTAAAGAATAGGTAAATGAAATGAGGTGTCTTTGAGGGTCTGTTTTGGAGCATAAGTTTTCAAACGGCGTATGGTCTCTATACCACAGAGATTGGGAGTTATAGCTTTGCAAAAAATGTCTTATTTGAAGGTATTTAAAGAAAGGAATCTTCATTCCAGGGAAACGAGCTAAAATTTCTTGAAAAGATAATATCTGACCATTGTGATAGAAGGATTTGGCTCTCATGGGTTCCACTGCAGATATGTCAGCATCGGATTTAGGCAAAATACCAGGAGGGAAGTCCGGATTCTGGTCAATTGGGGTTAGTGGGCCCGGAACTGAGGCAATGTGTAGCTTCTTGCGAACTGAATGGAAGATTTGTAACGTGGGAGCTATTAGAGGATGTGATCTGACCTCATGTGTTCATTTTTGTGGATTGATCCATGGTAAATAAGACATTGGTAAATGGAGGACAGCTTCTTCGATACCTATCCAGGCCTTTGTCTTGTGATGTAAATGCCAATCTAATATTCTAGTCAGATGACAAGCCCAGTAATACTTTTGAATATCTGGAAGACCTATTCCCCCCTTCAATTTTGGGGACACTAGCTTACCCCATTTGACCCGTGATGGTTTCTCTGCCCAGATAAATTTTAAACATAATCTTTTGTATGTGGAGAAGAAAGCTGGCGGTAGTTTTATAGGAATTGTTTGGAGTAAATATAAGAGTCTAGGGAGCGCATTCATTTTTATAATCGCTGCCCTACCAAACCAGGAAAAATTGCCTTTGTTCCAGTCTTGAAGGTTACTCTGTATGGTTTTTAAAATGGGGGCGAAATTCTTATTGTAAAGATCAGGTAGTTTTGATGGTAATTGTATCCCTAGGTAGGTTATGGCTGATGCATCCCAGCCAAACGGGAAATTGGACTGACATTGCGATACAATGGAATCTGACAGAGAAATGTTGAGTGCTTTCGATTTGGATAAATTTATTTGGAGGTTGGAGATTTTTTTGAAAAGGTCAAAATCCTTCAATAAGTTCGGAATTGTTATGATGGGATCAGTAAGAAAAAGAAGAATATCATCTGCGTAAGCCGCTAATTTGTAATGAGTATTTGCTATTTCAACTCCTTTAATATCTTTGTTGGCTCTAATTTTGCTTAGAATAGGTTCCATGGTTAGTATAAATATAAGGGGGGATAAGGGACAACCCTGCCTAGTTCCATTCGACACGGAGAAAGCATCCGACAGAAGACCATTAACTCTGATTTTTGCTGTTGGGGATGAATATAAGGTTAAGATATAGTTCATCATGCGTTCCTTGAAACCTATTTTGCGTAAGACTTCCGTCATATAGTCCCAGGCCACTCTGTCGAACGCTTTCTCCGCATCGAGGGAAAGGAAAAACGCAGGGGTGTTGGAAGATGTCAGCCAATGATGAATATTGAGTGCCTTCAAGGTATTGTTCCTAGCTTCTCTGCCTGGGACAAATCCCACTTGGTCCAGAGAAATCAAAGAGGACAGTAGAGGAAGTATACGATTAGCTAAAATTTTTGCATAAAGTTTCACATCAACATTTATTAACCACTTCCCACCCGGCCAATGCACATATACGGCCGGGTGGGAGCCGTCTACTCCTGATAGGACGTTCAGGAACGTCCATCAGGAGGAGCGGGATCGCGCGCGCGCGTGCCCGCGCAGCGGCGCGATCCCGATGCGCCCGTGTCACCGGGACACGGCGCATCTCAGATCGGCAGGAGGGCTCTGTGATTGGCCCTCCTGATCACATGACGGCCGTGTCCAATCACGGCCGTCATGTGATGTAAACAAACAGCCGGTTGCTAGGCAATCGGCTCCTCCTCTCCTCACACAGAAGTCATCGCTGAGGAGAGGAGAGCAGATTGCTGCAGCCGGCTGATGATCAGTGAGTATGAGCTGTTTTTTACAACTTTTTACTCACTGATCTTCAGTCTAGTGTAAACACACAACACACCACACAGTGTAAACACAGTCCCCACATATGTCCCCATAACACACATGTCCCCAAAACATACATGTCCCCAAAAAATAAAAACACATGTCCCTAATAATAAAAACATGTCCCCCACATATGTCCCACTAAAATCACTTGTCCCAATGATTATCTGCACACATATGTACGTGATCACCTGCACACATATGTACATGATCATTTGCGTACATATGTCCGTGATCACACAAACCAATTATTATACACTTAACGGAATTTTTTTTACCAAAAACATGTAGCAGAATACATTTTGGCTTAAATTTATGACAAAATTTGATTTTATTGGATTTCTTTTAAAATAGAAAAAAGAAAATATTGTTTTTTTTCCAAATTTCCGCTTTTTTGCGCTTATATCGCAAAAAATAAAAAACGGAGTCGTGAATAAATCCCACCAAAATAAAGCTCTATTTGTGCGAACAAAATGATAAAAATTTAATTTGGGTACAGTGTAGCATGACCGCGCAATTGTCACTGAAAGCGCTAGAGCGATGAAAGCTGAAAATTGGGCTGGGAAGGAAGGGGGCGAAAGTGCCCTGTATTGTAGTGGTTAAAGAAATGGGCCTTTAGTTAGAAACTATAGATGAATCTTTATTTGATTTTGGTATCATAACTATATGGGCTTCTAAAAGATCTTTATTTTTATCTGAGAGGGTATCTAGGGAATTAAAGGTCTCTAAGAACCTTGGTATGAGAACTTCAGTGAATGTTTTATAGTAACTAACTGGAAGGCCATCTGGGCCAGGGCTTTTGTTTGGCTTCATAATTTTGAGGGCTTCCAGCGTTTCTTCCCTGGTAAGAGGTTTATCTAAATCATCTGCCTCCTCTTCAGTGATAGGGTGTGGACCATATTGTGTAAGGAAATCTTGTATTAATCTTATCATGTCCTTGTTTGAGCCTGTCTGCGAATGGGATTGTATGTTGTAAAGTTTAGAAAAAAATTGTTTAAATTGATTTGCAATTCCACTGGATGATTCTATTTTATTCCCTTTGGGGTCCGTTATGTAATGAATGGTAGCATTTGCTTTTTTAGATTGCAGGGCTTTAGCTAAAAATTTGCTGGATTTATTCCCAAACTCATAGAAGGTTTTTTGTGATAGGGCATATTTGCGACGTATGGATTTCCCTAGTTCTTCTAGAAGTTCTTCCCTAGTTTTTAATAACTCTTGAAAAGTTTGATCAGCCAATGATTGTTTATGCTGTCTTTCCAGGGAATTAATTTTATCCGATAATTTGGATATCAGAGCTTGCCTAGCTTTTTGACATTGAGCGTTTATAGAAATTAGTTCTCCCCGTATGACACACTTATGTGCCGCCCAAAGGGTAACCGGGGTAATTTCGGAGGAATCATTCTCCTGAAAATACTGCAACAAGCGATCATTTATACGCTTTACATTTACTGGATCGGTTAAAATAGAGCTATTCATTTGCCAGATTGATTGTCTAGTGTTGGATGTAAAAAATGTGATTGTGAGAGAAATAGGGTGATGATCTGAAATTACCATTGGGTCAATTGTAGCTTGATGAAGTAGATCCAAATCCGGTTGTGATAAGAAGAAGTAGTCTATTCTTGTGTATCTACGATGCGGAGGGGAATAGAAAGTGAAATCTTTACAGTTTGGGTTCAATGTGCGCCAAGTATCGTGTAACTCCAGGTTAGATAGCTGTGTTTTTATTGCCCGAAGAGCCCTGTGTGTGATAGAGGAGGCACCTGAGGACGTATCAAGTGAGGGGTTCAAGGCCAAATTGAAATCACCCCCGACAATGAGCATGCCTGCGCAAAATGTACTAAGGTTTTGTAAGGCATCGCGGAAATAAGGAACGTGTTGTTTGTTAGGGGCGTACAAATTGGCCAAAGTAACGAGTTTGTTATGCAATTTGCCTTTTAGAAAAATATATCTTGCATTAGTATCAATCAAAGTATCTTGGATCTGCAATGGGCATTTTTTAGATATCAGAATAGATACTCCCTTTGATTTGGAGTCTGGATTAGTGGCATGAAATACTGTTGGATAATCTGGATTGAAAAGTTTGGGGATATTATCTGATCTAAAATGTGTTTCTTGGAGGTATACAATGTCCGCTTTAGATTTTCTTAGTAACATAAACAACTGAGATCTTTTTTCTGGAGTGTTAAGACCCCTTATGTTTAAAGAATATAGCTTGACCTGGGGAGGAGGGCCGTGTCTTCCTGCAAGAGACATTGTATGTTTTGATTAGTAGCTTTCTTTTTGGATTAACTTTGGCAATAGGGGAAAGGGGGAAGGGGGAAGGGGAATAGACCAGGTTATGTGATAAGGCTAAGATGGTGTAATGTGGGGAAAGGTCTGAAGCAATAACCGAGCAGGTTATGGGATCTACCCAAGACCTGTGTAAAATCGGAGAAGTACAGAGCAAGGCCAGAGAAAGCCTACATAACACAGGCCAACTCTGGTCCAAGCTACTGTGTGGGGGTTGGATAAAACCTCACGGAGAACAGGAGAATGAGTGACATGGTAATCCGCTGTTATCAATGCCAAATGCCTATAAAGGTGTAAATATGAGAAACTAAGGAAAATTTGTGTTGATACCGGTCATGTATTTGGCATGGGTGTGGAAGTACGAAATATCTAATTATGATAATAAACCCAAGCAACTACATGAGTGACGCAAATCAGGACATGGTGTATGCGAGTAGAGACTTGTTTTGTGGAATCTGCAAATAAAAATACTGAGATGTTCTCACATAAAAAAATAAAATAAAAAATAAAAAAATAAATTGTAAATTTATAAAGCATAGCAGTATCACGCCTATATAAACTTATACTTCTTTGGAAAGAACTAGAAACCCCAGGAACAGGAAAAAAAAAGAAAAATAAATAAATAAAATAAATAAATAAAAAAATAAAATTACAAAATAAAATAAAAAGTAAAATAAAAATAATGTAATAAAATAATTCTAGTGCAGTCGGAGTATTTTGGGCTTTCTTGAACCAAACTAGTATCTCCCAACTACTTGTGTAGTGTCTAATTGTATTGGTACTATACCTATGTATAAACCCATTCACGTTCCTTAGTATATCCACAACGGTGGAAGAAATATAACAATCTCTCACAGCCACATTCCAGTGGGCATGAGGATAGGTGGGGATAGTTTAAGGTAGAATCCTGGGATGGATTTATCAAGTGCTGGAAGTAAAATAGCCATACCTAAGCACTAACTAGGACAACAGCACAAGTAATAATGCAAAACTAACAATTTAAAAATGCGAGTCTCACTTAATGTCTTGACCGTAATGTAATTCAATAAAGTTTTCTAGTATTTCATCCATAAGAACGAGACATAACCATTATGATGATTCCACTAAAGAGGTATACTATAACACTAATATTGAAATTAAAATTAAAGGACAATTTTACCTATGATGGCTTAAAAAATACAAAAAAAAAATGCAAAAAAAAAAAAAGAAAATTAATAATGCTTCCGATTTTCCTTGGGCCTTGTTGGACCACCTTTATGCCTTACATCTCATTTAAACATAGCCTAGCTTGACTGTTTCTAGGTATCATACAGAGGATGATACTAGTTCATTGGTCTCCTCAGAGCAGGATAACCAAAAACAAATCCTAATAACCGTAGTCCTACGGGTGTGATAAGGGGGGAGGGGAGTTCTGCATTGGAAAACCTTATATAGGACTAATTAACTGCTGGAAATTGAACGAAACAGACTGAGCAGTAACTAATATCAAAGCACTATAAATGAGGATGAGGATGTTTAAAAACTGTGCAGTAGTACTTTCCTATGTACTCTTCTAGTGGGAACATGAGATTTGAATTGTGTAAGAGAATTTATCATATCCAATCTATAACAGTAACTTAACCCCATAATTTATATGATGTTGACAGTCTCTAATCAGTTTAACCAAAGCAGATGAGTAAAGTCGGTGTAAAGAGGCTAGAAAAGGCATCTTGTACTATGCAATAAACCCATTGAATGAGGAGATTATAAACAACCATGGATTAAACCAGTATACTCTCCAGGCTTGATTGTTAGCGTTGGTAAACACGGTTGCGCTGTGACCCGTGGTCCCTTCTGGCCCTTCTAGGTCGCGGTGATTTAGGTGAGCTTGTACCGTTGTGTTGTCTTCTTGTGGACATTGAAGACCTGTCGTCTGATGGAGATCTGCGATGACGGTGTCGGGTCTCCTGTGCCTCCATAGGCTCTTCGTGTTGTTGTTCTTTTTTAGTCGCAGATTGTCGGAATTCAGCGTACCAATTTGGGACTTCTGCTAGAGGAATGCCCATGGTGTTGCAAAAGGATGGTAGGTCCTCGGGCACTCTCACCAGAGCCGTGCGACCTTGAAATGTAGCTGAGAGCCCAAAGGGGAATTTCCACCTGTACAGAATATTTTTGGCACGTAGTGTGTCTAATAGGGGTTTTAGGTCTCTTCGGTTCTTCAGAGTAATGCCAGAAAGGTCTTGGTATATATGAATCTCCGCTGCCTCAAACATAATGTGAATCCTGTTTCTCGCTTTGTGAAGAATGTCTTCTTTAAAGTGGTTGTAAACCCTTACAAACCACTTTAACCTACAGGTAAGCCTAGATTAAGGCTTACCTGTAGGTCCAAGCAATATCTCCTAAACCTATATGGTTTAGGAGATATTTGCCTGAAAACGGGCACCGCTGTCTACGGCGCATGTGCCGTAGACAGCGGCGCGCAGGCGAACTGAACGCGGCAGTTCCAAAAATGGAGCTGCCGCATTTGTCGACTCCCGTGCGCATGCGCGGGAGTGACGTCATCGCGGCTTCGCCGAATGACAGCGGCGGAGCTGCGAGACGCCACCAGCAAGATGGATGCGGCGGACTACAGGGGAGAGCGCGACTTCGCTGGCTCCTGTGTCAGGTAAGTGACACATAATGAGCTACTATGCGATGCATAGTAGTCCATTATGCTTTACCTTTGCAGGGAAAAAAAGAGGAAGTAAACTCATCAGGGTTTACTTCCTCTTTAAGTTTATAATCAACCAAACAGATCACCACATCCCTTGGGGGATCATTCTCCCTGCCTTTAGGTTTGAGGGCCCTGTGAATTCTTTCCATTGCTATGTTTGTGTGCACTGGTCTGTCTAGCAGGTCACTGAATATAGTAGTAATGGCAGACAGTAAATGATCAGAATCCACAGCCTCTGGTAAACCTCTGACACGCAGATTATGTCTTCTTCCTCTGTTATCCAAATCTTCTGTGTGTCTTTGTATGTCTCTAAGCTGTAGTGTGTGAGCATCTATTTTATGGGACATTCTGTGCAGAATTGTATGATGCTGGGCAGCTGTGTTTTCTACCATCGTAACGAAAGAACGTCATCACATTCTGAACAATCGGATTTTCCCACAACTTTGTCTGACCGTGTGTATGCAACACCAGTTTAGGACAAAATCCGTCGTAAAAAATCCGCCGTATTTTGTTGTCGGAATGTCTGACGGTGTGTTACGGGGAATTAGTATTGAATTAGTTTATCGTGGTGATTACAAGTTTTTTTCGGTCTTTTGAAGTCCAAATAAGGAGAACCTGAGACAAATTTTGGTGAAATGACTCTGCACATCCCTACGCAGTGTGGATAACAATAGATTGCCTATAGGAAGAAGGTTGTCCTACATATGCACATATTGGATCAGGATCTTGGCGCGGTGGATCCCGCGCTCCTTGTTCAGTCCTCCATATTTTGGACATCTATGTGACAGATTTCTATACTTTGCGATTATCTGACACATCTCCTCCGTACATCTCCTGAGGGACATTCAGGCCGAGTCACATCTATGAGCGCATTTAATGACATGAGGAAAATGCATCCAAACTGTTTTTACTCCCCATATCACATCGATCGTTTACCTTCATGTTGTTTCTATATGTGAGATGGGGCTGCATTCAGAGTGAATGGCACATTTACATCACGTTTTTCTGTGTGCACCTACGCACACTCATAGATTTTAATTCATCATCAGAAGATAACTCCAGCCAGACAGCTGAACCCACATTTTGTATCATTCATAGAAAATTGTTGAGGGTATTTGTCACACAAAGCCCAGTGTTGTGATACGTTCGGCCAGTCCTGATATTCGGGGAACAGCTGGGACTTTCCTGGAGAGCAGCCATAACTCAGAGATCCCCGTGTTCCGCTCTGTAAACTCCGAGCTGACACCGGGAATGCCGTGCGCGGTAATAAATGATGTATTGGTGCCATTAAACAAGAGATCCTTGAAGGAAATTGTCAATAATTCTCCAATCCCCCGGACATCCCATCATTAGATGAGCCTACAAGCACATTGATTGCTTCTACGAGCAAAAACACCCCCACTTGTGATAGGAGGCCATGCCGTACCATGATGGTGGAGAGAAACCGGCACCTCGGCCTGTCAGTGTGCCCCGACATCCCACATTCTGAATGGAATAGTGGGGGGATTATCTCACCTCTCTATGGTAAATCTAGATAAGCCTTTTTAACCCTTCACCCCAAAAGAACCCTTCTGTCAGGGCTGGCTTAGCCCTTCCTTTTTTGGGCTGGCTGCTCAGCTTCCGGCTAATTGCCAGCTCTCATCTCTCTCCACAGTCACCCAGCTGTTCCTGATGATGCTCGTCTGACCTGCCTACTTAAAGTGGGGTACCCCCTAAAAAAAAAAAATTAAAAGTCAGCAGCTACAAATACTGCAGCTGCTGGCTTTTAATAATCGGACACTTACCTGTCCCGGGTTCCAGCGATGCGGGGGAACGAAGCCCCCCCCTCGCTCCCCGCTCCGCTCGCGGCGCCGTCATGCATACTGTGGGCACCCGGCTGTGGCTTCACAGCCGGGCACCCACTGCGCATGCGCGAGCGGCGCAGGGCGCCGTGATACGCCGTACAGTCACCTGGGACACGTGACAGGTCCCAGGTGAATGTGCGGCGCGAGGGGAAGTGATGTCACCAGCCCGGGCAATGAAGAAGGCAGACTACGAGGGACCCCCTAGCAACCGGTATTTAGAGGTGAGTAAAAAATTTTTTTTTTGCCAATTATTTTTTTTTGATTTTTTTTAAGATTTTTAAGTGGTTTTATTTTTTGGGGGGCAACTCCACTTTAAAGCTGTAAAGCTCACTTCATATTTGCCTTCGCCTTGGTCACATCACAAGAAACCATCTCCTGCGGTTCTGTTTAAAGACTGGCTTGCTGACATCCCTTCTGGCTTCTTATCCTGCTTGCTGTTGCTCTACTTGGATCCCTGACTTCTGGCCTGGCTGACTACCCGATCTGGTTATTGAACTTTGGCCTGGCTGACTACTCGATACGGTTACTAGACTCTGGCTATGCTTTGACTACGCTTTTTCTATTTACCTTTTTATTTTTATTTAATAAACAAGTGCGATTTCATTGTACTTCTGTCTCGGTCTGATTCATGGTTTCTGACACCTTCAAATTATGTTCAGGTCTACAGGGACCCAACCCCCCCACCAGTAAGAATGCTCCTTACATTGGTGGTCAGTGGGAAGAACGTTCCTCTTAAAGACTGCTAAAAAAGATCATTATTGTCATACAACTGACTCCAGAAATCTGCAAACATCATCAAATGGGGGGACAATAAACCATGGTTCAAGGCATTGGTCACATACACTAATCAGCCATCATTTTATAACTAACCACCCACCTAATATTGGGTAGGTCCCCTTTTCCTGTCCCGTCTAGGCATGCACTCCACAAGCCCTCTGACGGTGCATTGTGATATCTGGCATCAAGCTGTCACTAGCAGATCCTTTAAGTCAGTGGTCATCAACCCTCTCCTCAGGGACCACTAACAGGCCAGGTTTGCAAGATAACTGAAATACATCATAGGTGATATAATTTGCTGCTCAGTGATTGCAGTATTCTAATCTGCATCTCCCCAAGGTAATACATAAAACCAGGCCTGTTAGTGGGAGGTGGAACCTCCATGGATCAGACCTGTTTTTCCAGCATGTCCCACAAACCTTGATTGTATTGAGATCTGGAGAATTTGTAGGCCAAGACAACACCTCAGACTCATTTTTGTGTTCCTCAAACCAATTTTGAATTCATCAGACCAGGCCACCTTCCTTAATTGCTCCGTGCTCCAGTTCTGATGCTCATATGTCCATTGTAGTTGCTTTTGGCTGTGGAAACGAGTCAGCATGGGCACCTGACTGGTCTGCAACTACACCGCCCCATACACAACAACTTGCAAAGCTCTGTGTTTTCTGACACCTTTCTATCAGAATCAGGATTCACATGTCGGCATTTCATCCCCACCTCTATTAATGAGCCTTCCCCCCACCTTTATCAATGAATCTTCTCTCCCCACCTCCATCAACAAGCCTCCCCACCCCCATCAAGGAGCCTCCCCCCACCTCCACCAATGAGCCTTCCCTCCCCACCTCCATCAATGAGCCTTCCCTCCCTACCTCCATCAATGAGCCTTCCCCAACCTCCATAAATGAGCCTTCCCCCACCTCCATCAAAGCGCCTTAATCTCCCCCACCTCCATCAGTGAGCCTTCCCCTCCCTACCTCCATCAATGAACTTCCCCAACCCCATCAATGAGCCTCCTCCCCACCCCCATCAACCCCCAACTCCATCAGTGAGTGTTCCCTCCCCACCTCCATCAATGAGCATTCCCTCCCCACCTCCATCAATAAACCTTCCCCCTCACCTACACCAATGAGACTTGCCTTCCCTCCCCCTACCTCCATCAGTGAGCCTTCACCTCCCCACCTCCATCAATAAACCTCCCCGCCACCTCCACCAATGAGCCTCCCCTCCCCAAATCCATTAATGAGCCTTCCCCCTACCACCCTCATCAATGAGCCATCCCCCCACCCCCATCAATAAGCCTCCCCCACCTCCATTAATGAGACTTCCTTTCCACTTCCATCAATGAATGTTCCCTCCCCACCTCCATCAATGAGCCTTCCCTCCCCAACCCCATCAATAAGACTTCCTTCCCCACCTCCATCAATGAGCCTTCCCTCCCCCCACCTCCATCAATGAGCCTCCCACCACCTCCATCAATGAGTCTTCCCTCCCCGCCTCCATTAATGAGCCTTCCCTCCCCGCCTCCATCAATGAGCCTTCCCTCCCCACCTCCATCAATGAGCCTTCCCTCCCCACCTCCATCAGTGAGCCTTCCCCTCCCCACCTCCATCAATAAACCTCCCCACCACCTCCACCAATGAGCCTCCCCTCCTCAAATCCATTAATGAGCCTTCCCCCTACCACCCTCATCAATGAGCCTTCCCCCCATCCCCATCAATAAGCCTCCCCCACCTCCATTAATGAGACTTTCTTTCCACCTCCGTCAATGAATGTTCCCTCCCCACCTCCATAAATGAGCCTTCCCTCCCCAACCCCATCAATAAGACTTCCCTCCCCACCTCCATCAACGAGCCTTCCCTCCCCCTACCTCCATCAATGAGCCTCCCACCACCTCCATCAATGAGCCTTCACTCCCTGCCTCCATTAATGAGCCTTCCCTCCCCACCTCCATCAGTGAGCCTTCCCCTCCCAACCTCCATCAATGAGTCTTCCATTCCCTACTTCCATCAATGAGTCTTCCCTCCCCCACCTCCATCAATGAGTCTTCCCTCCCCCACCTCCATCAATGAGCCTTCCTTCCCCTCACCTCCATCAGTGAGCCTTCCTTCCCCTCACCTCCATCAATGAGCCTCCCACTGTTTCCATCAATGAGCCTTCGCTCCCCACCTCCATCAATGAGCCTTCCCTCCCCACCTCCATCAATGAGCATTCCCCCCACCTCCATCAGTGAGACTTCCCCTCCCCACCTCCATCAATGAGTCTTCCCTCCCCCACCTCCATCAATGAGCCTTCCTTCCCCTCACCTCCATCAGTGAGCCTTCCCCTCCCCACCTACATTATTAAACCTTCCCCCCCCCCACCTCCATCAATGAGCCTCCCCACCCCACCTCCATCAATGAGCCATCCCGCCCACCTCCACCAATGAGCCTTCCCTCCCCACCTCCATCAATGAGCCTTCTCTCCCCACCACCACTGAAGAGCCTTCCCTCCCCCCACCTCCATGAGCCTTCCCTCCCCACCTCCATTAATGAGCCTTCCCTCCCCACCTCCATCAATGAGCCTTCCCTCCCCACCTCCATCAATGAGCCTTCCCTCCCCACCTCCACCAATGAGCCTTCCCTCCCCACCTCCATCAATGAGCCTTCTCTCCCCACCACCACCGAAGAGCCTTCCCTCCCCCAACCTCCATGAGCCTTCCCTTCCCACCTCCATGAGCCTTCCCTTCCCACCTCCATTAATGAGCCTTCCCTCCCCACCTCCATCAATGAGCCTTCCCTCCCCACCTCCATCAATGAGCCTTCCCTCCCCACCTCCACCAATGAGCCTTCCCTCCCCACCTCCATCAATGAGCCTTCTCTCCCCACCACCACCACCGAAGAGCCTTCCCTCCCCCAACCTCCATGAGCCTTCCCTTCCCACCTCCATGAGCCTTCCCTTCCCACCTCCATTAATGAGCCTTCCCTCCCCACCTCCATCAATGAGCCTTCCCTCCCCACCTCCATCAATGAGCCTTCCCTCCCCACCTCCATCAATGAGCCTTCCCTCCCCACTTCCATCAATGAGCCTTCCCTCCCCACCTCCATCAATGAGCAGCCTCATTTGGAAACAATAATTTGTTATGTATTGCTAAATGCACATAAAAGTGCACAGGTGTGAAGCCAGCCTTGGTGAGTGCAAGGCCTGGGGACAACATTAATCTCAGCTGGGGGCCCCATTGACACTACATAAGGCCCAGCTGAGTGCCAGTACTGCCATGGACTGTGCTATGGTCCCATGTTCCCATCTTAAGGAGGCTCCGCCTTCGGGTTTCCTTTCAGGTAGATTGTGTTGTAGTTTCCTGAAAAGCAAAATATCTAGAAGGTGTGTTTACAGCCAGATCTGCTCAGGTTTGGTTGATATGAGCATCACAGACACTCCCTCCTGCATTACTAATCCTCTGCTCTGATTGAATGTTTTCTTAGGTGAGCCCCTTCCATGGATTTCCAGAGTCCTCAGAAGTTCTGATGGCATCTCAGAAGCTGATCCGGGAACACAGCGAGATGTGTGGCCCGTCCAATCACATCCTCAGGCAGGTAAAGCAAACAGATTATTCAGAAACTCAATGTATAGTGTTGTACAGGTGTTTTTTCTTCATTATAGTCAGTGTGATGGACCCCCATACTGTAGAGGAGTATGTCCGCCCTATAAGCTTCCCTTTGCCGGTAACAGCATGATCCAAGACTCCTCAGCCCACCCATTCACTTATTGAGACATCAAGGTGGATAAAAGCATAAAACTTCATTAAAGAACATAGAGACACAGGGCTGGGTAACCTGTATATCCAATCACATGAGGAACAAGTAAATTTATACTTATCAACACATCTACAGTGCCTTGCGAAAATATTCGGCCCCCTTGAACTTTTCAACCTTTTGCCACATTTCAGGCTTCAAACATAAAGATATAAAATGTTTATTTTTTGTGAAGAATCACCATCAAGTGGGACACAATTGTGAAGTGGAACGAAATCTATTGGATTTTTGAAACTTTTTTAACTAATAAAAAAATGAAAAGTGGGGCGTGCAAAATGATTCGGCCCCCTTGCGTTAATACTTTGTAGAGCCACCTTTTGCTGCGATTACAGCGGCAAGTGGCTTGGGGTGTCTCTATCAGTTTTGCACATCGAGAGACTGAAATTCTTGCCCATTCTTCCTTGCAAAACAGCTGGAGCTCAGTGAGGTTGGATGGAGAGCGTTTGTGAACAGCAGTTTTCAGCTCTTTCCACAGATTCTCGATTGGATTCAGGTCTGGACTTTGACTTGGCCATTCTAACACCTGGATACGTTTATTTGTGAACCATTCCTTTGTAGATTTTGCTGTATGTTTGGGATCATTGTCTTGTTGGAAGATAAATCTCCGTCCCAGTTTCAGGTCTTTTGCAGACTCCAACAGGTTTTCATCCAGAATGGTCCTGTATTTGGCTGCATCCATCTTCTCCTCAATTTTAACCATCTTCCCTGTCCCTGCTGAAGAAAAGCAGGCCCAAACCATGATGCTGCCACCACCATGTGTGACAGTGGGGATGGTGTGTTGAGGGTGATGAGCTGTGTTGCTTTTACGCCAAACATATCATTTTGCATTGTTTGGTGTGTCTCCCAGGTGGCTTGTGGCAAACTTTAGACGAGACTTTTTATGGATATCTTTGAGAAATGGCTTTCTTCTTGCCACTCTTCCATAAAGGCCAGATTTGTGCAGTGTACGACTGATTGTTGTCCTATGGACAGGCTCTCCCACCTCAGCTGTAGTTCTCTGCAGTTCATCCAGAGTGATCATGGGCCTCTTGGCTGCCTCTCTGATCAGTCTTCTCCTTGTCTGAGCTGAAAGTTTAGAGGGACGGCCAAGTCTTGGTAGATTTGCAGTGGTCTGATACTCCATTTCAAAATGATCGCTTGCACAGTGCTCCTTGGGATGTTTAAAGCTTGGGAAATCTTTTTGTATCCAAATCTGGCTTTAAACTTCTCCACAACAGTATTACGGACCTGCCTGGTGTGTTCCTTGGTCTTCATGATGCTCTCTGCGCTTTCAACAGAACCCTGAGACTATCACAGAGCAGGTGCATTTATACAGAGACTTGATTACACACAGGTGGATTCTATTTATCACCATCAGTCATTTAGGACAACATTGGATCATTCAGAGATCCTTGCTGAACTTCTGGAGTGAGTTTGCTGCACTGAAAGTAAAGGGGCCGAATAATTTTGCACGCACCACTTTTCAGTTTTTTATTTGCTAAAAAAGTTCAAAATATCCAATAGATTTCGTTCCACTTCACAATTGTGTCCCACTTGTTGGTGATTCTTCACAAAAATTTAAAATTTTATATCTCAGAGTTAAAGAACACAATTTATAAAATCAGAATTCTTTTCTCCGGTCTGGGAAAGTCCAGACAGTGAAAAGCAAGTCAGTCAGTGATGATTTACAGTTATTGCCCCTTTAACAAGAATCAGAGCTGCAAGTGTTGGTTGATGTTGGTCAGAAGGGGTCGGAGTTCCTTTCACATCTTCATCCTGTTTTTGGACAATCCGCATGTGCCTTGACACCTTCCATGGTGATTAGATGAAGGGGTTGGGGCTCCTTGTGTGGGTATAAATGTTGGGGGATCTTCCTGACACTCGTGCAACTGAAGAAGTGTCATGGATGAGCTGTAATTCCTTGTGCATTGCTATGGCTGGAAATCTAAGCACAGTACTGCGCATGCATCAGTCAGACATAGAACCAGACCTCAAGATTGCAGCCCCCACTACCAATCTACTGGCCAGACAGCAATAGTGGCCCCTACTGTGAATAACACTGACCAGGAAGACACGAGGGTTCCTTATGTGCACAATGCCAGCCAGGAATGATGCCAGGGGCCCCTACTGTGCACAATGCCATCCAGGAACAATGCCAAGGGCCCCTTCTGTGCACAATGCCATCCAGGAACAATTCCAAGGGCCCCTTTTGTGCACAGTGCCATCCAGGAACAATGCCAAGGGCCCCTTCTGTGCACAATGCCATCCAGGAACAATGCCAAGGGCCCCTTTTGTGCACAGTGCCATCCAGGAACAATGCCAAGGGCCCCTTCTGTGCACAATGCTGTCCAGGAACGTTGCCAGGGGCCCCTACTGTGCACAATGCCATCCAGGGATGATGACAGGGCCCCTATTGTGCACAATGCTGTCCAGGACGATGCCAGGGGCCCCTACTGTCCACAATGCCATCCAGGAACAATGCCAAGGGCCCCTTTTGTGCACAGTGCCATCCAGGAACAATGCCAAGGGCCCCTTCTGTGCACAATGCCATCCAGGAACAATGCCAAGGGCCCCTTTTGTGCACAGTGCCATCCAGGAACAATGCCAAGGGCCCCTTCTGTGCACAGTGCCATCCAAAAACAATGCCAGGGGCCCCTACTGTGCACAATGCCATCCAGGAACAATGCCAGGGGCCCCTTTTGTGCACAATACCATGAGCCTGGACTGTGCACAATGCTGTCCAGGAACGTTACCAGGGGCCCCTACTGTGCACAATGCCATCCAGGGATGATGACAAGGCCCCTATTGTGCACAATGCTGTCCAGGAACGATGCCAGGGGCCCCAACTGTCCACAATGCCGGCCAGAAACAATGCCAGGAACAATGACAGGGGCCCTACTTTTGTACAGAGGGGTATAAAGGCATCAACATGTAAAGTTTAAGAATACTTTGTCACAGAGTTGTGTGTTGGAAAAGGGATGTGACAGCCCAGCACCCAGCTTGGGTGCTGTGCTTCCATTAGTATACAGCTTCCTCCAGTCTGGAACTGGGTAACATAGCGGCATATTGCACCCAAGATACTAAATGGGACGCGCTCAGATGCAAAACTGGAACTCTGTATTGAAAACTTATACAGAATTTATATCTTACACCAGATGACATGAGCCTGATCACATTATTATATGCAAAGGGAACAGTATGCAGGAATATAAATACCATAACTAAGGAACAGCCGACAGATAATATATGCTACTCCCCCTCTAGGAACCAATAGCCGACAGTGATATAATTAACATGAGCTAATTTACTGATCACCTAGATCATCCTAGGAGACCAGACCATTCGGCACCTACAGCCCTGAATACAAATTGCAATACACATTATTACACGTATAAACACATAAATGAGAAGACAGACAGAAACAATAGGGGATCCAATTAACAATGGGAGAAATACACTTGACACGTAATGCCGAAACTAATATGCCGTTTTATTGATATCTCATTTGTTTGCTCTCACAGGAGCAGACGGTGGAGCTGATCCCGGTTACACATGTGCAGTATGAATACAGAGGGAGGAGCCTGTCATCCCACGTGTACGGTCGGGAACGCAGAGTATATGCCAAGCACCACACTCCCAGCCTGTCCTGTGGCTGCGCAGTCATGTGATGGACTGACTGACCTTCTAGCATACTTCTCGGAGACTGCTGTAAAACCTGCCAATACCTCGGAATATGATTGAACTCTCTGCTATCATTACTCCTGGTCTCCTCAGGGGGGGAGCTTATAGTGCATTGTTGGGATTATGCCCCATGTGGACACAACTCTGCAGAGCGACATTTTTTTTTATTCTTTCACTATAAAGATAAATTGTAATGAAGACACTTCACATCGCAATATAACCGCAAACAATAATAAACTCTGAGGGCCCATTCACAATCTTGGTATGGTGACAAATTCACTATGGGGGTATAATGACACATTCACATGATGGGGGTATGGTGACACATTTACACTATGGAGGTATGGTGACACATTCACACTATGGAGGTATGGTGACACATTCACACGATGGGGGTATGGTGACACATTCACACTATGGGGGTATGGTGACACATTCACACTATGGAGGCATGGTGACACATTCACACGATAGGGGTATGGTGACACATTCACACTATGGAGGTATGGTGACACATTCACACTATGGAGGTATGGTGACACATTCACACGATGGGGGTATGGTGACACATTCACACTATGGAGGTATGGTGACACATTCACACTATGGAAGTATGGTGACACATTCACACAATGGGGGTATGGTGACACATTCACACTATGGAGGTATGATGACACATTCACACTATGGGGTATGGTGACACATTCACACTATGGAGGTATGGTGACACATTCACACTATGGAGGTATGGTGACACATTCACACTATGGAGGTATGGTGACACATTCACACGATGGGGGTATGGTGACACATTCACACTATGGGGGTATGGTGACACATTCACACTATGGAGGCATGGTGACACATTCACACGATAGGGGTATGGTGACACATTCACACTATGGAGGTATGGTGACACATTCACACTATGGAGGTATGGAGACACATTCACACGATGGGGGTATGGTGACACATTCACACTATGGAGGTATGGTGACACATTCACACTATGGAAGTATGGTGACACATTCACACAATGGGGGTATGGTGACACATTCACACTATGGAGGTATGATGACACATTCACACTATGGGGTATGGTGACACATTCACACTATGGAGGTATGATGACACATTCACACTATGGGGTATGGTGACACATTCACACTATGGAGGTATGGTGACACATTCACACTATGGAGGTATGGTGACACATTCACACTATGGAGGTATGGTGACACATTCACACGATGGGGGTATGGTGACACATTCACACTATGGGGGTATGGTGACACATTCACACTATGGAGGCATGGTGACACATTCACACGATAGGGGTATGGTGACACATTCACACTATGGAGGTATGGTGACACATTCACACTATGGAGGTATGATGACACATTCACACTATGGGGTATGGTGACACATTCACACTATGGAGGTATGGTGACACATTCACACTATGGGTTATATGGTGACACATTCACACTATGGAGGTATGGTGACACATTCACACTATGGGGTATGGTGACACATTCACACTATGGAGGTATGATGACACATTCACACTATGGGGTATGGTGACACATTCACACTATGGAGGTATGGTGACACATTCACACTATGGAGGTATGGTGACACATTCACACTATGGAGGTATGGTGACACATTCACACTATGGGGGTATGGTGAAACATTCACACTATGGAGGCATGGTGACACATTCACACGATAGGGGTATGGTGACACATTCACACTATGGAGGTATGGTGACACATTCACACTATGGAGGTATGGTGACACATTCACACGATGGGGGTATGGTGACACATTCACACTATGGAGGTATGGTGACACATTCACACTATGGAAGTATGGTGACACATTCACACAATGGGGGTATGGTGACACATTCACACTATGGAGGTATGATGACACATTCACACTATGGGGTATGGTGACACATTCACACTATGGAGGTATGGTGACACATTCACACTATGGAGGTATGGTGACACATTCACACTATGGAGGTATGGTGACACATTCACACGATGGGGGTATGGTGACACATTCACACTATGGGGGTATGGTGACACATTCACACTATGGAGGCATGGTGACACATTCACACGATAGGGGTATGGTGACACATTCACACTATGGAGGTATGGTGACACATTCACACGATGGGGGTATGGTGACACATTCACACTATGGAGGTATGGTGACACATTCACACTATGGAAGTATGGTGACACATTCACACAATGGGGGTATGGTGACACATTCACACTATGGAGGTATGATGACACATTCACACTATGGGGTATGGTGACACATTCACACTATGGAGGTATGATGACACATTCACACTATGGGGTATGGTGACACATTCACACTATGGAGGTATGGTGACACATTCACACTATGGAGGTATGGTGACACATTCACACTATGGAGGTATGGTGACACATTCACACGATGGGGGTATGGTGACACATTCACACTATGGGGGTATGGTGACACATTCACACTATGGAGGCATGGTGACACATTCACACGATAGGGGTATGGTGACACATTCACACTATGGAGGTATGGTGACACATTCACACTATGGAGGTATGATGACACATTCACACTATGGGGTATGGTGACACATTCACACTATGGAGGTATGGTGACACATTCACACTATGGGGTATGGTGACACATTCACACTATGGAGGTATGGTGACACATTCACACTATGGAGGTATGGTGACACATTCACACTATGGAGGTATGGTGACACATTCACACTATGGGTTATATGGTGACACATTCACACTATGGAGGTATGGTGACACATTCACACTATGGAGGTATGGTGACACATTCACACTATGGAGGTATGGTGACACATTCACACGATGGGGGTATGGTGACACATTCACACGATGGGGGTATGGTGACACATTCACACGATGGAGGCATGGTGACACATTCACACGATGGGGGTATGGTGACACATTCACACAATGGGGGTATGGTGACACATTCACACTATGGGTTATATGGTGACACATTCACACTATGGGTTATATGGTGACACATTCACACTATGGGTTATATGGTGACACATTCACACTATGGAGGTATGGTGACACATTCACACTATGGAGGTATGGTGACACATTCACACTATGGAGGTATGGTGACACATTCACACTATGGAGGTATGGTGACACATTCACACTATGGGGGTATGGTGACACATTCACACTATGGAGGCATGGTGACACATTCACACGATAGGGGTATGGTGACACATTCACACTATGGAGGTATGGTGACACATTCACACTGATGTACATGGATGTGTGTTGTGGCTCAGTGGAATGTGTGGCAATGTACTAACGTGCTCTGGTGATCCTTTCATCACTGATCATTCCTTCTCTCCTCCTTCCCCAGTGATTACTCCCCCTCAGTGATCCCTCCTCTTCCTCTTATGATCGCTCCTCCTCTTGTGATCATTACTCTTCCTCCAGTGATTGCTTCTCCTTCTCCAGTGATTACCCCCCAGTGATCACTCCTCCTCCTCCTGTGATCGCTCCTCCTCCTCCAGTGATCGCTCCTCCTTCTCCAGTGATTACTCCTCCTCCAGTGTTTGCTCCTCCCCCTCCTGTGATCGCTCCTCTTCCTCCAGTGATCACTCCTCCAGTGATCACTCCTGCTTCTCCAGTGATCGCTCCTCCTCCTCCAGTGATTGCTCCTCCTTCACCTGTGATCACTCCTCCTTCTCCAGTGATTACTTTTCCCCTTCCAGTGATCACTTCTCCTTTTCCAGTGATCATTCCTCCTCCTCCTGTGATTACTCCTCCTTAAGTGATCGCTCTTCCTCCTCTTTTGATAGCTCCTCCTTCTTCAGTGATCACTGTTCCTCCTCCTCCTGTGATCACTCCTCCTTCTCCAGTGATTACGCCTCCTTCCCCAGTAATTACTCTTCCTCCAGTGATCGCTTCTTCTCCTCCTGTGATTGCTCCTCCTTCTCCTATAATTACTCCTCCCCCAGTGATCGCTCCTCCTTCCCCAGTAATTACTCTTCCTCCAGTGATCGCTTCTTCTCCTCCTGTGATTGCTCCTCCTTCTCCTATAATTACTCCTCCCCCAGTGATCGCTCCTCCTTCTCCAGTGATTACTCTTCCTCCAGCAATCGGTCCTCCTCCAGTTATCGCTTCTCGTCCTCCTGTGATTACTCTTCCTCCAGTATTCACTCCTCCTGTCATCCCCCTCCTTCTCCAGTGATTACCCCCCCCCCCCCCAGTGATTGCTCCTGCTCCTGTAATCGCTCCTCCTCCTCTAGTGATCGCTCCTCCTTCTCCAGTGACCACTCCTCCTTCTCCAGTAATTACTCCTCCTCCAGTGTTTGCTCCTCCCCCTCTTGTGATCGCTCCTCCTCATCCAGTGATCGCTCCTCCTTCTGCAGTGATCACTCCTCCTTCTCCAGTGATTACTCCTTCAGTGATCGCTCCTCCTTCACCTGTGATCACTCCTCCTTCTCCAGTAATTACTCTTCCCCCTCCAGTGATCACTCTTCTTTCTCCAGTGATTACTTCTCCTCCAGTGATCGCTCCTGCTTCTCCAGTGATTGCTCCTCCTCCTCCAGTGATCACTCCTCCTTCACCTGTGATCACTTCTCCTTCTCCAGTGATTACTCCTCCTTAAGTGATCGCTCCTCCTCCTCTTTTGATCGCTCCTCCTTCTCCAGTGATTACTCCTCCTTAAGTGATTACTCCTCCTTCCCCAGTAATTACTCTTCCTCCAGTGATCGGTCCTCCTCCTCCTGTGATTGCTCCTCCTTCTCCAATTTTTACTCCTCCTCCAGTGATCGCTCCTCCTTTTCCAGGGATTACTCCTTCTTCTCCAGTGATCACTCCTCCAGTGATCGCTCATCCTTCACCTGTGATTACTCCTCCAGTGATCTCTCCTGCTTCTCCAGTGATCGCTCCTCCTCCTCCAGTGATCACTCCTCTTTCACCTGTGATCACTCCTCCTTCTCCAGTGATCACTTCGCCTTTTCCAGTGATCATTCCTCCTCCTCCTGTGATTACTCCTCCTTAAGTGATCGCTCCTCCTCCTCTTTTGATAGCTCCTCCTTCTCCAGTGATCACTGTTCCTCCTCCTCCAGTGATTACTCCTCCTTCCCCAGTAATTACTCCTCCTCCAGTGATTACTCTTCCTCCAGTGATCACTCCTTCTCCTCCTGTGATTGCTCCTCCTTCTCCTATTATTACTCCTCCTCCAGTGATCACTCCTCTTTCTCCAGTGATTACTCTTCCTCCAGCAATCAACCCTCCTCCAGTTATCACTTCTCCTCCTCCTGTGATTACTCTTCCTCCAGTGTTCGCTCCTCCTGTGATCCCCCTCCTTCTCCAGTGATAACCCCCCCCAGTGATTGCTCCTGCTCCTGTAATCGCTCCTCCTCCTCTAGTGATCGCTCCTCCTTCTCCAGTGATCACTCCTCCTTCTCCAGTAATTACTCCTCCTCCAGTGTTTGCTCCTCCCCTCCTGTGATTGCTCCTCTTCCTCCAGTGATCGCTCCTCCTTCTGCAGTGATCACTCCTCCTTCTCCAGTGATTACTCCTTCAGTGATCGCTCCTCCTTCACCTGCAATCACTCCTCCTTCACCAGCAATTACTCTTCCACCTCCAGTGATCACTCTTCTTTCTCCAGTGATTACTCCTCCTCCAGTGATTGCTCCTCCTTCTCCAGTGATTACTCCTCCTCCAGTGATCGCTCCTGCTTCTCCAGTGATTGCTCCTCCTCCTCCAGTGATCACTCCTCCTTCGCCTGTGATCACTTCTCCTTCTCCCGTGATTACTTTTCCCCCTCCAGTGATCGCTCCTCCTTTTCCAGTGATCACTCCTCCTCCTCCTGTGATTACTCCTCCTTAAGTGATCGCTCCTCCTCCTCTTTTGATCGCTCCTCCTTCTCCAGTGATCATTCTTCCTCCTCCTCCTGTGATCACTCCTCCTTCTCCAGTGATTACTCCTCCTTAAGTGATTACTCCTCCTCCTCTTGTGATCGCTCCTCCTTCTCCAGTGATTACTCCTCCTTCCCCAGTAATTACTCTTCCTCCAGTGATCGGTCCTCCTCCTCCTGTGATTGCTCCTCCTTCTCCAATTATTACTCCTCCTCCAGTGATCACTCCTCCTTCTCCAGTGATTACTCTTTCTCCAGCAATCGCTCCTCCTCCAGTGATCGCTCCTCCTTCTCCATTGATTACTCCTCCTCCAGTTATCGCTTCTCCTCCTCCTGTGATTACTCTTCCTCCAGTGCTCGCTCCTCCTGTGATCCCCTTCCTTCTCCAGTGATTACCCCCCTAGTGATCGCTCCTCCTCCTCCTGTGATCACTCCTTTCTCTCCAGTGATCACGCCTCCTTCTCCAGTGATTTCTCCCCCTCCAGTGATCGCTCCTCCTCCTCCTGTGATTACTCCTCCTCCAGTGATCGCTCCTCCTCCTGTGATCGCTCCTCCTCCTCCAGTGATCATTACTCTTCCTCCGGTTATCACTTCTCCTTCTCCAGTGATTACTCTTCCTCCAGTGATTACTCCTCCTCCAGTGATTGCTCCTCCTTCTCTTGTGATCACTCCTCCTTCTCCAGTGATCACTCTTCCTCCTGTGACTAATCCTCCTCCTCCAGTGATCATTACTCCTCCTCCAGTGATCGCTCCTGCTTCTCCAATGATTACTCCTCCTCCATTGATCACTCCTCCTTCTCCAATGATTACTCCTCCTCCATTGATCGCTCTTCCTTCTCCAATGATTACTCCTCCTCCTGTGATCGCTCCTCCTTCTCCAATAATTACTCTCCCCTCAGTGATCGCTCCTCCTCCTCTTGTGATCACTCTTCCTCCTCCTGTGATTGCTCCTCCTCCAGTGATCATTACTCTTCCTTCAGTTATCGCTTCTCCTTCTCCAGTGATTACTCCTCCTCCAGTGATCGCTCCTCCTATGATTGCTCCTGCTTCTCCAATGATTACTCCTCCTCCATTGATCACGCCTCCTTCTCCAATGATTACTCCTCCTCCATTGATCACTCTTCCTTCTCCAATGATTACTCCTCTTCCTGTGATCGCTCCTCCTTCTCCAATAATTACTCTCCCCTCAGTGATCGCTCCTCCTCCTCTTGTGATCACTCCTCCTCCTCCTGTGATTGCTCCTCCTCCAGTGATCATTACTCTTCCTCCAGTTATCGCTTCTCCTTCTCCAGTGATTACTCTTCCTCCAGTGATCGCTCCTCCTTCTCCAATGATTACTCCTCCTCCAGTGATTGCTCCTCCTCCTCCTCTGATCACTCCTCCTTCTCCAGTGATCACTCCTTCTCCTCCTCCTGTGACTAATCCTCCTCCTCCAGTGATCGCTCCTCCTCCTCCTGTGATCGCTCCTGCTTCTCCAATGATTACTCCTCCTCCATTGATCGCTCCTCCTTCTCCAGTGATTACTCCACCTCCAGTAATCACTCCTCCTCATGTGATCGCCCCTCCTCCTCCTGTGATTGCTACTCCTCTTCCAGTGATCATTACTCTTCCTCCAGTTATCGCTTCTCCTTCTCCAGTGATTACTCCTCCTCCAGTGACTGCTCCTCCTTCTCCTGTGATCACTCCTCCTTCTCCAGTGATCACTCTTCCTCCTGTGACTAATCGTCCTCCTCCAGTGATCATTACTCCTCCTCCAGTGACCGCTCCTGCTTCTCCAATGATTACTCCTCCTCCATTGATCACTCCTCCTTCTCCAATGATTACTCCTCCTCCATTGATCGCTCTTCCTTCTCCAATGATTACTCCTCCTCCTGTGATCGCTCCTCCTTCTCCAATAATTACTCTCCCCTCAGTGATCGCTCCTCCTCCTCTTGTGATCACTCTTCCTCCTCCTGTGATTGCTCCTCCTCCAGTGATCATTACTCTTCCTTCAGTTATCGCTTCTCCTTCTCCAGTGATTACTCCTCCTCCAGTGATCGCTCCTCCTATGATTGCTCCTGCTTCTCCAATGATTACTCCTCCTCCATTGATCACGCCTCCTTCTCCAATGATTACTCCTCCTCCATTGATCACTCTTCCTTCTCCAATGATTACTCCTCTTCCTGTGATCGCTCCTCCTTCTCCAATAATTACTCTCCCCTCAGTGATCGCTCCTCCTCCTCTTGTAATCGCTCCTCCTCCTCCTGTGATTGCTCCTCCTCCAGTGATCATTACTCTTCCTCCAGTTATCGCTTCTCCTTCTCCAGTGATTACTCTTCCTCCAGTGATCGCTCCTCCTTTTCCAATGATTACTCCTCCTCCAGTGATTGCTCCTCCTCCTCCTCTGATCACTCCTCCTTCTCCAGTGATCACTCCTTCTCCTCCTCCTGTGACTAATCCTCCTCCTCCAGTGATCGCTCCTCCTCCTCCTGTGATCGCTCCTGCTTCTCCAATGATTACTCCTCCTCCATTGATCGCTCCTCCTTCTCCAGTGATTAATCCACCTCCAGTGATCACTCCTCCTCCTGTGATTGCTACTCCTCTTCCAGTGATCATTACTCTTCCTCCAGTTATCACTTCTCTTTCTCCAGTGATTACTCCTCCTCCAGTGACTGCTCCTCCTTCTCCTGTGATCACTCCTCCTTCTCCAGTGTTCACTCCTCCTACTCCTCCTGTGACTAATCCTCCTCCTCCAGTGATCCTTACTCTTCCCCCAGTGATCGCTCCTCCTCCTCCTGTGATCGCTCCTGCTTCTCCAATGATTACTCCTCCTCCATTGATCGCTCCTCCTTCTCCAATGATTACTCCTCCTCCATTGATCGCGCTTCCTTCTCCAATGATTACTCCTTCTCCATTGATCGCTCTTCCTTCTCCAATGATTACTCCTCCTCCTGTGATCGCTCCTCCTTCTCCAATAATTACTCTCCCCTCAGTGATCGTTCCTTGTCCTCTTGTGATCGCTCCTCCTCCTCCTTTGATCGCTCCTCCTCCAGTGATCATTACTCTTTCTCCAGTTATCGCTTCTCCTTCTCCAGTGATTATTCTTCCTCCAGTGATCGCTCCTCCTTCTCAAGTGATTACTCCTCCTCCAGTGATTGCTCCTCCTCCTCCTGTGATCACTCCTCCTTTTCCAGTGATCACTCCTCCTCCTCCTGTGATTAATCCTCCTCCTCCAGTGATCATTACTCCTCCTCCATTGATCGCTCCTCCTCCTCCTGTCATCACTCCTGCTTCTCCATTGATTACTCCTCCTCCATTGATTGCTCCTCCTTCTCCAATGTTTACTCTTCCTCCATTGATCACTCTTCCTTCTCCAATAATTACTCTTCCCTCAGTGATCGCTCCTCCTCCTCATGTGATCGCAACTCCTTCTCCAGCCATCACGCCTCCTTCTCGAGTGGTTACTCCTCCTCCAGTGATCACTCCTCCTCCTCCAGTGATTACTCTTACTCCAGTGATCGCTCTTCCTTCTCCAGTGATTACTCCTTCTTCTCCAGTGATCGCTCCTCCTTCTCCAGTAATTAATCCCCCCTCAGTGATCGCTCCTTCTTCTCCAATGATTATTCCTCCTCCTGTGATCGCTCCTCCTTCTCCAATGATTACTTCTCCTCCTGTGATCTCTCCTCCTTTTACAGTGATTACTCCTCCTCCAGTGATTGCTCCTCCTCCTCCTGTGATCACTCCTCCTTTTCCAGTGATCACTCCTCCTCCTGTGACTAACCCTTCTCTTCCAGTGATCATTACTCCTCCTCCATTGATCGCTCCTCCTCCTCCTGTCATCGCTCCTGCTTCTCCAATGATTACTCCTCCTCCATTGATCACTCCTCCTTCTCCAATGATTACTCCTCCTCCATTGATCGCCCTTCCTTCTCCAGTAATTAATCCCCCCTCAGTGATCGCTCCATCTTCTCCAATGATTACTCCTCCTCCTGTGATCGCTCCTCCTTCTCCAACGATTACTCCTCTTCCTGTGATCTCGCCTCCTTCTCCAATGATCACTCCTCCTCCTGTGATCGCTCCTCCTTCTTCAGTGATTACTCCTCCCCCAGTGATCGCTCCTCCTTCTCCAATGATTACTCCCCTCTCAGTGATGGCTTCTCCTTCTGTGATCGCCCCTCCTTCTCCAGTGATTACTCCTCCTCCTGTGATTACTCCTCCTCCTCCATTGATCGCTCCTCCTCCTCTTCCATTGAACGCTCCTCCTGTGATCGCTCCTTCTCCTTTTCCTACACTGATTGTTTATCCTCCTCCTCCTGTGATCACTGGAGGAGGAGGAGGAGGGAGCAGGGAAGACAAAATATATGAAGTTTAAGGTCACCTTCCTAGAACAGCCTGTAGGAGGTTATCCATTAACAGGATGGATTTGTAAGGAATCTCATTATGAGGATCAGTGCCAACTGCGGGTGTGTGGACCCCCAATGTATGGGGTGTGTGGGGACCCCCGATGTATGGGGTGTGTGGGGGGACTCCCAATGTATGGGGTGTGTGTGGGGACCCCAATGTATGGGGTGTGTGTGGGGACCCCAATGTATGGGGTGTGTGGACCCCCAATGTATGGGGTGTGCGGACCCCCAATGTATGAGGTGTGTGTGGGGAACTTAATGTATGGGGTGTGCGGACCCCCAATATATGATGTGTGTGTGCAGACCCCCAATGTATGACGGTTGTGTGGATCCCCAATATATGAGGTGTGTGTGCAGACCCCCAATGTATGGGGTGTGTGGACCCCAAATGTATGGGGTGTGTGTGGGGACCCCAACGTATGCAGTGTGTGGACCCCCAATATATGAGGGGTGTGTGGACCCCCAATGTATGAGGTGTGTGTGGGGACCCCCAATGTATGAGGTGTGTAGGGGCCCCAATGTATGGGGTGTGTGTGGGGACCCCAATATATGATGTGTGTGTGGGGACCCCAATGTTTGGGGTGTGTGGACCCCCAATAGATTAGGGGTCTGTGGACCCCCAATATATGAGGTGTGTAGGGCCCCAATGTATGGGGTGTATATGGGGGCCCCAGGGCAGGCCTGATTCTGGCTCCTCCGGGAGATGAAGGGGTTAATTGTATACCAAGGAGGGGGAGGTGCGAGGCTTCCATGTTGCCTCATCTGCCCTCCAGACTAGAGGAGGATGAGGTAACAATGGCGGAATTGTGATCGGATATGTTGGCATCACTTCCAAACCATGCCAATCGCTGCGCCACACCCAAATCCTTCCCTACTGATGTGCAGATCGTCATCTCTGGGGACACATCCGCCTTAAAGGGGACCTGTCCATGTGGCCAGAGGTGGCTGTCGCCTCTGTCATAGTCTAGGCTCTGGTCTGGTGCTAGAGGCGGCTGTCACCTGTCATAGTCCTGGCTCTGGTCTGGTCCTGGAGGTGGCTGTCACCTGCCACAGTCTAGGCTCTGGTCTGGTGCTGGAGGCGGCTGTGTCCTGTCACAGTCTAGGCTCTGGTGTGGTACTGGAGGCAGCTGTCACCTGTCACAGTCCATGCTCTGGTCTGGTGCTGAAGGCGGCTGTCACCTGTCACAGTCTAGGCTCTGGTCTGGTGCTGGAGGCGGCTGTCACCTGTCACAGTCTAGGCTCTGGTGGGGTGCTGGAGGCGGCTGTCACCTGTCATAGTCCTGGCTCTGGACTGGTGCTGGAGGCGGCTGTCACCTGTCATAGTCTAGGCTCTGGTGTGGTGCTGGAGGCAGCTGTCACCTGTCAAAGTCTAGGCTCTGGTCTGGTGCTGGAGGCGGCTGTCATCTGTCACAGTCTAGGCTCTGGTGGGGTGCTGGAGGCGGCTGTCACCTGTCATAGTCCTGGCTCTGGACTGGTGCTGGAGGCGGCTGTCACCTGTCATAGTCTAGGCTCTGGTGTGGTGCTGGAGGCGGCTGTCACCTGTCACAGTCTAGGCTCTGGTCTGGTGCTGGAGGCAGCTGTCACCTGTCACAGTCTAGGCTCTGGTCTGGTGCTGGAGGCAGCTGTCACCTGTCATAGTCCTGGCTCTGGTTTGGTGCTGGAGGCGGCTGTCACCTGTCATAGTCCTGGCTCTGGTTTGGTGCTGGAGGCGGCTGTCACCTGTCATAGTCTAGGCTCTGGTCTGGCGCTGGACGCGTCTGTCACCTGTCATAGTCTAGGCTCTGGTCTGGTGCTGGAGGCGGCTGCCACCTGTCACAGTCCAGGCTCTGGTCTGGTGCTGGAGCCGGCTGTCACCTGTCATAGTCTAGGCTCTCGTGTAGTGCTGGAGGTGGCTGTCACCTGTCATAGTCTAGGCTCTTGTCTGGTGCTTGAGGCAGCTGTCACCTGTCATACTCTAGGCTCTGGTCTGGCGCTGGACACGGCGGTCACCTGTCATACTCTAGGCTCTGGTCTGGCGCTGGACGCGTCTGTCACCTGTCATAGTCTAGGCTCTGGTCTGGCGCTGGAGGCGGCTGTCACCTGTGATACTCTAGACTCTGCACTGGTGCTGGACGTGGCTGTCACCTGTCATAAACTAGGAAAACAAGGACAGGAGTCTCGCACGCCTTGTGCCTTATCAATGCAAAAAATTGATTTTTCTTGAATAAAATATTATATTCACAAACGAGTGATAAAAGACAGCGAGAATTTTACAGTCCATCAGTAACATCGTCCAACATGGTCTGCTGGCTGGTAAAGTAGAGTGGGATGAAAGTAGTCCAAGGTTACTGATATGTTTCGAGGATGACGCCTCTTCCTCAGGCTCTGGTCCTGCACTGAAGATGGCTGCCATTAATCTGTACCATGATCATCAGCACCATCTAGTGGTTATAAGGGGGTATTTTACTGATTGTGGTATTTTTGGATTATGGCCACTAGATGGCGCTGATGATCATAGGAAATACATATAAGACACAGTTGGGGATTATTTGAGGTGACTGTAGTGTAAGGCATTCACAGAGCAATATAATATAAATTGGCACCTCTGTGTTATTTGGTGGGCATTTAATGGGCATTAAACTCCTTCTAAAGGTAACAGAAGCTCCTTTCAGCAATCCTGGATTTGTTGCCAAAAAATGGCCCCAAATTACCGACAGTATGAAATAAAAATTTTTTTAAACAAATTAAATATATCTTTCCTCCATAATCTCTCCTCTTCTCCTAACAATCCTTTCATGAATCCTTCTGCTGGGGAAAGTCCAGGATCTACAAACGGAGGATTTTCCACTGCTGATCGCCCAGCGATGGCGGCACAGGAGCCAAGAAGGAAAAAAAAATTCCACAACACAGTGATTGTCCATCCCATGGGGGAGATCGTCCTCATGTCTGAACGTTTCTATGGAGGGATGTGGATGAGGATTAATTGCAGACAAATATTTATAGAAGGGATTGAGGGGATGAGGAAAATGATGAAGTCATTTTCACAGCTGTGACCGAGCGAAATCTGAGGGCGTGTGAGGTCAGGAAAATTAATGAGAACCTCCACCGACCAACGGATGAGAACCTCTACCCACCGACCGGCAGGAGCCTCCACAGACTGACAGACGGGAACCTCCACCAACTGATGGAGGGGAACCTCCACCGACCAACAGATGGTAACATCTACCCACCAACGGATGGGAACCTCCACCACCCAACAGATAGAAACCTCCATTGAATGACAGATGGGAACTTCCACCACCCAACAGACAGGAACCTCCACCCACCAACAGATGAGAACCTCTACCCACCGACAAACAGGAGTCTCCACAGACTGACGGATGGGAACCTCCACCGACCAATGTATGGGAACCTCCACTGACCAACGGATGGGAACATCTACCCACCAATGGATGGGAACCTCCACCACCCAACAGGCAGGAACCTCCACCGAATGACAGATGGGAACCTCCACCGATCAACGGATGGGAACCTCCACCACCCAACAGGCAAGAACCTCCACCGAATGACAGATGAGAACCTCTACCCACCGACTAACAGGAGCCTCCACAGACTGACAGACGGGAACCTCCACCGACCAACGAATGGGAACCTCCACCAACCAACAGATGGGAACCTCCACCAACCAACAGATGGGAACATGTACCCACCGACCAACAAGAACCTCCATCGAATGACAGATGGGAACCTCCACCGATCAATGGATGGGAACCTCCACCACCCAACAGGCAAGAACCTCCACCGAATGACAGATGAGAACCTCTACCCACCGACCAACAGGAGCCTCCACAGACTGACAGATGGGAACCTCCACCGACCAACGAATGGGAACCTCCACCAACCAACAGATGGGAACATGTACCCACCAACCAACAAGAACCTCCATCAAATGACAGATGGGAACCTCCACTGACCAACGGATGGGAACCTCCACCAATCAACAGATGAGAACATCTACCCACCAACCAACAAGAACCTCCACCGAATGACAGATGGGAACCTCCACCAATTAATGGATGGGAAGCTCCACCGACCAACAGATGGGAATCTCCACCAACCAACAGATGGGAATCTCCACCAACCAACAGATGAGAACCTCCACCAACCAACAGATGGGAATCTCTACCCAATTTTTCTTTATTAAAAGTTTTGCAATCCATAAGCATAAAATCACTATATATAAATATACATAAATATATACATATTTAGATAAATAAAAATAAATATAGCAAATCTGCTTTCAAACAAAAAAAGACTTTACAGCAAAAACATAAATTATCATGAACGTGTCATTATTGGGGATAATCTTATTACGACTCACACCACTACACCAGACATCAAACCTGTGAGGTCAAGAAACAAACCTGTACCCATTATGCATGCAGCCCTTCTTCACAAAGAAGATACTAACCAACAAAAGCCAAGGGAGTGAAAGAAACAGAAAAGAGCTCCTCACCCAGAGATGGGCAGTTCACCAAAGGCAGGTCTGATATTCCTCCACGCCCTTATCCAGACCGCCCGAGGCTCCCTGCCCTTCTCAAGACCCCGAATTTTCCCAACCTTACCCAGAATATCGTGCACCACCACCTCAACAGAGAGGACTTTCCTCCGCAGGGTAATCTGGCACCGTGCATTCCATGTGAAGTAATGGACAACTATACTAACTAAAAACAGTGTATCCAAATCAAAATCCCTGCGAGTCAGGAATGCCCCATACACCCACTCCGCATTACTCATGCGATAGAAAAAAGGGATGCCTAGAGCCCTCCCAACCCTTTTATACACCTCTATGTGTACACTGCAGCAAAAAGTTGTCCTCTACCCACCGACCGTCAGAAACCTCCACCGACCAATGAATGGGAACCTCCACCAACCAATGAATGGGAACCTCTACCCACCGACCGTCAGAAACCTCCACCGACCAATGAATGGGAACCTCCACCAACCAATGAATGGGAACCCCTACCCACCGACCGTCAGAAACCTCCACCGACCAATGAATGGGAACCTCCACCAACCAATGAATGGGAACCTCCACCAACCAATGAATGGGAACCCCTGCCCACGACCAATGAATGGGAACCTCTACCCGCCGACCGACACTGGAACCTCCACTGATTGACAGATGGGAACCTCCACTTACTAACGGATGGGAACCTCTACCCACCGACTGACACTGGAACCGCCACTGAACGACAGACGGGAATCTTTACGAAATGACTTTCCTAAACCCCATCCTTGCAAAGAATGAACATTGTCTCTGAGGACATGGAAGAAACAGGGAGGGTCTAGCTAGGACTGAACTAACTAGCACTAAACAGGAGGGGGGAGGCTAGGGTCAATAAGTTTTAATGGCCCAAAAACACTATTCCATGTCAGCACACAACAGATCAATAGTAACACAATATAGTTCAATACAATAACAGCAGTAGGACAGACAGACCTCTACTGCATTCTTCTTCCCTACAGCTGAACAGATATATTCGGGCTGCTCTATCTACCAAAAGATTTGTTATCCATGTCCATCCAGTTCTGAGATCTACACAGCTTTGCTAGAAAGCCCTGTCAGTCAGGGAAGGAAAGCTGAGTTCTCTGCTGCAGTTCAGTAACACTTAAGCCCCGTACACACGAGAGGACTTATGTCCGACAGACTTCCGAAGGAGTTCCGTCGGAGTTCTGCCGGAGTTCCGACAGAGTTCTGACGGACTTTTCGGCGGAGCGGACTTGGCCACACACAATCACACTAAACTCCGACGGATTCGAACGTGATGACGTACGACTGGACTCGAATAAGGAAGTTCATAGCCAGTAGCCAATAGCTGCCCTAGCGTCGGTTTTAGTCCGTCGGAATAGCATACACACGAGCGAATTTTTCGAAGGGACCGGGTCCGGCGGAGTTCCTTCGGAAAAATTTGAAGCATGTTCCATATTCTAAAGTCCTTCGGACTTTGGCGAGTCAAAAGTCCGTTGCAGCCCACACACGATCTGACGGAATCAGTCTGTCGGACTTTGGATGTTGAAAAGTCCGCTCGTGTGTACGGGGCTTTACATGTCTTCTTCCTCCTACAGTCTGAGCTCTGCTGTACAGAGACTGACATTCATGTACTGACACTGCTTGTATTACATGAAAATAATAGAATGGAAATCTGATCTGCTCGCTTCCCCCTCACCTCGATCCCCCCTCTCACCACGCTCCCCCCTCTCTCCTCGATCCCCCTCTCTCCTCGCTCCACCCTCTCCTCGATCCTCCCTCTCCTCGCTCACCCCCCTCCTCGATCCTCCCTCTCTCCAAGCTCTTCCCCCTCCTCGCTGCTTCCTCTCCTCGATCCCCCCTCTATTCTCGCTCTACCCTCTCCTTGATCCTCCCTCTCCTCACTCCCCCTCTCTCCTCGATCTCCCCTTCCTCCTCGCTCTCCCCTCTCCTTCAAACCCCCCTCCCCGCTTCCTCTCTCTTCTCGACCCCCCTCTCTCCTCCCACTCCTCACTCTCCCCCTCTCCTTGCTCCCCCCTCTCCCCTCTCCTTCGATCCCCCTTCTCTCCTCGCTGCCCACTCACCTTCCTCCCCCTCTCTCCTCGCTTCCCCCTCTCCTTGATCCCCCCTTTCTCCTCGATCCTCCCTCTCTCCTCGCTCCCCCCTCTCTCCTCGCTCCACCCTCTCCTCGATCCTCCCTCTCCTCACTCCCCCTCTCTCCTCGCTCTTCCCTCTCCTTCAAACCCCCCTCTCCGCTTCCTCTCTCTTCTCGACCCCCCCTCTCTCCTCCCACTCCTCACTCTCCCCCTCTCCTTCGATCCCCCCTCTCTCCTCGCTGCCCACTTGCCTCGCTCCCCCCTCTCCTCACTTCCTCCCTCTTCTCGACCCCCCTCTCTCCACGATCCCCCCTCCTCTCTCCCCCTTCTCCTCTCTCTGCCCTCTCCTCTTTCCCCCCTCTCTCCTCCCTCTCCTTGCTCCCTCCTCTCTCCTCACCCCTCTCTCCTCACTCCCCCCTCCCCTCGGTCCTCCCGCTCTCCTTGGCCCTCCTCTCCTCAGCCCCCCTTCTCTCCTCGCTCCCCCCTCTCCTCGCCCCCCTCTCTTCTCAATCCCTCCTCTCTCCTGGCCCCCTCTCCTCGGTCCCCCCTCTCCTTGCTTCCCCCCTCTCTCCTCTCTCCCCCTTTCCCCTCGATCCCCCCTCTCTTCTTGGTCCACCCTCTCTCCTTGCCCCCCCTCTCCTCGCTCCCCTCTCTCCTTGCCCCCCCTCTCCTCGCCCCCTCTCTCCTTGCTCCCCCTCTCATAGCCCCCTCTCCCCTCAATCCCCGCTCTGTCCTCTCTCTGCCCTCTCCTCTTTCCCCACTCTCTCGTCCCTCTTCTTGCTCCCTCCTCTCTCCTCACCCCTCTCTCCTCATTCCCCCCTCCCCTTGTTCCCCCCGCTCTCCTTGGCCCCCCTCTCCTCAGCCCCCCCTTCTCTCCTCGCTCCCCCTCTCCTCGCCCCCTCTCTTCTCAATCCCTCCTCTCTCCTGGCCCCCTCTCCTCGGTCCCCCCTCTCCTTGCTCCCCCTCTCTCCCCCTTTCCCCTCGATCCCCCCTCTCTCCTTGCCCCCCTCTCCTTGCTCCCCCCTCTCTCCTCGCCCCCCTCTGTTCGCTCCCCCCTTGCTCCCCCCTCTCCTCACTCCCCCCTCTCCTTGCTCCCCCCTCTCTCCCCATTTCCCCTCGATCCCCCCTCTCTCCTTGCCCCCCTCTCCTCGCTCCCCCCTCTCTCCTCTCCCCCCTTGCTCCCCCCTCTCCTTGCCCCCCTCTCCTCACTCCCGCCTCTCTCCTTGCCCCCCTTTCTCCTCACCTCCTCGCCCCCCCTTCCCCTCGATCCCCCCTCTCTCCTCGGCCTCCCCTCTCTTTGCTCCCCCCTCTCTCCTTGCTCCCTTTCCCCTCGATCCCCCCTCTCTTCTTAGTCCCCCCTCTCTCGCTCCCCCTCTCCTTGCCCCCCTCTCTCCTCGCTCCCCCTCTCCCCTCGATCCCCCCTCCCCCCTCGATCCCCCCTCTCTCCTCGCTCCCCCCTCTCTTGCCCCCCTCTCTCCTTCCTCCCCTCTCCTAGCTCCCCCTTTCTTCTCGCTCCCCCCTCTCTCCTCGCTCCACTCTCTCCTTGCTCCCCCTCTCCGCTCACTCCCCCCTCTCTCCTCGCCCCACTCTCTCCTTGTTCCCCCTCTCTCCTTGCCCCCCCTCTCCTTTCTCCCCCTTCTCTCCTTGTTCCCCCTCCCCCTCATGATCCCCCCTCTCCCCCTTCCCCCAGGAAATGAATGGAGATGAGGGCTGTGCAGCGCCCCCCAGGCCTGGTATCACGGGTTCTTTTTTTGGAGGCTTCATCCATCAAACTTCTGTTGAAAACTTTTCATTTTTAGGACGCATTTCTCTCCATATAAGGGCGTGTCTGTGTTGTTGTTGATTTTACTTAATGACATCATCCTGCAAGCAGCTGAGCCGGTGCCAAGCGTCCCGCGCCGAGCCAACGCCAGACACCAACCTCACCCCCTATAGGGGTACTACTGCTCCCAGCATGCCCTGCCAGAAGGAAATCTCCCCAATGAGGTCGACTCTGCGGAGAAAAACCTGAAAAATTGTAATCTATAGAAATGGGATCTTAAATGATTTATTATAAATCTGATATATTGTATCATATATCTGATCTGGGGGGAGAACGATGTCTGATCCGGGAGGAGAGTGATGTCTGAACTGGGGGGGAGTGATCTCTGATCCGAGGGGAGAGCGATGTCAGATCTGGGGGGAGAGTGATGTCTGATCCGGGAGGAGAGTGATGTCTGATCTGGGGGAGAGTGATGTCTGATCCGGGGGGAGAGCGATGTGTGATCTGGAGGGAGAGCAATGTCTGATCTGGGGGGAGAGTGATGTCTGATCGGGGGAGAGCGATGTCTAATCTGGGGGGAGAGCGATGTCTGATCTGGGGGGAGAGTGATGTCTGATCGGGGGAGAGCAATGTCTAATCTGGGGGGAGAGCGATATCTGATCTGGGGGGAGAGCGATGTCTGATTTGGGGGAGAGCGATGTCTGATCCGGGGGAGAGTGATGTCTGATTTGGGGGAGAGCGATGTCTGATCCAGGAGGAGAGGGATGTCTGATCTGGGGGGAGAGTGATGTCTGATCTGGGGGGAGTGATGTCTGATCCGAGGGGAGAGCGATGTCTGATCTGGGGGGAGAGTGATGTCTGATCCGGGAGGAGAGTGATGTCTGATCTGGGGGAGAGCGATGTCTGATCCGGGGGGAGAGCGATGTGTGATCTGGGGGGAGAGCGATGTCTGATCTGGGGGGAGAGTGATGTCTGATCGGGGGAGAGCGATATCTAATATGGGGGGAGAGCGATATCTGATCTGGGGGAGAGGGATGTCTGATTTGGGGGAGAGCGATGTCTGATCCGGGGGAGAGTGATGTCTGATTTGGGGGGAGAGCGATGTCTGATCTGGGAGGAGAGTGATGTCTGATCTGGGGGGAGAGTGATGTCTGATCCAAGGGGAGAGCAATGTCTGATCTGGGGGGAGTGATGTCTGATCCGGGAGGAGAGTGATGTCTGATTTGGGGGGAGAGAGATGTCTGGTCTGGGGGGAGAGAGATGTCTGATCTGGGGGGAGAGCGATGTCTGATCCAGGGGTAGAGCGATGTCTGATCGGGGAGAGCGATGTCTGATCTGGGGGGAGAGCGATGTCTGATCTGGGGGAGAGCGATGTCTGATCCGGTAGAGCGATGTCTTATCCTGGGGGAGAGCGATGTCTGATCTGGGGGGAGAGCGATGTCTGATCCGGGGGGAAAGCGATGTCTGATTCGGGGGGAGAGTGATGTCTGATCTGGGGGAGAGCGATGTCTGATCCGGGAGGAGAGCGATGTCTGATCTGGGGGTAGAGCGATGTCTGATCCGGGGGGGAGAGAGATGTCTGATCTGGGGGGAGAGTGATGTCGGATCCGGGGGGAGAGCGATGTCTGATCAGGGGAGAGCGATGTCTGATCGGGGAGAGCGATGTCTGATCGGAGGAGAGCGATGTCTGATCTGGGAGGAGAGCGATGTTTGATCCGAGGGAGAGCGATGTCTGATCTGGGGGGGAGAGCGATTTCTGATCCGGGGGGAGAGCGATGTCTGATCTGGGGCAGAGCGATGTCTGATCTGGGGGGAGAGCGATGTCTGATCTGAGGGGAGAGCGATGTCTGATTGGGGGAGAGCATTGTCTGATCTGGGGGAGAGCGATGTCTAATCCGGGGGAAAGCGATGTCTGATTCGGGGGGAGAGTGATGTCTGATCTGGGGGAGAGCGATGTCTGATCCGGGAGGAGAGCGATGTCTGATCTGGGGGGAGAGCGATGTCTGATCCGGGGGGGAGAGAGATGTCTGATCTGGGGGGAGAGTGATGTCGGATCCGGGGGGAGAGCGATGTCTGATCGGGGGAGAGCGATGTCTGATCGGGGAGAGCGATGTCTGATCGGAGGAGAGCGATGTCTGATCTGGGAGGAGAGCGATGTTTGATCCGAGGGAGAGCGATGTCTGATCTGGGGGGGAGAGCGATTTCTGATCCGGGGGGAGAGCGATGTCTAATCTGGGGCAGAGCGATGTCTGATCTGGGGGGAGAGCGATGTCTGATCTGAGGGGAGAGCGATGTCTGATTGGGGGAGAGCAATGTCTGATCTGGGGGAGAGCGATGTCTGATCCAGGGGAGAACGATGTCTGATCTGGGGGGAGCGATGTCTGATCTGGGGGGAGAGCGATGTCTGATCCGGGGAGAGAGCGATGTCTGATTGGGGGCGAGCAATGTCTGATCTGGGGGGAGCAATGTCTGATCTGGGGGGAGAGCGATGTCTGATCTGGGGGGAGAGAGATGTCTGATCCGGGAAAGAGTGATGTCTGATTTGGGGGGAGAGCGATGTCTGATTTGGGGGGAGAGCGATGTTTGAACCGGGGGGGAGAGCGATGTCTGATCGGGGGAGAGCTTTGTTTGATCTGGGGGGAGAGCGATGTCTGATCTGGTGTTGAAAGCGATGTCTGATCGGAGGAGAGAGATGTCTGATCTGGGGGAGAGCGATGTCTGATCAGGGGAGAGCAATGTCTGATCTAGGGGGGAGAGTGATGTCTGATCTGGGGGAGAGCGATGTCTGATGAAGGGGGGAGAGCGATGTCTGATCTGGGGGGAGAGAGATGTCTGATCTGGGGGAGAGTGATGTCTGATCTAGGGGGAGAGCGATGTCTGATCTGGGGGGAAGCGATGTCTGATCTGAGGGAGAGCGATGTCTGATCTGGGGGAGAGCGATGTCTGATCTGAGGGAGAGCGATGTCTGATCTGGGGGAGAGCGATGTCTGATCTGGAGGAGAGAGATGTCTGATCTGGGGGAGAGCGATGTCTGATCTAGGGGGAGAGTGATGTCTGATCTAGGGGGAGAGTGATGTCTGATCTGGGGGAGAGCGATGTCTGATCTGGGGGGAGAGTGATGTCGGATCCGGGGGGAGAGCAATGTCTGATCGGGTGAGAGCGATGTCTGATCGGGGAGAGCGATGTCTGATCGGGGGAGAGAGATGTCTGATCTGGGAGGAGAGCTATGTTTGAGGCGGGGGAGAGCGATGTCTGATCCGGGGGAGAGCGATGTCTGATCCGGGGGCAGAGCGATGTCTGCTCTGGGGGGAGAGCGATGTCTGATCTGGGGGAGAGCGATGTCTGATCAGGGGAGAGCGATGTCTGATCCGGGGAGAGAATGGTGTCTGATCTGGGGGGAGCTATGTCTGATCTGGAGGGAGAGCGATGTCTGATCCGGGGAGAGAGCAATGTCTGATTGGGGGAGAGCAATGTCTGATCTGAGGGGAGCGATGTCTGATCTGGGGGAGAGCGATGTCTGATCCGGGGGAGATTGATGTCTGATTTGGGGTGAGAGCGATGTCTGATTTGGGGGTGAGCGATGTCTGATCTGGGGGAGAGCGTTGTCTGATCTGGAGGGAGAGCGATGTCTGATCAGGGGAGAGCGATGTCTGATCGGGGGAGAGCGATGTCTGATCTGGGGGAGAGCAATGTCTGATCTGGGGGAGAGCGATGTCTGATCTGGGGGGAGAGCGATGTCTGATCAGTGGAGAGCGATGTCTGATCTAGGGGGATGATTGATGTCTGATCTGGGGGGAGAGTGATGTCTGATCTGGGGGAGAGTGATGTCTGATCTGGGGGGAGAGTGATGTCTGATCTGGGGGAGAGTGATGTCTGATTCTGGGGGAGAGTGATGTCTGATCTGGGGGAGAGCGATGTCTGATCCGGGAGGAGAGCGATGTCTGATCTGGGGGGAGAGCGATGTCTGATCCGGGGGGGAGAGAGATGTCTGATCTGGGGGGAGAGTGATGTCGGATCCGGGGGGAGAGCGATGTCTGATCGGGGGAGAGCGATGTCTGATCGGGGAGAGCGATGTCTGATCGGAGGAGAGCGATGTCTGATCTGGGAGGAGAGCGATGTTTGATCCGAGGGAGAGCGATGTCTGATCTGGGGGGGAGAGCGATTTCTGATCCGGGGGGAGAGCGATGTCTGATCTGGGGCAGAGCGATGTCTGATCTGGGGGGAGAGCGATGTCTGATCTGAGGGGAGAGCGATGTCTGATTGGGGGAGAGCAATGTCTGATCTGGGGGAGAGCGATGTCTGATCCAGGGGAGAACGATGTCTGATCTGGGGGGAGCGATGTCTGATCTGGGGGGAGAGCGATGTCTGATCCGGGGAGAGAGCGATGTCTGATTGGGGGCGAGCAATGTCTGATCTGGGGGGAGCAATGTCTGATCTGGGGGGAGAGCGATGTCTGATCTGGGGGGAGAGAGATGTCTGATCCGGGAAAGAGTGATGTCTGATTTGGGGGGAGAGCGATGTCTGATTTGGGGGAGAGCGATGTTTGAACCGGGGGGAGAGCGATGTCTGATCGGGGGAGAGCTTTGTTTGATCTGGGGGGAGAGCGATGTCTGATCTGGTGTTGAAAGCGATGTCTGATCGGAGGAGAGAGATGTCTGATCTGGGGGGAGAGCGATGTCTGATCAGGGGAGAGCAATGTCTGATCTAGGGGGGAGAGTGATGTCTGATCTGGGGGAGAGCGATGTCTGATGAAGGGGGGAGAGCGATGTCTGATCTGGGGGGAGAGAGATGTCTGATCTGGGGGAGAGTGATGTCTGATCTAGGGGGAGAGCGATGTCTGATCTGGGGGGAAGCGATGTCTGATCTGAGGGAGAGCGATGTCTGATCTGGGGGAGAGCGATGTCTGATCTGAGGGAGAGCGATGTCTGATCTGGGGGAGAGCGATGTCTGATCTGGAGGAGAGAGATGTCTGATCTGGGGGAGAGCGATGTCTGATCTAGGGGGAGAGTGATGTCTGATCTGGGGGAGAGCGATGTCTGATCTGGGGGGAGAGTGATGTCGGATCCGGGGGGAGAGCAATGTCTGATCGGGTGAGAGCGATGTCTGATCGGGGAGAGCGATGTCTGATCGGGGGAGAGAGATGTCTGATCTGGGAGGAGAGCTATGTTTGAGGCGGGGGAGAGCGATGTCTGATCCGGGGGAGAGCGATGTCTGATCCGGGGGCAGAGCGATGTCTGCTCTGGGGGGAGAGCGATGTCTGATCTGGGGGAGAGCGATGTCTGATCAGGGGAGAGCGATGTCTGATCCGGGGAGAGAATGGTGTCTGATCTGGGGGGGAGCTATGTCTGATCTGGAGGGAGAGCGATGTCTGATCCGGGGAGAGAGCAATGTCTGATTGGGGGAGAGCAATGTCTGATCTGAGGGGAGCAATGTCTGATCTGGCGGAGAGCGATGTCTGATCCGGGGGAGATTGATGTCTGATTTGGGGTGAGAGCGATGTCTGATTTGGGGGTGAGCGATGTCTGATCTGGGGGAGAGCGTTGTCTGATCTGGAGGGAGAGCGATGTCTGATCAGGGGAGAGCGATGTCTGATCGGGGGAGAGCGATGTCTGATCTGGGGGAGAGCAATGTCTGATCTGGGGGAGAGCGATGTCTGATCTGGGGGGAGAGCGATGTCTGATCAGTGGAGAGCGATGTCTGATCTAGGGGGATGATTGATGTCTGATCTGGGGGGAGAGTGATGTCTGATCTGGGGGAGAGTGATGTCTGATCTGGGGGGAGAGCGATGTCTGATCTGGGGGGAGAGCAATGTCTGATCTGGGGGGAGAGCAATGTCTGATCCGGGAGGAGAGCGATGTCTGATCTGGGGGGAAAGAGATGTCTGATCTGAGGGGAGATTGATGTCTGATCTGGGGGGAGAGTGATGTCTGATCCGGGGGAGAGCGATGTCTGATCAGGGGAGAGCGATGTCTGATCTGGGGGGAGAGTAATGTCTGATCCGGGGGGAGAGCAATGTCTGATCTGGGGGGAGAGCGATGTCTGATCCGGGGGGAGAGCGATGTCTGATCTGGGGGAGAGCAATGTCTGATCTGAGGGGAAAGCGATGTCTGATCTGGGGGGAGCGATGTCTGATCAGGGGAGAGCAATGTCTGATCTGAGGGGAGAGCGATGTCTGATTGGGGGAGAGCAATGTCTGATCTGGGGGGAGAGCGATGTCTGATCTGGGGGGAGAGCAATGTCTGATCTGGGAGAAGCGATGTCTGATCGGGGGAGAGTGATGTCTGATTTGGGGGGAGAGCGATGTCTGATTTGGGGGAGAGCGATGTCTGATCTGGGGGAAATGATGTCTGATCTGGGGGGAGAGCGATGTCTGATCTGGGGGGAGAGCGATGTCTGATCTGAGGGGAGAGCGATGTCTGATCTGGGGGGAGCGATGTCTGATCAGGGGAGAGCAATGTCTTATCGGGGGGAAGAGCGATGTCTGATCTGGGGGGAGCGATGTCTGATCTGAGGGGAGAGCGATGTCTGATCTGGGGGGAGCGATGTCTGATCAGGGGAGAGCGATGTCTTATCGGGGGGAAGAGCGATGTCTGATCTGGGGGGAGAGCGATGTCTGATCCGAGGGGAGAGCGATGTCTGATCTGGGGGGAGAGCGATGTCTGATCCGAGGGGAGAGCGATGTCTGATTGGGGGAGAGCAATGTCTGATCTGGGGGGAGAGCGATGTCTGATCTGGGGGGAGAGCGATGTCTGATCTGGGAGGAGCGATGTCTGATCGGGGGAGAGTGATGTCTGATTTGGGGGGAGAGCGATGTCTGATTTGGGGAGAGCGATGTCTGATCTGGGGGGAGTGATGTCTGATCTGGGGGGGAGAGCGATGTCTGATCTGGGGGAGAGCGATGTCTGATCTGGGGGGAGAGCGATGTCTGATCGGGGGAGAGCGATGTCTGATCTGGGGAGAGCGATGTCTGATCAGGGGAGAGAGATGTCTGATCTGGGGGGAGAGCAATGTCTGATCGGGGGGAGAGTGATGTCTGATCTTGGGGGGAGAGCGATTTCTGATCCGGGGGAGAGCGATGTCTGATCGGGGGAGAGCAATGTCTGATCTGGGGGGAGAGCGATGTCTGATCTGGGGGGAGAGCGATGTCTGATCTGGGAGGAGCGATGTCTGATCGGGGGAGAGTGATGTCTGATTTGGGGGGAGAGCGATGTCTGATTTGGGGGAGAGCGATGTCTGATCTGGGGGGAGTGATGTCTGATCTGGGGGGAGAGCGATGTCTGATCTGGGGGGAGAGCGATGTCTGATCTGGGGGGAGAGCGATGTCTGATCTGGGGAGAGCGATGTCTGATCGGGGGAGAGAGATGTCTGATCGGGGGAGAGAGATGTCTGATCTGGGGGAGAGCGATGTCTGATCGGGGGGAGAGTGATGTCTGATCTGGGGGGGAGAGCGATTTCTGATCCGGGGGAGAGCGATGTCTGATCGGGGGGAGAGTGATGTCTGATCTGGGGGGGAGAGCGATTTCTGATCCGGGGGAGAGCGATGTCTGATCGGGGGGAGAGTGATGTCTGATCTGGGGGGGAGAGCGATTTCTGATCCGGGGGAGAGCGATGTCTGATCGGGGGGAGAGTGATGTCTGATCTGGGGGGGAGAGCGATTTCTGATCCGGGGGAGAGCGATGTCTGATCGGGGGGAGAGTGATGTCTGATCTGGGGGGGAGAGCGATTTCTGATCCGGGGGAGAGCAATGTCTGATCTGGGGGGAGAGCGATGTCTGATCTGGGGGGAGAGCGATGTCTGATCTGGGAGGAGCGATGTCTGATCGGGGGAGAGTGATGTCTGATTTGGGGGAGAGCGATGTCTGATTTGGGGGAGAGCGATGTCTGATCTGGGGGGAGTGATGTCTGATCTGGGGGGAGAGCGATGTCTGATCTGGGGGGAGAGCGATGTCTGATCTGGGGGGAGAGCGATGTCTGATCTGGGGGGAGAGCGATGTCTGATCTGGGAGGAGCGATGTCTGATCGGGGGAGAGTGATGTCTGATTTGGGGGAGAGCGATGTCTGATTTGGGGGAGAGCGATGTCTGATCTGGGGGGAGTGATGTCTGATCTGGGGGGAGAGCGATGTCTGATCTGGGGGGAGAGCGATGTCTGATCTGGGGGGAGAGCGATGTCTGATCTGGGGAGAGCGATGTCTGATCGGGGGAGAGAGATGTCTGATCTGGGGGGAGAGCAATGTCTGATCGGGGGGAGAGTGATGTCTGATCTGGGGGGGAGAGCGATTTCTGATCGGGGGGAGAGCGATGTCTGATCGGGGGGAGAGATCCCCCGCTTGCTGTCATGATAGGGGAGGGGTGAATCCTTCATGTAAATCCATCCTCACCATCAGTGTCCTCCAATATTTTCCTGAAGACATTTGTCGGGTCACTTCCAGCAGTACAGCTCGGTCTGGGTCACGCCCCCTGTCTGCTGATTGGTGACTGTGGTAGAGTGACAGTGGTATGCAGTACAGTAGAGGCTGATTGGCTCCTAGTACTGCCCCTCCCCCAGGAGACAAGCAGGAATGAGGTCCTTATTCTTAGGGCACTGTGGGCATGTGTCTACAGGCGCCCTTCCTAGAGGGAAGATGTTATTGTAACCTTTTTACTGCCATGGTCTGCACATCATAGTGACCGGACAGCCGGGCTGCAGCCCGATTGCCTCCTTCCCCCACCTTGTATTCCATCTGGGGCACCGGGACCGAAAAGGCGGGCGGGGAGGAGGGCGGGCACACCTCCTCTCTCCTCCCCTTCTTGTAGTGTCCAGCATAGAAAGGACGTATCGCAGTGCGATGGGCGGAGCCCAGAGGAGACATGGGGATATCTCATTAAAGAGGCCGCCCATTTCACACAAAGATCTGACATGTTTGGTGTCTATTTACCTTCATCGCTTTGATTTTACCCCAAATGATGGTCGTTTATTAATGAGATGTAACGTTTCCTAGACCTGTATGGTCATTTATTAAGACAAAAGGGGGGGGGGGGTATTCTGTGCCTATGGGGGGAGGGGGTATTCTGTGCCTATGGGGGGAGGGGATACTGTGCCTATGGGGGAGGGGGGATTCTGTGCCTACAAGGGGGAGGGGATTCTGTGCCTATGGGGGGAGGGGGGATTCTGTGCCTACAAGGGGGAGAGGATACTGTGCCTATGGGGGGGGGGGATTCTGTGCCTACAAGGGGGAGGGGATACTGTGCCTATGGGGGAGGGGGGATTCTGTGCCTACAAGGGGGAGGGGATTCTGTGCCTACAAGGGGGAGGGGATTCTGTGCCTATGGGGGAGGGGATACTGTGCCTATGGGGAGGGGGGATTCTGTGCCTATAGGGGGAGGGGATTCTGTGCCTACGGGGGGGGGGGGGGGATTCTGTGCCTATGGGAGGAGGGGATTCTGTGCCTACGGGGGGGGGGGGATTCTGTGCCTATGGGGGGAGGGGATTCTGTGCCTATAGGTCACTGAGATGAAAATCCCGCCATTTACATTCATTATACAGAAAGTGATGTTTATTGAGTGAAGAGATGATTGAAGGGGGTTGGGGTGTGTGCCCCCCATGGATGACATCCGCTCCCCTCCTCCATCAGACATAAGATAACTTCTCATCTCCATCAATTCTTCAACTTCCTTCCACAGGAAGCACAGCCCCTGAGGATTGGAGTCCGCCTCTTCCCTCCACAGGGAGCAACGCCCCTGAGCATTGGAGTCCGCCTCTTCCTTCCACGGGGAGCACTGCCCCTTGGGATTGGGGTCCCACTCTTCCCTCCCCAGGGAGCATGCCCCTGAGGATTGGAGTCCGCCTCTTCTCTTCACAGGGAGCACCGCCCCTGAGGATTGGAGTCCGCCTCTTCCCTCCACAGGGAGCATGCCCCTGAGGATTGGGGTCCGCCTCTTTCCTCCACAGGTAGCATGCCCCTGAGGATTGGAGTCCGCCTCTTCCCTCCACAGGGAGCATGCCCCTGAGGATTGGAGTCCGCCTCTTTCCTCCACAGGTAGCATGCCCCTGAGGATTGGGGTCCGCCTCTTTCCTCCACAGGTAGCATGCCCCTGAGGATTGGAGTCCGCCTCTTCCCTCCACAGGGAGCACCACCCCTAAGGATTGGAGTCTGCCTTTTCCCTCCACAGAGAGCGCCACCCCCAAGAATTGGGGTCCGCCTCTTCCTTCCACAGGAAGCACAGCCCCTGAGGATTGAAGTCCGTCTCTTCCCTCCACAGGGAGCACGCCCCTGAGGATTGGGGTCCCCCTCTTCCCTCTTTAGGTCTCTCCTCTCTTCCTCTTCTCTCCCGTTTCCCCTGTCCTCCCCACCCCTCCCCTCTCCCTCCTCATTCTATACACTGTGCTGTACCCCCCTCCCTATTCTATACACTGTGGTGTCCCCCCTCCCCATTCTATACACTGTGCTGTCCCCCCTCCCCTTTCTATACACTGTGCTGTACCCCCTCCCCATCCTGTACACTGTGCTGTACACACCTCCCCATTATATACACTGTGCTGTACCCTCTCCCCACCCTGTACACTGTGCTTTACCCCCCTCCCCATCCTATACGCTGTGCTGTACTCCATTCCCATCCTATACGCTGTACCCCTTCCCCATCCTATACACTGGGCTGTACCCATCCCCATTCTATACACTGTGTTGTACCCCCTCCCCATTCTATACACTGTGCTGTACCCCCTCCCCATACTATACACTGTGCTGTACTCCCCTCCCCATACTATACACTGTGCTGTACTCCCCTCCCCATTCTATACCCTGTGCTGTACATCCCAGTGGTGGATTGGCAGTGATCTGCAGACAGTAGATGGGAATTCTGAACGCAGTTTTCTGAGGATTTTCCGCTGGATTTGCTCTCTGCCTCTCCCTGGAGGCAAGTTCTGCACATAGCTGTGAAGTCACATTCATAACATCCCAACAATGAAGAAGCCCTCCTCCCCATCTAACGCGTTTCATGTCAAGAGCTTACTTAGAGAGTCGGAGGGCCTGTGGGCAGGTCTTATTGCTGCTGTACTGTATATTAGAGGGCTAAAGTGTGGTTTTCCGGAGGGTAACTTGTGCTGTGATGTCACTTCCTGTGTGAAGGTGATAAAGGGAGAGATCAGACCTCATATTCATTGTTAGTGGTGGAAGGTGAATCGGGACCACACAGGTGAGATGTGATCATGTACAGGAGCGGGGTCCTCGTACGTGACTAACTGAAGTATGGGACATGCATTGTTATTCTAAAAGGAGGCATGGAACAGCACAATCCCAGTACAGTCCCGCCATAGTCCCAGCACAGTCCCGCCTTAGTCCCAGATTAGTCCTACCATAGTCCCAGCACAGTCCTACCATTGTCCCAGCACAGTCCCGCCATAGTCCCAGCACAGTCCCACCATAGTCCCAGCACAGTCCCGCCATAGTCCCAGATTAGTCCTACCATAGTCCCAGCACAGTCCTACCATAGTCCCAGCACAGTTTTACCATTGTCCCAGCACAGTCCCGCCATAGTCCCAGTTTAGTCCTACCATAGTCCCAGCACAGTCCCACCATAGTCCCAGATTAGTCCTACCATAGTCCCAGCACAGTCTTACCATCGTCCCAGCCCAGTCCTATCATAGTCCCAGCACAGTCCCGCCATAGTCCCAGCACAGTCTTACCATCGTCCCAGCCCAGTCCCACCATAGTCCCAGCACAGTCCCGCCATAGTCCCAGATTAGTCCTACCATAGTCCCAGCACAGTCTTACCATCGTCCCAGCCCAGTCCTATCATAGTCCCAGCACAGTCCCGCCATAGTCCCAGCACAGTCCCACCATAGTCCCAGCACAGTCCCACCATAGTCCCAGCACAGTCCCACCATAGTCCCAGCACAGTCCCGCCATAGTCCCAGCACAGTCCCACCATATTCCCAGCACAGTCCCACCATATTCCCAGCACAGTCCCGCCATAGTCCCAGATTAGTCCTACCATAGTCCCAGCCCAGTCCTATCATAGTCCCAGCACAGTCCCACCATAGTCCCAGCACAGCTCAGTGATTCATATAATAAGGCACGGGATTGATTGTCCACAATAACTTTATTTATAGAAGCATCGTCTGATCGATCGCCTTGTCAATAAACATATCAATACAAAAATAATAATTTAATTTAAAGGTCCGGAGACACATGAGGCAGTTCATAAGGGAAGAGTTCATCTGAGATGTTCAGGTTTAGGAAATTGGTCAGCAGACATTCGATGTAAGTACATGGAAGGTGAGGAGACATTTTCCAGCATGCGGCTGACTTCCTGTCTAGTGACACCCCCCCCCCCCCCGGGAGAATGCTGACCGTCCTTGCTGACCCAAAATGACTGAACACTCCACTGGTGCCAGTGTGGGATCTATACACTCGTCTATTCTTTGTCATGAAGTCATTCAAGTTTATTTTGTCATTAAAGTGTCCCCAAAACTGGAATCCTTTATTTGTTAGTTTTGGGTGGAGTGGTTCAGGGTTAGGATCCCTGTCAGGACCTTATTACTGTGTCCCCCATTGGAAGATTTACTCTCTATGGTCACCAGAACAGGAATAGAGGGGACATCACCAATGGGTACACTAGCTCTGGTGACAACAAAGAGGGAACTTCCTCCACCTTTGAGAGATTTCCTCTTACTTCCTGTTGAGTCTACAGGACAGAAGTGTAGTACTAGTAGTAGTAGTAATAGTAGTGGTAGTAGTTGGTCACATTCATCTGGACTAATGTTGAAGATCCTTCGGAAAGTCGCTTCTTCACTTCTGATAGGTGTCAGAAAAATCCCCCAACATCCATTCCCAACATCATATCCACACAGGGAGCACAAACACCTCCATGAAATGTGTCAAGGCAGATGTCGATTGTTCAAGAACAGGGTGCGAAGTTTGCAAGTCTCTGAGCCTCCCCGTTCTATTTTCATCATCCAATCCTTGGTATCAGGAAGTCTGTATAGGTGTTAATTCTTCTACTGCCATGATTGAAGCTGTGAATTTATGTCAGTTTGCTGGGGTAGAGATGTTAAAGTGGCAGAACAGGGAGCTTCCCGAACTTTCACACCTCCTGCCCTGTTCTTTGACAATCAACATCTGCCTTAACACATTACAACTGAAGAATTGACTTGGAGAAACTATGAAAAGTCTTGAACATTAAAGAATAAGTCCAGTTAGATGTAATCAACTACTACCAGATATACCATGACATGGATCCATGAGACCAACTACTACCAGATATACCATGACGTGGATCCATGAGACCAACTACTACCAGATATACCATGACCTGGATCCATGAGACCAATTACTACTAGATATAGCATGACATGGATCCATGAGACCAACTACTACCAGATATACCATGACCTGGATCCATGAGACCAACTACTACTAGATATACCATGACCTGGATCCATGAGACCAACTACTACTAGATATACCATGACCTGGATCCATGAGACCAACTACTACCAGATATACCATGACCTGGATCCATGAGACCAACAACTACTAGATATACTATGGCCTGGATTCATAAGATCAACTACTACTAGATCTATCATGACTTGGATCCATGAGACCAACTACTACTAGATCTACCCTGACCTGGATACCTGATACCAACTACTACTAGATATACTATGGCCTGGATTCATAAGATCAACTACTACTAGATCTATCATGACCTGGATCCATGAGACCAACTACTACTAGATCTACCATGACCTGGATTTCTGAGACCACCTAATACTAGATATACCATGACCTGGATTCATGAGACCAACTACTACTAGATCTACCCTGACCTGGATCCATGAGACCAACACCTACTAGATATACTATGGCCTGGATACCTGATATCAACTACTACTAGATATACTATGGCCTGGATTCATAAGATCAACCACTACTAGATCTATCATGACTTGGGTCCATGAGACCAACTACTACTAGATCTACCTTGACCTGGATACCTGATACCAACTACTACTAGATATACTATGGCCTGGATTCATACGATCAACTACTACTAGATAGTCCTTGACCTGGATCCATGAGACCAACTACTACTAGATCTACCATGACCTGGATTCATGAGACCACCTAATACTAGATCTACCATGACCTGGATCCATGAGACCAACTACTACTAGATCTACCATGACCTGGATCCATGAGACCAACTACTACTAGATGAATGAATGAATGAAATAATTGTATATGCACGATGCAAACTGAATCGCCTCTAGGCGCTGATATATATATACTATGGTCTGGATTCATGAGACCAACTACAACTAGATATACCATGACCTGGGTCTATGAGACCAACTACTACTAGATCTACCATGACCTGGATCCATGAGACCAACTACTAATAAATCTACCATGACCTGGATTCAGGAAAACATTTAGGACAGGAAGTGAAGGGAAATCTGTACAGTACAACAAAGATGAAGAAAAAACTGACATTATAACCCGTCCCGTTTGGATTTGGATATGCAGTAACTTAGGTCCATATTTCCAGAGTATTCTCTCTTCTTATGACAGTCATAAATGTGAAAACAAAGGAAATGTTTGACACAAAATCCCACCATCATGGGTCAGAAGTCGATAAAGAAATGGATGTTGAGATGGTAGATGTGAAGATGGGGGCCTCGATTGGGGGTTTTATTGCACTGATACACTATATACACATATTATAGACAGAAAATACAATAAATATCAGACTTCTTAGTATTCCAGTAATATGGAAATAAATCACCGCAGACCACGGCCTGGCAAGGGCCATATTGTACTGAAGCATGCTGGGTAAGCAAGAAAAGCAAATTCATCTCCTTTTATATACTCAGATACATTTGTAGAGATATTCCTATTCTATGAATTATCTGCCATCCTTCTTTATATTAATGTCGGTGTCAACCGAATCACTAAAATCTCATCATATCCTTTCCATAGTATTGCCATTTTAAAAGTAGTTTGTGAATCTTTTTAAATCTGAAGCTTTCCTTAAAATAATCCCTGGTGATCCTGCCATGGAGGTCCTTGTTCAGGCACTTCCTGTTATAGGGTGACAACACTTTTTACCTGTCTCACAAATGTGCTCCTACATTGTCACCTTTTCACAAGGCCGTGAGAGAAGAGGTTGCAGAAGACCAGCAGTGGGAGCAGGGCCGGGACAAGGGGTGGGCCGGAGGGGCAGCTGCCCTGCGTACAATGGTTTATTGAAGGGATGGGGAGGCCCTGACCCTAACCCTAAGGTAAGGGAGGGGGTCACGGTTTGGCATCTTTGCCCTTGGCGCTGGATGACCTTGTCCCGGCACTGAGTGGGAGGATACAAAAAAAGATTTAAAAAAGTTGGAAACATTCATTTATAGAAACCAGCCTGGTAATGCACAATTTTACAGCAAACTAAACATCATCCAGTTGGGTTTTCATCTATTTTAACTTTTGTTTTTTTGAATTTATCAGGCACTTTGTGGTGTTCATACCTCTGGCCTGTAGATGGCGCTGTTTACAGCTATTACATGTTTGGTGCTTTCTATACTCTGTACAGGTTAGTTCCAGTTCCTGTTTTATGGATGGCTGAACTTGTTATGAAAGTGTCTATAACTGCCCAGGACACACATTTCCATAGGTGGCTTCCACTGAGGCACCACAGCAGACGGTGGTACGTGGCAGGCCAACGGTGGGGGTTGTGGACACATTATTGGTCCATTGATGGTGACATTTTCCTTTCCTCTGAAAAGATGAGACATAAAATAGAGAAGGGATACAGAAAGTGCAAAAGTCAAACGCTGCATCAGAATCATCAGACGCTGCGGGAGCCAATCAGCGCAATGCAGAGTTCATCGATGTGCAGTGACCTCCAGGGGGAGCAATTCTCCAGAATGAGGTCCGATTCCTGAACCCCGTGAAGATATCTCTACAAAGCCTCCTCCAGCATGAAAGGTTGGAGAGCTGCTGGTGTGTTCCTAAAACAATACAACTGAGGCCAGGAATCCACTGAGCCGCAGATTTCCAGTTTTCAGAGAAAAAAATTTTCCCTGGAATTTTGAAAAGACAATTTGTAGAGTGTAAGCTCTCAGGACCAGGCAAACCACCCCCCCCCCCCCCCCCCAACACCACCACTCTTGTATTGTATTGTATTGTAACTCTACTGTCTTAGTTTATATTGTAAATTGCTGAGTAAACAGTTGGCGATCTATAAATCCTGATCCTGTCCATCGCTGCTCCTTGAAGACCCACCAATCCCACCCGCCGCTTTTCTTTTGAGTTGAATTATAGTTAGCGCCATTCAGCCCACTTCCTGTGAGCCCAGGTTCTCCTGGGGTGGACCCCAAGACATTACATGACTAACCCTTTCCAGAAGACCCCAGGGGAAGGGAAGATAAAAAAGTGATGGGGGGGGGGGGGGGTTTGCTTTAGTATAATCCAAAGTATATACAGGATGAGGAGCTAACCCCCCATTATTAATGCCCAGTGCTGAGCATGAAGTCTTATTACTCACTTTAGTGAGGTGCCCCCCTTACACCAAAGTGACCCTAAAAAAGGAGGAGATCCCCAGGAGAATCCTGTATGTAGCAGGCAGTAAGAGGCGCACTCCAATGGTTTTAGAGTCCAGAGTGATCCTCTATTAGATAACAAATAGGAAAACAGAGCCAACAAACTTCTGGGGTTCACACCCTCCCCCTTTATCTGGGCTTTTATTTTGTGTAGCTTCAAAAACTGCCAGATCTGTGGGGATCAGAAAATTAGAAATACGTCATTCAAAAATAACTGCAGCAATAAGCCCCGGTAGGGAGGGGGGAACCCTGGAAACATGTTGGGTCTTTGTTGTTTGAAAAGACCCATCTGGACTGTCACTCCTTTGGTGGGGGGCCAATATTACTTTCTACATATCTTAATATAATCCAGCGAAGCAAGATTCGTCATGCATTTGGCTGAGTCTGCAACCCCCTCTTATGCTTCAGTGTGTGTAAGGGGACCTGGGAGCTTCCACCAATTCTGGGGCATTTTCCTGCTGACCACAGATTATCCCCCCTCCCCCCCCCCCAGGTCTGAAGGACAGTGAACTGGTCCTTTCTTTAAGTTGGAGGACCCCGGCATTAGATTATATTTTCAGGATCAGTAAGCGATGGGAATTAGATGATGGGGACGTCTCTCTGCACAACATCAATACTGAGATGAAAATGAGAACTATCCAGCAGGTAGGATGTTCACCCCAAAAGTGATACATGATCTACAGGTGGAGCCTGGTGGGCAGCCCCATGGCTTCTTCTAAATGGTTTAACTACTTAAGTTCCTATCACGGCTTTGCTCCTAAACGTTTTGGAAGCCAGCAGGTGGGCTTCCTCCAGGGCTGCGGAGTGTAGATTGGGGTGGGGCATGGATTAGGGTGGAGTGTAGATTGGGGTACACTGTGGGTGAAGTATGGATTGGGGTGGAGCATAGAGTGTGGTGGAGTATGGATTGGGGTGGAGTATGGATTGGGGTGGGGCATAGATTTGGGTAAAGTATGGATTGGGGTGGAGCATAGATTTGGGTGAAAGATGGATTGGGGTGGAGCATAGATTTGGGTGAAAGATGGATTGGGGTGGAGCATAGATTTGGGTGGAGTATGGTTTGGGGTGGAGCATTGATTGGAGTGGAGCATGGATTGGGGTGGAGCATAGATTGGGGTGGAGCATGGATTGGAGTATGGATTGGGGTGGAGCATAGATTTGGGTGGAGCATGGATTGGGGTGGAGCATGGATTTGGGTGGAGCATGGATTTGGGTGGATCATAGATTTGGGTGAACTGAATTATGGATTGGGGTGGAGCATGGGTTTGGGTGAAATATGGATTGGGGTGAAGCATGGATTTTGGTGAAGTATGGATTGGGGTGGAGCATAGATTTGGGTGGAGTAGGGATTGGGGTGGAGCATGGATTGGGATGAAGCATGGATTGGGGTGGAGCATAGATTTTGGTGGAGCACGGATTGAGGTGGAGCATGGATTGAGGTGGAGCATGGATTTGGGTGGAGCATGGATTGGGGTGAAGTATGGATTGGGGTGAAGCATATAATTGGGTGGAGCATGGATTGGGGTGGAGCACGGATTGGGGTGGAGCACGGATTGGGGTGGAGCACGGATTGGGGTGGAGCATATATTTGGGTGGAGCACGGATTGGGGTGGAGCACGGATTGGGGTGGAGCACAGATTGGGGTGGAGCACAGATTGGGGTGGAGCACGGATTGGGGTGGAGCACGGATTGGGGTGGAGCACGGATTGGGGTGGAGCACGGATTGGGGTGGAGCACAGATTGGGGTGGAGCACAGATTGGGGTGGAGCACAGATTGGGGTGGAGCATGGATTCTGACCTCCTATATATCTATAGACTCTTTAGGGATTACTGCACATGGTTGCTCTCTGCATCCCGCACTCTAATGATCTCATTGCTCTTTGGTCTAATGGGCGGCGTTGTCCTTGCTGCAGGCGACACACAAGGGTTGGCCCCGGTCTGGCATGTAGGGGCGCTCGGTCAGTGTTTGCTCGCAGACTGGGCAGGAAAAATGTTCTTTGTGCCAAGACTTTCCATCGAGCTGCCGGTAGTCTTCTGAGAATATAATCTGGAGGGTAAAAGAGAGCAGAAAGACGTCAGTAATGGATTCACAATTCCTTTCTCTTCTATGCTTTATCTGTCACTCGTCACATGGAGCCAAGTGGTGGAAGGTCACCAAACTTCAGTGATCTGAATGTATGTTGTGTACACTGAGAGGCTGGGAGACAGAGCACCATGTCAGACCTGTGATAAAATAATCCAATGGGAGGGGGATGGAGAAGGTGAGAAGGAACCAATGGTTGAGCCTGATGGCCTAGGTTTGGCAGCTTTCCACAAAGCGGGGAACCCCAGAGAAATGGGGACCACCTAACCGGAAAAATCCCAGCATAAAAATGTCAAAAAAGTTCAAACAATTGTCTCAAGAGGGTCAAACAAATGCATCCAGCATGTTTCAGAGTCTAACCATCCCCCTTCACGACGCGTTTCACTGGATTCAAAGTTCCTTCATAGAAGTTTTATTTCCTGCAGAAGAACCCAAAGTTCCCGGAATGAGAGAGGACCTCATTATTGGAACAATCACATTTAAAGCCCTGATGAAGGGGGTTGTTGGCCCCTGAACCCCACCTCCCAACTTTCTGAGATGGGAATGAGGGACACCTATCATCAAAAGTATGCAGACATAGGACACACCCCTTGCCACGCCCCTTTCAAGGAGAATAGTACAAAAAAAAGATCGATTAAATCCACAAGTGATTTGTTTTACTGCTTCTATTCCTTTATATTGGCGTTTGGAATTTACAAATACAGCAATTTAGAAATCAGATAAAGGTTTAGCTCTGAGAAACACTTTTGAAAGATAAAAAGTGCATTTTATATACAATTATAGAGATCAGAGCGACATGAGGGAAAAATGAGGGGGACAGAGGGACAGCCCCTGGAAATGAGGGACAGTTGGGAGCGATGCCTGAACCGCGTCGGGTTCCATTTGTTCCCTATTGGTGCTCCTGTTACTATCAGAATTTGGGGCTCTTGAGATGATTGGCAGTTATTTTACAATGTGACACTTCCGGGGACGACTGAAAACATGGCAAGCGGTGAGAATCGGGAATTCTACATTTCCTCACTTTCCCTGTTTTCACCTCTTTTGTGCCTTTAAAGTGGATCTTCAGTCATTTTTCATCTTCCCATCTATAAATCTTTGTTGTTGTTTTATCTTTGGATAGTAAAACATTTTTTTCTGCCAGTAAATCCCTTATACAGCCCACTTCCTGTTTCCTGTCTGGTCAGTAGTCTAGGCTTATGACATCATGTCTCTCTCTCTCCTGAGAGTTTGTCAGGAAGGGAGGACCAATGAGAGCTGCAGAGCTGGAAGTGTGTGTCTGTGTAAATCCAGGAAGTAAACTGTTAAATTTGGTGGAGGGAGATTTCTGCAGCATATTTGGCAGGTACAGAATCACAGTATATATAAAATAATATGCAAAGTGCTTGGAGGGAAGCTTCAGAATGGCAAAGATGTTTTACAAATTATGTGAAAAGTTTGCTAAAAAAAAAATTGACCAGTTACTTTCCCACCCTCCCTGCAGGTCACAGCCCTCTCCACTGGAAATGTTTGATTGCTGGCTGTGCTGACCCAGCTCCTCCACCCTTCCTCTCATCTTCCTACTGGGGGAGAAGCAAATGGAGGAATATTTGGTGTCACTTTAGTGTGCTGAGATCACAATGTACAGAGCCAATCTGAGTGGCTCTGTACATCAGAAAGCCCTTCCCTTCCTCTCACAATGCAGGAAAGAAGAATAAATCAGTCATGTGATCATTGTGAAGCTTTTCACCTCCCATCCCCCATCTGATTTCCAGCCTGTCTCTGGTGACCGTATATTAACCCCTCACCTCCCCGGTCTCGTTGATTTGTATTAAGTTGCACCTCTAACTGAGCTCCATTTTTTAACCCCTTCAGTGTCGGTACGTCTCTTTCAAAAATAAGATCGGCTTGGGGTGCCGACTTTGTGAAGAGAGATCGTTTTTCGGGACTTACTGGAACTTTTATTCGATTTGTTTTACAACAGAAAGTTAGGGAAACTGATGTTTTGGTTAATTTCCTTTATATAGAAAAACTTCAGCGGTTATTAAATGCCACCAAAAAAAAAAGTTGTACCCATCACCAACAATGGTATAAAATAATCTGAGGGAAGTTTATATTGAAGGGGGTAATTGTCAGTCAAAGTATCACAGTATTTATATAAACGTATATGTTGTCGGGGGATGGTAAATAGCGTTTGTCTTGTGGTAGCTCCACCTACCTCATCACAGCCGGCGCAGCGCGGTCGCTCGCTCTCACAGTAGTGCCGCCCACACCAGAGGCGATCGTTCTTCCAGAAATGGATGAGGTTCACCAGGGGCTCTCTGCAATGGGAGCAGATGAAGCAGGCCGGGTGCCATTGCTTCTTTGTGCCGGCGCGGTCAGAGCGGACGGCCGGAGCGTCTCCCGGCAACAACTGCTGACACAACTCACAAAGCTGGGAGACAGAAGAGACAAAGACAGTCAGAGCAGGGGCCCAGGGGTTCAGGAATCTGGGGGCTCGGTGATCAGGAGGCCCCCGGGGGACTGGGTGATATGGGGGCCAGGGGCTCTAGGTGATCCCGTGCAGTGTCCCCTCACGTGCAGTGTCCCCTCCAGCGCAGTGTCCTCTCATGCGCAGTGTCCCCTCCAGCGCAGTATCCCCTCACGTGCAGTGTCCCCTTCCGCGCAGTGTCCTCTCCTGTGCAGTGTCCTCTCCTGTGCAGTGTCCCCTCCCGCGCACTGTCCCCTCCCGCGCAGTGTCCTCTCCAGTGTCCCCTCCAACGCAGTGTCCTCTCACGCACAGTGTCCTCTCCAGTGTCCCCTCCAGCGCAGTGTCCTCTCACGTGCAGTGTTCCCTCCCGCAAAGTGTCCCCTCCCGCGCAGTGTCCTCTCCCGTACAGTGTCCCCTCCAGCGCAGTGTCCCCTCCCGCGCAGTGTCCTCTCCCGTACAGTGTCCCCTCCCGCGCAGTGTCCCCTCCCACGCAGTGTCCCCTCCCGCGCAGTGTCCCCTCCCGCGCAGTGTCCCCTCCCGCACAGTGTCCTCTCCAGTGTCCCCTCCAACGCAGTGTCCTCTCACGCGCAGTGTCCTCTCACGCGCAGTGTCCCCTCCCGCGCAGTGTCCCCTCCCGCGAAGTGTCCCCTCCCGTGCAGTGTCCCCTCCCGTGCAGTGTCCTCTCCCGTACAGTGTCCCCTCCAGCGCAGTGTCCTCTCATGCGCAGTGTCCCCTCCCGCGCAGTGTCCCCTCCCGCGCAATGTCCTCTCCAGTGTCCCCTCCAACGCAGTGTCCTCTCACGCGCAGTGTCCTCTCCAGTGTCCCCTCCAGCGCAGTGTCCTCTCACGTGCAGTGTTCCCTCCCGCAAAGTGTCCCCTCCCACGCAGTGTCCTCTCCCGTACAGTGTCCCCTCCCGCGCAGTGTCCCCTCCCGCGCAGTGTCCCCTCCCGTGCAGTGTCCTCTTCAGTGTCCCCTCCAACGCAGTGTCCTCTCATGCGCAGTGTTCCCTCCCGCGAAGTGTCCCCTCCCGCGCAGTGTCCTCTCCCGTGCAGTGTCCTCTCCCGTGCAGTGTCCCCTCCCGCGCAGTGTCCTCTCCCGTACAGTGTCCCCTCCCACGCAGTGTCCTCTCCCGTACAGTGTCCCCTCCCGCGCAGTGTCCCCTCCCGCGCAGTGTCCCCTCCCGCGCAGTGTCCCCTCCCGCGCAGTGTCCTCTTCAGTGTCCCCTCCAACGCAGTGTCCTCTCATGCGCAGTGTTCCCTCCCGCGAAGTGTCCCCTCCCGCGCAGTGTCCCCTCCCGCGCAGTGTCCTCTCCCGTGCAGTGTCCCCTCACGCGCAGTGTCCCCTCCCGCGCAGTGTCCCCTCCCGCGCAGTGTCCCCTCACGCGCAGTCTCCCCTCCCGCGCAGTCTCCCCTCCCGCGCAGTCTCCCCTCCCGCGCAGTCTCCCCTCCCGCGCAGTGTCCTCTCCCACCACATTTCGCAGCCCTCAGGACTTTAAATTTTTGAATTCTCATTTTCCCTTCCCCCACCCATATTAGGACTGTCTGGCACTGGCGGTATTTCCTCCATTGTTGCCTTTTGTAGCATTTCCAGGATCTCCATTGCAGATTGATGTGAATAGTCCGGATGTTTTGTTTGTCCTCAGACAACATTGTCTATGGCTGGTAATGGTGGAGGATGGATGATTTTATGGCTGGCGAATGGTGGAGGATGGAAGATTTTATGGCTGGTGAATGGTGGAGGATGGAAGATTTTATGGCTGGTGAATGGTGGAGGATGGAAGATTTTATGGCTGGTGAATGGTGGAGGATGGAAGATTTTATGGCTGGTGAATGGTGGAAGATCAATGATTTTATGGCTGGTGAATGGTGGAGGATGGATGATTTTATGGCTGGTGAATGGTGGAGGATGGATGATTTTATGGCTGGTGAATGGTGGAGGATGGAAGATTTTATGGCTGGTGAATGGTGGAGGATGGAAGATTTTATGGCTGGTGAATGGTGGAGGATGGAAGATTTTATGGCTGGTGAATGGTGGAGGATGGAAGATTTTATGGCTGGTGAATGGTGGAAGATCAATGATTTTATGGCTGGTGAATGGTGGGGGATGGATGATTTTATGGATGGTGAATGGTGGAGGATGGATGATTTTATGGCTGGTGAATGGTGGGGGGTGGATAATTTTATGGATGGTGAATGGTGGAGGATGGATGATTTTATGGATGGTGAATGGTGGAGGATGGATGATTTTATGGATGGTGAATGGTGGGGGATGGATAATTTTATGGATGGTGAATGGTGGGGGATGGATGATTTTATGGATGGTGAATGGTGGAAGATGGATGATTTTATGGATGGTGAATGTTGGAGGATGGAAGATTTTATGTTGCCTTGGCCGGGTTCACACCACAGCGATGCGGGAACGCCGCGAATCCGCTGCGTTTTCCCGCATCGCACACCTACCGCCGGCAGTTCACACTGCCCTATGCGGACGGCTGGGAGTGTCAATGATATGTTAATGACACCCCCAGATCCATCCGCATATCGCAGTGCGATCTGCAGACTCGCACAGAAATCGGATCGCATGGTGTGAACCCCCATGCGATCCGATTCTGTTGCGGACCAAAAAAAGGGTCCTGTGCGAGTTTGCTGCGGGAGCGATGCGAATTCAGCCATACTATCTGTATGGCTGAACTCGCATCGCTACGGAGATCGGATGTGATTTGCACTGCAGTGCGGGTGCGAATCACATCCGGATCTCCCCCCGCAGCAGTGTGAACCCGGCCTTAAGGTAACTGATAGCTTCAGGTGGAGTTGACCTTTAGCTTGGCTCTCGGTGCCTCTGCCCCTCCCACAGGCCATAATGGTGATGTCACTCCCAGCTGGAACCCCCACTATTATGTACAATCCATTGGGTGGGGGGTGGGGTGACACAAATGAGTAGGACTTTCAGAGTGTTTTTGGATGGGTGAAAACCTGCTGGTTCTCATTGTGCGGGACCTCCCCCTTTGGATGTACACAGATAGATTTGTAGTTTGGTGCACTTACATGGTCCGTCTTCCCATTACACTCCTCGCTTCCATTTGTAGTCTTCTCTGCATTGGGGTTTTCTTCTTCCACCTTCATGCTGCCAGGTAGCAGCACCTCCCCCACACCCATGGCATTCTCTTTATATTGTTTCACAAATGTGGTCATAGCTGCTTTCTCACCCTCAGCCAAACCTCGGCAGTGGGCGGGGTCATAGTCATATGGAGGAAGCTGTCTCAACAGCTGAATGCGGCGGTGATGAGCGCCCTCCGTGCCGGCCAGGGGCTGCAACCTTTTGGGGATTAGTTCCATGTAACGCATGGCCTGAGGAAAGAAGAGTTGCATCATCACCACCATCATCACCATGACTGTCATCATCACTATGCCTATCATCACCATCATCACCACTATGCCCATCATCACCATGTCCATCATTACCACCGTCATCATCACTATGCCTATCATCTCCATCATCATCACCACCATCATCATCACCTCCCTCGTCACTATGCCTATCACCACCATGACCGTCATCATCACTATGCCCATCATCATCGTCACTATGCCTATCATCACAACCGTCATCATCACTATGCCCATCATCACGATGACCGTCATCATCACTATGCCCATCATCATCATCATCACTATACCTATCATCACAATGTCCATCCTCACCACCGTCATCATCACTATGTGTATCATCACCATGTCCTTCATCATCATCACCACTGTTATCATCACTATGCCCATCATCACCATGACTGTCATCACTATGATCGTCATCATCACCACCCTCATCACTATTCCTATCAACACCATGACCGTCATCATCACTATACCCATCATCATCACCACTATGCCTATCATCACCATGTCATCACTCCCATCATCACTATGTCCATCATCACCATCACCTTCATCATCACTATGCCTATCACAACTATCATTACTATCATCATCATCATCACCACCACCGTCATGATTGCTTTGCCCATCAACCTCATCACCACTACCATAATCATCACCATAATCACCATCATCATCACCATAATCACCATCATCATCACCATCATCATGATGATTATCATCATCACCACCCCCATCATCACCATAACCACCATTATTACTATCATCTCCATCTTCGCCACCACCATCACCTTCATCATCATCATCCTCATCATCACCATAGCAACAGTTCAGCTGACAAATCAGATCATTTTCTTCAGCTTCAAAAGAAATGTGACTGTTCACTATGAGCTGATACTCAACTTTTACTCCAGTATTTGTAAATCAGCCCAATATGTTCTCTCTTCTCTCCTTCCATCATCTTTTTTCTCTTTCTCTCTCTTCCCCTCCTCCCTCTCCCCCTCACCCCTCCTATCTCTCCCCCTTTCTCCCCCCCTCGCTCACCCCCCTCTCTCTCTCCCCTCCCCCTATCCCCCCTCACTCCCCCCTCCTCTCTCTCCCCCCTCCTCTCTCTCCCCCTCCTCTCCCCCCACTCTCTCTCTGCCCCCCTTCTTCCCCATAGACTCGATCATCCCATCCACTAGTCTCATTCTGCTCCTCCTCGTATATCGGATGTATTTACCAGTTTCTGGCTAATCCCCGGAGGGGCCCATTCATAGGTTACGGTGACAAAGGTCGGGTCTTTACGAGAGGTGATGGGGTTGGTGATGATCATGCGGTTCCTCTTGTAGACGCGGAGCCCATCTCTGCCCTTGACGCGGGCGGTCAGTCCTGAATAGGCGGTGTCAGAGAGCAACTGCCCAATCCGGTGATCTTCCTCCACTTCAGTGGACAGAATATGTTCCTCACGTAGGCAGTGGCAGAGCTCACAGGATTTCCTATGTAACACAAAGTATAAAAGTCAGATTTGATACTTGATCAGGATCCAAGATCTCCATGTAACGAGTGAAAACTTTTGAGTGTCATTGCTGGCTCCAGCATTAAACATGATTTGTTTATAAACAAAGGGAGTTTTGGTAGGGTCAGTGGCAGGGCCGTCTTTAATATTGATTGGGCCCTGGGCAAAACTTTTCTTGCCCCCCCCCCCCCCCCCCATGCAGTTTTGCTCTCCACATGCTCTGAGACATACAATAAATAGCAGCTAGACTCAAAATCAGTTTACTAAACCAGATCAGGCAGCTATTGTGATTGGTTGCCAGATGTTGCAGTGTATCATTACCACTCACTGACTGGTTGCTAGAGTTTACAACACACATTACAGCTCACTGATTAGTTGCTAGAGGTTACAGCACATGATTTCTGCTTGTTGATTGGTTGCTAGAGATTACTGTGGATATGACCTCGGGGGGGGGGGGGGGGGGCATGATATACATATCATGCCCTCCTGAGGGGGGGCATGATATCCCCTATTTACATATGAATTCCCCCATTATTTACATATGAATGCCGGCAATTTACATGTAAACACAGGGTCTGCAGGTGAGTCAGTTTTACACAACAATAGGGCAGAGCTGGTCAGCATTACTTGCAGCACTTCACACTGAGATATTGGGACTCAGCACAGGACTAAAACCTCAAGGGATGAGGGAATTTAAACCAGTTTAGATTACAAGTATGAGGCAGCTGCTTTGGGCCCCACAACAATGACAGGGCCCAGGACAACTGCCCCTTTTGCCCTGCCTTAAAAACGGCCCTGGTCAGTGGTGGGGTTAGTGTTAGTGGTAGGGTCCGTGTCAGTGGTGGGGTCAGGGTCAGTGGTGGGGTCAGGGTCAATGTCAGTGATGGAGTCAGTGGTAGGGTATGGGCCATTGATAGGGTCAGTGTCAGTGGTGGGGTCACAAAGGGTTAATCTGGTATGTCCACCATGAATCCATCTCTGACCAATGGCATTCCTGGTCATTGCCGAAGTTCACTCCAACCTGAGGGCCTCATTGTCTGTGTGCCATGAGATGGTATACAGATTGTATTGTATAATTTGCTATACAGATTGTATCCATTTGCAGACTTCTACACGCTACACACGCATCATTGTACACAGGGCGTGTGTGTGTAAAACCTACAGTCCTACTGCCGGGACCCCCCTGTCCCTGTTCTGAGGAATGATGGCTGCATTGCTGAGTACACAGAGAAGGTCCCGGCAATTGGAGCTGTGAAAGAAAATCAGTCTGGCAATGTTTATCAAAAACATCACTCAGAAAGATACAAAGAAACATTGTTACATTTTATATCTTTCTGTTCATTCATCTACAGTTCTACCCTACAGATCAAAGAGATGAACTTCCATCTGCAGATGAAATCAGGCAAAGCAACCCGAAGTCTAAAAAAAAAAATGCCCCTCTGTGTAACCCCTTATTAACCCTGAGTGAACGCTAATTAACGCCTTATTCTCCTTCTCCATTCATTTATATTTGCCTCTATTTTATTAACTAATAATATTTAAACATATTTTGTTTGCTTTGTTCATTAAAATATTTGCACATTTCACACTGAAAAACAAAAACAAAAAAAACACAAAATAGAAAAAAACCGTTTACTTTATTTGTAAATGCTTTGCACCAGAAGTATAATTTTTGTGTCATTTTAAACAGGACACATTACAGAATAAAACACACACTTTTTATGTGCGGTAACTGTGACAGACCCACCCAAGATGGGGGCTTCTGGAGAGGAATAGAAGCAAGCCTCTTACCTACTGACTATGGGCCAGGGAGAGACCAGATCGTTCTCTAATAATGGACCACCACATAATGGACACTGAGAACGAACGTGGTTTGGATTACTACAGATGGGACATAATATTTATCCCCAATATCTCCCAGGAAATATACAAAGACTAGTCCTAGTTTGTTTGTTTCTCAACTATAAATGTTACTTGAAATAGCTGATCACATTGGCCTCTGTACAATGTAGGAGCCGGACAGTCTGCTACTGGTGGTCTCCTGCTATTGTCTGAAGGGGTTCTGTGTTTATACTTATGATAATGTGTATTGTACCTTCTGAGCTTGGAGCCGGCAAGTCTGATCTGCAATGAGAATTCTGAGTCATCCAGGTGGCTAATTAACGTAATGTTTATAGTATGTCAGTTGTTGTAATTATGTTTTTGGTTACAGTTTGTATTGTTAGGGTAATATGATCAGGAGGGGGGATGTCCTCTAATGCCCCGTACACATGATCTGACTATCCGGCGGACTTAGCCTGCTGGACTCTCCAGTGGAGGTCCGCCTGGACTTTCCGAACAAGTGGACTTACCCACACACGAATGGACTTTTCCAGTGGACTAGGTCCGACAGACAACCCGCCAGACTTTTGGCAGGGGTCCGTCGGACTTTCCAAATTTATGGACTTGCCTACACATGGACTAAAGTCCATTCATTTTGAACGTGACTTCAGGTACAACAGGACTAGAGAAGGAAGTCAATCTCGCCTCCTCCATCAGTGAGATTGACACCTTTCTAGCTCTGTTTCCTGGTATGGATTTTACGGGGAATCCCCTATGCCGAAGAAACGGCGTGGGGGTCCCCCCAAAGTCCATACCAGACCCTTACCTGAGAACGCAGCCCGGCTGGTCAGGAAAGGGGGTGGGGAAGAGTGAGCACCCCCCCCCCTGAACCGTACCAGGCCGCACGCCTTCAACATGGGGGAGTGGGTGCTTTGGGGAAGCACCCAACCCCCCAATGCACCTTGTCCCCATGTTGATGAGGACAAAGGCCTCTTCCCGACAACCCTGGCAGTTGGTTGTCGGGGTCTGCGGGTGGGGGGGTTATCGGAATCTGGGAGCCCCCTTTAATAAGGCGACTTAATAAGGTGACTTATATAACCCTTAGTGTACTCTAATCCCTATTTCTCCTTTTCCATTCATTTATATTTGCTTCTGTTTTATTAGGCATAAGGGGCGGGGTCACCGGGGGTGCTGGGACTGTGACATCACCCGGTGACCCTGCCCCTTATGCCTATATAAGTCGCCGCACAACGTGTCCCCTGCATTACAGCAGGGGACACATCCTGTCAACATCGGAAGAAGAGAAGAAGGAAGAAGGAAGGAAGAAGAAAGAAGAAGAAGACGGCGGTGATGATGACGCCGAATGAAAAGACTGAGCCAACGCTAGTAAAAGAGCTGGAAGAAGATAGCGAAGGAGCCCGGCAGAAGAACCTGAGAGCGGAAGAAGAGGTCAGAAAGTGCGGAGAAGTCGGAAGAAGACCCCGAAGTTGGAAGAAGACCCCCAGATGGAGACGAAGGAGAAAGCCGGACTCCTCTGCTAGCAAAATAGCGGCAAAAGAGCAGAAGATAGCGGAGGAGCACGGCAAGAAGACCCCCGAAGCTGCCTAATAAACTACTTTAAAAACCTGTGTTGTGCGTTTTTTTATTGACACTTTTCTCCCCAGGTGAATGGGTAGGGGTACGACGTACCCCATACTCATGTACATAGGGTGGGGGGGCCAGGATCTGGGGGCCCCCTTATTAAAGGGGGCTTCCAGACTCGGATAAGCCCCCTGCCCGCAGACCCTGCGGACCAATGGCAGGGTTGTCGGGAAGAGGCCCTTGTCCTCATCAACATGGGAACAAGGTGCTTTGGGGTGGGGGGCCCTCAGGGCATCCCCCTTCCCCAAAGCACCCACCCCCCATGTTGAGAGCATGCGGCCTGGTGCGGCTCAAGAGGGGGGGGGGCGCTCGGATAAGGGTCTGGTATGGACTTTGGGGGGACCCCCACGCCGTTTTTGCAGCGTAGGGGCTTCCCCTTAAAATTCATACCAGGGGACGGACTAACGGACTTTAGTCTGTGTGTTGGCAAGTCCGTTCATTTGGAAAGTCTGGCAGGCTAGCACACAGACGAGCAGATTGTCCGCTGGAAAGCCGAGTCGGCGGACAATTTTCAGTCAAGTCTTCTTTCAAAGTCCACCGGAGTCCACAATGCTCGAAAAAAGGAAAAACGCGATTTGTTTAGTTTTGTTTGTCTAAAGATTACTAAAATAAATTATTGTTGCCGGACAATATTCATGAGAAGAAAGCTTTGTTTGTACTTAAAAGAACAATATATGTATACGTTGTTATCTTTAGTAACAAAATTATCACCAAATAAACAAGTCCATCTCTGAAATGTAAAATTTGTTCCATAGGCTTGAACTGGTGTGAGAGGTGAAGGGGGTATAATGTAGGTGGGCATACAGATTATATACTGTAGAATAGTATATAGATTGTCTCCATATACTCCTCTAGCACTGACTGGCACACATGCCATACAGAAGCTTTGTACTCCCCTCCCCCCCTCGGGGATGAGATGCCAGTCCTGACCTTTATTCTTATCCAGGAATTCCTGACCCCGGAATCTCGCCTCCATTCTTTACATACATGACTGAATGTCAGGGATAAGCTGGACTTGGAGCTCAGCATTAAAGGGTAACTCCGCCCGTCTGACAAATCTGATTTGATCCAGCAGGCAGAGAAAACGTTATCTCTGGAAATAAATTGTATCACCAATTTAATTTTGGTGGGGGCGTGGCCTCATCAGACTACAGTTGTCTATGGACTGTACATAGGTAGGTTCACCTGGCATAAGAAACGTACCTGTCACATGGCACATCACATGGCCCTAAGTATGCCTGAACTCTGCCCCTCTTTTTCTACCAGCTCTGCCCCTTAGGGCACACAATTAATTCTGGAATATGTTATTGGAAGAAGAATGTGATCTGCTGAATGCGGCGACTTTTCTATTTATTGTCCTGAGTTATGATTTCAAATACAGATTTTTTTTTTTGTGAAAAATGCAGCTTCCGGTTCTCCCAGTTCAGAGCTTTATACTGAGGAGAAAGAGAAGGGGAGTGTCTGACCAGAGAGAGGTGTGTCTGACCAGGGAAGGGGAGTGCCTGACCAGGGAAGGGGAGTGCCTGACCAGGGAAGGGGCGTGCCTGACCAGGGAAGGGGAGTGTCTGACCAGGGAAGGGGAGTGTCTGACCAGGGAAGGGGAGTGTCTGACCAAGGAAGGGGAGTGCCTGACCAGGGAAGGGGAGTGCCTGACCAGGGAAGGGGCGTGTCTGACCAGGGAAGGGGAGTGCCTGACCAGGGAAGGGGAGTGCCTGACCAGGGAAGGGGAGTGCCTGACCAGGTAAGGGGAGTATCTGACCAGGTAAGGGGAGTGTCTGACCAGAGAGATGTGTGTCTGACCAGAGAGAAGCATGTCTGACCAGAGTGTCAGAGGATCAACAGACTGTACTGTCTGTGCTTCCCTGTGCGTCTGCGGGGTAGACCAGCACAGCGGCGCACACGGATGCGCGATGTGGCAGGTTTGCGCATACGGGTGCGCAAAATTAGCAGGTCTGCGTGCACACAGTACGGGCTGACACACGCATATATGCGCGATATGGTACAACATCGTGTGCGCATGCGCACGGCTATGCACACCACCTGATCGTTCTGGCAGGCCTATAAAAGGCAACCATTTGCTCCGTGTCTTTGCTGGTTTGTCTCTTCAGCTCCAGTGTCCCTGTGCCTTGTTTCCTGAGCCTTCCCATTGTGACCCGGATCAGACCTGACTACTCTCTCGGACCTCTCCTGTGACTGACCTCTGGCTTGCCTTCTGGATTTCCCTCTGTACCGTTCCTGTGTTTAACCCCCGGCCTGCCTCCTGGACTTGTCTCTGCCTATTCCCTGTGTTGTGACACCTGGATTACGGACTGACCTTTGTGTATGACCTGGCTTGCTCTCGGACTCTGCTCTAACCTCCCTGGTGTTTGACCCTCGGCCTCCTGCTGTGCTTCACTCCAAGTGTTAGAACCCCTACCGGGCGTTCTCTTCAAACATATCCCAAGGCCATCTGCATGGGCATCTCTTCCTTCAGAATACTTCCTACATACGAGTCACCTGCTGGCAACCCGTGCCCCTTCGTGCCCTGTACCCGCTGTTCCACCTTCAGCGGTACCGTGCACCCAGTTGCAAGGGAAGCCGCTCTCAGCACTTCGGCCCCTGGTGAGTACCTGACAGTACAAACCAGCCATGTCAGAGGCAGACAAAGCTGGCTCACCTTTGGAGGCCCTCTGCCAGCAGGTTGCAGCCCTGTCCCAGGTGGTGCAGTGACTCCAAGACAGCTACTTCTAGATTGAGGGCCGCCTACAGCACTTGGCGGTCTCTCCCAGTCCACCAGATTTTTCACCCTCCACAGCCAGCAGATCTTCCGCTTCGCAAGCCTAAGGCGGTACCACACCGGAGTGGTCATGACCCATCCAGAACCCAGAGTCCCTACTCCTGAGCGCTTTTTGGGCAACCGGAAGAAGTTTAGGGCATTTAAGAATGCATGCCTCCTGTACCTAGCTCTGCAGCCCAGGACCTTCCACTCTGAATCGGTGAAGGTGGGTTTCATCATTTCTCTGCTATCTGATGAGCCACAGTCCTGGGCCCATAACCTCCTGGAACAGAAGAGCCCCCTTCTTGATTCCGTAGAGACTTTCTTTGAAGCTATGTCACAACTGTATGACGATCCCCAGCGCACTGCCATGGCCAAAGCCATCCTGCATTCCCTAACCCAGGGAAAGAGACCAGTAGAGGACTATATTGTGGAGTTTCGGAAATGGTCTGGGGACACTAACTGGAATGAGGCTGCCCTTAGGTATCAATTCCGTCTGGGCCTTTCTGAGACCTTAAAAGATGAATTGGCCCGGGTAGATACCCCCACGTCTTTGGAAGATCTGGTCCAGTTGGCTACCAAACTTAATCGACGTCTTCAGGAGCATCGCTCCGAACGCCTCCAGTCACCTAGACCCACGTGGAACCCCCGGTACCTGCACCTGTTCCAGCTCCCACCTCCTCTACTGATGGCGAACCCATGCAGCTGGGCTTAGTCTGGGCTCCGCTCACCCCTAACGAGAGACTTCATCGGTGTCAAGCCAACCTTTGTCTATACTGAGGTGAAGCGGGCCATTTTCTACGCAGCTTCCCTGTGAGACCCAGTAAGTGCCGACCTCGCGTTGCTGTGAATTTTCAGATTGCGGTTTCCACCTGGTCTCACCTTGTCCTCTCGGTTTTATTACAGGTGGCAGAAGATGAGGTTCGGCTGGGAGCCATCATTGACTCCGGGGCCTGCAGCTGTTTTATGGACATAACCTTAGCTCGGAACCTACACATTCCTCACTGCTCTAAGAAACAGTACCTTCAAATTCACCTGGCTGATGGCTCCCTACCCTGCTTCGGTCCTGTGACCCAGGAAACAGAACCAATCTTGACGTCCACAGACTCTGGTCACCGCGAATCCATTCTCCCATGTTCCCGATCATTCTCTGGTTCCCTTGGTTACAAGCCCAGGACCCTCAGATCAACTGGAACAAGAAAGAAGTACTCTTTTCATCTGCCTACTGTTCACAGCACTGTCTCCTGCCGACCTCCCACTAGTCCACCTCTTGCCTAACCATACAGATTAATCCTGATAATCTGCAACACGTTCCTTCAGCCTATTATGATTTTCTGGACATCTTTGACAAGAAGAAGGCTGATATTCTATCGGCCCTATGACTGCCCGATAGACCTGCTACCCAGTTCCAAAATTCCGTTTGGTCGGATCTTTCCATTTTCATAGACTGAACTAGAAGCCCTACGCTCTTACATAGATAAAAACCTGGAAAAGGGATTCATCCGACCATCCTCTTCTCCAGCTGGCGCAGGCATCTTTTTTGTTGAAAAAAAAAAAAGGACGGTTCTCTCAGGCCTCGTGTGGACTACAGGGAACTTAATAAAATTACTATTAAAAATAGGTACCCACTTCCTCTCATCCCTGAACTTTTTCAGCGCCTAAGAACTGCAAAGATATTTACTAAACTAGATCTTCGGGGAGCATATAATTTAGCCCGAATCCGCAATGGGGATGAGTGGAAGACGGCCTTCAGGTCTAGATTCGGGCATTTTGAATATCTAGTGATGCCTTTCGGCCTCTGCAATGCCCCGGCCACGTTCCAGCACCAGGTCAATGATATCTTCCGTGAGTAGCTAGACAACTTCGTGATAGTATATTTTGACGATATTCTGATTTTTTCCAATTCAATAGAACTGCACGATATCCACGTCAGGAAGGTCCTCCTCGTCCTCAGAGAACACGGGCTCTACTTAAAAGGAGAAAAAAATGTGAATTTGAAAGAGACACCATCCAGTTCCTCAGATTTATCATCACCACAAGGGGAATCTCAATGGATCCACAAAAGATCAAAGCCATCAAGGAATGGCCGGCCCCTTCAGACAAAAGATCCATCCAGCAATGGTCTCCACAAGCTCAGGAAGCCTTTGATGAATTAAACAGACTCTTTATATCAGCTCCTATCCTCCAACATCTGGATCCAAGCCTTCCCTATGTATTGGAGGTAGATGCCTCTGAATCCGCAACAGGTGCTATCCTTTCCCGAAGAAGTGGGCCGAAGGCTCTCCTTCATCCAGTCGCCTTCGCTTCCCGGAAACTCAGTCCTCCGGAGAGGAATTACGATGTCGGAGATTGGGAACCTCTCGCTATAAAGTTCGCTCTGGAAGAATGGAGGTACCTGCTGGAGGGTGCGTCTCTACCCATCATGATCTTTACTGACCACAGGAACCTGGAGTACTTCAGAGCTGCTAAACGCCTCCGACCCCGACAAGCACGCTGGGCCCTCTTTTCCTCCAGGTTCAATTTCCATATCACCTACCGCCCCGGGTCCAAGAATGGGAAGGCAGACGCACTCTCCCGAATGTTTCCAGAAGCTGAAGAACCATCTGAACCCGCAACTATTCTGTCTCCGCACAACTTCCTCCAAATCATCCAGCCTGACCTAGAAACAGCCATCAAGCAAGCCTCTAGTCAACTCTCCGAAACTGCAGCATCCTCCTTGGAAAGGAAACATGGTTTGCTATGGGCACACAGCAAGGTATTCATCCCTCCTACAGTAAGACTCCATATTTTGCAGACCTTTCATGATCACAAGATGGCAGGACATTTTGGGATCCAGAAGACTGCCGATTTGATCAGTCATTCCTTCTGGTGGCCGGGTTGGAGAAGGGACTGTAAGACCTATGTCCAGTCTTGCATCACTTGCCAAAGTAACAAGGGGGGCAAACACCAAAGCCTGGGGACTTTTGAGGTCCTTACCAGGGAAGGGGAGTGTCTGACAAGAGAGAGGCGTGTCTGACCAGAGAAAGGGAGTGTATGACCATAGAGAGGCGTGTCTGACCAGGGATGGGGGAGTGTCTGACCAGAGAAGGGGAGTGTCTGACCAGAGAAGGGGAGTGTCTGACCAGAGAAGGGGAGTGTCTGACCAGAGAAGGGGCGTGTCTGACCAGAGAAGGGGCGTGTCTGACCAGAGAAGAGGCGTGCCTGACCAGAGAAGAGGCGTGTCTGACCAGAGAGAGGCGTGTCTGACCAGAGAGAGGCATGTCTGACCAGAGAAGGGGAGTGTCTGACCAGAGAAGGGGAGTGTCTGACAAGAGAAGGGGAGTGTCTGACCAGAGAGGGGAGTGCAGAGAAGGGGAGTGTCTGACCAGAGAGAAGGGTGTCTGACCAGAGAAGGGGAGTGTCTGACCATAGAGAGGCGTGTCTGACCAGAGTGAGGCATTTCTAACTAGAGGGAGGTGTGTCTGTCCAGAGGGAGGCGTGTCTGACCAGAGGGAGGCGTGTCTGACCAGAGAGAGGCGTGTCTGACCAGAGAGAGGCGTGTCTGACCAGAGAGAGGCGTGTCTGACCAGAGGGGGGTATGTCTGACCAGAGGGGGGTATGTCTGACCAGAGGGGGGTATGTGACCAGAGGGGGGTATGTCTGACCAGAGGGGGGTATGTCTGTCCAGAGGGAGGCATGTCTAACCAGAGGGAGGCGTGTCCAACCAAAGGGAGGTGTGTCTAATCAGTGGGAGGCGTGTCCAACCAGCTTTGTTAGGCTACAGAGGGCACTGGACAGTGTGGTCTGGTGTCTACTGGAATGGGCTGTCACATCCTGTGAAACTGCTGGAACATTCTTATTCTTGAACTACAGAATCCTCTGACTCTTCTCAACATCCCCAACACATTGCTATCCTTTAAAGAGGAACGCTCCCACCCCTCCCCCAATCTGCGCTGAGCCATGTCATCAGGGGGATGGCTGCAGGAACATGGAAGTGGCAGGTGACTCCCTGATGACAGCACCAAGGCACAGGACCCAGAGGTCTCCTGGGATATCATTCCCACCTAGGCGGTGCACCAGGCAGTTTCGGAAGAGTTTCTTGAAAAAAGTCATAAAAAATAAAGTCAGATTCTTAGAGAGGAAGGGGGTGGGGTGTGGATGACAGAATGGGGGCGGGGAGGGTAAATGTTCACTTTAAGTCATTTACCATTCTAGCCACACCCATTTAGAAGTAACTGGCAGTAAGTGTTGCTTGGCAGTAAGTGTTGCTCTGTGGTAAGCCTCGCTCTGCGGTAAGCGTTGCCCGGCAGTAAGCATTGCCCTGTGGTAAGCGTTGCCCGACGGTAAGCGTTGCCTGGCAGTAAGTGTTGCTTGACGGACAGAGTTGCCTGGCAGTAAGCATTGCCCTGTGGTAAGCGTTGCCCGATGGTAAGCGTTGCTTGGCAGTAAGCGTTGCCTGGCGGTAAGCATTGCTCTGCAGTAAGCGTTTCCTGGCGCTAAGTGTTGCTTGGTGGTCAGAGTTGCCCGGCAGTAAGTGTTGCTTGGTGGTAAGCGTTGCGCAATGGTAAACGTTGCTCTGTGGTAAGTGTTGCCTGGCAGTAAGTATTGTTTGGCGGTTAACCCTTGTACACACGGTCGGAGATTCCAATGGAATGTTTCCTATCGGACCGTTTTGTCGGATATTCCGACTGTGTGTGGTCTCCATTGGACTGTTTCCGTCGGAATATCCGACGGACCAAGTTTTCCAACTTGTCTATAAAATTTTCCGACAACATGCTCCGATCGGACATACTCCGATCATGTGTAGCCTACTCCGACGGACAAAGTGCCACGCATGCTCAGATCAAATTCCTACACCAAAGCTATTGGCTACTAGCCTGAACATAGTCCCATCATAACGAAATAACGTCATCACGTTATGTACAATCGGATTTTCCGTCAACTTTGTCCGACCGTGTGTATGCAACAGTTTCGGATAAAATCCGTCAGACAAAATCCAACGGATTTGGTTGTCAGAATGTCTGACCGTGTGTACAAGGGCTCAGAGTTGCCCTGCTGTAAGCTTTGCCTGGTGGTAAGTATTGCTTGGCTGTCAGAGTTGCCCTGCTGTAAGCATTGCCTGGCAGGAAGTGTTGCCTGGTGGTAAGTATTGTTTGGCAGTCAGAGTTGCCCTGCAGTAAGTGTTTCCCTGCGGTAAGCGTTGCCTGTTGGTAAGCGTTACCCTGCAGTAAGCGTTGCCTGGCAGTAAGCGCTGCCTGTTGGTAAGTGTTGCCCGGCGGTAAGCGTTGCCTGGCAGTAAGTGTTGCTTGACGGACAGAGTTGCCTGGCAGTAAGCGTAGCACGGCGGTAAGCGTTGTTGTGTGGTAAGTGTTGCCCGATGGCAAGTGTTGCCCTGCGGGGAGCGTTGCTCTGGCGCAAGCATTGCCCAGAGTTAAGCATTGCTCTGAGGTAAGCGTTTCCTGGCAGTAAGCGTTGCTTGGTGGTCAGAGTTGCCCGGCAGTAAGTATTGTTTGGCGGTCAAAGTTGCCCTGCTGTAAGCGTTGCTTGGCAGGAAGTGTTGCCCGGCGGTTAAGTGTTGCCTGGTGGTAAGTGTTGCCCGATGGTAAGTATTGCTTGTCAGTCAGAGTTGCCCTGCAGTAAGCGTTGCCTGTCGGTAAGCGTTGCTCTGCAGTAAGCATTGCCCGGCGGTAAGTGTTGCTTGGCGGTCAGAGTTGCCCTGCTGTAAGCGTTGCCTGTCGGTAAGCACTGCTCTGCTGTAAGCGTTGTCCGGCGGTCAGAGTTGCCCTGCTGTAAGCGTTGCCCGGCAGTAAGTGTTGCCCTGCTGTAAGCGTTGCCCTGCTGTAAGCGTTGCCCGGCGGTAAGTGTTGCTTGGGGGGTCAGAGTTGCCTTGCTGTAAGCGTTGCCTGTCGGTAAGCGTTGCTCTGCTGTAAGCGTTGCCCAACGGTCAGAGTTGCTCTGCTGTAAGCGTTGCCCGGCGGTAAGCGTTGCCTGGCAGTAAGTGTTGCTTGACGGACAGAGTTGCCTGGCAGTAAGCGTAGCATGGCGGTAAGCGTTGTTGGGTGGTAAGTGTTGCCCGATGGCAAGTGTTGCCCTGCGGTGAGCGTTGCTCTGGCGCAAGCATTGCCCAGAGTTAAGCATTGCTCTGCGGTAAGCGTTTCCTGGCAGTAAGCGTTGCTTGGTGGTCAGAGTTGCCCGGCAGTAAGTATTGTTTGGCGGTCAAAGTTGCCCTGCTGTAAGCGTTGCCTGGCAGGAAGTGTTGCCCGGCGGTAAGCGTTGCCTGGTGGTAAGTGTTGCCCGATGGTAAGTATTGCTTGTCAGTCAGAGTTGCCCTGCAGTAAGCGTTGCCTGTCGGTAAGTGTTGCTTGGCGGTCAGAGTTGACCTGCTGTAAGCGTTGCCCGGCGGTAAGTGTTGCCCTGCTGTAAGCGTTGCCCGGCGGTAAGTGTTGCTTGGGGGTCAGAGTTGCTCTGCTGTAAGCGTTGCCCGGCGGTAAGTGTTGCTTGGGGGTCAGAGTTGCTCTGCTGTAAGCGTTGCCCGGCTTCCGCTTGCCGACTATGCAGCCCCTTCATTTGCTTTGCGACAGCCCTCAGCCGACTGTGACCGACGCGTTCCTCCAACAGCTGGGCGAGTGCCTAAACATACAGATTAGAAGAGCAGAACGAGTCAATATGTTTCATTCGTTCCTCAGATGACTTCCAGGTCCAGATTCGCTCCATAAATCGCCGCGCTATCGATCGGCATGATTGATACGGAATATTCATGGGTTGTACTCATTCATTTTCGGAGTATTTATCATCGGCCTGAATAGAAGCGTCTCCGGCTCTGCCACAGCATATCATCATTAATAATTCACACAAGGAGGCGAGCGCTGCGGCTGGAAGAGACAGCGACGCGTTTCATTTGTCATGCGGAATACATTTATTATGTCGTTTGTTTATTTCTCTTTAATTTTCTGCTTGTTTGTTGTGTGAGAGCGTCGTCTGTCCGCCTTCATCTCCGCCCGGCTCAGCGACTGTCGCTCTTCTCCTTCTACTCTCTAAGGGGAGGGGGAGGGGGGTTCATTGTCACAGAACCACAACAACCAGCAAGTTCTAATGATGGCGAGAAAAAATCTCACTTTATATGACGACATTCATTAATCTTTATAGAAATGTCTAAACATTGACGGGAAGATGGGAAAGTCGTCATTTATAGAGATCTCCTCTACAGACGGATCAATCGCAGATAGAGCCCCGCCCCATTTCCTGGCTGGAGGAGGTCCAGCATCATCTAGCCCCACCCCCCGCCTGACTGTCCCTGGCCCGCCCCTTTCATTCATTGGATTAAAGTTCCTCAGTCATGCAAGTTTAGCATTGCACATGGACACTTTATGGAAGACAAAAAGCGGATTTTATAAACAACTACAGAGATCAGAGCAACATGAGAGACAAACGAGGAGGAATGAGGGCCAGAGGGACAAACGAGGAGGAACGAGGGCCAGAGGGACAAACGAGGAGGAACGAGGGGCAGAGGGACAAACAAAGGAGGAACGAGGGGCAGAGGGACAAACGAGGAGGAACGAGGGGCAGAGGGACAAACGAGGAGGAACGAGGGGCAGAGGGACAAACGAGGAGGATCGAGGGGCAGAGGGACAAACGAGGAGGATCGAGGGGCAGAGGGACAAACGAGGAGGATCGAGGGGCAGAGGGACAAACGAGGAGGATCGAGGGCCAGAGGCACAAACGAGGAGGATCGAGGGCCAGAGGGACAAACGAGGAGGAACGAGGGCCAGAGGGACAAACGAGGAGGAACGAGGGCCAGAGGGACAAACGAGGAGGAACGAGGGCCAGAGGGACAAACGAGGAGGAACGAGGGCCAGAGGGACAAACGAGGAGGATCGAGGGGCAGAGGGACAAACGAGGAGGATCGAGGGGCAGAGGGACAAACAAGGAGGATCGAGGGGCAGAGGGACAAACGAGGAGGATCGAGGGGCAGAGGGACAAACGAGGAGGATCGAGGGGCAGAGGGACAAACGAGGAGGATCGAGGGACAGAGGGACAAATGAGAAGGAACGAGGGACAAATGAGGAGGAACGAGGGACAAATGAGGAGGAACGAGGGATGAGAGGGACAGGGGGACAATGAGGAGGAACAAGGGGCAGAGGGACAAATGAGGAGGAACAAGGGGCAGAGGGACAAATGATGAGGATCGAGGGGCAGAGGGACAAATGAGGAGGATTGAGGGGCAGAGGGACAAATGAGGAGGATCGAGGGGCAGAGGGACAAATGAGGAGGAAAGAGGGACAAATGAGGAGGAAAGAGGGACAAATGAGGAGGAACGTTGGATGAGAGGGACAGGGGGACAATGAGGAGGAACAAGGGGCAGAGGGACAAATGAGGAGGAACGAGGGACAGAGGGACAAATGAGGAGGAACGAGGGACAGAGGGACAAATGAGGAGGAACGAGGGACAGAGGGACAAATGAGGAGGAACGAGGGACAGAGGGACAAATGAGGAGGAACGAGGGGCAGAGGGACAAATGAGGAGGAACGAGGGACAAATGAGGAGGAACGTTGGATGAGAGAGACAGAGGGACAATGAGGAGGAACGAGGGACAGAGGGACAAATGAGGAGGAACGAGGGACAGAGGGACAAATGAGGAGGAACGAGGGACAGAGGGACAAATGAGGAGGAACGAGGGACAGAGGGACAAATGAGGAGGAACGAGGGACAGAGGGACAAATGAGGAGGAACGAGGGACAAATGAGGAGGAACGAGGGACAGAGGGACAAATGAGGAGGAACGAGGGACAGAGGGACAAATGAGGAGGAACGAGGGGCAGAGGGACAAATGAGGAGGAACGAGGGGCAGAGGGACAAATGAGGAGGAACGAGGGACAAATGAGGAGGAACGTTGGATGAGAGAGACAGAGGGACAATGAGGAGGAACAAGGGGCAGAGAAACAAATGAGGAGGAACGAGGATAGAGGGACAAATGAGGAGGAACGAGGACAGAGGGACAAATGAGGAGGAACGAGGGACAGAGGGACAAATGAGGAGGAACGAGGGACAGAGGGACAAATGAGGAGGAACGAGGGACAAATGAGGAGGAACGTGGGAGGAGAGGGACAAATGAGGAGGAACGAGGGACAGAGGGACAAATGAGGAGGAATGAGGGACAAACGAGGAGGAACGAGGGGCAGAGGGACAAATGAGGAGGAACGAGAGACAGAGGGACAAATGAGGAGGAACGAGGGGCAGAGGAACAGAGGGACAAATGAGGAGGAACAAGGGGCAGAGGGACAAATGAGGAGGAATGAAGGACAAATGAGGAGGAATGTGGGACGAGAGGGACAGAGCGACAAATAAGGAGGAACGAGGGACAAATGAGAAGGAACGAGGGACAGAGGGACAAATGAGGAGGAACAAGGCACAGAGGGACAAATGAGGAGGAACGAGGGACAAATGAGGAGGAACAAGGGACAGAGGGACAAATGGAGGAGGAACGAGGGACAGAGGGACAAATGGAGGAGGAACGAGGGACAAATGAGGAGGAACGAGGGACAGAGGGACAAATGAGGAGGAACGAGGGACAGAGGGACAAATGAGGAGGAACGAGGGACAGAGGGACAAATGAGGAGGAACGAGGGACAAATGAGGAGGAACGAGGGGCAGAGGGACAAATGAGGAGGAACGAGGGGCAGAGGGACAAATGAGAGGGGCAGAGGGACATAGCTCCTAATCAGGGGCAGTTGGGGGCTCTGGATGGGGGTGTTACCTAGGGTGGTCTGTAATAAGTCTGTAGAGGCGGGGCTCTATTCTGCAGCTTCTGATGCACACGGTGAGAAGCTCACAGTGTGCGGTGACATCAGAGGAAGACATTTCTGTCCAGGGGAGGAGTCGATACAACTGTGCAAGAATGATGGGGAAGGGGGAGGGGATTTAGATGGGACATTCCCATGAGGGTACAGAGACCCCCTCTGAACATTCTCCTTCCAGAGATCAGTGCAGTGACATTTACCTCCAGGGGTGTGGCTGGAATCCCGCACATGCTCTTTTGCACTTCACACACGGCGGTCCTCGTCCCATTGGCGGCTGCTCAAGGGACATCTGGAAGAAAAAGGAGGAGCCTAAGTCAGGATGAAGAGCCAATCATAATTCACAAACTCTTATCAGTCTTGTATTGGCTTTCAGAAGGATCTCCAGCAACTATCTATGCTCCAATGTAAGAGGTTATTACCGGGCAAAATCTATGGCCCCATACAAGAAATGACCTCTATTATTGCCCTGAATAAGGGGTATTCTTTACATTTGCCCAATATAAGAATTGATCCCTATGACCCCACTTCTATTGCCCAATATAAGGGGTGAACCCCCACATCTATTATTGCCCCCATATAAGGGGTGACTTTTACTATTATCCCCATATACGGTGCCTTGAAAAAGTATTCACACCCCTCGAAATTCCCCACATCTTGTCATGTTACAAACAAAAACATAAATGTATTTTATTGGGATTTTATGTGATGGACCAACACAAAGTGTCACATAATTGTGAAGTGGAAGGAAAATCATAAATGATACAAATAAATATGTGAAAAGTGTGGGGGAGGGGCATTTGTATTCAGCCCCCTTTACTCTGATACCCTTAAATACAATCTAGTGGAACCAATTGCCTTCCGAAGTCACCTAATTAGTAAATAGAGTCCACCTGTGTGTCATTTTATCTCAGTATAAATACAGTTGTTCTGTGAAGCCCTCAGAGGTTTGTTAGAGAACCTTAGTGAACAAACAGCATCATGAAGGCCAAGGAACACACCAGACAGGTCAGGGATAACGTTGTAGAGAAGTATAAAGCAGGGTTGGGTTATAATAAAATCTCCCAAGCTTTGACCATCTCACGGAGCTCTGTTCAATCCATCATCGGAAAATGGAAAGATTATGGCACAACCGCAAACCTACCAAGACACGGCGTCCACCTAAACTGACCGGGCCGGGCAAGGAGAGCATTCATCAGAGAAGAGCCAAGAGGTCCATGGTAACTGGAGGAGCTGCAGAGATCCACAGCTCAGGGGGGAGAATCTGTCCACAGGACAACTATTAGTCGTCTCTCCACAAATCTGCCCTTTATGGAAGAGTGACAAGAAGAAAGACATTGGAGGAAGAAAGTCATAAGAAGTCCTGTTTGTAGTTTGTGAGAAGCCATGTGGGGAAGGGGGCAGCAAACATGTGGAAGAAGGTGATCTGGTCAGAGGAGACCAAAATTCTACTTTATCGCCTAAAAGCAAAACGCTATGTGTGGGGAAAACTAACACTGCCCATCCGCCGAACACACCATCCCCACCGTGAGACATGGTGGTGGCAGCATCATGTGGTGGGGATGGTTTTCTTTAGCAGGGACAGGGAAGCTGGTCAGAGTTGATGGGAAGATGGATGGAGACAAATACAGGACAATCTTAGAAGAAAACCTCTAAGCCCTTGTACACACGGTCGGAGAATCCGTCGGAATGTGTCCTATCGGACAGTGTTGTCGGATAATCCGACTGTGTGTGGTATGCATCGGACTGATTCCGTCTGAATATCCATCGGACCCAATTTTCCAACTTGTTGGAAATATTTTCCGACAAACTGGTCCAATCGGACATACTCCGATCATGTGTAGCAAATTTTGATCGGACCAAGTGCCACACATGCTCAGATCAAATTCCTACACCAAAGCTATTGGCTACTAGCCTGAACGTAGTCCCGTCGGAACGAAATAACGTCATCACGTTCTGAATGATCGGGTTTTCCAACAACTTGGTCCGACCGTGTGTATGCAACAGTTTCGGACACAATCCGTCGGACAAAATCCAACGGATTTGGTTGGCAGAATGTCCGACCCGTGTGTACAGGGGCTTAGAGTCTAAAAAAGACTTGAGACCGGGGCGGAGGTTCCCCTTCCAGCAGGACAACGACCCGAAACATCCAGCCAGAGCTACAATGGAATGGTTTACATCAAAGCATATTCATGTGTTAGAATGGCCCAGTCACAGTCCAGACCTAAATCCCATTGAGAATCTGTGGCAAGACTTGAAAATTGCTGATCACAGACGCTCTCCATCCAATCTGACAGAGCTTGAGATATTTTACAAAGAAGAAGAATGGGCAGAAATGTCCTCTCTAGATGTGCAAAGCTGGTAGAGACACCCCCAAAAAGACTTGTAGAGAAAAGGGGTTCTACAAAGTATTGACTCCGGGGGGGGGGGGGCGCCATACACATGCCCCTCCCCCACACTTTTCACGTATTTATTTGTATCATTTTCCTTCCACTTCACAATTATGTGTCACATAAAATCCATTTATGTTTTTGGTTGTAACAAAATGTGGGGAATTCCAAGGGGTATGAATACTTTTTCCAGGCACTGTAAAGGGGGTGACTCTTCTATTGCCCCCATATAAGGAACCTTTGCCACTTTAACCCTTCTCTTCTCTATTCTGCTACTGACCACCCATATGACAATCTCTCCCCTGTCCGGACCTGGTCACCTCTGTCTACAACAGTTTACTCTCATCATCTCTAGATGCACTTCCTCCTCTAACCACACGGAGGTTCAGCCCCGACCGGCACAACCCCGGCAAACTGACAGCACTAGAAATCTCCGGAGACATTGCCGTGATCTTCAATGATTGTGGCGTAAAACCAAATACCTGCAAGACTTCACCTTATATAAATCTGCCCCCCTAAGATACAATTCCTGCCTCCAGGCCTCCTATCTCTCTTATTAATTCCTTGTCATCCGGTCCTCATCGGCTCTTCTCAACCTCTAACTCTCTGCTTCGTCCCCCACCCCCCCCCTCTACCCACCACCTCACTCACTGCCCAAGAGATGCCAATCACCAAAGACAAGACTGAAGCAATTCGTGAGGACACCTCCATTGTGAGAACATCTTCCCCACCCAACATACCTGGACTATCAGCCCTTTCAATGCTCTCCTCTTTTGAATTGGCTACTGAAGAGGTTCCAAAACTTCTCAGATGCCCACCTAACCAATTGTCCCTCGGACCCTGTTCCCTCACAACTACTACCCTCCCCCTCTTCTTCTATCCTATACCTCCTCACTCACATCTTCAATCTCTCCCTCTCTAGTGGCACCTTCCCCTCCCCTCTAAGCCCCTGTACACACGGTTGGAGATTCCGACAACGAAATCCGTCTGATTTTGTCCGTCGGACTTAGTCCGACAAATCTTGTCCGAAACTGTTGTATACACACGGTCGGACAAAGTTGTCGAAAAATCCGATCTTTCAGAACGTGATGACGTAATTTCGTTACGATGGGACTACGTTCAGGCTAGTAGCCAATAGCTTTGATGTAGGAATTTGATCTGAGCATGCGTGGCACTTTGTCCGATTGGAATTCTCTACACATGATTGGAGTATGTCCGATCGGAGCATTTTGTCGGAAAATATTTCTGGCAAGTTGGAAAATTTGGTCCGATGGATATTCCGACGGAAACAGTCCGATGCAGACCACACACAGTCGGAATATCCGACAAAATGCTCCGATCTGACACATTCCGTCGGAATCTCCGATCGTGTGTACAAGGGCTAAAACATGCGCAGATCACCCCCATACTTAGAAAGCCGCCACTGGACCCACCAACCTGAACAACTGAAGACCCATCTCATTGCTCCGTACACCGCTAAACATCTAGAATGCTTAGTCTAGAACTGTCTTCGCTCCTACCTCATTGGAAATAACCTTCTGGACCCTTTACAGTCTGGCTTTCACTCGCAGCACTCCATGGAAAATGCCTTACTAAAATTCACTAATGATCTACTAACTGATAAAACCAACAGCCACTACTCCATACTCCTACTACCAGCCACTACTCCATACTCCTACTACCAGCCACTACTCCATACTCCTACTACCAGCCACTACTCCATACTCCTACCAGCCACTACTCCATACTCCTACTACCAGCCACTACTCCATATTCCTACTACCAGCCTGTCAGGGCTGGCTTAGCCCTTCCTCCTCTGGGCTGGCCACTCAAGTGTCGGCTAATTGCCAGCTCTCTTCTCTTTCCACAGTTACCAGCTGTTCCCGATGATGCTCATCTGACCTGCCTATTTAAAGCCTTCCAGCTCACTCTTTCCTTTGCCTTCGTGTTGGTCATATCAATAGGGACCATCTCCTGCTGTTTGTTTCAAGACTGGCTTGCTGACATCCCTCCTGGCTTCTATCCTGCTTGCAGTTGCTCTCCTTGGATCGCTGACTTCCGGCCTGGCTGATTACCCGATCTGGTTTATGAACTTTGGACTGGCTGACTACTCGATCTGGCTACTGGACTCTGGCTATGCTTGACTACTCTTTTTCTATTTACCTTTTTATTTGATTGTACTTCTGTCCCTGTCTGTTTCATGGTTTCTGACAGTAGGTGAAGGCTATGAATTCAGAAGATACAGTCAATCCACTTGTTGGTAATATTTTTTCCAGATTGAATGAGCAAGATCACTGCATGGATCAGTTTGCCATGGCGTTACAAACGCTCCTGAATCGCACGGCTCACCTGGAATCCCCCACGGTGGCTGCTCTGGTACAACCTGAGTCGCAGGCCGTCCCTGCTGCTGCGCCAGTCTCTGTGCAGGCACCCGCCTCATGTATTACCTCTATAAGAGGTATGTCTGGTTCTGCTCCACTTCCCCAGCAATTTGGGGGCGATCCAGTTCAATGCAGAGGGTTTCTCAATCAGTTTGAGATATACTTCAAAATGCTGCCCCAGGAGTTTCCCACAGACAGAAGCAAAGTACGTTTCGTCATATCTTTGCTTTCTGAGACAGCCTTGGCCTGGGCTAACCCTCTATGGGAGATGCAAAAACCTGTTGTCTTAAATTACCCTCAGTTTGTGGCCTCCTTTAAAAAGTTATTTGACGTTCCCGCACGCTCCGCTTCTGCTGCCAAGTGCCTCATGTCCATCAGAGTACGAGAACTGTTGCCGACTACGCCATTGAATTCCGTACTCTGGCAGCAAAGGTTGCTTGGAATAATGAGGCCCTCGTGGCTGCTTTTTCTCATGGTCTCTCAGATTCCATCAAGGATGAGATAGCAGCCTGAGATATACCCACTGAGCTGGAGAGCTTGATCTCGTTTGCCATCCTCATTGACTCCAGACTCAGAGAAAGACTTTCTCTTAAGGAGCGCTTGTGGAAGCCTCCTGTACGTTTGTCTCCGAGCTTTTTAGTCCCACCCATGCCTCCCTCACCTCCCATGCCTCCCTCACCTCCCATGCCTCCTGGTACCGAGTTGGTCAGTGAAGATGAACCCATGCACCTGGGCTTCACACGTCTCTCTGAGGATGAGAGAGCCTTTAGGAGGAGGGAGAGATTGTGCCTTTAATTGTGGCCAGGCAGGTCACTTTTTGAAGTCTTGTCCTACCCGTCCAGGCAACGCCCGAACCTTGAGGTCCTGTCATGGACAGCCCTTAGGTGGCGTTGTTTTGTCCCCAGTTATCCAGAAGGATAAGCCCCTGGTTTTGGTCACCCTTTCTTGGGCTGAGTCGTCCATCGAGATACAGGCTCTAATCGACTCTGGGGCTGCAGGCCTGTTCATTGATGCTGCATTTGTTTTGCAGCACTCGATTCCGCTGCAGCTGCGTGACACTCCACTTGCCATTGAGGCTCTTGACATGAGACCTTTACAGCCTGCCCATGTGACTCATGAGATGGTTCCGTTGTCCATGGCCGTAGGGGCTCTTCACCATGAGATAATCCAATTCCAAGTTATTTCCTCTCCCAGGTTTCCGCTGGTTATTGGTTACCCTTGGTTACAGAGGCACAACCCGTCTTTTGATTGGCTCCGTGCTGAGGTTCTCTCTTGGTCACCACAATGCAGTGAGACATGCTTCCTGAAGGTATCCAAGGTCCTGTGCACCGCTTCACTCCCCTCCCTGCCGGAGGAGTACCGTGATTTTGGCGATGTCTTTGATAAAGGTCAAGCCGGTAGTTTGCCTCCACACCGGCTTTATGATTGCGCAATTGAGCTTTAACCTGGTGCCATACCTCCTTGTGGCCGGGTTTACCCTTTGTCGGTCTTGGAGGATAAGGCCATGGAGGAGTATGTTGCTGATGCACTCTCTCGAGGTTTCATCCGCAAATCCTCGTCTCCTGCTGGTGCTGGTTTCTTCTTTGTGAAAAAGAGGAGCGGTGAACAGAGACCTTGTATAGATTATAGGGGTCTCAATCGTGTGATTCCATTGATTACAGAATTATTTGACCTCCTCAAGGGAGCTACGGTTTTTCACAAAGCTTGACCTGAGAGGGGCATACAATCTCGTATGCATTAAGGAGGGCGACGAGTCGAAAACTGCGTTTAATACCAGAACAGCCCATTATGAATACCTGGTTATGCCTTTTGGCCTTTGTAATGCCCCGCCAGTTTTCCAGGAATTTATTAACAACGTCCTCCGAGATTTGTTGCAATTGTGTGTGGTGGTTTATCTCGATGATATCCTCATATTTTCCAAGTCCCTGGAGAGCCACCACACAGATGTCTGTCGTGTGCTTCAGAAACTAAGAGAGAACAATCTCTATTGTAAACTGGAGAAGTGCGAGTTCCATCGTGAACAGGTTACATTCCTGGGCTATGTAATTTCCACTGCTGGTTTTTCGATGGACCCAGAGAAACTGTCGGCAGTCCTACAGTGGCCTCAACCCGTGGGTTTACGTCCTCTGCAGCGTTTCCTGGGCTTTGCCAACTACTATCGGAAGTTTATTCCTAACTTCTCGTCTCTGGTGAAGCCCCTGACTGATATGACCAGAAAGGACGGTAACCCACAGAGTTGGTCTCCGGAGTCCATTAAGGCCTTTGAGAGTCTCAAGGCTGCCTTTGTTTCTGCTCCTGTGTTGGCACATCCTGATCCTACATTGCCTTTTATCCTAGAAGTTGATGCTTCTGAGACTGGAGTTGGCGCCCTTCTGTCTCAACGTCCTAACTCTGAGAGCGCTATGCATCCGTGTGGCTACTTTTCCAAGAAATTGTCACCTGCGGAGTGCAATTATGAGATTGGTGACAGAGAGCTGTTGGCAATCATTTTAGCCCTGAAAGAATGGAGACATCTCCTGGAAGGTACCACTGTGCCCGTTCCTTTTCTTACTGACCATAAGAATCTCACATTCTTGTCTGAGGCTAAGCGACTCTCCCAGAAGGGCGCGATGGGCTCTTTTCTTGTCAAGCTTTAATTACATTGTCTCATTCTTACCCGGTACTAAGAATGTAAGGGCGGATGCCTTGTCACAACAATTTTCCTCCACTTCCAAGTCGGATTCGGTTCCGGTTCCTATGATTCCTCCTGATCATATCTTGGTTACGGTTCTCACCAGTCTCACTTCTCCTTTGGGTGACAATATTCTTGCTGCTCAGGTCCATGTTCCTCCTGAGAAACCTTGTGACCGCTGCTTTGTCCCAGAGAGTCTCCATACTGCAGTGCTCCAGACTTACCATTCTCCCAAGGCAGCTGGCCACCCTGGGAAGAATCAACTAATTTGGGCCATTTCCCAACAATTCTGGTGGCCTAGTCTACAGGCTGATGTTACTGCCTTCGTAGCTGCCTGTGTGCTCAGAGTAAGACTCCACGACACCTTCCAGTGGGCCTCCTACAACCCATACCCAATGGAGAGAGGCCCTGGACTCACCTGTCTATGGATTTCATTGTGGAATTGCCCAACTCCCAAGGCAACACTGTTATCCTTATGGTGGTTGACCGGTTCTCAAAGATGTGTCATTGTATTCCACTTAATGGGGTTGTAAAGGTAAAGATTTTTTCACCTTAATGCATTCTATGCATTAAGGTGAAAAAACATCTGACAGTGCATGCGCCCCCAGCCCCCCCGTTTTACTTACCTCACCCCTCGAAAGTCCCGCGCTCGTCCCCCGACGTCATTTCCACCGTTCAGCCTGGCCGCTGATTGGCTGGAGTGGTTGGATGGAAAGCAGCGCAGCCATTGGCTCGCGCTGCTGTCAATCACATCCACTGACGCGGAGCGCCGGGGGGCGGGGCCGTGTGACACAGCGGGCGGCTATAGCTGCCGGCTGTATCACGGGAGCGCGCCCGCAGATGCTTCTCACCATGCACGGGGTACTCGGTGTAATCCTAAACTCTGACTTGTCATTTCAGATCCAAGTCCAATCATTGTCAAAGGTTTGTAGAATTCACCTCTGAATCATCTCTAAACCACACCCCTTTTTATCAAATGAAACCACCAATCTCCTCCTTCCCTCCCTTGTTATCTTTCACCTTGACTATTACAACTCCCTTCTTATTGGCCTGCCTCTCTATAGGCTCCTCCTCTCTTCAGTCTATCATGAACCCTAACCAGACTTATCCACCTTACCAACCGCTCAGCGTCTGACAACCCTCTCCTCCAATCCCTACACTGACCTCCATTCAGTGTCCGCCAACCCTCTCCTCCAATCCCTACACTGACCTCTATTCAGTGTCCTCCAACCCTCTCCTCCAATCCCTACACTGGTCTCCAATCAGTGTCCACCAACCCTCTCCTCCAATCCCTACACTGACCTCCATTCAGTGTCTGCCAACCCTCTCCTCCAATCCCTACACTGGTCTCCATTCATTGTCTGCCAACCCTCTCCTCCAATCCCTACACTGGTCTCCATTCAGTGTCCTCCAACCCTCTCCTCCAATCCCTACACTGGTCTCCATTCATTGTCTGCCAACCCTCTCCTCCAATCCCTACACTGGTCTCCATTCAGTGTCCTCCAACCCTCTCCTCCAATCCCTACACTGGTCTCCATTCATTGTCTGCCAACCCTCTCCTCCAATCCCTACACTGGTCTCCATTCAGTGTCCTCCAACCCTCTCCTCCAATTCCTTACACTGGTTTCCAATCGCCCAGTGAATTCAATTCAATATACTAACCACAACATACAAAGCCATTCACAGCTCTGCCCCGAGCTCCATCACCAATCTTGTCTCCAAATATCACCCAAATCATCCTCTCCACTCTTCTCAAGACCTCCTGCTCTCCGGCTCTCTCGTCTCCTCCTCCCATACTTGTCTCCAGGATTTCTCCAAAGCCTCTCCCATCCTCTGAAACTCGCTACCTCCTCCGGTCCGGCTATCCCCTACTCTTCTACCTTCAGGGGATTCCTGAAAACTCATCTCTTCAGGAAAGCCGATCATGTCTCCAACTGATCTCCTACCACATCCATCAGCTCATCCCCCACAGCTACAACCTTGTGTACCACCTCCCCCACCCTATTAGATTGTAAGCTCTTCTGAGCAGGGCCATCTTAATCCTCTTGTATTTTATTGTATTATAAATGTATTGCCTCCTTTTATATTGTAAAGCGCTGCATAAACTGTTGGAGCTGTATAAATCCTGTATAATAATAATACTACAAGGGGGGACCCTTCTATTGCCCCCATATAAGGGGGGACTCTTCTATATAAGGGGTGCTCTGTGTCTCTCTCTAATCTGAGAAGTGTGACTCGATTGGCAGAGAATGTTCCCGGGGTCGTCCATTGGGCGGCAATGTCACCTTCCATCTATTTTGGGCTGCTGTGAGGATGAGATGGGATTGGAGGGATAATCCCCCCACCTGTCCCTCCGGGGGGCCACATTGTCACAACGCATTGTGTCAGGTGGAAGATATTTTGGCCCCCAGGAGCTGATGTGAGTCCAGGAAGCTCAGACGGTTCCCTGCCCCCCCCCCCAAGCATCATACATACTCCATGTAGCCCCATCCCCCACCAACATGGAGAATAAAACGCCTTTCCTTTCCCAATACAAAATTCCTCCACATTCCCGACTCATCACCCAACGTGTCCCGGGCGGGGGGGGGGGGGGGTGAGTGACCAGCTGTGTGCACATCACAGCAAGGAATTGTGGGTAAGGATGGAGAGATGGAGGATTATGGGAGCGAAGTGCAAACAGTATATGATATGGAAGGTGCGTTCAATCACCCCGCCCACACTGCTGATCTACGCCCGGCCCTGGAGGGGGCGCTCTCCTATGAATGTATATCTGATCCCACCAGGAATCCAGTGATCTCCTCACTTCCTACCTCTCCACCGCTGGACTACAGAACACCTTATGAGAAGGATGAGGAGGGGAGGTGTTTAGTAGTCCAGCAGGAGAGGAAACTCCGGAAAGGCTAACAGGGGCAACCAGTTCAGATGGAACCGGGGGGGAGGGGCTACCGAGGCCGGAGTGTCCATACTACCAACAATAGAGAGCTGGTCAGCTGTTAGGGCACTGGCTGCTAAACCAAGCACTGTCATTGGTTGCTGGTGCTCTATAATTACCAATGGACACTGTGCAGCCCAGCCACCAGCATCTTAGCAACCAATGACACACAGCCGCCAGCATCTTAGCAACCAATGGCACACAGCCATCAGCATTTTAGTAACCAATGACACACAGCCTCCAGAATCTTAGTAACCAATGACACACAGCCACCAGAATCTCAGTAACCAATGACACACAGCCACCAGAATCTCAGTAACCAATGACACACAGCCGCCAGCATCTCAGTAACCAATGACACACAGCCATCAGCATCTCAGTAACCAATGACACACAGCCATCAGCATCTCAGTAACCAATGACACACAGCCATCAGCATCTTAGCAACCAATGACACACAGCCATCAGCATCTTAGTAACCAATGACACACAGCCACCAGCATCTTAGCAACCAATGACACACAGCCACCAGCATCTTAGCAACCAATGACACACAGCCACCAGCATCTTAGCAACCAATGACACAGCCGCCAGCATCTTAGCAACCAATGATACAGCTGCCCAGTGACAATGGTTGCTGTGCCAGAGTCCTAGCAAACAAGGGGGGAGGGCATTAAAAATTAGGTGGCATCTGGCGTATCCAGAGTCAAAAAAAATCTGCCTGCAGCGGCAATGAGCCACGGCACACTCCTACTGGTTGGGACTTTACTGCATCAGAGGCCATGCTGCAGAGTAACTGCATTTAAAAACAAGGTGAAAGTTTGGTGAATCTTGGACGGATCGGAGGTTCTTTACAAATCTACTCGGAAAGCACATTTACACACACATAACGTATAACCTGAAGGTGCAACAAGCCATGAAAGCATCTGCAATAATGCACATCCAGTGTGCTGGGGCCCTAAGCAGGCGAGTGGTTTTATCTCAGCAGTTGTTGATCAGAAATGTTAAATAATTGCAGTGTGATGAAGACAACCACTAGGGGGCGGAGCTAAAAATAATAGTAGGAATTTGCGATTTAGATAAGGAGGCGCTCACTGAGCGCATGCGATGCTCGCCGGTGGACATAATTACTGAGATAATTAAAGAATTATCAGGCCGCTTCTCTCGATTGCCGGAGGCTGAATGCCCTTTGTGATCGCTCTCTTCTTCCTAATATGTAATCCATTCTTTTCTAATCTCTTATCTCCGCACCGCATCCTACTTATGTAGTCATTGGTGTGCGGCCTTGGAGGATCCGGCCTATGAAACGGCAGAGGAGCCAAAAATTAAATAAGAACAATGATTTGCAGCGCCGGTGTTATAATGGGATTATCCTCAGATTGCATTTCATATTTTCCATCTGATAAGCTTTAAATAGCAGCAGTTAGTCGGCCTGAGCATCTGCACCTCCGAGAGGAACTCATTCTATGAAATGTCAGCTCTTCGGCCCACAGAGATCAATAGATAGATAGTGACAGACCTAGCCAGGACAGGGGCTTTTGGAGACAACTGGGAAACTTTTGTTTCAGCCTCCCATGCCCTCTTATGTCTAAGTCACCCTGTGCCTATTAGGGGCACAAGGTGACCAAGCAATTTGGACTGTAATATTTATCCACAAGACCTCCCAGGAAATATATAAAGACTATTCCTGGTTTATTTGATTCTGAAATATACATGTTAATTGAAAGAGCTTATCACATAGGCCCTTGTACAATGTAGGAGACGCATAGTCTGCTAATGGGGGCTCCTGCTATTGTAAGAATGAGTTCTGTGTTTATATTTATGATAATGTGTATTGTGTCTTCTGAGGTAGAAGACGCCAAGGCTGACCTGAATAGGTCAAACCTCTGAGTCACCTGGGCTAGTTAAATTATACGTTAATTAACTCATGTTAGTTTATGTTGCTGGTTTCAGTGTGTAATGTTAGGGTAATATGATCAGAAGGGGGTAACTTAAGTATATAAAAGTCTGTATTCTTGCTCCAATAAACAGTTCCAGCTTTGTAGCCAAATGAGTCCTACCTAGTTCTTGGTTGTAATATGCGGCTATAATATCTAATATCTATATTCAGACTGGAGGAAGCGGTATATGACGGAAGCACTCAAACGGAGTGTGGGAAGTGATTCTGTTACAGATAGATAGATAGATAGATAGATAGATAGATAGATAGATAGATAGATAGATAGATAGATAGATAGATAGATAGGATACCCCCATGGTCGCTATGTTTGGAGGAGTCCACAAGGCCATGAAGAGAAGCCCATCAGCCCTACTTTGAAGCATGGCGGTGAACCTCTGCTGTGTTTGGGGATTGTGGAGTACTGCATCAGAGTTTCCAACACAAGTTACACAATTGTGATTTGAAACGCAGAGCCATGCTGACCATTCGGTGGGTGCAAAAGAAGACATCCCTGGAGGGGACCTCACAATCTATTGATCTCAATATCATTGACTGAATGATGATAAGTGGGAGCTGCGTTACCTGCCAAAGGATTTGTATCTCTGTCCATATAGTCCTGAGATTTACACAGCTCTGTCCAGCAGTGAAGGAAACTGGATATTGTTCTCCTGCAATGCAGTAACACTTACAGGTCTTGCCCCTCCCCCAGCTGTTATTGGACAGTGAAAGGAGAAGCAGCAGACTGATGCCCTCTCTCTCACTCTGCTCACCCCTCCTATCAGTGTGACCCTTGTTGGCACTTCAGCGGTACTGATTAGCTCCTTGTTCTACTTCTCCTTCCTCCAGTCTAAGCTCTGCTGTACTGGGACTGTATAAGGCCAATACCAGGTCACACACAGATACTCTCACTGCTGATTTATAACACATTGAAGATTTTATTGAGGAAGACTGATCAGCTTTAGGATTTGTGTTTTATATCTCCCCAAAGTTCTGGGAATTCTAATACAAACCAGCAATGTCACCCCCATAGTCCGCAGATGACAGGTACACTTTAATGGATCCTTTCCACCAACATCCTCCCATTCCGGGGCACTTTTCACGTCTTTACATGGGGCATCATCTATTACTCCTACAGGAAGGGCTCCCCCAACAAGCAGGTCTCCCCCAACTGGCAGGGAGGACTACCCCTACAGGAAGGGCTCCCCCAACAGGAAGGGCTCCCCCTGTAGGAAGGGCTCCCACAACAGGCAGGGCTCCCCCAACAGGCGGGGAGGACTACCCCTGCAGGAAGTGCTCCCACAACAGGCAGGGCTCCCCCAACTGGCGGGGAGGACTACCCCTGCAGGAAGGGCTCCCCCAACAGGCAGAGCTCTCCCTATAGGAAAGGCTCCCCCTGCAGGAAGGGCTCCCCCAACAGGCAAGGCTCCCCCTGTAGCAAGGGCTCCACCTACAGGAAGGACTCGCCCTGCAGGAAGGGCTCCCCCAACAGGCAGGGCTCTCCCAACTGGAAGGGCTCCCCAACAGGCAGGGCTTCCCCCTACAGGAAGGACTCACCCTGCAGGAGGGGTTCCCCCTAGAGGAAGGGCTCCCCCTAGAGGAAGGGCGATGGCTGTTCATCTGTCATTTTATAGAAGTCTGCAGACAGTAGAAATCCCCCACCTGGCAGGATGAATGGATGAGCTGGCAGACGTCCAGCAGTGGAGCCATGCAGTCATTAATATACCCCAGAGATGTAAGAAGACAGCGAGCTGCGGGGCGATCGGTGATTGGCACAATGTTTTGTTGTATTATTTGGAGCAGAGAGACAACCTATCACAGCGATGGAGGAAATACGAGCCAATAATAATCCAAGAAGTAGATTTACTCTGGCAAGGAAGTTGCCTGCCCATCAAGGTGTTTTGATATTTGCATAAATCTGCCCCTGCTGACCCCTCCCACCACCCATGATCTGGCCCCTGCCCACCCCTCCCACCACCCATGATCTGCCCCTGCCGACCCCTCCCACCACCCATGATCTGGCCCTGCCGGCCCCTCCCACCACCCATGATCTGCTGGTGTTCTGTCCAAAAATGTCCGCCTATCGAATAGTGTCCACTGTGTACTGTACAGGCGCAGTGCTTGCGCAGTACGGAGCACAAGGAGATTCGGAAAATCCAGGTGGAAGCCCCCCCATCCAAGTGGACAGCCCCTAGCGGCCTCGCTTCGCTCGCCACGCTTTGGGCACGGCCTCGCTCTTTTTTATCCTAACTCTATGTGCACTTGGATGGTGGGGCTTGAACCTGGACTCACGGCGCAGGCGCTGTACATCTTCGGAGTCTGCTTGTCATGCGCAGTACACAGCAGACACTATCTAATGGGGGACACTATTTGACAGGACATCGGCATTGCATAGAGAGGAGTACAGAGACCCGGTGATGACATCAGGTCATAAGATATGTAATGAAAATGGAAAGGCTTCATTTAAAAAGAATATTGGTATGTTGATATCTTTTGGTTGTTATGTATGAGTATTTTTCTGCGGAGTTCCTCTTTTCACACTGCGGTTATTTATTCAGTTCTGCGCCTTCTCCGGCATTCTGAGAAATAAAGACTGAATTTTTGCTTGAAATTTAAGTCAGCCGCGCCGACCGCAGGATGATTCCTCTGAGGTGCCTGGAGGGGCGACTTCCCGGAGTTCACAGCGCTGCATTTTATAGATTGTTCTGTGCAGAGTTTTAGTACGGCTCCTTCTCCTCCTTTATCTTCTCCTCCTCATTTTCCTCCTTTATCTTCCTTTCCTCCTTTATCTTCACCTCCTCCTTCATCTTCTCCTTCTCCTCCTTTATCTTCCTTTCCTCCTTTATCTTCTCCTCCTCCTCCATCTTCTCCTCCTCATTCTCCGTCATCTCCATCTCCTTTTCTTCCCATCCTCCTCCATCTCCTTCTCCATCTCCTTTTCTTCCTTCTCCTCCTCCTCCTCCATCTCCCTTTCCTCCTCCTCATTTATCTTCTCCTCCTTCTCCTTTATCTTCTCCTCCTTCTCCTCCTCCTCCTCCTCCATCTCCTTTTCTTCCTTCTCCTCATTCTCCATTATTTTCTCCTCCTTCTCCTTTATCTTCTCCTCCTCCTCCTCCTCCTTTATCTTCTCCTCCTCCATCTCCTTTTCTTCCTTCTCCTTTATCTTTTCCTCCTTCTCCATTATCTTCTCCTCCTTCTCCATCACCTTTTCTTCCTTCTCCTTTATCTCCTCCTCCTCCATCTCCTTTATCTTCTCCTCCTCCTCCTCCATCTCCTTTTCTTCCTTCTCCTTTATCTCCTCATCTTCCTCCATCTCCTTTATCTTCTCCTCCTCCTCCATCTCCTTTTCTTCCTTCTCCTTTATCTCCTCCTCCTCCATCTCCTTTATCTTCTCCTCCTCCTCCTCCATCTCCTTTTCTTCCTTCTCCTTTATCTCCTCCTCCTCCATCTCCTTTATCTTCTCCTCCTCCTCCTCCTCCTCCATCTCCTTTTCTTCCTCCTCCTCCTCCTCCATCTCTTTCTCCTCCTTCTTCCTCTCCTTCACCTTTATCTTCTATTCCTCCTCCATCTCCTTTTCTTCCTCCTTCTTTATCTTCTCCTCCTCCTCCTCCTCCATCTTCTCCTCCTCCATCTCCTTTTCTTCCTTCTCCTCCTCCTCCATCTCCTTTATCTCCTCCTTCTCCTCCATCTCCTTTATCTCCTCCTCCTCCTTTATCTCCTCCCCTTTCTCCTCCTTCTTCCTCTCCTTCATCTTCTACTCCTCATCCATCTCCTTTTCTTCCTCCTTCGCCTTTATCTTCTCCTCATTGGCCAGGCTGGTGCCCAGTCACCCACCTCTGTCCTTCATCAGCAATTTCTTATGAACCTCAAAATATGCCAGAAAAAATAAATAAAAAACTTTGCCCCCTCGCCCCCCCCCCCCCCATTGGGGTTTGATGCTCAGTTCTGGACTCGCGGTCCTCCAGCTGAGATCTCTGGACCTCCCTCTGACCAAACTTGAGAAGATTCACTCATCACTACGTCTAGATTTGCCCCAGAATTCATAAAGTAAGAATGGGGGTTTAACCCCTCCCCCACTCTTCCTGCACATAGTCAGTTTTTGCCCCTCCCCCTTTCCACTATTGCCCAATAGGAATGAGAAGAATTTTGGGGTAAACTAATTTTATTAGAATATAATGTTGTGTTGGTGGAAATGTCGATCGCCGAGCCGCTCAGGTAATCGATCCACCATAGGAGGGGTGTTCTGTGCGCTGCCTTACCATGGACCTCTATGAAGCGCGCTCTGATGACAGCGCCAAAGATATTTAAACACACCAAACATAAAGTGCATGAAAGCCTCGAAATGGTCGGCGTGATTTGGGTTCCGGGCGGTTCATGAATTGGTTCTGTGTGTGGAGTCCGGAGAGATCGGGGATGGGAGGCTACCAATTCTGCATCTGGAACCAATTCCTCCATAATTACACTACAAGGGGGAGGGGGGGGTCCTCCATCCTGCAGGTCGGCCCCCTCCTTCTCCTGGCAGACAGAATATGGCCGTCCTCTACAGCTGGACCTGGATAGCGATTCATTCCGTCATCAACCCCCCAAATTCATTCCGTCCCCCCAATTCCATCACCACGTCCAATCCAATCCTAACTCACTACCTAAAGCTGAACTCCGGGCAAAATCTATTCCTCAATAAACACAAAGGATAGGAATCCGCTCTCTGCACTCCAAACGTCTCCACAAACCCAGATATTACCTCATAAGAGTAGCTGTGACATCATCACTGTGCTGTATATAGCCAGTGCAGAGAGCAGAGCTGTGGGAGGGGCCCAGCAGGCTCCACCCAGTACAGGAGGGGGCGGAGACAAGACCAGTCCCCCGACACAAGAAGAGAGATCAGCAGTGGGCGGTCTTTATTACAGGAAGTCTCACACTGAATGACGGCACAGATCTGGGAGGAGATTCCGGAAGTCACATGACCGATGGATTTATTACCCCGGAAATGAGCTATAAAGGGGAATTAGAGCACTAAACCCCATGAGCAGCCCAGAGCTTCTTATCTCCTAACAGAACACAACCAACCCCACATGTAAACAAAGGGTGTGTCTGTACAGGGGGTGTCTCTATACATGGGGGGTGTCTCTATACATGGGGGGCGTCTCTATACATGGGGGGTGTCTCTATATACATGGGGGAGTGGTCATCATATACATGGGGGAGTGGTCTCTATACATGGGGGAGTGGTCTCTATACATGGGGGGTGTCTCTATACATGGGGGGTGTCTCTATATACATGGGGGGTGGTGGACTCTCTCTATACATGGAGGGTGGGGTTTATATCCATGGGGGGGTCTCTCTATACATTGAGGGGGTGTGTCTATACATAGGGGGTGTGGTTCCCTGGTGCCGTTTGTTCGCCCCTCACCCACAGACTATGCAGCAGATCTGGTTTGTCCGCATATTTGCCGTCTCCGCCTGACTGGAGGATGTCGGAGCGACTCGCTGCATTTCCCGTGGAATCTCCGATGAAGACGCTATTCATATATTGCACTTTCTGTAGGGCACAGCTCGCTGCGTTCCTGAAAAATCCCGACTCCTATGGCGACGCATGGAAAACACAATCTGCATTTTATTGATTTTTTTCAGTAGGAAACGCATGTAAAAATCGCATCTCACATTGTGTTACATTGTTACGCTTTGCAGTAAAAATGCATCAAATTCCCCTTTCCTGGTCCCCTGAGAAGGGGGGGGGGGGTATTGGTCTCTGAAACGCATTGGTGGTCTTGTATAGTCCATATTCTTAATGCCCCCCAGCCAGAGGGCTTAACACCAGGAGGTGCGTCTGAGCGTTTTCTCTGTGCTCAAGAAACACACAAAAGAGGCTCCGGCATGAATCCAGTTTTATACTCCATCCCCCGCTCTGCTTCCATTATAACAGCAAGAAATAAAAAACATTCCCAGATCCTCTCACCTCCCCCCATCAATCTGTCCTCATAGGGGGGTTGGTGAACACCAGCTGAAAGCAGATCCAAGGCTTGCAGTGGGAGGGTCTGGTGATGGGAGGGGGAGGTTCTTAGGTGGGGGAAGGGAGGGGTGGGCATCTCCAGTATGGATCACTGAGAGGTGTTTTCATATTAACAACATTTTGGCACTGAAATACTTTGGAGCTTCTGTTCGGCAAGGTTTGTATTGGGACGATCGTTGTGCGCAGAAACGATCGGAATGCAGAATATGAAAAGAATTTATAAATGATAAAAGCAGAAGAATCGTCCAAGAAATCCACAAATACAACAAGAAAAGGGGATTCGGGGGGGGGGGGGGGGGTCTTCCTGCAGTGACATTTCTATACACAAGTCATCTACAAAGATTCACATTTTATTATACAAAACTAAAAACATTCACCGACCCCAATACAGCAATAAGTGGAAGGCGTTACTGCAAAGTGTAGGTCCAATAACGCGTTTCGCGGTTAAATACCACTTCTTCAGATTGCTGTAATCACTTATTACAGATTATACAGCAGATCTCTGAGTTCTAAAAAGATATCAATATGAAAATATCAATCTATGAATAGATATTTATTAGTACATTACATCTCATAACAAAAACTCTCCGCTCTGAGAAGGAAAAAAACAACAAACAAAAAAACAGTTTTTATATTTTTCCTTAGTTTGTGTTATGAGATGTGATTGGAGTCACTTCCATAAACAGTTCCATGTTGCGGTTTTGGAAGTGAGCGAGTCTCGCCAGGTTCTTACACTATATGTGGCTGTAATATCTGATATCTGAACTTTCCAGTCTGTAGGAAGCGGCGTGCGGGATCTTCCGTTACAAATATCTATTCGTAGATTTATATTTTCATATTGATATCTTTTTAGAACTCAGAGATCTGCTGGATAATCTGTTTTCAGTGATTACGCCAATCTGAAGAAGCATTTAACCACGAAACGCGTTATTGCACCTGTCTACTTTGCAGTAACTCCTTACACTTATATAGTTCCTAATACAGAAACTGGACATGTTTTAGCTTTCTATAAAAATATGATACATTGTAAAATGACTTTGTGCATCTTCTATAGAAATGTCATTACAGGAAGACCACCCTGAATACCCCAATACTCCCTTTTCTTGTTGTATTTTCTTTACCTGTGGGGTGGGGACCTCCTGGCATGGATAATATTTGACCCCCGCTGTTGCTTAGACACCCCCCAATATTTCTGTGTCCATGAAATGTCCCCTCAGCAGATGCAGAACACCTGTGGAGCCCCCCATGATATGTCCCTTCCCCCCTTAACTCTGGAAGATTTACCCCCCAACATGACAAGGACATCTTTGCTATTCAGCATTGCGCCACTTCAGCTGGTAAATAGAAAAAATAAACACACCACAATATTTTCTCCTTTATGCTATAAAACAGCCAATAAAATCACATTTCTTCATAAATTTAGCGCAAATGTATTCTGCTCCATGTCTTTGGTAAAAGGTAATTTTTTTTGTGTGCAAGTTATAGCGCCTACAGACTGATACCGCGTACCCACGACCGGACTTTCCGGCAGAAAAGGTCAGACAGACTTCCGAACGAAGGTTTTGAACGTGATGATGTACAACGGGACTAGAAAAGGAAGTTCAATAGCCAATAGCTGCCCTCGTATTTCGGACCAGCACTCAGACGGACGGTTTTCCTGACAGGAACTGAGTCCATCGGACAGGATTGAAACATGTTCTATTTCTAGGTCCATTGGAATCTTTTTGAAGAAAAACTATCGGATTATCCAACAGAATGATTCAGTCTGACCTATTCTGCCAGAAATTCCGGTCGTGTGTATGCGGCATGAGATATATGAATGAAAATCGATCAATCCTGATCTACTGACGGCCGATCTCATTTCTTGAGGTACAAAAATGCCAGGAAAGTACAAATACCCCCAAAATCACCCCCCCAGTACAAATACCACCCAAATCACCCCCCCCCAATACAAATACCCACCAAATTGCCCCCCCCCAGTACAAATACCCACCAAGTCACTCCCCCAGTACAAATACACCCCCAAAATCACCCCCAGTACAAATACCCCCAAAATCACCCCCCAGGACAAATCCCCCCCCCCAGTACAAATACCCACCAAATCACACCCCCAGTACAAATACCCACCAAAATCACCCCCAGTACAAATACACCCCCAAATCACCCCCAGTACAAATACCCCCCAAATCACCCCCCAGTACAAATACCACCAAATCAATCCAGGGATTTGGTGACAATTCTGCTTCACAGATTTGTATCAAATAAAAGTTTGAATTGGAAACATTTTCTTCTTCAATTCATAATTGATCATCAATGTATCCAATGTACAGAGAGACAAACACTGGATACATCCCAGGCGCAAGAGCTGACAATCACATCACAGAGTCCTCACTTCCGGAAGTATTCATTATAGAATACAGATTGCAGGAAGACTTCCCACTCAACTAACAGGAGCTCCACCCAACCGGAGTCACCCCAGATCCACAGAACTTTATAGGATCCCATAGAAGTAATTCAGGGTTTCCGGAGCAATAAGAAATTAATGTCTTTTACCATACCTAGTACCACTGACCACCAATGTAAGGAACATTCTAAGACTGACCACCAATGTAAGGAACATTCTTCTCACTGACCACCAATGTAAGGAACATTCTTCTCACTGACCACCAATGTAAGGAACATTCTTCTCACTGATCACCAATGTAAGGAACATTCTTCTCACTGATCACCAATGTAAGGAACATTCTTCCCACTGATCACCAATGTAAGGAACATTCTTCCCACTGATCACCAATGTAAGGAACATTCTTCCCACTGATCACCAATGTAAGGAACATTCTTCCCACTGATCACCAATGTAAGGAACATTCTTCCCACTGATCACCAATGTAAGGAACATTCTTCCCACTGATCACCAATGTAAGGAACATTCTTCCCACTGATCACCAATGTAAGGAACATTCTTCCCACTGATCACCAATGTAAGGAGCATTCTTCCCACTGATCACCAATGTAAGGAACATTCTTCCCACTGATCACCAATGTAAGGAACATTCTTCCCACTGATCACCAATGTAAGTAACATTCTTCCCACTGATCACCAATGTAAGGAACATTCTTCCCACTGATCACCAATGTAAGGAACATTCTTCTCACTGATCACCAATGTAAGGAACATTCTTCTCACTGATCACCAATGTAAGGAACATTCTTCTCACTGATCACCAATGTAAGGAACATTCTTCTCACTGATCACCAATGTAAGGAACATTCTTCTCACCGATCACCAATGTAAGGAACATTCTTCCCACCGATCACCAATGTAAGGAACATTCTTCCCACTGATCACCAATGTAAGGAACATTCTTCTCACTGATCACCAATGTAAGGAACATTCTTCCCACTGATCACCAATGTAAGGAACATTCTTCTCACTGATCACCAATGTAAGGAACATTCTTCTCACTGATCACCAATGTAAGGAACATTCTTCTCACTGATCACCAATGTAAGGAACATTCTTCCCACTGATCACCAATGTAAGGAACATTCTTCTCACTGATCACCAATGTAAGGAACATTCTTCTCACTGATCACCAATGTAAGGAACATTCTTCTCACTGATCACCAATGTAAGGAACATTCTTCCCACTGATCACCAATGTAAGGAACATTCTTCCCACTGATCACCAATGTAAGGAACATTCTTCTCACTGATCACCAATGTAAGGAACATTCTTCTCACTGATCACCAATGTAAGGAACGTTCTTCTCACTGATCACCAATGTAAGGAACATTCTTCTCACTGATCACCAATGTAAGGAACATTCTTCTCACTGATCACCAATGTAAGGAACATTCTTCTCACTGATCACCAATGTAAGGAACATTCTTCCCACCGATCACCAATGTAAGGAACATTCTTCCCACTGATCACCAATGTAAGGAACATTCTTCTCACTGATCACCAATGTAAGGAACATTCTTCCCACTGATCACCAATGTAAGGAACATTCTTCTCACTGATCACCAATGTAAGGAACATTCTTCTCACTGATCACCAATGTAAGGAACATTCTTCTCACTGATCACCAATGTAAGGAACATTCTTCCCACTGATCACCAATGTAAGGAACATTCTTCCCACTGATCACCAATGTAAGGAACATTCTTCTCACTGATCACCAATGTAAGGAACATTCTTCTCACTGATCACCAATGTAAGGAACGTTCTTCTCACTGATCACCAATGTAAGGAACATTCTTCTCACTGATCACCAATGTAAGGAACATTCTTCTCACTGATCACCAATGTAAGGAACATTCTTCCCACTGATCACCAATGTAAGGAACATTCTTCCCACTGATCACCAATGTAAGGAACATTCTTCCCACTGATCACCAATGTAAGGAACATTCTTCTCACTGATCACCAATGTAAGGAACATTCTTCTCACTGATCACCAATGTAAGGAACATTCTTCTCACTGATCACCAATGTAAGGAACGTTCTTCTCACTGATCACCAATGTAAGGAACATTCTTCCCACTGATCACCAATGTAAGGAACATTCTTCCCACTGATCACCAATGTAAGGAACATTCTTCTCACTGATCACCAATGTAAGGAACATTCTTCTCACTGATCACCAATGTAAGGAACATTCTTCTCACTGATCACCAATGTAAGGAACATTCTTCTCACTGATCACCAATGTAAGGAACGTTCTTCTCACTGATCACCAATGTAAGGAACATTCTTCTCACTGATCACCAATGTAAGGAACATTCTTCTCACTGATCACCAATGTAAGGGACATTCTTCTCACTGATCACCAATGTAAGGGACATTCTTCTCACTGATCACCAATGTAAGGAACATTCTTCTCACTGATCACCAATGTAAGGAACGTTCTTCTCACTGATCACCAATGTAAGGAACATTCTTCTCACTGATCACCAATGTAAGGAACATTCTTCTCACTGATCACCAATGTAAGGAACATTCTTCTCACTGATCACCAATGTAAGGAACATTCTTCTCACTGATCACCAATGTAAGGAACATTCTTCTCACTGATCACCAATGTAAGGAACATTCTTCCCACTGATCACCAATGTAAGGAACATTCTTCTCACTGATCACCAATGTAAGGAACGTTCTTCTCACTGATCACCAATGTAAGGAACATTCTTCTCACTGATCACCAATGTAAGGAACATTCTTCTCACTGATCACCAATGTAAGGAACATTCTTCTCACTGATCACCAATGTAAGGAACATTCTTCTCACTGATCACCAATGTAAGGAACATTCTTCTCACTGATCACCAATGTAAGGAACATTCTTCTCACTGATCACCAATGTAAGGGACATTCTTCTCACTGATCACCAATGTAAGGGACATTCTTCTCACTGATCACCAATGTAAGGAACATTCTTCTCACTGATCACCAATGTAAGGGACATTCTTCTCACTGATCACCAATGTAAGGGACATTCTTCTCACTGATCACCAATGTAAGGGACATTCTTCTCACTGATCACCAATGTAAGGAACATTCTTCCCACTGATCACCAATGTAAGGAACATTCTTCTCACTGATCACCAATGTAAGGAACATTCTTCCCACTGATCACCAATGTAAGGAACGTTCTTCTCACTGATCACCAATGTAAGGGAATAGTGCAATTTTAGTGTCAGTCTTTCATTATTATGTATATCAGTTCATTACCAATAATTGATTCTCATACAGAGTTGGGGTGATATATGGAAAGTTTTTCACATTTAGGACCATCATCCTCATCCTCAGCACAGTGACTGTGGTTAGCACTTCCACTGGGCAGCGCTGGGGTCAGACACTCCCTGCACGGAGTTTGCATGTTTCCTCCGGGTACTCTGGTCTCCTCCCACACTCCAAAGTCATGCTGGAAGATTAATTGTCTCCTGTCTAAATTATCCCCACTATGTGAGTTAGGGATCTTAGATTGTAAGCTCCTGGGGACAGGGACTGATGTGAATGTACAACATATATGTAAATTGTCAGCACTATATAAATACCTGTAATAAACATCCCCTCCCCCTTCTCAGAGGATATAAGGAGGGAGGGTGGGGACTCACCTTCTGCATGCTCAGCTCCATCCCAGGATTCTTCTCGTTCTCTTCTGATCCTGACTGAGCTCCACTCTCACCTCCTCACTATAAGAATGAGCCAAGGACCCTGCCAACCAATCCCTGGCCAGGAGAACTTCCAGCCAATCAGGGAGTGGCAGCAGGCAACACCCAGCCGGGCGAGTGAGCTGAGTCAAGGAATGATTCACACTCCACATTTCATTTCCTCCATTATTTCTACTTCTTCCTTTAAAGGAATTGGAATGGAAATCTGACCGCTGCAGGTGACCCGGCTAATGGTGCTGGGCCCCCAATGACCCCAAGAGCTTACAATCCATTCACCAGATATCTACAGACATTCCCCCCAAGAGCTTACAATCCAAACTCCCGATATCTACAGACATTCACCCCATGAGCTTACAATCCAACCTCCCGATATCTACAGACATTCACCCCAAGAGCTTACAATCCATTCACCAGATATCTACAGATATTCCCCCCAAGAGCTTACAATCCAACCTCCCAATATCTACAGACATTCACCCCAAGAGCTTACAATCCAACCTCCCGATATCTACAGACATTCTCCCCAAGAGCTTACAATCCATTCACCAGATATCTACAGACATTCCCCCCAAGAGCTTACAATCCAACCTCCCGATATCTACAGACATTCACCCCAAGAGCTTACAATCCAACCTCCCAATATCTACAGACATTCACCCCAAGAGCTTACAATCCAACCTCCCGATATCTACAGACATTCTCCCCAAGAGCTTACAATCCATTCACCAGATATCTACAGACATTCCCCCCCAAGAGCTTACAATCCAACCTCCCGATATCTACAGACATTCTCCCCAAGAGCTTACAATCCATTCACCAGATATCTACAGACATTCCCCCCAAGAACTTACAATCCAACCTCCCGATATCTACAGACATTCACCCCAAGAGTTTAAGATCCAACTTCCTGATATCTACAGACATTCCCCCAAGAGCTTACAATCCAACCTCCCGATATCTACAGACATTCCCCCCAAGAGCTTACAATCCAACCTCCCGATATCTACAGACATTCACCCCATGAGCTTACAATCCAACCTCCCGATATCTACAGACATTCCCCCCAAGAGCTTACAATCCAACCTCCCGATATCTACAGACATTCACCCCAAGAGCTTACAATCCAACCTCCCGATATCTACAGACATTCACCCCAAGAGCTTACAATCCAACCTCCCAATATCTATAGACATTCACCCCAAGAGTTTACAATCCAACCTCCCGATATCTACAGACATTCACCCCAAGAGCTTACAATCCAACCTCCCGATATCTACAGACATTCACCCCAAGAGCTTACAATCCAACCTCCCGATATCTACAGACATTCACCCCAAGAGCTTACAATCCATTCACCCGATATCTACAGACATTCACCCCAAGAGCTTACAATCCAACCTCCCGATATCTACAGACATTCACACCAAGAGCTTACAATCCAACCTCCCAATCTCTACAGACATTCACCCCAAGAGCTTACAATCCAACCTCCCGATATCTACAGACATTCACCCCAAGAGTTTAAGATCCAACCTCCCGATATCTACAGACATTCACCCCAAGAGCTTACAATCCATTCACCCGATATCTACAGACATTCACCCCAAGAGCTTACAATCCAACGTCCCGATATCTACAGACATTCACCCCATGAGTTTACAATCCAACCTCCCGATATCTACAGACATTCACCCCAAGAGCTTACAATCCAACCTCCCGATATCTACAGACATTCACCCCAAGAGCTTACAATTCAACCTCCCAATATCTACAGACATTCACCCCAAGAGCTTACAATCCAACCTCCCAATATCTACAGACATTCACCCCAAGAGCTTACAATTCAACCTCCCAATATCTACAGACATTCACCCCAAGAGCTTACAATCCAACCTCCCGATATCTACAGACATTCACCCCAAGAGCTTACAATCCATTCACCCCAGGAGCTTACAATCCTACCTATCGATTTATGACGCATGAGTGGTCGCTGTAAAGTGCGCGTTACTGCGGTGTGATTGCACCCTCACAGTATATCACCTCCTGTATATCTGTTCCATTTCCCCATTCACTGACCCCCAACAATCGATCTGTAGGTGTCAGCTCACAGGCTCTATAGCCAGGAAGAATCTTACAGAGAGGGGGATGGGCAGCTCTCTGCCATCATTAACCCCATCTGTGCTGTGCAGGAAGATCTTCTTTATCAGTTGTCACTCCATGTGATCGCTGTCTGTCCTAACAAAGGGTTAAAGGTGTCCGTTTCTGAAACAGAGAAAAGCTGAGATCCTGATGATCACAGGTGACATCTCAGGTGTGCCAGGTTATGAAGGTGAGATGAGGAGAGGAGAACATGTTTTTCTCTTCTCATCACAGGATGCATCCTTCCTTCATTGAGATGATTGGTTTATGAAGCGGAGATGAGGATTGAAGAGCATGTTCTCTTCTCTTATGAAGCGGAGATGAGGAGTGGAGAACATCTTCTCTTTTTATCACAGGATACGTCCTTCCGTCATTGAGATGGTCAGTTTATGAAGGTGAAATGAGGAGAGGAGAACGTGTTCTTCATGTCTCATCACAGACGTGTTCTTCCATCATTGAGATGGCTGGTGTATGGAGGTGAGATGAAGAGAGGAGAACGTGTTCTTCACGTCTCATCACAGGACACATCCTTCCGTCATTGAGATGGCCGGTTTATGAAGGCGAGATGAGAAAAGGAGAACACGTCTCATCACAGGACATGGTCTTCCATCATTGAGATGGTCGGTTTATGAAGCTGAAATGAGGAGAGGAGAACGTGTTCTTCATGTCTCATCACAGGCGTGTTCTTCCGTCATTGAGATGGCCAGTTTATGAAGATGAGATGAGGAGAGGAGTAAGTGTTCTTCACGTCTCATCACAGGACACGTCCTTTCGTCATTGAGATGGTCAGTTTATGAAGGTGAGATGAGGAGAGGAGAACGTGTTCTTCATGTCTCATCACAGGCGTGTTCTTCCCTCATTGAGATGGCCGGTTTATGAAGGTGAGATGAGGAGAGGAGAACGTGTTCTTCATGTCTCATCACAGTCGTGTTCTTCTGTCATTGAGATGGCCAGTTTATGAAGGTGAGATGAGGAGAGGAGTACGTGTTCTTCACGTCTCATCACAGGACACGTCCTTTCGTCATTGAGATGGTCAGTTTATGAAGGTGAGATGAGGAGAGGAGAACGTGTTCTTCATGTCTCATCACAGGACACGTACTTCTGTCATTGAGATGGCCGGTTTATGAAGGTGAGATGAGGAGAGGAGAACATGTCTCATCACAGGATGCGTCCTTTCATCATTGAGTTGTCCGGTTTATGAAGGTGAGATGAGGAGAGGAGAACGTGTTCTCCACGTCTCATCACAGGACATGGTCTTCCATCATTGAGATGGCCAGTTTATGAAGATGAGATGAGGAGAGGAGAACGTGTTCTTCACGTCTCATCACAGGACACATCCTTTCGTCATTGAGATGGTCAGTTTATGAAGGTGAGATGAGGAGAGGAGAACATGTCTCATCACAGGATGCGTCCTTTCGTCATTGAGTTGTCCGGTTTATGAAGGTGAGATGAGGAGAGGAGAACATGTTCTCCACGTCTCATCACAGGACATGGTCTTCCATCATTGAGATGGCCAGTTTATGAAGATGAGATGAGGAGAGGAGTAAGTGTTCTTCACGTCTCATCCCAGGACACATCCTTCCGTCATTGAGATGGCCGGTATATGAAGGTGAGATGAGGAGAGGAGAACGTGTTCTTCATGTCTCATCACAGTCGTGTTCTTCTGTCATTGAGATGGCCAGTTTATGAAGGTGAGATGAGGAGAGGAGTACACGTTCTTCACGTCTCATCACAGGACACGTCCTTTCGTCATTGAGATGGTCAGTTTATGAAGGTGAGATGAGGAGAGGAGAACGTGTTCTTCATGTCTCATCACAGGACACGTACTTCTGTCATTGAGATGGCCGGTTTATGAAGGTGAGATGAGGAGAGGAGAACATGTCTCATCACAGGACGCGTCCTTTCGTCATTGAGTTGTCCGGTTTATGAAGGTGAGATGAGGAGAGGAGAACGTGTTCTCCACGTCTCATCACAGGACATGGTCTTCCATCATTGAGATGGCTGGTTTATGAAAATGAGATGAGGAGAGGAGAACGTGTTCTTCACGTCTCATCCCAGGACACATCCTTCCGTCATTGAGATGGCCGGTTTATGAAGGTGAGATGAGGAGAGGAAAACGTGTTCTTCACGTCTCATCACAGGACACGTCCTTTCGTCATTGAGATGGTCAGTTTATGAAGCTGAAATGAGGAGAGGAGAACGTGTTCTTCACGTCTCATCACAGGACGCGTCCTTCCGTCATTGAGATGGCCGGTTTATGAAGGTGAGATGAGGAGAGGAGAACGTGTTCTTCACGTCTCATCACAGGACGCGTCCTTTCGTCATTGAGTTGTCCGGTTTGTGAAGGTGAGATGAGGAGAGGAGAACGTGTTCTTCACATCTCATCCCAGGACACATCCTTCCGTCATTGAGATGGTCAGTTTATGAAGCTGAAATGAGGAGAGGAGAACGTGTTCTTCATGTCTCATCACAGGAGACGTACTTCTGTCATTGAGATGGCCGGTTTATGAAGGTGAGATGAGGAGAGGAGAACATGTCTCATCACAGGACGCGTCCTTTCGTCATTGAGTTGTCCGGTTTATGAAGGTGAGATGAGGAGAGGAGAACATGTTCTTCACGTCTCATCCCAGGACACATCCTTCCGTCATTGAGATGGCCGGTTTATGAAGGTGAGATGAGGAGAGGAGAACGTGTTCTTCACATCTCATCACAGGACGCGTCCTTCCGTCATTGAGATGGTCGGTTTATGAAGGTGAGATGAGGAGAGGAGAACATGTCTCATCACAGGACGCGTCCTTCCGTCATTGAGTTGTCCGGTTTATGAAGGTGAGATGAGGAGAGGAGAACGTGTTCTTCACATCTCATCCCAGGACACATCCTTTCGTCATTGAGATGGCCGGTTTATGAAGGTGAGATGAGGAGAGGAGAACATGTTCTTCACATCTCATCACAGGACGCGTCCTTTCGTCATTGAGATGGCCGGTTTATGAAGGTGAGATGAGGAGAGGAGAACGTGTTCTTCACATCTCATCACAGGACGCGTCCTTCCGTCATTGAGATGGCCAGTTTATGAAGGTGAGATGAGGAGAGGAGAACGTGTTCTTCACGTCTCATCACAGGATGCGTCCTTCCGTCATTGAGATGGCCAGTTTATGAAGGTGAGATGAGGAGAGGAGAACGTGTTCTTCACATCTCATCACAGGACGCGTCCTTCCGTCATTGAGATGGTCGGTTTATGAAGGTGAGATGAGGAGAGGAGAACGTGTTCTTCACATCTCATCACAGGACGCGTCCTTCCGTCATTGAGATGGCCAGTTTATGAAGGTGAGATGAGGAGAGGAGAACATGTCTCATCACAGGACGTGTCCTTCCGTCATTGAGATGGTCGGTTTATGGTGGTGGGATCTGAAGATCTTACTGACCATCTGTGTAAAATATCTCCATCCAGCCCGGAGGTGGAGAATCTGGATGAGAAGCTGCTGTGATGTGAGGAAGGAGGATTCTTTCTTCCTAATATCAGCACCAGCGAGCTTATAGATTGATATAAATAATAACTATATATGTTTATAATATACTGCTGCTTTTTTCAACACACAATTTGTGTGCGTTTTTCAAAATGCATTTTAGCAATTTTTTTATGTGCATTTTGGTGCTTTTTTAACATATATATTTGGCTCATTGTCTGCCCGAGTTTGTGTGCATTCCAGAAAAACATGCAAAATGCATGTCATGCTGGCCAGCAAATTTTCTGTTTTTCCAAAATACACATAAAAAACACATCAAAACGCATGTTAAAAAAGTGGCAAAATACACACTAAAAGAAGCAACAAAAATGTGCGTTACAAACCACACCAAAATTGGTGTTTATAAAAGCGCCAAAATTCACATTAAAAAAACCCACCGTCATATGCATGTTAAATAATGCCAAAATGCGCAATAAGAAGGGGCCAAAATACACATTTAGGACAGTGGGCTTAAAAAAAAGTCTGTTCTCTTTGCAGTAAAAGACCTGAGCTCCAATCAGAAACACAAACCGGAAGGTTTTTATCCTGCCTCTAAATGTTGAGCTCAAAATATGCCTCTAATCATCCTAATGTGTATGGACACGTAGGAGAACATGGGGACACATAGGAGAACATGGGGACACATAGGAGAACATGGGGACACATAGGAGAACATAGGGACATGTAGGAGAACATTGAGAGACAAAGGAGAACATGGGGACCTGTAGGAGAACATGGGGACACGTAGGAGAACATTGAGAGACATAGGAGAACATGGGGACACGTAGGAGAACATGGAGACACGTAGGAGAACATGGGGACACATAGGAGAACATTGAGAGACATAAGAGAACATGGGGACACGTAGGAGAACATTAAGAGACATAGGAGAACATGGGGACACGTAGGAGAACATGGGGACACGTAGGAGAACATTAAGAGACATAGGAGAACATGGGGACACGTAGGAGAACATTAAGAGACATAGGAGAACATGGGGACACGTAGGAGAACATGGGGACACATAGGAGAACATGGGGACACATAGGAGAACATAGGGACATGTAGGAGAACATTGAGAGACAAAGGAGAACATGGGGACCTGTAGGAGAACATGGGGACACGTAGGAGAACATTGAGAGACATAGGAGAACATGGGGACACGTAGGAGAACATGGAGACACGTAGGAGAACATGGGGACACATAGGAGAACATTGAGAGACATAAGAGAACATGGGGACACGTAGGAGAACATTAAGAGACATAGGAGAACATGGGGACACGTAGGAGAACATGGGGACACGTAGGAGAACATTAAGAGACATAGGAGAACATGGGGACACGTAGGAGAACATTAAGAGACATAGGAGAACATGGAGACACGTAGGAGAACATTAAGAGACATAAGAGAACATCAGGACATGTAGGAGAACATTGAGAGACATAGGAGAACATGGGGACACGTAGGAGAACATGGGGACACATAGGAGAACACGGGGACACATAGGAGAACATAGGGACATGTAGGAGAACATTGAGAGACAAAGGAGAACATGGGGACCTGTAGGAGAACATGGGGACACGTAGGAGAACATTGAGAGACATAGGAGAACATGGGGACACGTAGGAGAACATGGAGACACGTAGGAGAACATGGGGACACATAGGAGAACATTGAGAGACATAAGAGAACATGGGGACACGTAGGAGAACATTAAGAGACATAGGAGAACATGGGGACACGTAGGAGAACATTGAGAGACATAAGAGAACATGGGGACACGTAGGAGAACATTAAGAGACATAAGAGAACATGGGGACACGTAGGAGAACATTAAGAGACATAGGAGAACATGGGGACACGTAGGAGAACATGGGGACACATAGGAGAACATTGAGAGACATAGGAGAACATGGGGACACGTAGGAGAACATCAGGACATGTAGGAGAACATTTCGAGACATAGGAGAACATGGGGACACGTAGGAGAACATAGACACTCATAGGAGAACATTGGGAGATGTAGGAGAACATGGGGACATGCAGGAGAACATAGGGACACATAGGAGAACACGGGGACACATAGGAGAACATTGGGGGATGTAGGAGAACGTTGGGACATGTAAGAGAACATAGGGGTTACATAGGAGAACATGGGGACACGTAGGAGAACATGGGGACAAGTAGGAGAACATTGGGAGAACATAGGAGAACATGGGGACATGTAGGAGAACATTGGGAGACGTAAGAGAACATTGGAACACATAGGAGAACATGAGGACACATAGGAGAACATTGGGGGACGTAGGAGAATGTTGGGACATGTAAGAGAACATAGGGGTTACATAGGAGAACATGGGGACACGTAGGAGAACATGGAGACAAGTAGGAGAACATTTGGAGATGTAGGAGAACACGGGGACACGTAGGAGAACATTGGGAGATGTAGGAGAACATGGGGACATGTAGATATATTGTATATTAACTAATTTTGCTGTGGACTCTTTGCTGGGTCATTTGGGGTGTGGCTGTATTCCATTGTTCTATTGTTTCTGTCTGCCTTGGATATTATGGGATGTGTATGTGTATTTGCTGTGAGGAGGGATTCCTCCAGCAGTTCTCCCTGGACAGATTACCATGCCTGGAATGCAAATGGGGGGAGATTGTGCCAAGTATTACCTGTGTTCCAATAAACAATTCATGTTGAGCAACCAAACAAGTACTGCCTAGTTATTGGTTGCCAGCGGTTGTAATATCCGGTCCTCTGTACGCGGAGTCTTCTGTACAAAGGGTCTTCTGTACGCGGAGTCCTCTGCACGAAGGGTCTTCTGTACGCGGAGTCTTCTGTACGTGAAGTCTTCTGTACGTGGAGTCTTCTGTATGCGGGATAGTCTGTACGCGGAGTCCTTTGCACAAAGGGTCTTCTGTATGCGGGGTCTTCTGTACGTGAAATCTTCTGTACGTGGAGTCTTCTGTATGCGGGATAGTCTGTACGCGGAGTCCTTTGCACAAAGGGTCTTCTGTATGCGGGGTCTTCTGTACGTGAAATCTTCTGTACGTGGAGTCTTCTGTATGCGGGATAGTCTGTACGCGGAGTCCTCTGCACGAAGGGTCTTCTGTACGCGAAGTCTTCTGTATGCAGGATATTCTGTACGCGGAGTCCTTTGCACGCAGAGTCTTCTGTACGCGGAGTCTTCTGTACGTGGAGTCTTCTGTATGCGGGATAGTCTGTACGCGGAGTCCTTTGCATGAAGGGTCTTCTGTACGTGGAGTCTTCTGTATGCAGGATATTCTGTACGCGGAGTCCTTTGCACGAAGGGTCTTCTGTACGCGGAGTCTTCTGTATGCGGGATAGTCTGTACGCGGAGTCCTTTGCATGAAGGGTCTTCTGTACATGGAGTCTTCTGTATGCAGGATATTCTGTACGCGGAGTCCTTTGCACGAAGGGTCTTCTGTACGTGAAGTCCTCTGTACGTGAAATCTTCTGTATGCGGGATATTCTATACGTGGAGTCCTTTGCACGAAGGGTCTTCTGTACGTGAAGTCTTCTGTACGTGGAGTCTTCTGTATGCGGAATAGTCTGTACGCGGAGTCCTCTGCACGAAGGGTCTTCTGTACGCGGAGTCTTCTGTATGCGGGATATTCAGTATGCGGAGTCCTCTGCACGAAGGGTCTTCTGTACGTGGAGTCTTCTGTATGCGGGATATTCAGTATGCGGAGTCCTCTGCACGAAGGGTCTTCTGTACGTGGAGTCTTCTGTACGCGGAGTCCTCTGTATGCGGAGTCCTTTGTACATGAGTTCTTCTGTACGAAGGGTCTTCTGTACCCTGAGTCCTCTGTACGCCCATAGAAGCGTTTTGATGCAGAATTAGATGTGCCTTTTTTGGTAGGAATTATGTTGAGAATGGCAGTTCATTTTCAGGAGGCCGTCAATGGGTGTCCCTGGGCCCCAATATTACCTTACATGGCAACATGCTTATATGACACGCTATTGTTTGGCTGTCTATGTGTATTGCAGATCCACAGAAAACGTATCACGAGTCATCGCAACTGTGCATTATTGTAAAATGTGAATGAGCCCTCTTGATCCTCTCATGGACCTCTCTCATGGACCTCTCATGGATCTCTCATGGACCTCTCATGGATCTCTCATGGACCTCTCATAGTTCTCTCATGGATCTTTCATGGACCTCTCATGGATCTTTCATGGACCTCTCATGTATCTTTCATGGACCTGTCATGGACAATTGAACATCTCATGGACCTCTCATGGACCTCTCATGGATCTCTCATGGACCTTTCATGGACCTCTCATAGATCTTTCATGGACCTCTCATGGATCTCTCGTGGACCTCATGGATCTCTCATGGACAATTGAACATCTCATGGATCTCTCTTGGACCTCTCATTGTTCTCTCATGGATCTTTCATGGACCTCTCATGGACCTTTCATGGACCTCTCATGGATCTTTCATGGACCTGTCATGGATCTCTCATGGACCTGTCATGGATCTCTCATGGACCTGTCATGGATCTTTCATGGACCTGTCATGGATCTTTCATGGACCTGTCATGGATCTCTCATGGACCTGTCATGGATCTCTCATGGACCTCATGGATCTCTCATGGACAATTGAACATCACATGGACCTCTCATGGATGTTTCATGGACCTCTCATGGATCTCTCATGGATCTTTCATGGACCTCTCATGGATCTCTCATGGATCTCTCATGGATCTCTCATGGACAATTGAACATCACATGGACCTCTCATGGATCTCTCATGGATCTCTCATGGATCTTTCATGGACCTCTCATGGATCTTTCATGGACCTCTCATGGATCTCTCATGGACAATTGAACATCACATGGACCTCTCATGGATCTCTCATGGATCTTTCATGGACCTCTCATGGATCTTTCATGGACCTCTCATGGATCTTTCATGGACCTCTCATGGATCTTTCATGGACCTCTCATGGATCTCTCATGGACAATTGAACATCTCATGGACCTCTCATGGATCTTTCATGGACCTCTCATGCCACCTCGGAAGCTTAGTTTTTAACGTTTTTTTGTTTTTTGTTTTTTATGTGTATCGAATATCTTCATTTATTTTACATTTCATACAATCTTTTATTTTATAAACATTTATTAGATGAGAAAGGATTCCTGGAACACCGCGGACTAGCTCATGAAATCTCTGAGCAGAGACGACTTCTCTTCTTCTCTTATTTGGCAGTGAATGGGATCCCACAATCTGGTTGGCTCTCTGGTAACACATGCTCTCCATGCATCACAGAAAGTTTTTATTTCAGAGCTTCTATTAAATGAAGATGACTGCTACTTTAAAAATATCCCGGAATTTTCATCCGATTTTCTTGGAAACGAGGATCGTCTCTGTTGCCATGGTTACGGTTTTGTTTGTGGCAGAGGTACTGAAAAATATATTTTTCTTTTTTGTCGATAATCCGGGAAGAATGTTTCTTTTGGATATTTCATCTTATTTTCTGAATTCCGTGACTAAAATTAGAGCGCAAACCGGCTAACAAATACCCGGCGTCACCGCGGAGAGAGTTCAGCGGGGGGTTCTTACTGCAGAGAGTGTCTGGGGGGGGGTTGTCACCCCGAGAGAGTCTGGCAGGGGAAGGGGGTTTGTCACCGTGGAGATCCCACCAGGGGAGGGGGTTGTCACTGCAGAGAGAGTCTGAGGGAGGGGGATTCTCTCCGGGGGGTGGTCTCCGGGGAGGGGGGTTGTCACCGCGGAGAGAGTCTGGCGGGGGGAATTTCTCTGGGGAGGGGGATTGTCTCTGGGGGAAGGGGGTTTCTCCAGGTAAGGGGGGCTGTCACTGGGGAGAGAGTCTGGCGGGGGGTTTCTCTGGGGAAGGGGGATTGTCTCCAAAGGGGGTGAGGGGGGTTGTCTCTGGGGGAGGGGGGTTGTCACCGTGGAGAGAGTCTGAGGGAGGAGGTGGTCTCCAGGGGAGAAGGATTGTCTCCAGGGGGGTTTCTCCAGGTGAGGGGGGTTGTCACCGCGGAGAGAGTCTGGCGGGGGGTTTCTCTGGGGGAGGGGGGATTGTCACCGGGGGGAGGGGGGTTGTCTCTGGGGGAGGGGGGTTGTCACCGCGGAGAGAGTCTGGCGGGGAGTCTCTCCGGGGGAGGGGGATTGTCTCGGGGGGGGGGTTTCTCTGGGGGAGGGGGGTTGTCACCGTGGAGAGAGTCTGGCGGGGAGTCTCTCCGGGGGAGGGGGATTGTCTCCGGGGGGAGGGTGTGGTCTCCGGGGGAGGGTGTTGTCACCGTGGAGAGAGTCTGGTGGGGGGGTTTCTCCGGGGGAGGGGGATTGTCTCCGGGGGGAGGGGGTTGTCACCGTGGAGAGAGTCTGGTGGGGGGGTTTCTCCGGGGGAGAGGGATTGTCTCCGGGGGGGAGGAGGGGGTTTCTCCGCGGGAGGGTGGTTTCTCCGTGGGAGGGTGGTTGTCACCGCGGAGAGAGTCTGGCAGGGGGGTTTCTCCGGGGGAGGGGGATTGTCTCTGGGGGGAGGGGGTGGTCTCCGGGGGAGGGGGTTGTCACCGTGGAGAGAGTCTGGTGGGGGGGTTTCTCCGGGGGAGAGGGATTGTCTCCGGGGGGAGGGAGTTTCTCCGGGGAGGGTGGTTGTCACCGCGGAGAGAGTCTGGCGGGGGGGTTTCTCTGGGGGAGGGGGATTGTCTCCGGGGGGGGGGGGGGGGAGGGGTCACCGTCTGGTGCTGAGCTCTGACCTTGCAGAGCAGACTGATGAATCGGATACAATGGAATGCACCGATAGATTCGGAAGCCAATAATAAACATTTCCGGGAAAAGTGCAAACAATCGTCCGCCGGCGCCTCGCAATGAGACGGATTGGCGCAGATCCAGCGATCGCACCGCCGTCTATTTTCCTTCTCTTGTGGGGAATCCGGAACGTCTCGGCTATTTAAAGCTCCGGATCTTCTGTCTGGAATTCCGGGAATGTTTCAAAATGTTTGAAATCTCATTCAGAACTTTAATCATCCGGCGAGACGATCGTAACGTTTTCTGGAATGTCACAATCCTCACTGAAGTGTTACTGATCACCCGAGAAATGATCACCCGAGAAACGATCACCGGAGGAACGATCACCCGAGAAACGATCACCAGAGAAATGATCACCCGAGAAACGATCACCGGAGGAACGATCACCAGAGAAACGATCACCGGAGGAACGATCACCCGAGAAACGATCACCAGAGAAATGATCACCGAGAAACGATCACTGGAGGAACGATCACCGGAGAAACGATCGCCGGAGGAACGATTACCGGAGGAAGATCACCGGAGGAACGATCACCCGAGAAACGATCACCGGAGAAATGATCACCAGAGCAACGATCACCAGAGCAACGATCAAAGGAGGAACGATCACCAGAGAAACGATCACCCGAGAAAGATCACCCGAGAAACGATCACCGGAGAAACGATCACCGGAGAAACGATCACCAGAGCAACGATCACCAGAGCAACGATCACTAGAGAAACGATCACCGGAGAAACGATCACCCGAGAAACGATCACCGGAGGAACGATCACCCGAGAAACGATCACCAGAGAAATGATCACCCGAGAAATGATCACCGGAGGAACGATCACCAGAGAAACGATCACCGGAGGAACGATCACCCGAGAAACGATCACCAGAGAAATGATCACCCGAGAAACGATCACTGGAGGAACGATCACCGGAGAAACGATCGCCGGAGGAACGATTACCGGAGGAAGATCACCGGAGGAACGATCACCCGAGAAACGATCACCGGAGAAATGATCACCAGAGCAACGATCACCAGAGCAACGATCAAAGGAGGAACGATCACCAGAGAAACGATCACCCGAGAAAGATCACCCGAGAAACGATCACCGGAGAAACGATCACCGGAGAAACGATCACCAGAGCAACGATCACTAGAGAAACGATCACCGGAGAAACGATCACCAGAGAAACGATCACCGGAGGAACGATCACCAGAGGAACGATCACCCGAGAAACGATCACCGGAGGAACGATCACCAGAGAAACGATCACCGGAGGAATGATCTCCGGAGAAATGATCACCAGAGCAACGATCAAAGGAGGAACGATCACCAGAGAAACGATCACCGGAGGAACGATCACCAGAGAAACGATCACCGGAGGAATGATCACCAGAGAAACGATCACCGGAGGAATGATCACCAGAGAAACGATCACCGGAGGAACGATCACCAGAGCAACGATCAAAGGAGGAACGATCACCAGAGAAACGATCACCGGAGGAACGATCACCAGAGAGACGATCACCGGAGGAACGATCACCAGAGAAACGATCACCCGAGAAACGATCACCGGACGAACGATCACCGGAGAAATGATCTCCGGAGAAATGATCACCAGAGCAATGATCACCAGAGAAACGATCACCAGAGAAACAATCACTGGAGGAACGATCACCGGAGAAACGATCACCAGAGAAACGATCGCCAGAGAAACGATCACCAGAGAAACGATCACCCGAGGAACGATCACCAGAGGAACGATCACCGGAGGAATGATCACCAGAGAAACGATCAAAGGAGGAACGATCACCAGAGAAACGATCACCGGAGGAATGATCACCAGAGAAACGATCACCAGAGAAACGATCGCCAGAGAAACGATCACCAGAGAAACGATCACCCGAGGAACGATCACCAGAGGAACGATCACCGGAGGAATGATCACCAGAGAAACGATCAAAGGAGGAACGATCACCAGAGAAACGATCACCGGAGGAATGATCACCAGAGAAACGATCACCCGAGAAACGATCACCAGAGCAACGATCACCGGAGGAACGATCACCGGAGGAACGATCACCGGAGAAACGATCACCGGAGAAACGATCACAGGAGGAACGATCACAGGAGGAACGATCACCGGAGGAACGATCACTGGAGAAACAATCACTGGAGAAACGATCACCGGAGAAACGATCACGGACAAACGATCACCGGAGGAACGATCACCGGAGGAACGATCACCGGAGAAACGATCACCGGACAAACGATCACAGGAGGAACGATCACCGGAGAAACGATCACGGACAAACGATCACCGGAGGAACGATCACCAGAGGAACGATCACCGGAGAAACAATCACCGGAGAAACGATCACAGGAGGAACGATCACAGGAGGAACGATCACTGGAGAAACAATCACTGGAGAAACAATCACTGGAGAAACGATCACCGGAGAAACGATCACCGGAGAAACGATCACGGACAAACGATCACCGGAGGAACGATCACCGGAGGAACGATCACCGGAGAAACGATCACCGGACAAACGATCACAGGAGGAACGATCACCGGAGAAACGATCACGGACAAACGATCACCGGAGGAACGATCACCGGAGGAACGATCACCGGAGAAACAATCACCGGAGAAACGATCACAGGAGGAACGATCACAGGAGGAACGATCACCGGAGGAACGATCACCGGAGAAACAATCACTGGAGAAACGATCACAGGAGGAACGATCACAGGAGGAACGATCACCGGAGGAACGATCACCGGAGAAACGATCACGGACAAACGATCACCGGAGGAACGATCACCGGAGGAACGATCACCGGAGAAACGATCACCGGAGGAATGATCACCGGAGGAACGATCACCGGAGAAACGATCACGGACAAACGATCACCGGAGGAACGATCACCGGAGAAACGATCACCGGAGGAACGATCACCGGACAAATGATCACCGGAGAAACGATCACCGGAGGAACGATCACCGGAGGAACGATCACCGGAGGAATGATCACTGGACAAGCGATCACCGGAGAAACGATCACCGGAGGAACGATCACCAGAGGAACGATCACCGGACAAACAATCACCCGAGAAACGATCTCCGGAGAAATGATCACCAGAGCAACGATCACCAGAGCAACGATCAAAGGAGGAACGATCACCAGAGAAACGATCACCGGAGGAACGATCACCAGAGAAACGATCACCGGAGGAACGATCACCAGAGAAACGATCACCGGAGGAGCGATCACCAGAGAAACGATCACCGGAGGAACGATCACCAGAGAAATGGTCACCAGAGCAACGATCACCAGAGCAACGATCACCCGAGAAACGATCTCCGGAGAAACGATCACCGGAGGAACGATCACCAGAGCAACGATAACCGGAGGAACGATCACCAGAGAAACGATCACCAGAGATACGATCACTGGAGGAACAATCACCAGAGAAACGATCACCGGAGGAATGATCACCTGAGAAACGATCACTGGAGAAACGATCACCAGAGAAACAATCACCGGAGGAACGATCACTGGAGAAACGATCACCGGAGAAACGTTCACCAGAGCAACGATCACAGGAGGAACGATCACCGGAGAAACGATCACCGGAGGAACGATCACCGGAGGAACGATCACCGGAGAAACGATCACCGGACAAACGATCACCGGAGGAACGATCACCGGAGAAACGATCACCGGAGGAACGATCACCGGAGGAACGATCACCGGACAAACGATCACCGGAGGAACGATCACCGGAGGAACGATCACCGGAGAAACGATCACCGGACAATTGATCACCGGACGAACGATCACCGGAGGAACGATCACCGGAGGAACGATCACCGGAGGAACGATCACCGGAGAAACGATCACCGGAGGAACGATCACCGGAGAAATGATCACCGGAGGAACAATCACCGGAGGAACGATCACCGGAGAAACGATCACCGGACAAACGATCACCGGAGGAACGATCACCGGACAAACGATCACCGGAGGAACGATCACCGGAGGAACGATCACCGGACAAATGATCACCGGAGAAACGATCACCGGAGGAACGATCACCGGAGGAACGATCACCGGAGGAACGATCACCGGAGGAACGATCACCGGAGAAACGATCACCGGACAAACGATCACCGGAGGAACGATCACCGGAGAAACGATCACCGGAGGAACGATCACCGGAGGAACGATCACCGGACAAACGATCACCGGAGGAACGATCACCGGAGGAACGATCACCGGAGAAACGATCACCGGACAATTGATCACCGGACGAACGATCACCGGAGGAACGATCACCGGAGGAACGATCACCGGAGGAACGATCACCGGAGAAACGATCACCGGAGGAACGATCACCGGAGAAATGATCACCGGAGGAACAATCACCGGAGGAACGATCACCGGAGAAACGATCACCGGACAAACGATCACCGGAGGAACGATCACCGGAGGAACGATCACCGGACAAACGATCACCGGAGGAACGATCACCGGAGGAACGATCACCGGACAAATGATCACCGGAGAAACGATCACCGGAGGAACGATCACCGGAGGAACGATCACCGGAGGAACGATCACCGGACAAACGATCACCGGAGGAACGATCACCGGAGAAACGATCACCGGAGGAACGATCACCGGAGAAACGATCACCGGAGGAACGATCACCGGAGGAACGATCACCGGACAAACGATCACCGGAGGAACGATCACCGGAGGAACGATCACCGGACAAATGATCACCGGACGAACAATCACCGGAGAAACGATCACCGGAGGAACGATCACCGGAGGAACGATCACCGGAGAAACGATCACCGGACAAACGATCACCGGAGGAACGATCACCGGAGAAACGATCACCGGAGGAACGATCACCGGAGAAACGATCACCGGAGGAACGATCACCGGAGAAACGATCACCGGAGGAATGATCACTGGACAAACGATCACCGGAGAAACGATCACCGGAGGAACGATCACCAGAGAAACGATCACCGGAGGAACGATCACCAGAGGAACGATCACCCGAGAAACGATCACCGGACAAACGATCACCCGAGAAATGATCTCCGGAGAAATGATCACCAGAGCAACGATCACCAGAGCAACGATCAAAGGAGGAATGATCACCAGAGAAACGATCACCGGAGGAACGATCACCGGAGGAACGATCACCGGAGGAACGATCACCAGAGAAACGATCACCGGAGGAGCGATCACCAGAGGAACGATCACCAGAGGAACGATCACCGGACGAACGATCACCGGAGAAATGGTCACCAGAGAAACGATCTCCGGAGAAACGATCACCGGAGGAACGATCACCAGAGAAACGATCTCCGGAGAAACGATCACCGGAGGAACGATCACCAGAGAAACGATCACCAGAGCAACTATAACCGGAGGAACGATCACCAGAGAAACGATCACCAGAGAAACGATCAAAGGAGGAACGATCACCGGAGGAACAATCACCGGAGGAACAATCACCGGAGGAACGATCACCGGAGGAACGATCACCGGAGGAACGATCACCGGAGGAACGATCACCGGAGGAACAATCACCGGAGGAACAATCACCAGAGGAACAATCACCAGAGAAACGATCACCGGAGGAACAATCACCGGAGGAACAATCACCAGAGAAACGATCACCGGAGGAACGATCACCGGAGGAACGATCACCGGAGGAACGATCACCGGAGAAACGATCACCGGAGGAACGATCACTGGAGGAACGATCACCGGAGGAACGATCACCGGAGAAACGATCACCGGAGGAACGATCACCGGAGGAACGATCACCAGAGAAACGATCACCGGAGGAGCGATCACCAGAGGAACGATCACCAGAGAAACGATCACCGGACGAACGATCACCGGAGAAATGGTCACCAGAGAAACGATCTCCGGAGAAACGATCACCGGAGGAACGATCACCAGAGAAACGATCTCCGGAGAAACGATCACCGGAGGAACGATCACCAGAGAAACGATCACCAGAGCAACTATAACCGGAGGAACGATCACCAGAGAAACGATCACCAGAGAAACGATCAAAGGAGGAACGATCACCGGAGAAACGATCACCGGAGGAACAATCACCGGAGGAACGATCACCGGAGGAACGATCACCGGAGGAACGATCACCGGAGAAACGATCACCGGAGGAACGATCACCGGAGGAACAATCACCGGAGGAACAATCACCAGAGGAACAATCACCAGAGAAACGATCACCGGAGGAACAATCACCGGAGGAACAATCACCGGAGGAACAATCACCAGAGAAACGATCACCGGAGGAACGATCACCGGAGGAACGATCACCGGAGAAACGATCACCGGAGGAACGATCACCGGAGGAACGATCACCGGAGGAACGATCACCGGAGAAACGATCACCGGAGGAACGATCACCGGAGGAACGATCACCGGAGGAACGATCACCGGAGAAACGATCACCGGAGGAACGATCACCGGAGGAACGATCACTGGAGGAACAATCACCGGAGGAACAATCACCGGAGGAACAATCACCGGAGGAACAATCACCGGAGGAACGATCACCAGAGAAACGATCACCGGAGGAGCGATCACCAGAGGAACGATCACCAGAGAAACGATCACCGGACGAACGATCACCGGAGAAATGGTCACCAGAGAAACGATCTCCGGAGAAACGATCACCGGAGGAACGATCACCGGAGAAACGATCACCGGAGGAACGATCACCGGAGGAATGATCACTGGACAAACGATCACCGGAGAAACGATCACCGGAGGAACGATCACCAGAGGAACGATCACCCGAGAAATGATCACCGGACAAACGATCACCCGAGAAATGATCTCCGGAGAAATGATCACCAGAGCAACGATCACCAGAGCAACGATCAAAGGAGGAATGATCACCAGAGAAACGATCACCGGAGGAACGATCACCGGAGGAACGATCACCGGAGGAACGATCACCGGAGGAACGATCACCAGAGAAACGATCACCGGAGGAGCGATCACCAGAGTAACGATCACCAGAGAAACGATCACCGGACGAACGATCACCGGAGAAATGGTCACCAGAGAAACGATCTCCGGAGAAACGATCACCGGAGGAACGATCACCAGAGAAACGATCTCCGGAGAAACGATCACCGGAGGAACGATCACCAGAGAAACGATCACCAGAGCAACTATAACCGGAGGAACGATCACCAGAGAAACGATCACCAGAGAAACGATCAAAGGAGGAACGATCACCGGAGGAACAATCACCGGAGGAACAATCACCGGAGGAACGATCACCGGAGGAACGATCACCGGAGGAACAATCACCGGAGAAACGATCACCGGAGGAACGATCACCGGAGGAACAATCACCGGAGGAACAATCACCAGAGGAACAATCACCAGAGAAACGATCACCGGAGGAACAATCACCGGAGGAACAATCACCAGAGAAACGATCACCGGAGGAACGATCACCGGAGGAACGATCACCGGAGAAACGATCACCGGAGGAACGATCACTGGAGGAACGATCACCGGAGGAACGATCACCGGAGAAACGATCACCGGAGGAACGATCACCGGAGGAACGATCACCAGAGAAACGATCACCGGAGGAGCGATCACCAGAGGAACGATCACCAGAGAAACGATCACCGGACGAACGATCACCGGAGAAATGGTCACCAGAGAAACGATCTCCGGAGAAACGATCACCGGAGGAACGATCACCAGAGAAACGATCTCCGGAGAAACGATCACCGGAGGAACGATCACCAGAGAAACGATCACCAGAGCAACTATAACCGGAGGAACGATCACCAGAGAAACGATCACCAGAGAAACGATCAAAGGAGGAACGATCACCGGAGAAACGATCACCGGAGGAACAATCACCGGAGGAACGATCACCGGAGGAACGATCACCGGAGGAACGATCACCGGAGGAACGATCACCGGAGAAACGATCACCGGAGGAACGATCACCGGAGGAACAATCACCGGAGGAACAATCACCGGAGGAACAATCACCAGAGGAACAATCACCAGAGAAACGATCACCGGAGGAACAATCACCGGAGGAACAATCACCGGAGGAACAATCACCGGAGGAACAATCACCAGAGAAACGATCACCGGAGGAACGATCACCGGAGGAACGATCACCGGAGAAACGATCACCGGAGGAACGATCACCGGAGGAACGATCACCGGAGGAACGATCACCGGAGAAACGATCACCGGAGGAACGATCACCAGAGAAACGATCACCGGAGGAACGATCACCGGAGGAACGATCACCGGAGGAACGATCACCGGAGAAACGATCACCGGAGGAACGATCACCGGAGGAACGATCACTGGAGGAACAATCACCGGAGGAACAATCACCGGAGGAACAATCACCGGAGGAACGATCACCAGAGAAACGATCACCGGAGGAGCGATCACCAGAGGAACGATCACCAGAGAAACGATCACCGGACGAACGATCACCGGAGAAATGGTCACCGGAGAAACGATCTCCGGAGAAACGATCACCGGAGGAACGATCACCAGAGAAACGATCTCCGGAGAAACGATCACCGGAGGAACGATCACCAGAGAAACGATCACCAGAACAACTATAACCGGAGGAACGATCACCAGAGAAACGATCACCAGAGAAACGATCAAAGGAGGAACGATCACCGGAGAAACGATCACCGGAGGAACAATCACCGGAGGAACGATCACCGGAGGAACGATCACCGGAGGAACGATCACCGGAGGAACGATCACCGGAGAAACGATCACCGGAGGAACGATCACCGGAGGAACAATCACCGGAGGAACAATCACCAGAGGAACAATCACCAGAGAAACGATCACCGGAGGAACAATCACCGGAGGAACAATCACCGGAGGAACAATCACCAGAGAAACGATCACCGGAGGAACGATCACTGGAGGAACGATCACCGGAGGAACGATCACCGGAGGAACGATCACCGGAGAAACGATCACCGGAGGAACGATCACCGGAGGAACAATCACCGGAGGAACAATCACCAGAGGAACAATCACCAGAGAAACGATCACCGGAGGAACAATCACCGGAGGAACAATCACCGGAGGAACAATCACCAGAGAAACGATCACCGGAGGAACGATCACTGGAGGAACGATCACCGGAGAAACGATCACCGGAGGAACGATCACCGGAGGAACGATCACCGGAGGAACGATCACCGGAGAAACGATCACCGGAGGAACGATCACCGGAGGAACGATCACCGGAGGAACGATCACCGGAGAAACGATCACCGGAGGAACGATCACCGGAGGAACGATCACTGGAGGAACAATCACCAGAGGAACGATCACCGGAGGAACGATCACCAGAGAAATGGTCACCAGAGCAACGATCACCAGAGCAACGATCACCCGAGAAACGATCTCCGGAGAAACGATCACCGGAGGAACGATCACCAGAGCAACGATAACCGGAGGAACGATCACCAGAGAAACGATCACCAGAGATACGATCACTGGAGGAACAATCACCAGAGAAACGATCACCGGAGGAATGATCACCCGAGAAACGATCACTGGAGAAACGATCACCAGAGAAACGATCACCGGAGGAACGATCACTGGAGAAACGATCACCGGAGAAACGTTCACCAGAGCAACGATCACAGGAGGAACGATCACCGGACAAACAATCACCGGAGGAACGATCACCGGAGGAACGATCACCGGAGAAACGATCACCGGACAAATGATCACCGGACGAACGATCACCGGAGGAACGATCACCGGAGGAACGATCACCGGAGAAACGATCACCGGAGGAACGATCACCGGAGAAACGATCACCGGACAAACGATCACCGGAGGAACGATCACCGGACAAATGATCACCGGACGAACAATCACCGGAGAAACGATCACCGGAGGAACGATCACCGGAGGAACGATCACCGGACAAACGATCACCGGAGGAACGATCACCGGAGAAACGATCACCGGAGGAACGATCACCGGAGAAACGATCACCGGAGGAACGATCACCGGAGAAACGATCACCGGAGAAACGATCACCGGAGGAACGATCACCGGAGGAACGATCACCGGAGAAACGATCACCGGAGGAACAATCACCGGAGGAACGATCACCGGAGGAACGATCACCGGAGGAACGATCACCGGAGAAATGGTCACCAGAGAAACGATTTCCGGAGGAACGATCACCAGAGGAACGATCACCAGAGGAACGATCACCGGAGGAACGATCACCAGAGGAACGATCACCCGAGAAACGATCACCGGACAAACGATCACCCGAGAAATGATCTCCGGAGAAATGATCACCAGAGCAACGATCACCAGAGCAACGATCAAAGGAGGAACGATCACCAGAGAAACGATCACCGGAGGAACGATCACCGGAGGAACGATCACCAGAGAAACGATCACCGGAGGAGCGATCACCAGAGGAACGATCACCAGAGAAACGATCACAGGAGGAACGATCACCGGAGGAACGATCACCAGAGAAACGATCACCAGAGCAACGATAACCGGAGGAACGATCACCAGAGAAACGATCACCAGAGAAACGATCACAGGAGGAACAATCACCGGAGGAACGATCACCGGAGGAACGATCACCGGAGGAACGATCACCGGAGAAATGGTCACCAGAGAAACGATTTCCGGAGAAACGATCACCGGAGGAACGATCACCGGAGGAACGATCACCGGAGAAACGATCACCGGAGGAACGATCACCAGAGAAACGATCACCAGAGAAACGATCACCGGAGGAACAATCACCGGAGGAACAATCACCAGAGGAACGATCACCGGAGGAACGATCACCGGAGGAACAATCACCAGAGGAACGATCACCGGAGGAACGATCACCGGAGGAACAATCACCAGAGGAACGATCACCGGAGGAACAATCACCGGAGGAACAATCACCGGAGGAACAATCACCGGAGGAACGATTGATGAGTCAATATGCGATTATCAAATGCAATCCAACCAGCAGATCAATAGACGTGGGATCACTTGTCATCGATCGTATATAGGATATATAAGGACGATCGGGCAGTCCCCACACGGATCTGCTTCACGTCTTGCTGAATGGAAATCGGACATTCGTTATTTCTGTGCGACGCGTTCCGTAAAGAGCCGATACTGAATAAAACAGAAGCTGCGAGAGACGATCGCTCAGCGCAGCCAATGTTAGTAAATGAGGTGATGTGGGGGGATGGGTCCCCTGTTGTCTCTCTGACATGAGAAGCCACAAGGGGGCACTCAGGAAAGGAAACAGCAATGTGACCCCTCCCCCCAATCTGCAAAACAATGAAAAACTAAATGCAGCTCCAGCTACAAAACTCACCTCCAGGCCAGAGCTGTCCCCTGCACCAGATGTCTTCATATAGCCCACTTCCTCTGAGCCCAGGTTGTCAGAGTCCCCTCCCCCCAATGGGGAGAAATCATTACTGAATAATATCCGTGAGATGTCTAGAGATAGGCGCAACCCCCCTACCCCGCACCCAGCCCCCCACCTCCCAGAGATCACAGGACTCCCCCTGACAATGTCTTCATCTGATCTCCTCTCCAGAAGGGCGGCGCCATCTACTTTCTGGACTGAGATGGCAGCTCAGAAAAGACACAGTCATGCAAGTCCTGGTGCCTGTGCAGTTCCTAGCTGTGTTCACAAAGGTCTGACACAGATCAGCCCCTGATGCAACCTCTCTCCTTGTGACTTGTTACAAGGTAGAGTCCGGGGGAGGGGAGACTGAGGAAATGACTCCTCCCCCTTCTACAAAGTTACAATGTACAGTCTGATCACTGGGGGAGGGGCCGAGTCCCCCTGTGGGAGGCACCGTGTCCCCTGTGGGAGGGGCTGTGCCCCCTGTGGGAGGGGTTGTGTCCCTCTGTGGGAGGCTCAGTGTCCCTCTGTGGGAAGCGCCGTGTCCCCTTGTGGGAGGCGCCATATCCCCCTGTGGGAGGCGCCGTATCCCCCTGTGGGAGGCTCAGTGTCCCCCTGTAAGAGATGCCGTGTCCCCCTGCGGGAGGCTCAGTGTCCCCCTGCGGGAGATGCCGTATCCCCCTGTGGGAGGCGCCGTATCCCCCTGCGGGAGGCGCTGTCTTCCCCTGTCTCCAATCTGCAGAGATTCACCCGTCATCCTCCCGAGTGTCCCGGTCCCGGATGTTGGGACTCCGGCAGACCTGGGGGACCAATGAGAAACCTGGAGACGCCTCACTTTGTGATTTCTATTTATAGACAGATTATCATTGTAATGAAGGGAGATGTGGAGGCGCCTCGGAGCCGGGGGCCCGTCTGGCCCTTGTGGTTGTAACCAGAGAAGAGGGGGAGGGGAGGATTTTGGGAGAGTCTGCAGAATTTTGGACAAAGACTCCAGTGTGAGGATTAACCCTTCGCTCTCCTCTACAACATTCACTCGTTATACAACCGCCACATACACCGGGCAACCAGCATTTCACCCGCTACCAGCGACCAAGAGGTGAATGTCCCACCCAGCCAGAGGTGTGAATGTCCCGCCCCCCAGGGGCCCCACTCAGCCAGAAATGTGACTGTCCCGCCCCCCAGGGGCCCCACCCAGCCAGAGGTGTGAATGTGGGAGCAGCATTCCTTTTCTCCTTAGGGTCTCTGGGGATTTGATATCGTTCTTTCCTCTTCGCCTGCAGTGACAGTACACCTCTACTACACCACTACCACACCTCTACTACACCACTACCACACCTCTACTACACCACTACCACACCTCTACTGCACCCCTACTACACCTCTACTACACCACTACCACACCTCTACTACACCCCTACTACACCTCTACTACACCACTACCACACCTCTACTGCACCCCTACTACACCTCTACTATACCACTACCCCTCTACTACACCACTACTACACCACTACCGCACCTCTACTACATCCCTACTACACCACTACCACACCTCTACTACACTGCTACTACACCTCTACTATACCACTACCCCTCTACTACACCACTACCGCACCTCTACTACATCCCTACTACACTGCTACTAGACCTCTACTATACCACTACCCCTCTACTACACCACTACCACACCACTACTGCACCTCTACTACACCACTACCGCACCTCTACTACACCCCTACTACACTGCTACTACACCTCTACTACACCCCTACTACACCTCTACTATACCACTAAACCACTACTACACCTCTACTACACCACTACTACACCCCTACTACACTGCTACTACACCTCTACTACACCACTACCGCACCTCTACTACACCTCTACTATACCACTACCCCTCTACTACACTACTACCACACCACTCCTACACCTCTACTACACTGCTACTACCCCTCTACTATACCACTACCACACCGCTACTACACCAGTACTACACTACTACTACACTGCTACTACACCCCTACTACACTGCTATACCACTACCCCTCTACTACACCACTACTACACCACTAGACCTCTACTACACCACTACTGCACCTCTACTATGCTACTACTACATCTCATCTCGATTACACTATTACTATAAAGCTAGTACAACTTTACTACACTGCTACTACACCTTTACTACATTGCTAGTACCTCTAGTATACTGCTACTACACTGCTATTATTCCACTACTAAACTGCTACTACACCTCTACTACGCCTCTACTACACCACTACTACACCACTACGACACCTCGACTACACCAGAACTACACTACTACTACACCACTACCACACCTCTACTACAACTCTACTACATCCCTACAAAACCTCTACTACACTGCTACTACACTATTACTACACAGCTAGTACACCTCTACTACACAACTGGTACTACATAGCTGCTACACAGCTAGTACACCTCTACTACACCTCTACTACACCTCTACTACAAAACCTCTATCACACCTCTACTACAAAACCTCTATCACACCTCTACTACACAGCTAGTACACCTTTACTACACTGCTAGTACACTGCTACTACACTGCTATTACTCCACTACTACACAGCTACTACACATCTACTATGCCACTACTACACCACTAATAAACCTTTACTACACTATTACTACACTACTGCTACTACACTGCTACTACACCTCAAATAAACTACTACACATTTACTACGCTGCTACTACACAACTGCTACTACACAACTACATTACTACTACACTGCTACTACACCTCAACTACACAACTGCTACACTGCAACTACTCATCTACTACACTGCTACTAAACAACCGTTACTACAACACTACTACTACACCTCTACTACACTGCTACTAAACAACTACTACTAAAACTGATACACTGCTATTACACCTCTACTACACCACTACTTATCTCTACTACACCTCTACTACACCACTACTAAATCTATACTACACATTTACTACACCTCAACTACATTGTTACTACACAGCTACTACACAACTGCTACTACACCACCACTACTACTACCCGACTGCTACTACACCGCTACCACACAACTTCTCCTACACAATTACACTGCTACACAACTACTAAAACTGCTACACTGCTATTACACCTCTACTACACCACTACTAATCTCTACTACACCTCTACTACACCACTACTACACCTCGACTACACTGCTATGACACCTCGACTACTTTGTTATTAAACAGCTACTACACAACTACTACTCCGCTACTACACTGATAGTACACCTCTACTACACAACTACTACACTATTACTACACTGCTACTACACTGCTACTAAAAACTGCTACTACACCACAACTACTACAGCACTATTACACCTCTACTAGACTGCTAGTCCACCTCTACTACATAACTACTACAAAACTACTACAACTCTACTACACTATTACTATGCAGCTACTACAACTCAACTAAACAGCTACTATACCTCTACACTGCTACTACACCACTACTACCACACCACTGCTACACTGCTACTACACAACTGCTACTACTCCTCTACTACACAACTGCTACTACACAATTACACATCTTCTACACCTCTACTAAAATTTTACTACACCACTGCTACATCACTACTACACTGCTACTACACCTCTACCACACTACTACTACAGCTCTCCTACACCGCTACTACACAACTGCTACCACACCTCTACTACACAACTGCTACTACACCTCTACTACACTGCTTCAACACAACTGCTACACTGCTATTACACAACTGCTACTACACCTCTACTAAACTTCTACTACACTGCTAGTACACTTCTACTATAATGCTACTACACAACAGCTACTACACAACTGCTACACTGCTATTACACCTCTACTACACTGCTACTACATTTGTACTACACTGCTACTACAACTCTACTACACTTTTACTACACTGCTACTACACCTCTTCTACACAACAGCTACACTGCTACTATACCATTACTCAGCGATACAACACAACTGCTACACTGCTACTACACAACTGCTACAACACCACAACTACTACATTGCTACTACACAACTGCTACTACACCTCTACTAAACTGCTACTACACAACTGCTACACTGCTACTACACAACTGCTACTGCACCAATACTACACAACTGTCACACTGCTACTACACAACTGCCACCTCACCTCTACAACACTGCTACCACACAACTGCTACTACACCACTACTACACAACTACTACTACACCTCTACTACACTGTTACTACATAACTGCTACACCACTACTACACCACTGCTACAACACTGCAACTACACAACTACTACACTGCTATTATACAACTGCTACTACACCTCTACTACACCAAGGCTGCACTGCTACTACACAACTGCCACACTGCTACTACACAACTGCTACTACACTGATACTACACAACTGCTGCTACACCACTTCTACACAACTGCTCCACTGATATTACACAACGGCTACTATTCAACTGCTACACTGCTAATGCATAAATGCTACTACACTTCTACTACACAACTGCTACTACACCACAACTACACGACTACTACTGCTACTACACTACAAATACACCCCTACTACACTGCTACTAAACCTCTACTACACAATTTGCACTACACAACTGCTACAAATACAAATACACCTCTGCTACACTGCTACTTCACCCCTACTACACCTCTACTACACTGCACCTACACAACTGCTACTACACCACTATTACACAACTGCCACACTGCTACTATGAAACTACTACAATGCTACTACACAAATGGTACTGCACTGCTACTACACCTCTACTACACTGCTAGTACACATCTGATACACTGCAACTACACAACTGCTACTACACCACTACTACACAACTGCCACACTGCTACTGCACAACTGCTACTACACAAATGCTACTACACCTCTACTACACTACTATGCTGCTACTGCACAACTGCTACTACATAACTGCAACAACACAACAACTATGATTCTACTACAATGCTACTACACAACTGCTACACCTCTACTACTACACCTCTACTACACTGCTACTACAGAACTGCTTCACGGCTACTACAACAGCTGCTAATACACCTCTACTACACTGCTACAACACCTCTATTACACTACTACTACACAACTGCTACTACATCACTACTACACAACTGCTGATACACCTCTACTACACTGCTACTGCACAACTGCTACTACAACACTACTACACAACTGCTATTACACCACAACTACACAGCTACTACACCTCTTCTACACTCCTACACTGCTACTCAACAACTGCTACTACACAACTGCTACACTGCTACTACACAACTTCTAATACACCTCTACTACACCACTACTACACAGCTTCTAATACACCTCTACTACACTGCTACTACAGTTCTACTACACTGCTACTGCACAACTGCTACAGTACTGTTACACTGCTACTACACTGTTACTACACAATTACCCTGCTACTACACCTCTACTACACAGCTGCTACTACAATGACCTTCCATCAATTGCAGAAGTTTGGCCTCCCGATTATCACAGATACTCAGCACTTTACATGTATATTGTAAATTCACACAGCCCCGCCCCCAAGGAGCTCACAATCTGAGCTCCCCAACCCTGATCTATAGGACAAGCAACTGGCCAGCCCCCTTTTTTCCTTATCCCCCTCCCCCTTCCCTCATTCTTCCATCCTATTGGCTCTTGTGACTCGCATTGCTGGGATATTTCTTCTGAGAGGATGAAAAGAAAGTGTCAAAATGTACAAAATTGTTTGCTTCTGCCCCTCCCCCATCCAACGGTGCCCCTCTCCATCTAGCTTTGCCCCTCCCCCATCCAATGGTGCCCCTCTCCATCTAGCTTTGCCCCTCCCCCATCCAACGGTGCCTCACCCCTGTCCAGCTTTGCCCCTCCTTCATCAAGTGGTGTCCTTCCCCATTCCAGTTTTGCCCCTCCCCCATCCAGCTATGTCCTTCCCCAATCCAGCTTTGCCCCTTACCCATCCAGCTTTGCCCCTCCCCCATCCAGCTGTGCCCCTCCCGTCCAGCTGTGCCCCTCCCCATCCAACTATGCCCCCCCATCCAGCTGTGCCCCTCCCCATCCAGTTGTGCCCCTCCCCCGTCCAGCTGGGCCCCTCCTGTCCAGCTTTGCCCCTCCGCCATCCAGCCGTGCCCCTCCGGTCCAGCTGTGGGGTGGATTGTTGGATGGGAGGTGCTGGAAAGGACAGATTTCATTGGTTCTGTCCGGAAACATTCGGCCTTTTGGGGCTCATTCATGCTAACGGGGTCCTAGAAATACGACTGACCCCTCCATGGAAGAATTGCCATCCTGGGTATTGCGGGGAACCCATTAGGGGGCACTCTGCTAGTCAGGATCTCTGAAAGAATTCATTATAAATTTATTGTAATGTGAATGAGGATAAAGGACGTCCAACGCGTTTGGGGGGTCCAATCACTGGCTGCCATTGGGGGTCTGATCACCGGCTGCCATTGGGGGTCCGATCACCGGCTGTCATTGGGGGTACTGGCTACCATTGGGGGTCCGATCACCGGCTGGCATTGGGGGTCTGATTACTGGCTGCCATTGGGGGTCCGATCCCCGGCTGCCATTGGGGGTCCGATCCCCGGCTGGCATTGGGGGTCCGATCACCGGCTGCCATTGGGGGTCCAATCACCGGCTGCCATTAGGGGGTCCAATCACCGGCTGCCATTGGGGGTACTGGCTACCATTGGGGGTCCGATCACCGGCTGGCATTGGGGGTCCAATCACCGGCTGACATTCGGGGTCCGACCACTGGCTGCCATTGGGGGTCCGATCACCGGCTGCCATTGGGGGTCCGATCATCGGCTGCCATTGGGGTCCAATCACTGGCTGCCATTGGGGGTCCGATCAACGGCTGCCATTGGGGGGTCCGATCACCGGCTGCCATTGGGGGGTCCGATCACCGGCTGCCATTGAGGTTACTGGCTACCATTGGGGGTCCGATCACTGGCTGGCATTGGGGGTCCAATCACTGGCTACCATTGGGGGTCCAATCACTGGCTGCCATTGGGGGTCAGATCACCGGCTGCCATTGGGGGTCCGATCACTGGCTGGCATTGGGGGTCCAATCACCGGCTGGCATTGGGGGTCAGATCCCTGGCTGCCATTGGGGGTCCGATCACCGGCTGCTATTGGGGGTCCGATCACCGGCTGCCATTGGGGGGTCCGATCACCGGCTGCCATTCGGGGGTCCGATCACCGGCTGCCATTGAGGTTACTGGCTACCATTGGGGGTCCGATCACCGGCTGGCATTGGGGGTCCAATCACTGGCTGCCATTGGGGGTCCAATCACTGGCTGCCATTGGGGGTCAGATCACTGGCTGCCATTGGGGGTCAGATCACTGGCTGCCATTGGGGGTCAGATCACTGGCTGCCATTGGGGGTCCGATCACTGGCTGGCATTGGGGGTCCAATCACCGGCTGCCATTGGGGGTCAGATCCCTGGCTGCCATTGGGGGTCCGATCACTGGCTGCCATTGGGGGTCAGATCACCGGCTGCCATTGGGGGTCCGATCACTGGCTGCCATTGGGGGTCTGATCACCGGCTGCCATTGGAGGTTCGATCCCCAGCTGCCATTGGGGGGGTCCGATCACCGGCTGCCATTGGGGGTCCGATCACCGGCTGCCATTGAGGTTACTGGCTACCATTGGGGGTCCAATCACCGGCTTGCATTGGGGGTCCAATCACTGGCTGCCATTGGGGGTCCAATCACTGGCTGCCATTGGGGGTCAGATCACCGGCTGCCATTGGGGGTCCGATCACTGGCTGGCATTGGGGGTCCAATCACCGGCTGCCATTGGGGGTCCAATCACCGGCTTCCATTGGGGTTCAGATCCCTGGCTGCCATTGGGGGTCTGATCACTGGCTGCCATTGGGGGTCCGATCACCGGCTGCCATTGTAGGTCTGATCCCCAGCTGCCATTGGGGGGTCCAATCACCCGCTGCCATTGGGGGTCAGTTCACCGGCTGCCATTGGGGGTCCGATCACTGGCTGCCATTGGGGGTCAGATCACCGGCTGCCATTGGGGGTCCGATCACTGGCTGCCATTGGGGGTCCGATCACCGGCTGCCATTGGAGGTTCGATCCCCAGCTGCCATTGGGGGGTCCAATCACCGGCTGCCATTGGAGGGTCCGATGAGCGGCTGCCATTGGAGGTCCAATCCCCAGCTGCCATTGGGGGGCCCAATCACCGGCTGCCATTGGGGGGTCCGATCCCCGGCTGCCATTGGGGGTACTGGCTACCATTGGGGGTCCGATCACCCGCTGCCATTGGGGGTCCAATCACCGGCTGCCATTGGGGGTCCGATCACCGGCTGGCATTGGGGGTCCGATCACCGGCTGCCATTGGGGGTCCGATCCCCAGCTGCCATTGGAGGTTCGATCCCCAGCTGCCATTGGGGGGTCAAATCACCGGCTGCCATTGGGGGTCCGATCACCGGCTGCCATTGGGGGTCCGATCACCGGCTGCCATTGGGGTCCAATCACCGGCTGCCATTGGGGGTCCGATCAACGGCTGCCATTGGGGGGTCCGATCACCGGCTGCCATTGGGGGGTCCGATCACCGGCTGCCATTGAGGTTACTGGCTACCATTGGGGGTCCGATCACTGGCTGGCATTGGGGGTCCAATCACTGGCTGCCATTGGGGGTCCAATCACTGGCTGCCATTGGGGGTCAGATCACTGGCTGCCATTGGGGGTCTGATCACTGGCTGGCATTGGGGGTCCAATCACCGGCTGGCATTGGGGGTCAGATCCCTGGCTGCCATTGGGGGTCCGATCACCGGCTGCTATTGGGGGTCCGATCACCGGCTGCCATTGGGGGGTCCGATCACCGGCTGCCATTCGGGGGTCCGATCACCGGCTGCCATTGAGGTTACTGGCTACCATTGGGGGTCCGATCACCGGCTGGCATTGGGGGTCCAATCACTGGCTGCCATTGGGGGTCCAATCACTGGCTGCCATTGGGGGTCCGATCACTGGCTGGCATTGGGGGTTCGATCACTGGCTGGCATTGGGGGTCCGATCACTGGCTGCCATTGGGGGTCCGATCACTGGCTGCCATTGGGGCTCTGATCACCGGCTGCCATTGGAGGTTCGATCCCCAGCTGCCATTGGGGGGTCCGATCACCGGCTGCCATTGGGGGTCCGATCACCGGCTGCCATTGAGGTTACTGGCTACCATTGGGGGTCCGATCACTGGCTGGCATTGGGGGTCCAATCACCGGCTGCCATTGGGGGGTCCGATCCCCGGCTGCCATTGGGGGTACTGGCTACCATTGGGGGTCCGATCACCCGCTGCCATTGGGGGTCCAATCACCGGCTGCCATTGGGGGTCCGATCACCGGCTGCCATTGGGGGTCCGATCCCCAGCTGCCATTGGAGGTTCGATCCCCAGCTGCCATTGGGGGGTCCAATCACCGGCTGCCATTGGGGGGTCCGATCAACGGCTGCCATTGGAGGTCAGATCCCCAGCTGCCATTGGGGGGCCCAATCACCGGCTGCCATTGGGGGGTCCGATCCCCGGCTGCCATTGGGGGTACTGGCTACCATTGGGGGTCCGATCACCGGCTGCCATTGTGGGTCCGATCACCGGCTGCCATTGGGGGTCCGATCACCGGCTGCCATTGGGGGTCCGATCACCGGCTGGCATTGGGGGTCCGATCACCGGCTGCCATTGGGGGTCCGATCACCGGCTGCCATTGGGGGTCCGATCACTGGCTGCCATTGGGGGTCAGATCACCGGCTGTCATTGGGGGTCCGATCACTGGCTGCCATTGGGGGTCTGATCACCGGCTGCCATTGGAGGTTCGATCCCCAGCTGCCATTGGGGGGCCCAATCACCGGCTGCCATTGGGGGGTCCGATCCCCGGCTGCCATTGGGGGTCCGATCACCGGCTGCCATTGGGGGTCAGATCACCGGCTGCCATTGGGGGTCCGATCACCGGCTGCCATTGGGGGTCCGATCACCGGCTGCCATTGGAGGTTCGATCCCCAGCTGCCATTGGGGGGCCCAATCACCGGCTGCCATTGGGGGGTCCAATCACCGGCTGCCATTGGGGGGTCCGATCAGCGGCTGCCATTGGAGGTCCAATACCCAGCTGTCATTGGGGGGCCCAATCACCGGCTGCCATTGGGGGGTCCGATCCCCGGCTGCCATTGGGGGTACTGGCTACCATTGGGGGTCCGATCACCCGCTGCCATTGGGGGTCCAATCACCGGCTGCCATTGGGGGTCCGATCACTGGCTGCCATTGGGGGTCCGATCCCCAGCTGCCATTGGAGGTTCGATCCCCAGCTGCCATTGGGGGGTCCAATCACCGGCTGCCATTGGGGGGTCCGATCAACGGCTGCCATTGGAGGTCCGATCCCCAGCTGCCATTGGGGGGCCCAATCACCGGCTGCCATTGGGGGGTCCGATCCCCGGCTGCCATTGGGGGTACTGGCTACCATTGGGGGTCCGATCACCCGCTGCCATTGGGGGTCCGATCACCGGCTGGCATTGGGGGTCCGATCACCGGCTGCCATTGGGGGTCCGATCCCCAGCTGCCATTGGAGGTTCGATCCCCAGCTGCCATTGGGGGGTCCAATCACCGGCTGCCATTGGGGGTCCGATCACCGGCTGCCATTGGGGGTCCGATCACCGGCTGCCATTGAGGTTACTGGCTACCATTGGGGGTCCGATCACTGGCTGGCATTGGGGGTCCAATCACTGGCTGGCATTGGGGGTCCAATCACTGGCTGCCATTGGGGGTCAGATCACCGGCTGCCATTGGGGGTCCGATCACTGGCTGGCATTGGGGGTCCATTCACCGGCTGGCATTGGGGGTCAGATCCCTGGCTGCCATTGGGGGTCCGATCACCGGCTGCCATTGGGGGTCCGATCACCGGCTGCCATTGAGGTTACTGGCTACCGTTGGGGGTCCGATCACCGGCTGGCATTGGGGGTCCAATCACTGGCTGCCATTGGGGGTCCAATCACTGGCTGCCATTGGGGGTCAGATCACCGGCTGCCATTGGGAGTCCGATCACTGGCTGGCATTGGGGGTCCAATCACCGGCTGCCATTGGGGGTCATATCCCTGGCTGCCTTTGGGGGTCCGATCACTGGCTGCCATTGGGGGTCAGATCCCCGGCTGCCATTGGGGGTCCGATCACTGGCTGCCATTGGGGGTCTGATCCCCGGCTGCCATTGGAGGTTCGATCCCCAGCTGCCATTGGGGGGGTCCGATCACCGGCTGCCATTGGGGGTCCGATCACCGGCTGCCATTGAGGTTACTGGCTACCATTGGGGGTCCGATCACCGGCTGGCATTGGGGGTCCAATCACTGGCTGCCATTGGGGGTCCAATCACTGGCTGCCATTGGGGGTCAGATCACCGGCTGCCATTGGGGGTCCGATCACCGGCTGCCATTGGGGGTCCGATCACCGGCTGCCATTGGGGGTCCAATCACCGGCTTCCATTGGGGTTCAGATCCCTGGCTGCCATTGGGGGTCCGATCACTGGCTGCCATTGGGGGTCCGATCACTGGCTGCCATTGGGGGTCAGATCCCCAGCTGCCATTGGGGGTCCGATCACTTGCTGCCTTTGGGGGTCCGATCATCGGCTGCCATTGGGGGTCCGATCACCGGCTGGCATTGGGGGTCCGATCACCGGCTGCCATTGGGGGTCCGATCACCCGCTGCCATTGGGGGTGAGATATTCATGGATTAATGAATACAGACAGTAATATTGCGCTCCTGGATGTGGCCACCCCCCCTAGTTTGGATACATAGGTAATTTCATATAATAATGAAAATATAAATCAGCAAATATTTAAAATGTTCTAAAATTGTATGAAATGTTGAGGAAATCACATGGTTTGTCCTTTAAAATGTGACCATGTGACTGGCGCGGAACAGAGGGGCGGCCATGTTGTTTTTGTGTTACACTTTGTTCCGGCGCAGACTATGAAGAGATCTTCACTATGGCCGGCCCAGAATGGAAGTCGTCTTCTCTACTTCCCCACAGAGGGGCGCTGCGTACAAACGACACTTCCATAGGCGCCTCCGAAGACGTGAAATCTCAGCGATCGCTCGGTAATTATTCAGCGATTCTTCTGCACTCATTTGATTGATGTATGAAAAGCGTATTTTTAGCGGCTCTGTGAGTCTCGTGTTGCAGGTTGTGTTCCCTCCTCCTTTTATCACACATCTGAGGAGACGTTACACGCGTTCCGCGCCATTCTTCTCCCAGAAATAAAGACAATCATCCGAGAAGTGATAGATTGTGGGAGAATCTGGCGGAATATTCCGGAGAAGACGTCCGCCAGCTGGGACAGATCTCACTTCTATGCAGCTTCACCTGCCACCTACCTACCTACCTACCAACCTACCTGCCTACCTACCAGCCGTCCCGGATTCCCCACCCTAACATCTGAAGACCATTCTGCAAACTTGTGGCTTTCAGCTGCTACAGATGACTGTGAGTCTTGAGAGCCCCAAGAGTCCCAATGGTCCTGAGAGCCACAAGAGTCCCAATGGTCCTGAGATCCACAAGAGTCCTGAGGGTCCTGAGAGCCACAAGAGTCCTGAGGGTCCTGAGAGCCACAAGAGTCCTGAGGGTCCTCAGAGCCCAGAGAGTCCTGAGAGCCCGAAAGTCCTGAGAGTCTTGAGAGCCCCAAGAGTCCTGAGAGCCACAAGAGTCCTGAGGGTCCTCAGAGAGTCCTGAGAGCCCAGAGAGTCCCGAGAGCTCAGAGAATTCCGAGAGCCCTGAGGGTCCTGAAAGTCCTGATAGCACCAGGAGTCATGAGAGCCCTGAAAGTCCTGAGAGCCCCAAGAGTTCTGAGGGTCCTGAGAGCCACAAGAGTCCTGAGGGTCCTGAGAGCCACAAGAGTCCTGAGAGCCACAAGAGTCCTGAGAGCCACAAGAGTCCTGAGGGTCCTCAGAGCCCAGAGAGTCCTGAGAGCCCGAAAGTCCTGAGAGTCTTGAGAGTCCCAAGAGTCCTGAGAGCCACAAGAGTCCTGAGGGTCCTCAGAGAGTCCTGAGAGCCCAGAGAGTCCCGAGAGCTCAGAGAATTCCGAGAGCCCTGAGGGTCCTGAAAGTCCTGATAGCACCAGGAGTCATGAGAGCCCTGAAAGTCCTGAGAGCCCCAAGAGTTCTGAGGGTCCTGAGAGCCACAAGAGTCCTGAGGGTCCTGAGAGCCACAAGAGTCCTGAGAGCCACAAGAGTCCTGAGAGCCACAAGAGTCCTGAGGGTCCTCAGAGCCCAGAGAGTCCCGAGAGCCCCGAAAGTCCTGAGAGTCTTGAGAGCCCCAAGAGTCCTGAGAGCCACAAGAGTCCTGAGGGTCCTCAGAGAGTCCTGAGAGCCCCAAGAGTCCTAAGGGTCCCGAGAGTCCAGAGAGCCCAGAGAGTCCCGAGAGCTCAGAGAATTCCGAGAGCCCTGAGGGTCCTGAAAGTCCTGATAGCACCAGGAGTCATGAGAGCCCTGAAAGTCCTGAGAGCCCCAAGAGTTCTGAGAGTCCTGAAAGTCCTGAGACCACGGAGAGGCCTGAGAACTCTAAGAGTACCGAGGGTCATGAGAGTCACAAAAGTGGTAAGGGCCTTCAGAGCCCAGAGAGTCCTGTGAGCCCAGAGACTCCTGAAAGCACAAGAGTCCTGAGAGCCTTGAGAGTCCTGAGAGTCGCTCCCTGGAATTAAGAGAGAGTGGGGAGTAGCGGCTCAGATTTCCTTTCCCAGTGACTGCAGGATCTAGAGATTTGTAGAGTGGCCACTAGAGGGAGCTCTGTTATGGTTCATCCACTCTGGGGAGAGAAGACGCACAGGGAGTACATTGTTTTCAGTGGGTTGGAGGATTCAGGAACAGTAAAGGACAATCACTTCGTGATCACAGATACGGATATATACAATGTATTCATAGACAGATCTGTCATTTCCATGAAGCGTGTCTCTTTTCTAGAACACATAAAGATCATTGAAGAGTCCCTACGCTCCCTATAGGATGGCGGTCCCTCTGTGATCTTCTTTCCTCCCGGGAATCGGACCTCTCCTGGGGGGTGGGGGAGGGATGACCCCTCTTATTGCACTCCATGGACTCCTATATATTGTGACTTTTAATAAAGTATCACAGCTGAAGTACATTTCCCTTTGTGCATCCCCCGGGAACCGCCGGCTGCAGGCGCGCGGTATGGATTTTATGTTGACACGCGGCTTTGACTGTCCGCAGTTCCATTCCGATAAAAAAGCACAAAAATCATATTTTCCCGTTTCATCGGCTTGTTAATTTTTATTGCGCTGTAAACAAGGCGGGATTTATTCTCTGCAAATGGCCGCCAGTATCAGGAACATAAACGGAAATATTGAAGGCGACCGAACGCCGTATATCGCCGGGATTACTGGCGGGACCACCTGGACACCGAAGATGGCATTCAATAACAGCAAAGAATAAGCCATTGTGTCCAATAGGGGGCGCCGGGGTCAGATCTTTACTATAAAGAAATCCTAAAATACCGATAACAGAATGGCCTAAAATATACGACAAGAGGGGGCAACTTCCTCCAATATGTCACCCACTTCTGTCATTATAACATGTTTCAGGCACTGGAAGCTGAAGGTACTCAGAGACAAAGATTATTATGCTTATGTTTTCCTGCTTCCTCCCCTCCCCCTACATCCCTTATTGTATACACTGTGATGTCATCACTGGGTCTCTGTGCTTCTCTATGCAATGCAGGTAGATCATGGCTGGTGGGAGGGGCCGGCAGGGGGCTGTGCATAGAAAACATCCCAGCCCCCGACCCTGGTACTCCTCTCCAGAGCCTTCAGTCCTGATGCAAGCAGTGGGCAGAGTTATGCGAATATCAAAATGCCTTGATGGGTGGAGTCAGACTTGGGTGGGCGTTCCTAAGCAAGCTGTATTTGCATAGGTAACACCCACATGTGATGCTGAGCCTCCATGATTGAAAGAGTTGAGAGCCAATGAATGGAAGGGGCGGGGCTAGGAACGATCAGTCTTTGGAGGAAAGTGCTAGATGATGCTGGACATCCTCCAGCCAGGAAATGAGGCGGGGCTCTACCTGACTTCCTGCACCTCAGTCTCTAGATGTTTTGTCAGGAGTTCAGCTTTATTAGGGTGAGTGACTTTGGCAAGCATGCAGCCAGTGAGGTTGGCTATCTGGGCTGCCAGGCAATGAGCATTCTCCAGCAGCTTGCAAAGCTCTCTGCCTGTGGCAGTTCCCACACGTGGCCACCATGTGGTGCTCCGGTAATGCAGAATAAATGATCTCCACTGTTCTCAGCACAATGCGATTCTTCACCACCTTCCCGTCAGATCTCCGCTGCACAGACCACCCCGCCCTTCCTCACTTCCGAGTCTGTAGAATCTGATTGGTTCCTGGGATGGGATGGATGGCCACCTGCTGCTGGCCGGAGTTCTGGCTTTCTGAATCTGCACCAAAGCCACCAGACATAGAAAAGTCTATGAGAAAGCGCAGCAAACCGCACAGAGCGCGCCGGAACACCGCACAGAGAGCGCCAGAACACCCCACAGAGCGCGCCGGAACACCGCACAGAGAGCGCCGGAACACCGCACAGAGCGCGCCGGTACACCGCACAGAGAGCGCCAGAACACCCCACAGAGCGCGCCGGAACACCGCACAGAGAGCGCCAGAACACCGCACAGAGCGCGCCGGAACACCGCACAGAGAGCGCCGCAACACCCCACAGAGCGCGCCGGAACACCCCACAGAGCGCGCCGGAACACCGCACAGAGCGCGCCGGTACACCGCACAGAGAGCGCTGGAACACCGCACAGAGCGCGCCGGAACACCCCACAGAGCGCGCCGGAACACCGCACAGAGCGCGCCGGTACACCGCACAGAGAGCGCCGGAACACCGCACAGAGCGCGCCGGAACACCGCACAGAGCGCGCCAGAACACGGCACAGAGAGCGCTGGAACACCGCACAGAGAGCGCCGGAACACCGCACAGAGCGCGCCGGAACACCGCACAGAGCGCGCCGGAACACCCCACAGAGCACGCCGGAACACCGCACAGAGCGCGCCGGTACACCGCACAGAGAGCGCCGGAACACCGCACAGAGCGCGCCGGAACACCGCACAGAGCGCGCCAGAACACGGCACAGAGAGCGCCGGAACACCGCACAGAGAGCGCCGGAACACCGCACAGAGCACGCCGGTACAACACCGCACAGAGAGCGCCGGAACACCGCACAGAGAGCGCCGGAACACCCCACAGAGCACGCCGGAACACCGCACAGAGCACGCCGGTACAACACCGCACAGAGAGCGTCGGAACACCACACAGAGAACACCGGAACACCGCACAGAGAGCGCCGGAACACCGCACAGAGAGCGCCGGAACACCGCACAGAGCGCGCCGGAACACCGCACAGAGCGCGCCAGAACACGGCACAGAGAGCGCTGGAACACCGCACAGAGAGCGCCGGAACACCGCACAGAGAGCGCCGGAACACCGCACAGAGAGCGCCGGAACACCCCACAGAGCACGCCGGAACACCGCACAGAGCACGCCGGTACAACACCGCACAGAGAGCGTCGGAACACCACACAGAGAACACCGGAACACCGCACAGAGAGCGCCGGAACACCGCACAGAGCGCGCCGGAACACTGCACAGAGAGCGCCGGAACACCGCACAGAGCGCGCCGGAACACCGCACAGAGCGCGCCGGAACACCGCACAGAGAGCGCCGGAACACCGCACAGAGCGCGCCGGAACACCGCACAGAGAGCGTGCCGGTACAACACCGCACAGAGAGCGCCTGAACACCGCAGAGAGCGCGCCGGAACACCGCACAGAGAGCGCCGGAACACCGCACAGAGAGTGCGCCGGTACAACACCGCACAGAGCGCGCCGGTACAACACCGCACAGAGAGCGCCGGAACACCGCACAGAGCGTGCCGGAACACCGCACAGAGCGCGCCGGAACACCGCACAGAGAGCGCGCCGGTACAACACCGCACAGAGAGCGCCTGAACACCGCAGAGAGCGCGCCGGAACACCGCACAGAGAGCGCCTGAACACCGCACAGAGCGCACCGGAACACCGCACAGAGAGTGCCGGAACACCGCACAGAGCGCGCCGGAACACCGCACAGAGAGTGCCGGAACACCGCACAGAGAGTGCCGGAACACCGCACAGAGCGTGCCGGAACACCGCACAGAGCGCGCCGGAACACCGCACAGAGAGCGCGCCGGTACAACACCGCACAGAGAGCGCCTGAACACCGCAGAGAGCGCGCCGGAACACCGCACAGAGAGCGCCTGAACACCGCACAGAGCGCACCGGAACACCGCACAGAGAGTGCCGGAACACCGCACAGAGCGCGCCGGAACACCGCACAGAGAGTGCCGGAACACCGCACAGAGCGCGCCGGTACAACACCGCACAGAGCACAGCACCGCTGGTACAACACTGTACAGAGAGCGCCGGTACAAAACCGCACAGAGAGCGCTGCAACACCGCACAGAGAGCGCCGGTACACCGTACAGAGAGCGCCGGTACACCGCACAGAGCGCCGGTACACCGCACAGAGCGCCGGGACACTGTACAAAGAGCGCCGGTACACCGCACAGAGTGCCGGTGCACCGCACAGAGCGCCGGGACACTGTACAAAGAGCGCCGGTACAAAACCGCACAGAGAGCGCTGGTACAACACTGTACGGAGAGCGCCGGTACAAAACCGCACAGAGAACGCCAGTACAACACTGCACAAAGAGCGCTGGAACACCACACAGAGAGCTCCGGTACACCGTACAGAGAGCGCCGGTACAAAACCGCACAGAGAGCGCCGGTACAAAACCGCACAGAGAGCGCCGGTACAACACCGCACAGAGAGTGCTGGTAACACCATATATAGAGCGCCGGTACACTGCACAGAGAGTCCCGGTACAACACCGCACAGAGAGCCGCCGGTACACCTCACATGTCTTACCGTTCTGTTACTGAGTGCTGATGACTGCATGCACTGGATCCACCTCTGCTGGATAGGGTTAGGGTCTGCACCTCTTCTGTAAAAGAGATTGCACTTCATGCCTGCTGCTCACCGGTCTCCTCACTATGACATCATCACTTGTCAAACCACCATACACCGCCATTATCCACCATCTGCCGCCGTCAAACTGCCATCAAACCACCATCCGCCACCATCAAACTGCCATCTGCTGCCATAAAACCCACATCATCCACCATCTGCCGCAATCATCCACCATCTGCCACAATCAAACCGCCCCCCGCCACGATCAAACCGCCACCCACCACGATCAAACCGCCATCTGCTGCCATAAAACCGCCATCATCCACCATCTGCCACAATCAAACCGCCATCCACCACCATCAAACCATCATCATCCACCATCTGCCGCAATCATCCACCATCTGCCACAATCAAACCGCCACCCGCCACGATCAAACCGCCATCTGCTGCCATAAAACCGCCATCATCCACCATCTGCCGCAATCAAACCGCCATCCACCACCATCAAACCGTCATCATCCACCATCTGCCGCAATCATCCACCATCTGCCACAATCAAACCGCCACCCGCCACGATCAAACCGCCATCTGCTGCCATAAAACCGCCATCATCCACCATCTGCCGCAATCAAACCGCCATCCACCACCATCAAACCGTCATCATCCACCATCTGCTGCCATCAAACCGCCATCCGCCGCCATTTCATCATACGCCATTTACAAACGAACCTTTCAGCAAACATTTTGTTTCTTATTAATTGCGGCGTCCTTCATCGGGTGAGGCAATAATTACTGCTGATCCCACAGAATTGCGCTGATTAAAAGGCTGCGACGGACGGTGAAGACGCCGGCGTTCTGAGGAAATCACATAGGAGAATTTCTGCTAATTATCTGTGAGATACGAAAATTCCTTCATTCAGCTTTACGGAGTCGAAGAAAATGCGGTGTGGTGAATCTCCAATCCTGGGACCGGGTTTTGGGAACAGCCAGCAGTCTGGCTGGATGATTGCACAGGTGGGTCTTGGGCTTAAAACAAAGCCAACACCATGGTTCTGGGCTCCACCCTTCCGAGGAGTCCAGCCGTGTAAGGGAGAAGAAGTGTGCATGTCTGCACAGGTCGGTCTGTCAGAGCAGACAGAGGGTCCAAGCTTGTGGGCTGAAAGAGAAGCTGTTAAAGAGTGCTGAGGTACTGGGTGTACGGGAACTCTGTTAAAGAGCCAAGAGGGCTGCAGCAGAAGTCTGAGCAGCAGTGCTGCTAAAGAGAGCCAGGTGGCTTGGTATTTTTGGTTCTACATACATTACTGCTGTGGAAAGCTGAAACCCCTGTGTGGGCAACTATTTTGTTATCTGACTTTTCTTTCTTTAATAAAAGTGGGCCTACGAGCCCTTAAACGACATCTGGTGTGGATCCAGCTCACTGGTAAGCTCTACCTTTAAGCTAAAATAACCCCCAAATATTACAGCGGTCTATGTGGGGGAGGGGAGGGGGGTCAGCGACATACAGAAAACAAGTAATTAGGATATAAAAACACAATGAGACCGACTTCTGAGTCTTCCCGATCCTTTCAAGTGCGTTCGCTGAGACCGCCATCGAGAATAAATCATGATTTATCAGCAAGAACAATTATTTATAAAACTCTCTCCTCATTGGCTGCCCATCTCCTATTCTGCAATTAGACAGACTGAGGGTCATTTTGAAGCTTTATAAAATAACGAGGCCACAGATGGCGGGAAGTCCATGCTCATCAGCAATGCTGCCTACAGGCGGCGTACATTCAGTCCACAACAGGGAGGCTTCTGGGATGAGGGTGGTTTCCTCTTCCTCTCAGGTCTGAGCTCCCAGGATGCACCAGTTTCCTTTTCTTAGAATGAAGTATGATGGGAACTTGTATTAAAGCTGAGCCGTATCTGGCGTCTGTAAAACAGTAGATGCATTTCAGGTTCCATCTGGTGGCCAAATTTAACTTAAACCCCTCTCCTGCCCAGGCCAATTTTCAGCTTTCAGTGCTCTCACACTTTTAATGACAATTAGTCAGTCATGCAGCACTATACCCAAAGTAATTTTTTTTCCCACAAATAGAGCTTTCTTTTGGTGGTATTTGATCACCTCTGGGGTTTTTATTTTTTGCGCTATAAATGAAAAAAGACCGAAAATTGTGAAAAAAAAAACGCATATTTCTTTGTTTCTGTGACAGAATTATGCAAATTATTAATTTTTCTTCATACATTTTGGCCACAATTTATACTGCTACATATCTTTGGTAAAAATAACCCAAATTAGTGGATATTATTTGGTCTTTGTGAAAGTTAGAGAGTCCACAAGCTGTGGTGCGAATCGCACAAAATTCAACTTCTGATGTACTGGTGGCCGATCTCATTCCTTGCGACCCGAACAAGTCAGGAAAGTACAAATACCCCCCAAATGACCCCTTTTTGGAAAGTAGACATTCCAAGGTATTTAGTAAGAGGCATGGTGAGGTTTTTGATGTTGTCATTTTTTCCCACAATTCTTTGCAAAATTAAGATTTTTTTTTTTTCCACAAAATTGTCATTGTAATAGGTTATTTCTCTCACATGGCATGTGTATATCACAAATGACACCCCCAAAAAAATTCTGCTACTCCTCCTGAGTATTAGAATACCACATGTGTGGGACTTTTTCACAGCCTGGCCACATACAGAGACCCAACATGCAGGGAGCACCATCACGTGTTCTAGGAGCATAAATTACATATCTAACTTGTTGACTACACTTTTGAAGGCCCTGGAGCACCAGGACAGTGACACGTGACACTGATGACAGATGGCACTGATACGTGGCCCTGAAGACACTTATACGTGGCACTGATGACACGTGGCACTGATGACAGATGGCACTAATATGTGGCACTGATGACAGATGGCACTTATACGTGGCACTGATGACATGTGGCACTAATACGTGGCACTGATGACAGATGGCACTAATACGTGGCACTAATATGTGGCACCGATGACAGATGGCACTAATACGTAGCACCGATGACGCGTGACACTGATGACAGATGGCACTGATAAGTGGCACTGATGACAAATGGCACTGATACGTGGCACTGATGACAAATGGCACTAATATGTGGCACTGATGACAGATGGCACTATGTGGCACTGATGACACGTGGCACTGATGACAGATGGCACTTATACGTGGCACTGATGACAGATGGCACTGGGAAAAAATGGCACTGACAACAGGCAGCACTGGGGACAGATAGCACTAACAAGTGGCACTGGGTGCAGGTTGCACTGGGCGAGGATGGCACTGGGGTGGATGGCACTTTTTTTTACTATTTTTTTTTTTAACTTACGGCCGCTGCAGCCGTTCATCTCTCCCTTCTCACACGCTGTCTATGTGAGGAGGGAGAGCGGCGCTGAGAGATGATCTCATATGTTTACATATGAGATCATCTCATTGGACACACCGATTGCGCTGTAAACGGCCGCTGTGATTGCCCGTTTACAGCGATCTGTGACTGGCTGTGTCCGGGGGACACGGCCAGCACAGAACTTCCCCGATGCCGCTCCCGGGAGCGCGCATTGTGGAAGTAAACAGAAGGACTTCCAGGGACGGCCTCCAGGCAGTTAGCGTCCGCTCTGTAGCCGTCTTTCAGCTATAGGGCGGGCGCGAAGCGGTTAATATTGCCGTGAGGACAACTATAAGCGGTTGTAAACCCTTTAAAAAAAACAAAAACCTGTAAGAGAAGGGCATGATGTGTGGGGGATGTGCACCACATACTAGCTCGTTATGAAATACTTACCTTAGAACAATGCCCCCGCAGCAGTGCCCGGTCACTACTGAGGGGGCTGACATGTTCCCCCAGCGTTCTTTCTGGGTTCATGGGCTCTGGCGCTGTGAGTGGTCACAGCCGCGATGATGTCACTCCTACGCAGGAACCCTTGAAGAAGCTCTGAAGTTCCAGCACAATACGCTGGACTTTCTGAACGCATGCGCCGCTGCCATCAGTGGCTGCATGCAGGGTGAATATCTCCTAAATGGTGCAAGTTTACGAGATATTTATTTTACCTCAAGGTAAGTCTCTTTATAGGCCTTATTATAGACTCACCTGTAGGTAAAAATGGCCAAGCAGGCTTTACTATCACTTTAATGAATATCTCTGCTGGAGGCAGAACACACGTGGCTCTTCAGATTCCAGAGGAGATTTTAGAGGAGTAGATGGTGGGCCACATGTTGTGTGGGTTCTTTTGAGGGGAATCTGGAATCCAGGCAAAGCGAGTGAGACGCGGCTTTCTACTCTGTGGAGCAATGAAGTCTTCAGTGGAAAAGGCTGTGTGACATCAACACCCTCCGTGTAGATCAGCCCCGACTAGGGTTGCCACCTTTTCTTCAAGTCAAACCCCAACACTTTTGTGGTGCACAGCAATTTTTTGTATAAACTATACATATATTTTACTACTAAATAACATTTCTAATCATATGAAGTTAATAACAAGAGTCCCCCTTTACATCAGAGTTCCCCTTTTACATCTGAACTTTCAGAGTTCCCTTTCACTGTAAGGGGGGACTCTGCAGACTCTGATGTAAGGGAGACCTCTGGGGCTTCTAACATAAGGGATGCACTGGGAGCCCTGATTTAAGGGGGAACACTGAGAACTCTGATGTACGAAGAGGACTCTAATGTAAGGGGAAACACTATGGCCGCTGGTGTAAAGGGGAGTTCTGATGTAAGGGGTGCTCTGAGAACCCTAATTTGCCTTACTGTACTTACTCAGAGGCAAGAGAGAGAAGGGGGGAGACTTCAGTCGCAGACAAGGATGGATGGATGGTGAGCCCACTCACCCCTTAGCAGTCAGCACCAGTTGGATCTGAGGCTGCTGGACTTCAAATTTACGGCTCCCACTTTCCCTTTCTGAGGCACAGCGCCGGGGATTGGAGTGTGGGCAGACACAGAGGGGTAGGGGTGGGGTGGAAGAGGTGCAGATGGAGCCCTCTCTCCTCTCCCATCTGTATGTGTTTGGGGGGGAGGGGTGATTTGTTTGTGTTGGCTTTAGGGGCTGTGAAAGAGTGTAACAGACACTCTCAGCTGAGACAACCACTGCCAGCAATCCTGCTGAAAAGCCATAGTCCAGTCTAAATAAGGTGTCCGGGTTTCAGACAGTCTGAAACCCGGACACATGAACCCAAACCCGAACTGTCCGGGTGAATCCTGGACAGGTGGCAACCCTAGCCCCGACTCCAACTTCTATCACCATCATAGCAAGAGTGGCTCCCGGGACACAAAACACAACTGTCAAGGTTGAGGTTCAGGTTGGTAAAGGAGACCAGCAATGAGAGAGATGCTTCTTCTAAGAGACTGTCAGAAACATTCATGTCACCGAGACGGCGACAGAGCATCCAGATGACTGTCAGCATCACATGTGCCACAACTGTCCTAGAGAACCTTGATTGGTCAGGACCTCTAATATGTGCCACGACCTCCTGAACAATCTCAGTTGGTCAGGACCTCTGACATGTGCGTCAACCATCATGGAGAAATTCAATTGGTCAGGGCCTCCTGGAGTACCTCGATCGGTCAGAACCTGGACTGGTCAGGACCTCTAACATGTACCATGACCATCCTAGAGAACCTATATTGGTCAGGATATCTGACATGTACCACATCCATCCTGGAGACCCTCGATTGGCCAGGACCTCAGACATGTGTCACAACCCTCCTGGAGACCCTCGATTGGTCAGGACCTCAGACATGTGTCACAACCCTCCTGGAGACCCTCGATTGGTCAGAACCTCAGACATGTGTCACAACCCTCCTGGAGACCCTCGATTGGTCAGAACCTCAGACATGTGTCACAACCCTCCTGGAGACCCTTGATTGGTCAGGACCTCTGACATGTGTCACAACCCTCCTGGAGACCCTTGATTGGCCAGGACCTCAGACATGTGTCACAACCCTCCTGGAGACCCTCGATTGGTCAGGACCTCAGACATGTGTCACAACCCTCCTGGAGACCCTCGATTGGTCAGGACCTCAGACATGTCACAACCCTCCTGGAGACCCTTGATTGGTCAGGACCTCCGACATGTGTCCCAACCCTCCTGGAGACCCTTGATTGGCCAGGACCTCAGACATGTGTCACAACCCTCCTGGAGACCCTCAATTGGCCAGGACCTCAGACATGTGTCACAACCCTCCTGGAGACCCTCGATTGGTCAGGACCTCCGACATGTGTCACAACCCTCCTGGAGACCCTCGATTGGCCAGGACCTCAGACATGTGTCACAACCCTCCTGGAGACCCTCGATTGGTCAGGACCTCAGACATGTGTCACAACCCTCCTGGAGACCCTCGATTGGTCAGGATCTCAGACATGTGTCACAACCCTCCTGGAGACCCTCGATTGGTCAGGACCTCAGACGGAAAAACACATTCTTGTGAAAAAGCTCCCGATGTATTTCTAAAAGGGCTTGTCTCTGGATATCAGGGATTATAGTCCAGAACTAAGAAAATTTTCTGGTGCCCTTCAGCTAGCTTTAAAAGGCAAGTCCATGCCCCATCCTCTGGCACTCCCTACCCCAATCTGTCTAGAGCCTTCCCAATCCTTTGGAACTCCCTACCCCAATCTGTCCAGAGCCTCTCCCAACCTCTAGAATTCCTTAACCCAATCTGTCCAGAGCCTCTCCAATCCTCTGGAAATCCCTAACCCAATCTGTCCAGAACATCTCCCATCTTCTGGAAATCCCTACCCCAATCTGTCCAGAAGCTCTCCCATCCTCTGGAAATCCCTACCCCAATCTGTCCACAGCCTCTACCATCCACTGGAATCCCTACCCCAACCTGTCCAGAACCTCTCCAATCCTCCGGAAATCCCTACCCCAATCTGTCCAGAACCTTTCCAATCCTCTGGAAATCCCTACCCCAATCTGTCCAGAACCTTTCCAATCCTCTGGAAATCCCTACCCCAATCTGTCCAGAACCTCTCTAATCCTCTGGAAATCCCTACCCCAATCTGTCCAGCTGCCTTCTACTCTGTTTCCCTTTATTGATCTCTTTAGAGAAATCTTTGCCACCTCCACCTAATAACTGAATTTTATTTTCTCTATCAGCTCGTCCCTCATAATTATTATCCTTTCTATCACTTGACCCTCCCTCTTAGATTGTAAGCTCTCTGGACACGAGCCAGGCCCCCTCTTGTCTTGAACTCTCTCTTTATATTTCTCACAATTTTAGAGTCGTATTTTGTTGGGCCGGAGATCATTGTGTCTCTCAGAAGTCATGAGCGCGGGAAGAGTTGGACTTTGACCGGAGTGCCCCTTTTAATGGCCCTATATTTCTTTGTAGCGGAGGAATCATAAATGTCGCTGTTATAATAGACGCCATTCCCTCTGGTGTCATCGCTCGGCGGCCCTCATTGTGCTCCGGCGCCGCGTTGGTGGAGGGTTCAGCGGAGGGGAGCGGGGGAGGGGAGAGACTTATAAAATGTAATTTCTTGTCGAAAAATAATTTTGGAATGTTCCCGGAGTGCGCAGCGCGGAAACACAACATATCTATCATTGCCGCGCGCGGCTGAATGAGTTCTGGCATATTGATGTATCCGCGTGTCTTTCCTGTTAATTAGAGGACACAGAGTGCCGGGTGTCTGGGAGCCAATCAGGGAGAGCGCAATGCGCGGCCGGCGGTGGGGGGAGGGGTGACCGGCCACCTTATGTCCCCATTCATCCCAACAACAATCTCCCCGTAAGATGAGATGTACAATATTCATTTTATTTCCTGTGTAGAAGTCTCAAAGCCCTGCAACTGCGGGCCGCCATCGTGGATGTGATGTCAGCAGACTCACCAGTGACCCTCCAATATATTCCCCATCATTCCTCCTCCAGCAGCTACAGAATTTACGTAAGGAGATGAGAGGAGGAGCATAAGAGCTGGGCCAGCACAGACAGTAAGTAGGCACTCCCAGAATGGGAGAGGCCTATGGTATGTGAGGAGGTGGGGGAGGGACAAAAGAGCTGGGCCAGCACAGACGTTAATTAGACACTCCCAGAAGGGGAGAGGCCTATGATATGTGAGGAGGTGGGGGAGGGACATAAGAGCTGGGCCAGCACGGACAGTAAGTAGACACTCCCAGAAGGGGAGAGGCCTATGTTGTGTGAGGAGGTGGGGGAGGGACAGAAGAGCTGGGCCAACACAGACAGTAATTAGACAGAAGAGCCACTTCAGAGCTGAGGGCCCCGGAGATTAACCTTTCCCACCCCATCATATCCAATACGAAAGAGAAGAGCCACTCCAGAGCTGAGGGCTCCGGGACCCCGGACATTAACCCTTCCCACCCCATCATCTCCACTTCATAGCTAACCTACACAAGCAGGGCTTATCACCCCTCCCCTGCCCTCTTCTGAGCTCGGCTCCCATAACAAATTTCTCACAATTTTGTAACTCTTTCCTCTGATATTTGTGAAATTGTGATGACATTTTTGGGGCGAATTGCGCTTTGTAAAGCTGATAAGGGGGAGTGAGCTGCAGTCACACACGTGTTAATGAAGTGTGTCACATGTCGCAGCGTCTCATTCTGACGCACTCCTCATATCTCCAGTCAGGCTGATGATTGGCGGGTGTTAGGTGACTGTTCAGGTGATAATTGATTTTCCTCTTCTGGATCCCGCTAAGTCCTCCGCCGGACGTATTAATGGATTTGTTGAGGAGCGCTCGTCTCCCAATCTCCACATGTAATTGAAAAATATCGGCAATGTTCCATGCATCAATAAAACAGAGACCCCATTAGCAGTCTCCCATCACCAGCCCCCCATCAACCGGCCCCCATCCCTGGTCCCCCATCACCGCCCTCCCATCACCGCCCCCTCCATTAACTGGTCCCCCATCACTCGCCCGCTATTACTGGCCCCCCATCACTGGCCCCAATCAACCGGCCCCCCATCGCTGGTCATCCATCACTGGCCCCCCATCACTGGTAATCCATCACTGGCCCTCTATCACTGGCCCCCATCATCCGGCACCCCATCCCTGGTCCCCCATCATCAGTACCACCATCACTGGCCCCATTACTGGTCCCCCATCACTGGCCCCCCATCACCACCCCCTCCATTAACTGGTCCCCCATCACTGGCCCCCATCACTGGTCATCCATTACTGGCCCTCTATCACTGCCCCCCATCACTGGTTCCCCATCACCGGAAATCCCATCCCTGGTCCCCCATCACTGGCCCCCATCACCACCCCCTCCATTAACTGGTCCCCCATCACTGGCCCCCCATCACTGGTCATCCATCACTGGCCCTCTATCACTGGCTCCCATCACTGGTTCCACATCGCTGGCCCCCCATCCCTGGTCCCCCATCACTGGCCCCCATCACTGATCCCCATCACTGGCCCCCCATCACCGGCCCCTCATTACAACCCCCTCCATTAACTGGTCCCCCATCACTGGCCCCCATCACTGGTCATCCATCACTGGCCCTCTATCACTGGCCCCCATCACTGGTTCCCCATCACCGGCCCCCCATCCCTGGTCCCCCATCATAAGCCCCCCTATCACCGGCCCCATCACTGGTCCCCCATCACTGGCCCCCATCACCAGTCCCTCCATTAACTGGTCCCCCATCACTGATCATCCATCACTGGCCCTCTATCACTGGCCCCCCATCACTGGTCCCCCATCACCAGCCCCCCATCACTGGCTCCCCATCACCAGCCCCCCATCACTGATCCCCCATCACTGGCCCCCCCATCATTGGCTCCCCATCACCAGCCCCCCATCACTGGTTCCCCATTACTGGTCCCCCATCAACGGCCTCCCATCACCGGTCCCCCACCATCAGCCCCCCATCACTGGTCCCCCATCAACGGCCTCCCATCACCGGCCCCCGACCACCAGCCCCCCATCACTGGTCCCCAATCACTGGTCCCCCATCACTGGCTCCCATCACCAGCCCCCCATCACTGGCCCCCATCTCCGGCCCCCCATCACCGGCCCCCCATCACCAGCCCACTATCACTGGCTCCCCATCACCGACCCCCAATCACTGGTCCCCCATCACTGGTCCCCCTCACTAGCCCCCCATCACCGGCCCCCATCACTGGTCCCCCTCACTAGCCCCCCCATTACCGGCCCCCATCACTGGTCCCCCTCACTAGCCCCCCCATTACCGGCCCCATCACTGGTCCCCCATCACTAGCCCCCCCATCACCGGCCCCCATCACTGGCCCCCCATCACTGGTCCCCCATCAGCGGCACACCCAGCATCACCTTGCCAACCAATTTTATTTATGGAAGGATGAAAAAAATTTCGATTTCCAAAGCAAATCTTAGTCTTGGTGACAAAACAACTAAATCGTGAAAGAGAAAAACGAGAAGAATGAGAATAATGAGAGGAATGGGAGGAATGAGAATAATGAGAGGAATGGGAGGAATGAGAAAAATTTGAGGAATGAGAAGAATAAGAGGAATGGGAGGAATGAGAAGAATGAGAATAATGAGAGGAATGAGAAGAATGAGAGGAATGAGAAGAATAAGAGGAATGAGAAGAATGAGAGGCATGAAAAGAATGAGAGGGATGAAAAAAATGAGAATAATGAGAGGAATGAGAGGCGCTCAGTGAATGAACACTCAGCCTGGATGGCGCTCTTCATCACACGTCTTCTCTGCTGGTCCCGAGGGATGAGCTTTGTGTTCAAGTCGAACATCGTCTGTTCGGCCGTTCGCAGAATTCCGAACATTATGGGCCGTTCGTGCCAAATTCGAGTGGCGCGTCACAGTCCATAATTCATAATGGTGGCTGCTGATTGGCCAAGCATGCACTATGACCCGCTTGCTTTGGCCAATTATGATTCAGGGGGTTTAGTACACGCCCCACACTATATAAGGCTGCCTGCATGGTGGTCTTGTGTAGTGTGTTGCGGCGATGGTTAAAAACAGAGAGAGAGAGAGAGAGAGACAGTGTCATTTAATTTGAGTTAGATAGATCAGGCAGGCGAGTCAGTTAGCTTCAGTTACAGTGTGTAGAGGATATATATGCATCCCAGGTGTGTTCTATGTATATTTATACACTGTATTCAGTTTAGCTCGATCCGTTCCTGTTCTTCTCTTCATAATATACTGACAGGCAGGGAGCTGCACTATTTTCACTTAGTGTACTGTGTCCTTTGCACAGTGTGCACCTAAAGCTTTACATGAACACAATTTCCGGTGTTCTCATACAAATACAGGCAGGGAGCTGCAGCATTTTGTTTTAGTGTCCTTTGCACAGTGTGCACCTATGTGCACCTAAAGCTTACCTGAATACAACTGCCGGTGTTCTCATACAAATATAGGCATACAGGCAGGGAGCTTCAGTATTTTGCTTTAGTGTCCTTTGCACAATGTGCACCTAAAGCTTACCTGAATACAATTGCCAGTGTTCTCATGCAAATACAGGCAGGTAGCTGCAGTATTTTATTTTAGTGTCCTTTGCACAGTGTGCACCTATGTGCACCTAAAGCTTACCTGAATACAATTGCCGGTGTTCTCATACAAATACAGGCAGGGAGCTGCAGTATTTTGTTTCAGTGTTTCAGTGTGCACCTAAAGCTTACCTGAATACAATTGCCGGCATTCTCATAGTAATAATACTATAGGCAGGCAGTTGATTCTGATAGCTGCAGTATAATCAGTATATACGTTCCAGCTTTGTGCAGCTACATCTCCCTGCAGGCCATTAGTATGTCTGGAAGGCCAACAAGGAGAGGCAGACAGTCACAATCCAATAAAAGACGGCAAGCAGGCTCTGTGTCTAGAGGCAATGGTGCTGGTCGTGGTGCATCCTCATCAGCACGTGGCCGTGGAACACGATTGTGCTTTTTTTCGCCAGCTGGCCATGTTGAGCCGCAACATGCCGAAGACTTGGTAGAGTGGATGACCAAGCCATCCTCATCCTTCTCATCCTCTCCCACCAGACTCAGCGTACTTTGTCTGGCAAAGCAGCTACCAACGCGGCTTCTTCCCTCGTCTCAATGGCATCAGTCACTCCTTCTCTAGCCCTATCATGTCCTCCTGAGGAGTCCCCCAAACTGTTTAACCACAGTGTTGGGTACATGCTCCAGGAGGATGCCCAGCATTTTGAAGGCTCTGATGATGGTACCCAGCTAGAGAAAGGCAGTAACGTGAGCCCAGAGCGAGAGGGTGCCCAAGACGGACAGCAATCTTGCAGTCATGTTCCCCTAGCTGCAACATACTGCCAGGTTTGCTCCAGTGATGAGGAGGGAGGGGATGATGAGGTCACTGACTCCATGTTGGTGCCTGATAGGAGAGAGGAGGAGGAGGCACATCTCCAAGGAGGCAGGATGCCCTCCAGGGGCCAGCTTAAGGGCAGCACACCGACTGCATCACACTGCAGAGCTCCGCCTGTACAGGGCGGTGTCTCTGCGCGTTATTCCAAAAGTTCTTTGATGTGGGCCTTTTTTGAGATCCACTGCTATTTGCAACGTATGTCTCAAGCGTATCTTGCGTGGCCAAAACATCAGCCGCTTGGGCACCACATACTTGACCAGACATATGTCGACCTGCCATGCAGTTCATTGGCAAACGTACCTAAAAGACCCACACCAGAGAACAAAGCGGACCTCTCCTTGCTCCTCATCAGCTGAGATCTCCAACCCCACTATACCTACAGTCCTCTCTGAAACCTGCACTAAGATGAATGAAGGTGTAGAATTAGGTGTGTCACAGCCAAGTACTTGCGGGCAATCTGCTAGCGGTACACCAATGTCAAATTGTTCCAGGCAAATTTCCCTGTCCCAGCTGCTGCACACCCAAAAGAAGTTCACTCCCAGCCATCCACATGCCCAGCGGTTGAATGCTAGCTTGGCCAGATTGCTAGCACTTCAACTGCTGCCCCCTTCCGTGAGTTTGTGGAATGTACGGTTCCTCAGTGACAGGTTCCCAAACGCCACTTTTTCTCATGGAAGGCGATTCCCGCTCTCTATCGGCATGTGGAAGGCAATGTCTTGGCCTCGCTGGACAGGGCAGTCAGCGGTAAGGTGCATATTGCCACTGACTCATGGTCCAGCAGGCATGGACAGGGACGTTACCTGTCTTTCACAGTGCATTGGGTGACTCTGCTGGCAGCTGGGAAGGATGCAGGACAAGGTGAAGTAGTATTGGAGGTTATTCTGCCGCCACGCCTCCAAAATGCTACTACTAGTGATTCTGACACACCTCTCTCCTCCACCCCCTCTTCTTCTTGCTCCATGGCCTCTTCCTGTGTTTTGTCCTCGGAACCAGCGGTGCTCCGTAGGGGTTGAAGGGGCTACGCAAGTACGCAGGCAAAAAGATTCCATGTGTGCTTGTGGGACAGGAGCTACACTGGGGCAGTGATTCCGTCAGCTCTGCAGGGGCAGGCCGAGAGGTGGTTGACGCCACGCCAGCTTAAGCCAGGACTGGTGGTTTGCGACAATGGCACCAACCTCCTCTCCGCCCTCCCACAGGGACAACTGACCCATGTGCCCTGTTTGGTTCACGTCATTAATTTGGTGATGCAGTGGTTCTTGTGCAGGTACCCGGGTTTACAGGATGTCTTGAGGCAGGCCAGGAAAGTCTGTGTGCATTTCCGCCGGTCATATAATGCCAGTGCTCAGTTGGCTGACCTCCAAAAGGAATTTAACTTGCCCAAGAACACCCTAATCTGTGACATGCCCACAGGTGGAACTCAACGTTGGCCATGCTGCAGCAGAAGCACATGCAGCAGAGGGCCATCAATAAGTACCTGTGCAACTACGGCACCAGGACAGGATCAGGGGAGATTTTTTTTATTTCCCCACACCAGTGGGCCATGATCAGGAATGCATGCACTGTCCTGTCACCATTTGAGGAGGCCACAAGGATAGTGAGTAGTGACGGTGCATGCATCAGTGACACTGTACCTCTTGTCCACCTTTTGGAGCCCGCAACCAAAACCTCCTGGTCTCCACCAACCGTCTTTGGGCAGACTATCTCCCCAAAGACCAAAGCGAAGAGTCTCGGGGTTATTTTAGACGCACAAATGTCAATGGATGCGCAAATAGGAGCAGTAGTCAGTCGATCTCATCATCTGCTGCGCATGCTTCGCAGACTCATCCCTTTTATCCCAAAGAATGACAAAGCAGTGGTAGTTGGAACAATCATTAATTCACGACTGGACTACGCAAACTCGCTTTACATAGGATTACCACAATATCAACTTGCGCGATTACAACTGATCCAAAACGCAGCGGCAAGGCTGATAACAGGAAAAAAACCCTGGGAATCCATTTCTCCTTCACTGAGGAGCTTACATTGGCTAACCGTAAAAAATCGGATCACGTTCAAGACCCTTTGCCTCACCCACAAATGCGTGCATAGAGAAGCTCCGCAATACCTAATGGAGAAAATAAATCATTACACACCAAACCGCAGTCTTCGATCAGCCAACAAAAACCTCCTCCTCGTGCCCAAAGCCCGGTATAAATCCAAGGGGGATCGGAGATTCGCTGTCCAAGGGCCTCGGCTATGGAATGCTCTACCAATCAACATCCGCCTGGAAGAAAATCACCTGGCTTTTAGGAAAAAACTCAAGACCTTCCTCTTTTAGCAGATGATCAAAGCTCGCCACAGCGCCTAGAGGCGATTCAGTTCGCATTGTGCGCTATATAAGTATTTCATTCATTCATTCATTCATTCATACGCTGCATGGAATAATGGACAGGGCACTTGAGACAGAACAGAGGCAGGAAGAGGAGGACTTCCTTACCTCTCAAGACCTGCTTTATCCAGACAGTTCCTGCTGGCCTGCCGATCACACAGGAAGAGGAGGAGGATTGTGTCAGCATGGAGGTGGAGCCTGGCACTCAGCATCAGTAGCAGTCTTTAAGGGATCATTTACAGTCCCAAGAAACCCATGAACTTGTACGTGGCTGGGAGGAGGTGGCTGCGGATCATGTCACTCTTAGTGACCCAGAGGACTCCAGACTGAATGCCTCAGCTAACATACGCTGTGTGGCCTACCTGATCCTGCAAAGCCTGTGGAAGGATCCTTGTATTTGTCGGATCAAGGAGAGGGACCATTACTGGCTGGCAACCCTCCTTGATCCACGGTAGAAGGGTAAGGTTGCAGACCTTATCTTGCCATCACAGAGGGAGCAGAGGATGAGACATCTCCAGGAGGCCTTGCAGAAAGGTCTGTGCAACAGGTTCCCAGAGACTGGGAGGTTACAAATTCCTGGTCCTGGACAACGTGTTGCTGAGGCTTTGGTCATTCACAGAAGGAGCCCCAAGGTTTGATCGGTTCCAGCAACCTTCGCCAGCATCTGATTTACATGGTGCAGGAATACCTAGGGGCAAGATCAGACTTGGACGCACATTCAGTGCTGCTGGAGGTTTTGTAACCGATCACAGGGTGTCCACCGACTCGGTTGATCGACTGACCTTCATAAATCATGATCATGCTGATAGCTTATAAGAACATTTTTGGTTCTGGGCACCGCCACCAGTGGCTAAGGGACAATTTTTCAGCTCCCGTTTTACAGGAGCATGTAATTACAATTTTTGATGCAATACTTTGCAGCAGGGCTCATTCCTGCACTCCAACTAGAGTTTCTGTGAGGTGTTGCAGTGTTGTGGCACCTGCACCAGTGCCTAAGGCCCAATTTTTTTGCCCCTGTTCAACAGGGACATGTAATTACAATTCTTGATATAATAGTTCACAGCAGGGCATTCCAGCGCCCATCGAGAGTTACTGTGGCAGTTGTATTCAGGTAAGCTTTAGGTGCACATAGGAGTTACTTTCATTGGTTCAGAAGTAGCTTTGAGTCCTGGTTGGCTGGATTTCAGAACCTCTTCGGCTATCATGTTTATCGCACAAGAATTAGACTTTCCGGTGACCCTCTGTCTACCAATTAAAAAAAAAAGTGCTAAATATTTACATTGTGTCCGGAGTTGGGCTTTAACTTTTATGTTTCTGTGCAGATTGAAGGACAACGATTGATTAAAGAACTGATCCCAACACATTGTAACTTTGATTGTAATAATTGTACCTATAATTTTGTTACAATGTATTCCTATAGAACCATGAATGGGGTTATTTCTTCCTCTCCCTGATAATATGCAAATCACAGATGAAGTGTCTCTACCCCTCCCCCTAGAATATTATTCGGCACCCAATTTTGGAGTAATTTTCCTTCTCTACCCCATGTAGATGGGAGGAGGGGTACTACACATGACTCTGAGTACAATTTCTGCACACCAAGGGGGATGTAAAAGTTTTCAGAACTATTTATCCTGTGAAACCGAACATTCACCAAATCTGTACGAATGGGGACACAAACTAATGTTATCAGACTATTTTATTTCTAGTTTGAATATTATTCTTCACACAGAGAAGAGTGAATCAGTAAAATAGCACAATATGGTCACTAGATGGGGCTGATGATCATAAGAAATAAGAATGTAAATCATCAGCTCCATCTAGTGGTCGTAATGTGCTATTTTCCTTATCTACTCCATTTTGTACAAAGAATAGCATGAGACCTGGAGATAAAATCAGAAATAAATGCTTATTTGTGATCATTCTCCATCTAGTGGCCATAATGTGTATCTTCCTAAACTGATCCCTTGTACTGGAAACGTTCAACCTGAAGAGAAAATAGACTAAAAACATTTGATTTCACCCCATTCACACAGAACGAACGTACATGCAGTTTCATAGGACGAATAGCGCTGAATTTCTTTATAAATTCCCCTCTTAGTAAAATGAATGAACACTAAATAAATTAAAGAAATAGCATTTCCTTTCCTTTAGTTTGGATGAAGCAGACGGACTCCATGCGTTTCTAGCTGCAGAGGTCCTGAGAAGCGATTCCAGGTGGGCGGAAAGGTTGCGGCATGTCTTGTTCTGTCAGAATCAATTAACTTTCCCTAATTCACTTGAGCCGTATCTTCCCATCTATCCTTTCAAAAATCAATTCATCTTTCCTACTTTAACTCCCCTCTGAGTGCCTTCTGCATTTGCGTCCCCCTCCCCCTCCCTCACGCATTTCATGTTTCCTGATATATCAATCAATTTGTGTTTCTCATTACGCCAACTCACTATTCCTTCATCAATATATTCAGAAGGACTCACACACTGCCACAATATGAAAACAGATCATCATGGAAATGATAAATGTCAGTCAGATGTCGCTTTCCCTTCCCCCGACTAATAAAATCTGAAACTAGTATGATGATGAAGGCAAATGTCTGATGAACCATGGAAGGCTTATGCCGCGTACACACGGTCAAACTGTTTGACGTACTTAGTCCGTTGAAACACATTTCAGCGGACAATCCGCTCGTGTGTGGGCTTCAGCGGACTTTTTCAGCGTGCAGTCCGGAGTACTAAGAATTTCGGTTTTTCCAAAAATCTGTCCGTCATACTTTGGTTTCAGCGGACAATACGGTCGTCAGTATGCTAGTCCGACGGACTAAGAATGGCGCATGCCCAGAAAGGATTTATAGGGCTTTGCTGTGTCTTGGACTTCCTATTTCTAGTCCCGTCGTACGTGCTGTACGTCATCGCGCAAGCTTTCGTCGGACTGTTTGTGTATCCGTGTGTGGTCAAGTCCGTTCAGTGGAAAGTACGCCGGATTGTCCGTCGGATTGTATGACGGACTAAGTACGTCAAACAGTTCGACCGTGTGTACGCGGCATTAGTTATCCCCAGTGTCTGGTGAACCATGGAAGGGTTAGTTATCCCCAGTGTCTGGTGAACCATGGAAGGGTTAGTTATCCCCAGTGTCTGGTGAACCATGGAAGGGTTAGTTATCCCCAGTGTCTGGTGAACCATGGAAGACTTAGTTATCCCCAGTGTCTGGTGAACCATGGAAGGGTTAGTTATCCCCAGTGTCTGGTGAACCATGGAAGACTTAGTTATCCCCAGTGTCTGGTGAACCATGGAAGGGTTAGTTATCCCCAGTGTCTGGTGAACCATGGAAGGGTTAGTCCTCCCCAGTGTCTGATGAGCCATGGAAGGGTTAGTTATCCCCAGTGTGTGGTGAACCATGGAAGGGTTAGTTATCCCCAGTGTCTGGTGAACCATGGAAGGGTTAGTTATCCCCAGTGTCTGGTGAACCATGGAAGGGTTAGTTATCCCCAGTGTCTGGTGAACCATGGAAGGGTTAGTCCTCCCCAGTGTCTGATGAACCATGGAAGGGTTAGTTATCCCCAGTGTCTGGTGAACCATGGAAGGGTTAGTCCTCCTCAGTGTCTGATGAGCCATGGAAGGGTTAGTTATCCCCAGTGTGTGGTGAACCATGGAAGGATGAGTCCTTCTCAATATCTGATGTACCATGGAAGGTTAGTCCACCCCAGTGTCTGATGAACCATGGAAGGGTTAAGCCCCGTACACACGAGAGGACTTATGTCCGACAGACTACCAAAGGAGTTCTGCCGGAGCTCTGCCGGAGTTCCGACAGAGTTCTGACGGACTTTTCGAATGAGCGGACTTGGCCACACACAATCACACTAAACTCCGACGGATTCGAACGTGATGACGTACGACTGGACTCGAATAAGGAAGTTCATAGCCAGTAGCCAATAGCTGCCCTAGCGTCGGTTTTAGTCTGTCGGAATAGCATACACACGAAAAATTTGAAGCATGTTCCATATTCTAAAGTCCGTTGCAGCCCACACACGATCGAATAGTCTGACGGAATCAGTCCATCGGACTTTGGATGTTGAAAAGTCCGCTCGTGTGTACGCGGCATTAGTCCTCCCCAGTGTCTTATGAACCATGGAAGGATTGGTCCTTTTCAATGTCTGATGAACCATGAAAGGGTTAGTCCTCCCCAATGTCTGATGAACCATGAAAGGGTTAGTCCTCAGTGTCTGATGAACCATGAAAGGATTAGTCCTCCCCAGTGTCTTATGAACCATGGAAGAGTTGGTCCTTTTCAAAGTTTGATGAACCATGGAAGGTTTTGTCCTCCCAAATGTCTGATGAACCGTGGATGGGTAAAGCGGCGTACACACGTAGCCGTCTGTCCGACGTACTTAGTCTGGCGGACGTCCGGCAAACTGTCCGTCGGAATTTTCGAACGGGCTACTTGCCCACACACGGCACTTTTTCAGCGGACTAATACGGCGTACTAAGGCCGCCGTACTTTAGAAATAAACGGACTCGCCCACACACGCGGAGTAAAGTCCGCTCATTTCGAGCGCGTCTCCAGGTAGGCGGGGCCCGCGAAGGAGACGTCGCTGGCCCAGCCGCCTGTTATGGAATTAAAGGGGAACCCCCAACGCCGAAAAAAATCGGCGTGGGGGTACCCCCCAAGTCCACAACAGACCCTTGTCCGAGCACGCTACCCGGCCGGCCAGGAAAGGGGGGCTAGCGAGCGCCCCCCCCTCATGAACCGTACCAGGCCATGTGCCCTCAACATGGGGGGAGGAAGAAAGCCGGACTCCTCCGCTAGCAAAAGAGCTACAAGAAGATAGCGGAGGAGTCCGGGGAGAAGACCCCCGAAGACGGAAGACCCCCGGAGCTGTGTAATAAAGTATTTTATCTCGTGTGTTGTGTTTTTTTTGTACTTTTATTTTACAGGTGAATGGGTAGGGGTACATTGTACCCCATACTCATTCACATAGGGTGGGGGGCCGGTATCCGGGGGCCCCCTTATTAAAGGGGGCTCCCGGATTCCGATAAGCCCCCCGCCCGCAGACCCCGACAACCAACGGCCAGGGTTGTCGGGAAGAGGCCCTTGTCCTCATCAACATGGGGACAAGGTGCTTTGGGGTGGGGGGGCCACGCGGCCCCCCCTTCCCCAAGGCACCCCCCATGTTGAGGGCACGCGGCCTGGTATGGCTCAGGAGGGGGGGGGGGCGCTCGCTCGCCCCCCTTTCCTGGCCGGCCGGGTAGCGTGCTCGGACAAGGGTCTGTTGTGGACTTGGGGGGGACCCCCACGCCGATTTTTTTCGGCATTGGGGTTCCCCTTTAAGTCCATACCAGGCGGCGGGGCCAGCGACGTCTCCTTCGCGGGCCCCGCCTACCTGGAGACCCGCTCGAAATGAGCGGACTTTTCTCCGGGCGGGAAAAGTCCGCTCATTTCAAAAGTACGGCGGACTTGCATACACACGGCCGGATTGTCCGCCGAAATGCGAGTACGGCGTGCAAATTTTTGTGCAAACCGAAATTCTAAGTCCGCCGTACTGTCGGGTCAAAAAAGTATGCCGGAGGCTACACACGGGGGGATTGTTTGGCGGACTTGAGTTTGCCGGACTTTTCCACCGGATTGTTTGATCGTGTGTACGCGGCATTAGTCCTCCCCAGTGTCTGAAAACCACGGATGGGTTAGTCCTCCTCGGTGTCTGATGAACCATGGAAGGATTAGTCCTTCTCAATGTCTGATGTACCATGGAAGGATCAGTCCTCCCCAGTGTCTTATGAACCATGGAAGGATTGGTCCTCTCAAATGTCTGATGAACCATGGAAGGGTTAGTTCTCCCCAGTATATAATGATGCCATGGAAGGGTTAGTCATCCTCAGTGTCTGATGAACCATGAAAGGGTTAGTCCTCTCCAGTGTCTGATGAACCATGGAAGGGTTGGTCCTCTCAAATGTCTGATGAACCATGGAAGGGTTAGTTCTCCCCAGTGTATAATGATGCCATGAAAGGTCCTCCTCAGTTTCTGATGAACCATGGAATGCTTAGTCCTCCCCAGTATCTGATGAATCATGGGAGGGTTAGTCCTTCTCAATGTTTGATAAACCATGGAAGGGTTAGTCCTTCTCAATATCTAATGAGCCATGGAAGGGTTAGTCCTTCTCAATGTCTAATGAGCCATGGAAGGGTTGGTCTTCCCCAGTTTCTGATGAACCATGGAATGGTTAGTCCTCCTCAGTGTCTGATGAACCATGGAAGGGTTAGTCCTCCCCAGTGTCTGGTGAACCATGGAAGGGTTAGTTATCCCCAGTGTCTGATGAACCATGGAAGGGTTAGTTCTCCCTAGTGTCTGATGAACCATGGAAGGCTTAGTCCTCCCCAGTGTCTGATGAACCATGGAAGGGTTAGTCCTCCCAAATGTCTGATGAACCATAGAAGGGTTGATCCTCCCCAGTGTCTGATGAACCATGGAAGGGTTACTCCTCTTAATTGTCTGATAAACCGTGGAAGGGTTAAGCCGCGTACACAAGGGCGGACTGTATGGCCAACTTAGTCCGTCGAAACACATTTCAGCGGACAGTCCGCTCGTGTGTGGGCTTCAGCTGACTTTTTCAGCGTGCAGTCTGGCGTACTAAGTATTTCGGAATTTCCGTAATACTGTCCGTCATACTTTGGTTTCAGCGGACAATCCGCTCGTCAGTAGGCTAGTTCGATGGACTTAGGCCGCGTACACACGGGCGGATTGTCTGCCCAACTAAGTTCGTCAGACAATCCGACAGACAGTCCGTTCAAATTTTGAATGAACGGACTTGACCACACACGATGAACAAACAGTCCGCTGAAAACTTGCGCGATGATGTGTACAGCACGTACGACGGGACTAGAAAAACGACGTCCAATACACTGCAATACAACCTTCAGCCGTGTAAATCCTTTCTGAGCATGCGCCATACTTAGTCCGTCCAACTTGCCTACACACGAGCGGACTGTCCGCTGAAACCAAGTTTGGACGGACAAAACCAAGTTTCAGCGGACAAAATTACGGAAATTCCGAAAGACAAAGTCCGTCAGACTGTCCGCTGAAAAAGTCCGCTGAAGCCCACACACGAGCGGATTGTCTGCTGAAACACGGTTCAGCGGACTAAGTTGGGCAGACAATCCGCCCGTGTGTACGCGGCCTAAGAATGGCGCATGCTCAGAAAGGATTTACACGGCGAAAGGTTGCATTGCTGTGTATTGGACTTCCTATTTCTAGTCCCGTCGTACGTGCTGTACACGTCATCGCGCAAGCTTTCGACGGACTGTTTGTGCATCCGTGTGTGGTCAAGTCCGTTCATTCGAAAGTATGATGGACTGTCCGTCGGATTGTATGACGGACTAAGTAGGCCATACAATCCGCCCGTGTGTACGCGGCTTTAGTCCACCCCAGTGTCTGATGATGCCATGGAAGGGTTAGTCTTCCTCGGTGTCTGATGAACTATGTAAGGGTTATTCCTCCCCAGTGTCTGTTGATGTAATGGTAGGGTTAGTTCTCTGCAGTGTCTAAGCCATAGAAGGGTTAGTCCTCCCAGATGTCTTATGAACCATGGATGGATTAGTCCTTCCCAGTGTCTGATAAACCATGGAAGGATTAGTCGTTCTCAGTGTCTGATGAACCATGGAAGAGTTAGTTCTCCCCAATGTCTGATGAAATATGGAAGGTTTAGTCCTCCCCAGTTTCTGATGATGTCATGGAAGGTTTAGTCCTCCCCAGTGTCTAATGAACCATGGAAGGGTTAGTTCTTCTCAATGTCCAATGAACCATGGAAGGGTTAATCCTCCCCCGTGTCTGATGAACCATGGAAGGGTTAGTCCTCTCAAATGCCTGATAAACCATGGATTGGTTTGTTCTCCCCAGTGTCTGATGATGCCATGAAAGGGTTAGTCCTCTCAAACGTCTGATGAACCATGGAAAGCTTAGTCCTCCCCACTGTCTGATGTACCATGGAAGGGTTAGTCATCCCCGGTGTCTGATGATGTCATGGAATGGTTAGTCCTCCCCGGTGTCTGATGATGTCATGAATGGGTTAGTCCTCCCCAGTGTCTGATGAAGCCATAGAACAGTTGGTATTCCACAGTGTTTGATGAACCATGAAAGTGTTAGTTCTCCTTAGTGTCTGATAAACCATGGAAGGATTAGTCCTCCCCAGTGTACGATGAACCATGGAAGGGTTAGTCCTCCTCCGTGTGTGATGAACCATGGATGGGTTAGTCCTCCCAAATATCTGATGAACCATAGAAGGGTATATCCTCCACAGTGTCTGATAAACCATGGACAGTTTAGTCCTCGTCAGTGTCTTATGAACCATGGGAGGGTTATTCCTCCCCAGTGTTTGATGAACCATGGAAGGGTTAGTCCTCCCCAGTGTCTGATGAACTATAGAAGGGTTTGTCCTCCCAAATGTCTGATGATGCTATGGAAGGGTTAGTCCTCCCAATTATCTGATGATGCCAGGGAAGGGTTAGTCCTCCCCAGTGTCTGAAAACCGTGGATGGGTTAGTCCTCCCCAGTGTCTGATGAACCATGGAAGGGATAGTCCTCCCCAGTGTCTGATAAACCATGGAAGGGTTGGTCCTCTCAAATGTCTGATGAACCATGGAAGAGTTAGTTCTCAATGTCTGATGTACCATGGAAGGCTCAGTCCTCCCCAGTGTCTGATAAACCATGGAAGGGTTAGTCCACCGCAGTGTCTTATGAACCATGGAAGAGTTGGTCCTTTTCAATGTCTGATGAACAATGGAAGGGTTAGTCCTCCCCAGTGTCTGATGAACCATGGAAGGATTGGTCCTTTTCAATGTCTGATGAACCACGAAAGGGTTAGTCCTCCCCAATGTCTGATGAACCATGAAAGGGTTAGTCCTCCCCAGTGTCTTATGAACCATGGAAGAGTTGGTCCTTTTCAAAGTCTGATGAACCATGGAAGGGTTTGTCCTCCCAAATGTCTGATGAACCGTGGATGGGTTAGTCCTCCCCAGTGTCTGAAAACCACGGATGGGTTAGTCCTCCCCAGTGTCTGATGAACCATGGAAGGGTTGGTCCTCTCAAATGTCTGATGAACCATGGAAGGGTTAGTTCTCCCCAGTATATAATGATGCCATGGAAGGGTTAGTCATCCTCAGTGTCTGATGAACCATGGAAGGGTTAGTTCTCCCCAGTGTATAATGATGCCATGAAAGGTTTAGTTCTCCCTAGTGTCTGATGAACCATAGAAGGGTTGATCCTCCACAGTGTCTGATAAACCATGGATGGGTTAGTCCTCCCCAGTGTCTGATGAACCATGGAAGGATTAGTTCTCCCCAGTGTCTAATAAACCATGGATAGGTTAGTCCTCCCCAGTGTCTGATGAACCATGGAAGGGTTAGTTCTCCCCAGTGTCTGATGAACCATGGATAGGTTAGTCCTCCCCAGTGTCTGATGAACCATGGAAGGGTTAGTTCTCCCCAGTGTCTGATGAACCATGGAAGGGTTAGTTCTCCCCAGTGTCTAATAAACCATGGATAGGTTAGTCCTCCCCAGTGTCTGATGAACCATGGAAGGGTTAGTTCTCCCCAGTGTCTGATGAACCATGGAAGGGTTAGTTCTCCCTAGTGTCTGATGAACCGTGGAAGGGTTAGTTCTCCCCAGTGTCTGATGAACCATGGAAGGGTTAGTTCTCCCCAGTGTCTAATAAACCATGGATAGGTTAGTCCTCCCCAGTGTCTGATGAACCATGGAAGGGTTACTCCTCTTAATTGTCTGATAAACCGTGGAAGGGTTAGTCCACCCCAGTGTCTGATGATGCCATGGAAGGGTTATTCCTCCCCGGTGTCTGTTGATGTAATGGTAGGGTTAGTTCTCTGCAGTGTCTAAGCCATAGAAGGGTTAGTCCTCCCCTCCACAGTGTCTGATAAACCATGGACAGTTTATTCCTCGTCAGTGTCTTATGAACCATGGAAGGGTTATTCCTCCCCAGTGTTTGATGAACCATGGAAGGGTTAGTCCTCCCCAGTGTCTGATGAACTATGGAAGGGTTAGTCCTCCCAATTATCTGATGATGCCAGGGAAGGGTTAGTCATCCCCGGTGTCTGATAAACCATGGAAGGGTTAGTCCACCGCAGTGTCTTATGAACCATGGAAGGGTTAATCCTTTTCAATGTCTGATGAACAATGGAAGGGTTAGTCCTCCCCAGTGTCTGATTAAACCAAAGAAAGGATTGGCGCTCTCAACCCTCACCCCTTCCTAACCCTAACACAACACTGACCTTGAGACTAGCCTAGATAAAGCCACAATATTTTATACTTTATACTATTATAATATTATACTAATACTAATATAAGTACAGAGGAGGGTTCTACAGTTAGTGACCACAGTGATAGCCAATCACAGGCAACCACATTGTTTGAGGACAGGTCCTCCTGCTCCCGATTGTTAGTACAAGACCCGGAGCTCAGACTTCCTGCTGGGGGTGCGATATGGAACGCTCTTCAAGCACAAACACAGGTGCACACATATCTGGTCCCATTAAATAAGCCCCACCTCCATGGAGCCACATACGTCTGCTCATTGGGAACAGGTAAAAGATTTTTAATTTGGTGCATGTCCCCTTTGGCAGTGCCCAGCCCTCATAAAAAAAAACTTGCCAGAAAAAAGATTGACCTCCCATAGAATTGAATGGGATTTTCCTCTAAGTTCAGAGTTCATAGACCCTGATGGGTTGCCTGTCTCAAAGTGAACGTGGCCAGGATGGCTCATCCTTCTGATGGCGATATATAAGTTCCATCCATGAATGACATCAGAGTGAATCGCTGGTTATAGTCGTCTAATCTCTGACAACATCTGCTGGAAGTGACTGATCCGTCTCCTAACTCTGTATTGATTGGTTGTTTGAGGAATAGAAATGAACGTTATCGGTATCTGGATTGGTGACATTGCGGTGCACATCGGCTTTGAGCCATCGGTTCCAGTGGCAGATATCAGGCCTCACATTCAGGATTGTCACCGTCATTCCACTGATGGCGGACGGGCGCTCTGACAGCCTCTCTTAAAAAAAAACGCTCTTATCTGCCGCTTCCCGCTCCCAATGTTGAGTGACCTTGACAGGAGCCTAATCCATCTTGGCAAGTTCTATATAGGGAATACAGGCAGGAGAGATGGACCTGCTGCCACCTGCGATCGATCAGAGGCAACAGCCAGATAATTAAACGGCAAGACGCAATGGCCGCCGCGTCATACTCTCTGGCATAGTCCTAATAAGGCCCAATGAGAAGGCTGCTCTTCACTACCTAATAAAGTCCCACTATGTACAGAACCTTCTGGGAATCATAGATTTTATGATGGTTTAAATCGGAGGACACACAACTATTTAAAAACTTCCAAAGAATCGCGGCATGCGGCCCAAACACGACACCGAGCCAGAACCCCAAGGACTACAAACTCCAGTCTGAATTTAAGGGATCGGCAAACTTTTGGTAAGGACTGATAAGGTGCAATAGAAAGTGGAATTTCACTCGATCAAAGTAACATGAAATCTTTCTAAAACGTTTCCTTGTATTATAATATTATTATTTTCTAGTACATGGAGTCCGGTGTTGTCTTCCTTGCAGCTCTCGTTCTCTTGGCACCGGTCAGCTCCTGAGCCACCATCTTGAAATTCGTCTTGCTTGTTTTCCATCCAGCACATGTGCAGCCACTCCTCCGGTCTCTCCTCCTTCTCCGGAACCTGCAGAGACTCGCAACGTCTGCACATGTCTGTGAGATCGGGTACATGTGTGTGAGATCGGGAGCAGGTGATCAGGTGCATGTGTGTGAGATTGGGTACATGTGTGTGAGATCGGGTGCAGGTGATCAGGTGCATGTGTGTGTGATCGGGCACATGTGTGTGTGATCGGGCGCATGTCTGTGAGATCGGGCGCATGTCTGTGAGATAGGGTGCATGTGTGTGAGATTGGGTGCATGTGTGTGAGATTGGGTACATGTGTGTGAGATCAGGTACATGTGTATGTGATTGGGTGCATGTCTGTGAGATCGGGTACATGTGTGTGAGATCGGGTACAAATGCATGTGAGATCGGGCACATGTGTGTGAGATCGGGCACATGTGTGTGAGATCGGGTGCATGTGTGTGAGATCGGGCACATGTCTGTGAGATAGGGTGCATGTGTGTGAGATTGGGTGCATGTGTGTGAGATTGGGTGCATGTGTGTGAGATTGGGTACATGTGTGTGAGATCAGGTACATGTGTATGTGATTGGGTGCATGTCTGTGAGATCGGGTACATGTGTGTGAGATCGGGTACAAATGCGTGTGAGATCGGGCACATGTGTGTGAGATCGGGTGCATGTGTGTGAGATCGGGCACATGTCTGTGAGATTGGGTACATGTGTGTGAGATCGGGCACATGTGTGTGAGATCGGGCACATGTGTGTGAGATCGGGCACATGTGTGTGAGATCGGGCACATGTGTGTGAGATCGGGCACATGTCTGTGAGATCGGGCGCATGTCTGTGAGATAGGGTGCATGTGTGTGAGATTGGGTGCATGTGTGTGAGATTGGGTACATGTGTGTGAGATCAGGTACATGTGTATGTGATTGGGTGCATGTCTGTGAGATCGGGTACATGTGTGTGAGATCGGGTACAAATGCGTGTGAGATCGGGCACATGTGTGTGAGATTGGGTGCATGTGTGTGAGATCGGGCACATGTCTGTGAGATTGGGTACATGTGTGTGAGATCGGGTGCAGGTGATCAGGTGCATGTGTGTGAGATTGGGTACATGTGTGTGGGATCAGGCACATGTGTGTGGGATCGGGCACATGTGTGTGTGATCGGGCACATGTGTGTGAGATCGGGCGCATGTCTGTGAGATCGGGCGCATGTCTGTGAGATCGGGCGCATGTCTGTGAGATAGGGCGCATGTCTGTGAGATCGGGTGCATGTGTGTGAGATCGGGCACATGTGTGTGAGATCGGGTGCATGTGTGTGAGTTCGGGTACATGTGTGTGTGAGATCGGGTGCATGTGTGTGAGATTGGATACATGTGTGTGTGAGATCGGGTGCATGTGTGTGAGATCGGATACATGTGTGTGAGATCGGATACATGTGTGTGAGATCGGATACATGTGTGTGATTTCGGATACATGTGTGTGAGATCGGATTCATGTGTGTGAGATCGGTTACATGTGTGTGAGATTGGATACATGTGTGTGAGATCGGATACATGTGTGTGAGATCGGATACATGTGTGTGAGATCGGATACATGTGTGTGAGATCGGGTAAATGCACAGACATACCACAAACATCTATGGCAAGGTCCAAAAAGACCTATGGAGCGCCAGTGCGTGTGCGGCACAGAAATCACAATACTTCATCCCGCTGTCTCTTGGGATGGTGTGATATTCTCAGAAGCAATCAACGGCATCCTCACTGGAAATGTACCGAGAGCTCAGACCCTCCACATGCTGTACAAACAAAGCCACGTGATCTCTATCAGCAGCAATGGTATAAACAAAGCCATGTTACATTGTTACATTGTAGGTGAGGTTGAAAAAAGTCCATCAAGTCCAACCTATGTGTGTGATTATATGTCAGTGTTACATTGTATATCATGTATGTTGTGTGATTATATGTCAGTGTTACATTGTATATCATGTATGTTGTGTGATTATATGTCAGTGTTACATTGTATATCATGTATGTTGTGTGCAGTGGCGGCTGGTGAAGTTTTAAGATGGGGGGGCGCTAGACCACGCCCACCCTTTTGACCCATCCCACTTCTCATAAGCCCCACCCATTATAGAATCCACCAACTCCGTCCCCTGTAGTACATCATATACAAGGCTCTACAGTATACACAGGGCCCTATACTTCATATACCAGGCTCTACGTTATAGACAGGGCTCTGTACATCATATACCAGGCTCTACATTATACACAGGGCCCTATACTTCATATACCAGGCTCTACATTATAGACAGGGCTCTGTACATCATATACCAGGCTCTACATTATAGACAGGGCTCTGTACATCATATACCAGGCTCTACATTATACACCAGGTTCTAATGACACATCAATATGTCTGACAGCCCAGCCACACTCCTCGTTCACCAGAGAAAAAAAAACAGGAAACACAAAAAAGGTGCTCGGGAAACAGCAATAGGCAGAGGTCACCGCAGACAATGAAGTACAAGAAAGCCTAATAAAATAAAACAAATACAGTCATCACATTTAGTGACTGCAATAATGCAATATCTTACATGTTTTCCTTTGGTGGTGGGATCAGAGGGATGGTGATGATCAGAGACAGAAGGATGGAGGTGGGGTGGGGAGTTGGATCAGTGGTGGGTGGGATGGGATCAGGGACAGAGGGATGGATCAGGGACAGAGGGATGGATCAGGGACAGAGGGGTGGATCAGGGACAGAGGGGTGGATCAGGGACAGAGAGATGGTGGGTGGGATGGACCAGGGACAGAGAGATGGTAGGTGTGATGGATCAGGGACAGAAGGACGGTGGGATGGATCAGGGACAGAGAGATGGTGGGTGGGATGGATCAGGGACAGAGAGATGGTGGGTGGGATGGATCAGGGACAGAGAGATGGTAGGTGGGATGGATCAGGGACAGAAGGACGGTGGGATGGATCAGGGACAGAGAGATGGTGGGTGGGATGGATCAGGGACAGAGGGATGGTGGGTGGGTGGGATGGATCAGGGATCAGGGACAGAGAGCTGGTGGGTGGGATGAATCAGGGACAGAGGGATGGTGGGTGGGATGGATCAGGGATCAGGGACAGAGAGATGGTGGTTGGGATGAATCAGGGACAGAGGGATGGGTGGGTGGGATGGATCAGGGATCAGGGACAGAGAGATGGTGGTTGGGATGAATCAGGGACAGAGGGATGGTGGGTGGGATGGATCAGGGATCAGGGACAGAGAACTGGTGGGTGGGATGAATCAGGGACAGAGGGATGGTGGGTGGGATGGATCAGGGATCAGGGACAGAGAGATGGTGGTTGGGATGAATCAGGGACAGAGGGATGGGTGGGTGGGATGGATCAGGGACAGAGGGATGGTGGGTGGGATGGATCAGGGATCAGGGACAGAGAGATGGTGGTTGGGATGAATCAGGGACAGAGGGATGGTGGGTGGGATGGATCAGGGATCAGGGACAGAGAGATGGTGGTTGGGATGAATCAGGGACAGAGGGATGGGTGGGTGGGGGGAGGCTTCATATGGGCTGTGTGTTTCACAAGAGCCTCCACTGCTCAGTTTCCCAGGTTTGTGAATGGTTTACTTTAATTACAAGAACTTTTGTCACTTACACAAGACAGATCACAAAATATGTCACGCATGCAGAATGTACTGCAAATACATCTAGTTTACTTAGTGGTAAAGCATATGCCATATACAGCTAGCTTGCTACAACATAGCATGCTCACGGTTTGAGAGCTTAACGGTAAGACGAACATCCAGTCTTCCTTGATCTGAGCTGTCACAGGCAGTTTGAAGAAAAAAAAAAAAAAAAGAAAAATTGCCATGGCACTTCAGAGAGGAGGAGAATTCTAACAAGAAGATTTGTTACTTAAAAGGCATCTGCTGATCGTCAGTGCTGCCCGTGTAAAGCCTCCCCCTCCATCCATCCTGTAGCTCTGCCCCCCTCCTGTGGATTTCCAGCAATTCTAACCTTGTTGTTTCATAGTGCAGCAGGCCAGCAGCAGTTCACATTCCTCTGCTCCTCCGCTCTCGGCGCGCTGATCCGACAGGGGAAGACCGGAAGTGACGGCTAACTAGTCTGTCACTCAAACCCATAGCATTGTAAACCTATGGGCGCCGGGCGGATGCAGATCGGCATTTGTACTAGCGCCACAAGGCGGGTTAAAACCCCGCAAATGAAGCGCCGCGTCTGCAATCTTGTGATTGCGTTGACGTGGCGTCTTCACATAGTGCACTGTGTCCAGCGCTGCACTGTATCCGGCGCTCGTACACAGTGCACTTAAGGACTTTTTTTCATTTTTTTTTTTTTAAAGGGCCATTTCCAAAAAAAAAAAATATTTTTTTTTCATTTTTTTTTTTTTTTTTTGTGACTGCCTGGAGGGGGGGCGGCGCCCGGGCGCCCCCTATGGACGGGCCGCCACTGGTTGTGTGATTATATGTCAGTGTTACATTGTATATCATGTATGTTGTGTGATTATATGTCAGTATTACATTGTATATCATGTATGTTGTGTGATTATATGTCAGTGTTACATTGTATATCATGTATGTTGTGTGATTATATGTCAGTGTTACATTGTATATCCTGTATGTTGTGTGATTATATGTCAGTATTACATTGTATATCATGTATGTTGTGTGATTATATGTCAGTGTTACATTGTATATCATGTATGTTGTGTGATTATATGTCAGTGTTACATTGTATATCCTGTATGTTGTGTGATTATATGTCAGTGTTACATTGTATATCATGTATGTTGTGTGATTATATGTCAGTATTACATTGTATATCCTGTGTGTTGCGGTCTTTCAGGTGATTATCTAATAGTTTCTTGAAACTATCGATGCCCCCCCCCCCGCTGAGACCACCGCCTGTGGAAGGGAATTCCACATCCTTGCTGCTCTTATCCCTTGTACATACGGTCAGACATTCCAAAGGATAATGTCTGATCAGACCGTGTTGTCGGATAATCCAACTGTGTGTGGGCTTTATCTGACTTTTTCCGTCAGAATGTCTGACCAATAAAGTTTGAGAGCTGGATATAAAAATGTTCCAACAACATGATCCGATCGGACTTTGTCCGATCATTTGTAGAGAATTCCGATTGGACAAAGTGCCACGCTTGCTCAGATCAAATTCCTAGACCAAAACTATTGGCTACTAGCTTGAACGTAGTCCAGTCGTAACTAAATAACGCCATCACGTTCCGAACGATCGGATTTTCCGACAACTTTGTCCGACCGTGTGTACGCAACACCAGTTTCGGACAAAATCCGTCAGACAAAATCTGACGGATTTTGTTGTCGGAATGTCCGAACCGTGTGTACAAGGGTTAACAATAAAGAACCCTCTACATAGTTTAAGGAGAAATCTCTTTTCTTCTAATTTTAATGAGTGGCCACGTGTCTTGTAAAAAAACCTTCCATTGAAAAGTTTTCTCCCTATTGTGGGTCACACCCCCCGATTTGGTTCGCATCAGAACCTTCGAACGGACCGAAAATTTGCGTGAACTTTAGAACCCTGTTAAAGTCTATGGGACTTGAAAGTGAGAAATCCAAAAGTGCTAATTTTAAAGACTAATATGAAAGTTATTGTCCTAAGTGTTTGGGGACCCCGGCTCCTGCCCCAGGGCACATGTATCAAAAAAAAGTTTTAAAAACTGGCGTTTTTTGGGGAGCAGTGATTTTAATGACGATTAAAGTGAAAAAATAAAAGTGAAATATTCCTTTAAATATCGTGCCTGGGGGGTGTCTATAGTATGCCTGTGAAGTGGCACGTGCTTCCCGTGTTTAGAACAGTCCCTGCACAAAATTACATTTATAAAGGGAAAAAAAGTCATTTAAAACTGCTTGCGGCTTTAATCTAATGTCTGATCCCGGCAACATGGATGAAAATCAGTGAGACAAATGGCATGGGTACCCCCCCCCCCCCAGTACATTACAAGCCCCTTTGGGTCTTGTACAGATATTAAGGGGAACCCCACACCCAAATTAAAAAAAGGAAAGGCGTGGGGCCCCCAGTCCCTATATACTCCGAACAGCGGTATACAGGCGGTGCAAACAAGACAGGGACTGTGTAGGTTTTTCCTTAAGTAGAATCTGTTTGTAATTTTGAACTGTCCTCGTGGCCTCCTCAAATGGTGACAGGACAGTACATGCATCCCTGATCATGCCCCAAAAAAAACAAGCTCCCCTGACCCTGTCCTGGTGCCGTAGTCACACAGGTACTCATTGATGGCCCTCTGCTGCGTGAGCAGCTGCTGTAGCATGGCCAACATTGAGTTCCACCTGGTGGGCATGTCACAGATTAGGCGCTTCTTGGGCAAGTTAAATTCCTTTTGGAGGTCAGCCAGCCGAGCAGTGGCATTATATGACCAGCGGAAATGCACACAGAAAACAACCTCTGAGCCTACCCCGGCAGAGCTGACAGAATCCCTGCCCCAGTGTGGCTCCTGTCCCCCAAGCACACCAGCTCAAGCACTGCATGGCATCTTTTTGCCTGAGTACTTGCGTAGCCCCTGGAACACCTACGGAGCACCACTGGTTCCGAGGACAAAGGAAGAGGCCATAGAGGAAGAAAAAGAGGAGGGGGTGGAGGAGAGAGGTGTGTCAGAATCACCAGTAATAGCATTTTGGAGGCGTGGTGGCGGAACAACCTCCAACACTACTGCACCTTGTCCTGCATCCTTCCCAGCTGCCAGCAGAGTCACCCAGTGGGTCGTGAAAGACAGGTAACGTCCCTGTCCATGCTTGCTGGACCACGAGTCAGTGGTAATATGCAGTTACTGCTGACTGCCCTGTCCAGCGAGGCCAAGACATTGCCTTCCACATGCTGGTAGAAAGCCGGAATCGCCTTCTGTGAAAAAAAGTGGCGTTTGGGAACCGCGCATTCCAAAAACTCACAGAAAGGGGCAGAGTCTACCAACTGAAAAGACAGCAGTTGAAATGCTAGCAATTTAGCCAAGCTAGCATTCAACTGCTGGGCATGTGGATGGCTGGAAGTGAAATTCGTTTAGTGGTGCAGCAGCTGGGGCAGGAAAATTTGCACGGTACAATCTGACATTGGTGTACCGCTAGCAGATTGCCTGCAAGCACTTGGCTGTGACACACCTAATTCTACACCTTCATTCCTCTCAGTGCAGGTTTCAGAGAGGACTGAAGGTCTAGTGGGGTTGAAGATCCCAGCTGATGAGGAGCAAGGAGAGGTCCGCTTTGTTCTTTGGTGTGGGTCTTTTATGTATGCTTGCCAACGGACTGCATGGCAGGTCGACGTATGTCTGGTCAAGCCTTTGGTGCCCAAGTAGCTGCTGTTTTGGCCACGCGAGATACGCTTGAGACATATGTTGCAAATAGCAGCGTTGCGATCTGATGCACACGTCTCAAAAAAGGCCCACACCAAATAACTTTTAGAATGACGTGCACATGCAGAGCTCTCTGTTGTGATTCAGTCGGTGTGCTGCCCTTAAGCTGGCCCCCGGAGGGCATCCTGCCTCATTGGGGTTGTGTCTCCTTCTCCTATTCTCTTCTATCAGGCACCCACATAGAGTCAGTGACCTCATCATCCCCTCCCTCCTCGTCGCTAGAGCAAACCTGGCAGTATACTGTAGCTGGGGGAACATGACTGCCAGTTTGCTGTCCTTCTTGGGCACCCCCTCTCTCTGGGCTCACTTAACTGTCTTCCTCAAGCTGGGTACCATCATCAGGGCCCTCAAAACGCTGGGCATCCTCCTGCAGCATATACCCAACATTGTGGTCAAACAGTTCAGGGGACTCCTCAGGACATGGTGGGGCTAGGGAAGGAGTGACTGATGCCATTGAGCCGAGGGAAGAGGCCGCTTTGGCAGACAAAGTACCCTGATCCTGGGTGAGAGAGGATGAGGACGGCTTGGTCATCCACTCTACCAACTCTTCTGCATCACCTGCCTGCCTGAAGTATATTAGCAACAGAACACCAGGAAGGAATTGTCTGCCTGCTGAAACGAAATGAAATGACAGTCTCTCTGTCTCTCTCTTTAACGAACGCCAGCAACACACTATACACGGCCAAGGTGCGTGCGGCCTTATATAGTGTGGGGCATGTACTTAACCCCCTGAGCCATAATTGGCCACAGGCACCCTGCCTTTTACCAATTATGGCTCTCTTCGCTGATGGCGCTATGATTGGCCAAAGCATGTGGGTCATAGTGCATGCTTGGCCAATCATAAGCCAGCAATGCACTGCAATGATCGAACAGCCTTTGTTTGACTCGAACTCGAAGCTCATCCCTAGTCACCAGTCCGGTATTTATATATTGTGGGGTCACCAGTCCGGTATTTATATATTGTGGGGTCACCAGTCCGGGATTTATATATTGTGGGGTCACCAGTACGGTATTTGTATATTGTGGGGTCACCAGTCCGGTATTTATATATTGTGGGGTCACCAGTCCGGTATTTATATATTGTGGGGTCACCAGTTTGGTATTTATATATTGTGGGGTCACCAGTCTGGTATTTATATATTGTGGGGTCACCAGTCCTGTATTTATATATTGGGGTCACCAGTCTGGTATTTATATATTGTGGGGTCACCAGTCCTGTATTTATATATTGGGGGTCACCAGTCTGGTATTTATATATTGTGGGGTCACCAGTCTGGTATTTATATATTGTGGGGTCACCAGTCCTGTATTTATATATTGGGGGTCACCAGTCTGGTATTTATATATTGTGGGGTCACCAGTCCGGTATTTATATATTGTGGGGTCACCAGTCCGGTATTTATATATTGTGGGGTCACCAGTCCGGTATTTATATATTGTGGGGTCACCAGTCCGGTATTTATATAATGAAATCACATCCCCTCTCAGGCGTCTCTTCTCCAGAGAGAATAAGTTCAGAGCTCACAACCTTTCCTCATAACTAATATCCTCCAGACCCTTTATTAGCTTTGTTTCCCTTCTTTGTAGTCGCTCCATTTCCAGTACATCCTTCCTGAGGACTGGTGCCCAGAACTGGACAGTATACTCCAGGTGCGGCCGGATCAGAGCTTCTGTTTGCTTTGTTAGCAGTAGCTTGGAATTGCTGAGCCTATCATCTACTAGGACCCCCAGGTTCTTCTCCATCCTACATCCCCCCAGAGTATCCCCTCCCCCCAGTCTATAGAATTCCTTATTTTAAATTTTTCTACATTAAACCTCATTTGCAATGTAGTTGCCCCTCCCCCCATTCATTCGTTCAGATCTTCTTGCAAGGTTTCCACATCCTGCGGAGAAGTTATTGCCCTGCTTAGCTTCGTATCGTCCGCAAATACAGAGATTGAACTATTTACCCCGTTCCCATCCTCCAGGTTGTTTATTAACAAATTAAATAGGATTGGTCCCAGCACAGAACCCTGGGGGACCCCACTACCCACCCCGACCATTCCGAGTACTCCCCATTTATCACCACCCTCTGAACTCGCCCTTGTAGCCAGTTTTCAATCCATGTACTGACCATATGGTCCATGCCAAAGCACCTTATTTTATACAGTAAACATTTATGGGGAACTGTGTTAAATGCTTTTGTAAAATCCAGATACGCCACGTCTACGGGCCTTCCTTTATCTAGATACACCACGTCTACGGGCCTTCCTTTATCTAGATACACCACATCTACGGGCCTTCCTTTATCTAGATACACCACGTCTACGGGCCTTCCTTTATCTAGATACACCACATCTACGGGCCTTCCTTTATCTAGATACACCACGTCTACGGGCCTTCCTTTATCTAGATACACCACGTCTACGGATCTTCCTTTATCTAGATACACCACATCTACGGGCCTTCCTTTATCTAGATACACCACGTCTACGGGTCTTCCTTTATCTAGATACACCACGTCTACGGGTCTTCCTTTATCTAGATACACCACGTGTACGGGCCTTCCTTTATCTAGATACACCACGTGTACGGGCCTTCCTTTATCTAGATACACCACGTCTACGGGCCTTCCTTTATCCAGATACACCACGTCTACGGGCCTTCCTTTATCTAGATACACCATGTCTACGGGCCTTCCTTTATCCAGATACACCACGTCTACGGGCCTTCCTTTATCTAGATACACCACGTCTACGGGCCTTCCATTATCCACATACACCACGTCTACGGGCCTTCCTTTATCCAGATACACCACATCTACGGGCCTTCCTTTATCTAGATACACCACATCTACGTGCTTTCCTTTATCTAGATACACCACATCTACGGGCCTTCCTTTATCCAGATACACCACATCTACGGGCCTTCCTTTATCTAGATACACCACATCTACGTGCTTGCCTTTATCTAGATACACCACATCTACGGGCCTTCCTTTATCTAGATGGCAACTCACCTCCTCATAGAAGGTTAGTAGATTGGTTTGGCAAGAACGATTCTTCATGAATCCGTGATTACTGCTAATGATACCGTTCTCATTACTAAAATCTTGTATATAGTCCCTTATCATCCCCTCCAAGTGTTTACATACTATTGATGTTAGGCTGACTGGTCTGTAATTTCCAGGGATGTATTTTGGGTCCTTTTTAAATATTGGTGCTACATTGGCTTTTCTCCAATCTGCTGGTACCATTCCAGACAGTAGACTGTCAGTAAAAATTAGGAACAATGGTCTGGCAATGACTTGACTGGGTTCCCTAAGTACCCTCGGGTGCAAGCCATCTGGTCCTGGTAATTTATTAATGTTAAGTTTCCCAAGTCTTATTCTAATTCTGTCCTCTGATAACCATGGAGGTGCTTCCTGTGTTGTGTCCTGAGGATAAACAATGCAGTTTTGGTTACTGAAGCCCCCCGATTCCCTTGTGAAGACTGAGGAGAAGAATAAATTCAATACCTTCACCATCTCCCCATCCTTTGTAACCAGATGTCCCTCCTTATTCTTTATGGGGACAATATGGTCTGTCCTGCCTTTTTTACTGTTTACATACTTAAAGAATTTCTTGGGATTTTTTTTGCTCTCCTCCACTATATGTCTTTCATGTTCTATCTTAGCCGTCCTTATTGCACCCTAAGGCCGCGTACACACGGGCGGATTGTCTGTCCAACTTAGTCCGCTGAACCGTGTTTCAGCGGACAATCCGCTCGTGTGTGGGCTTCAGCGGACTTTTTCAGCGGACTGTCTGACGAACAAAGTCTTACGGAATTTCCGTAATTTTGTCCGTCCAAACTTGGTTTCAGCGGACAGTCCGCTCGTGTGTAGGCAAGTTGGACGGACTAAGTATGGCGCATGCTCAGAAAGGATTTACACGGCCGAAGGTTGCATTGCAGTGTATAGGACGTCGTTTTTCTAGTCCCGTCGTACGTGCTGTACACGTCATCATGCACGCTTTCAGCGGACTGTCTGTTCATCGTGTGTGGTCAAGTCCGTTCATTCAAATTTTGAACGGACTGTCTGTCGGATTGTCTGACGAACTTAGTTGGGCAGACAATCCGCCCGTGTGTACGCGGCCTTACAGTTCTTGTTGCATTCTTTGTAAAGTCTGAATGCTGATGACGATCCCTCAACCCTCTATAGGCCTTCTCCTTTGCTTTTATCTGCATTTTTACATTGGAGTTAAGCCATCCAAGACTTTTGTTCCCTCTTTTAAATGTATTACTCAATGGAATGCATTGGCTAATGCCCTTATTTAATATGCTCTTAAAGCAAACCCATCTCTCCTCTGCATTCTTTGTTCCTAAGATTTTATCCCAATTTATGCCTTCTAATAAGGTTCATAGTTTAGGGAAGTTGGCCCTTTTGAAATTCAGTGTCTTTGTATTCCTCTTATGTTTCCTATTTGTGTGATTTAGACTGTAGCCAATTGACCTGTGATCGCTGTTCCCTAAATTGCCCCGTATTTCCACATCCGTGATCAGGTCTGTATTGTTGGTAATCAGTAGATCCAGTAACGCTTTATATCTAGTTGGTCTCTATCAGCAGCAATGGCATGGTGATCATATAGGTATAAACAAAGCCACGTGATCTTACATTTCACCTGTAATTTGGTGAGGAAACCAAGTTTGTCCTATCACCTGTTACCGTGGAGAATTCGACAGGTTTCAATGAAGATCTTTTTCAGAATGAGATTCTGCCGTCTCTCCCGGCAACATGAAATAACGCTCAATCGTCTCCTCGGTGGATTGTGTTCAGGTCTCTAACAAATCATAAACATTTCAATTAGGATCCAATTAAAATAAAATTCTATAATTAATGGGAGTGTGACCGCATTCAACTCAATAAAGAGAAATAAAGAAATCGGCCAGGAGAATGCCGTCCCCTCCCCCAGTGTGTGACCTTCCCGTCTCCACCGTGACCCTTCTGTCCTTGGCCCTGATGGCAGCTCTGGTTTGGGGCGCACAGACAGAACAGATAAAAAAATCTTTCTTCTTCTTCTTGAATGAGTGTTCCAAAAAGATTTTGCCATCAAAAATCTTCTCAATTCATTTTACCAATTCCGGTTATTCTGGTGAAGTGATTGTAGAGCTTCCATTTTTTAAATTAAATGAATACTCATGTCATGTGATGATTTTGCACAGAACAGCACCCATCCTCCTCCTCTGGGGTCCCTGTTAGTGCTCCTTCTCCTCTTCTGGGGTCCCTGTTGGTGCTCCAGGCTCCTCCTCTTCTGGGGTCCCTGTTGGTGCTCCTCCACTTCTGAGGTCCCTGTTGGTGCTCCAGGCTCCTCCTCTTCTGGGGTCCCTGTTGGTGCTCCTGGCTCCTCCTCTTCTGGGGTCCCTGTTGGTGCTCCAGGCTCCTTTTCTTCTAGGGTCCCTGTTGGTGCTCCAGGCTCCTCCTCTTCTGGGGTCCCTGTTGGTGCTCCAGGCTCCTCCTCTTCTGGGGTCCCTGTTGGTGCTCCTGGCTCCTCTTCTGGGGTACCTGTTCACTTTAAGCATCATTAAAATTACTGCTCCCGAAATAACAGGTGCTTTTAAAACTTTATTTTCCATTGATCCATGTCACCTGGGGCAGGACCCAGGTCCCTAAACCCTTTTTAGGACAATAACTTGCATATTAGCCTTTAAAATTCACACTTTTGATTTCTCACGTTTGAGTCCCATAGACTTTAACGAGGTTCGAAACTTTGCGCAAACTATTGGTCCGTTTGCAAGCTCTGGATGCGAACTGAACTGGGGGGGGGGGGGGGGGTGTTCTGCTCATCCCTACAAATAAATATGTGAAAAGTGTGTGGGGTGCATTTGTATGGCGCCCCCTTTACTCTGATACCCCTAACTAAAATCTATAAGAACTAATTGCCTTCAGAGGTCACCTAATTAGTAAATAGAGTCCACCTGTGTGTCATTTAATCTCAGAATAAATACAGCTGTTCTGTAAAGCCCTCAGTGGTTTGTTAGAGAACCTTAGTGAACAAACAGCATCATGAAGGCCAAGGAACACACCAGACAGGTCAGTTATAAAGTTGTGGAGAAGTATAAAGCAGGGTTAGGTTATAAAAAAAATCTCCCAGGCTTTGAACATCTCACGGAGCACTGTTCAATCCATCTTCGGAAAATGGAAAGAGTATGGTACAACTGCCAGCCTACCAAGACATGGCCGTCCACCTAAACCTGACATGTCTAAAGTGCGGCCTGCGGACCAATCGCAGCCCACACTCCGTGTTTCGAATGGCCCACCTGGTGATTTGGACATGTATATCTTTTGTGGCCTCCAACGAATCCCCAAGCGCCGGGGCCACAAAAGATATACACACTGGCTGCCTTGGAGGGGATGGGGAGGGGCAAGACGAATGCCGTACATACAGGTGAATTTCCTGTTTGCACAGCGGCCTTTGTAATAGGAAGTCCCATCTCCTGCCCTGCCATTGGATGACTGTTCTGTCCATCAAAGGGGGTGGGACTAAAGAGGCCGCAGAGAAAACAGTTTGTGCTGTGTATAATCTGTTGGCGCTCGTCCCGCCCCCTCCCTGTCCCATCCGAGGTTGCAGATGGACATCAGTCAGGCTGCACTGATGGCAATGGTGGATCTGTATTCACATACTTACCAACTGTCCCGAATTTCCCAAGACATTCCCAGGATTTGGATCTTTTTCCTGATTTTAGCGTTTCCCAGGAAATGTCCCAGGAAATTCTTTTATCCTGATTTTTTGCGGCTTCCCGCCACCTCCGGTAGAGGTCCGCGGCCCGGCCGCCATTTTACTGAAGATCAAGAACAAGAGGCAGAGCCAGCCGGGTGGCTGACAATAGAAATTGAGTTGCAGCACCGCCTAACTCCCCGGTGCCGGTCTGTTTGTGATATGTTGTGGAAAGGGATGGGGGGTGGGCGGCGCCGCAGCTCAATTTCTTTTGTAGCCACTCGGCTGGCTCCTCCTCAATCTTGATTACATCGGCCTGTTACTAATAATGTACGGTAATGGCGGCAGAAACTCTGCTGTAGGCACACCGGATGTAAGAAGGGGCTTCCTTTGTGGTCACCAGATGTAAGGAGGGACTCTGCTGGGGACACCAGATGTAAGGAGGGGCTCTGCTGGGCACAGCGGATGTAAGAAGGGGCTCCGCTGGGGATACCAGATGTATGGAGGGTCTCCGCTGGGAACACCAGATGTAAGGAGGAGCTCCACTGGGGACACCAGATGTAAGGAGGGGCTCCGATGGGGACACCGGATGTAAGGAGGGGCTCTGCTGGGGACACCTGATGTAAGGAGGGGCTCTTCTACAGACACCTGATGTATGAAGGGGCTCCGCTGGGGAGACCTAATGTTGTAAGGAGAGACTCTGCTGGGGACACTTGATATAAGGAGGGACTCCACTGGGGGCACCTGATATAAGGAGGGACTCCACTGGGGGCACCTGATGTAAGGAGGGGCTCCACTGGGGACACCAGATGTAAGGAGGGGCTTCGCTTAGTGTTGCCACCTTTTCATCAAGCAAAACCCGAACACTTTACTGGCGCCTGGCATTTTTTTTAGTATACACTATAGACAATAGGATTGTTAAAGACACTGGAGTGGGAGTGGACAGGGGGGTAGTGAGGGACAATGCTTCTAAAAAAATTTCAATGAATACTTTGCAAACAGTCTGTTTAAATGTTCGGTTAAATCAGCCCAGGAGTGGAGTATTGTGTACCTTATTGGGGTTAGTGGTCATTGTGGATGGCCTGGGTATAATATAGGGGTGTTGCTAGAACTATATATGACCTGGGGCACCTTTGGGCACCCAAACATAAGCAGTAATGTGGCATGCACAGCGCGTCCCAGCGAACACTGGGTGCTGGCCCAATTTTAGGGAATAGTGAATGGGCTTAAAGGAGTGTGGGGGTTTAATAAATCAAACCTTTGTGAACTCTATAAAACAGGCTTTGTTTGCTTTGCCACAAGAGATAGTGTCACAGATATGCCAACCCATTAGCAGTATCATTGAAAAAAATGAAACGCTACCATTATATGAGATTTTATGTGCATTGAATATAAACAAACAGCCAACTCTTTAAACCGACCTTAAAGAAGACCGTCATTAAAATAGTCAGGGACTGATTAGCAACCAGCAATTGTGGAGACAAGGATCACTTTGGTCAGAAGTATGTAATGTACAATAGTGTGAAAAGAAGTGCAGGAGTCTGTTAAGCTGGCCGTACACAGTTACTTTTCATTCAGCCAAAGGGCTGAACGAAAAAAAAAAATTAACTCAATCCAAGCAAATGAAATAATGTAGATGGAGGAATCTCCCTATTGGATTCTGACAGCAGCACTAGACCCTGCCAAGAAAATGCTGATCAGCAGCTGTAGCTCCCCCACATTCTACCTCCTAGTACAACCCCCCCCCCCCAGATTCCCCCTCCTAGCATAAATCCTTCCACCACCAAAATCCATTCTCTCAGCACAGCCCTCTTCCCCCACCAAATTCCATTCTCCCAGCACAGTCCTCTTCCCCCACCAAATTCCATTCTCCCAGCACAGTCCTCTTCCCCCACCAAATTCCATTCTCCCAGCACAGTCCTCTTCCCCCACCAAATTCCATTCTCCCAGCACAGCCCTCTTCCCCCACCAAATTCCATTCTCTCAGTACAGCCCTCTTCCCCCACCAAATTCTATTCTCCCAGCACAGTCCTCTTCCCCTAGCACTGGTTTTACTACCCCTTGGCCACTAAAACTAATGACTAAGTTCACCCTTCTGAACAAGTTACATGTTATAACCGTATTTAGGGCATAACATGTAACATGTTCAGAATCCACTCCCTCCCTCTCCTCCCAGCACCCCCCACCATGACAGTGTGCATCCAGAAGGCTGGGCCATTGATTCAGATTTCTTAGAAAAAAATATTTTTTTATTTTTATTTGGCATTTTATTTATTTTTTTCCAAAAGTTGAACTTAACCTTTAATAATCCTTCCCATATATGCATAAACCTAAAAACAAAAAAAACAATTAACACTCTACTTTATATATTAGTAAATTACGTACTCAGATATAGAAATAAGTTGAATGATAAAACTGATCCTAGCTCTCAATATGGAACAAAGGATTACTGCACAAAAGCTGCTGCTATAATTCCACACAAAATATGCACAAATACGATCTCAACCGCAGTTATAAAAAGTACTTTAGCATTAACAGTGCTATGATCTATTAATGAATAAATAAATGCAAAAAAGTTTATATATAAATAAAATTATCACCGATAAAATGAATAATCAGTTAATAATATCAGAGTCCCAAAGATAAGGCAAAAGTTCATAGAGTGAATGAAGTGCTCCAGGAACCCTCTGATGAAGACGTGATTACAAAACGCGTAGGGGCGTATCTATGCAGCTGTCCTGTGTCAAAGTTCCAGCGTAGGTTATCCTGGGACTCCCTGCATTTGTCTAACAGCCTGAAAGTATCGGCGAGACAGTTAAAATTGAATTAAGGATAATCCTAGTATTGCTTCCACAAATATAATACAAATATAATACAGTTCTTGAAGTGTGGTAGTAAGTAGGGCTTATGCCTGCCTAGCGTCAGTTGCTATACTCATTCTCTGTGGGACTAGTTATCCCAACGAGGCCTGTATATAAGTCTGACTAGGTGCAATAGTTTAGAAAATGGGGGTAGCAACTGGATAGGAACCTTGGTATGGTAACGTTGGTCCAGTAGTTGCCGCTTTCTTCTGCGTCAGCCGGCTCTGTCACTCTGTCCCGTTCCGACAGGTGGACCTGGCCTTCCGATGCTCAAACGAGTATCTCTGGATCCTCTCAATCCAATCTCTGAGTCACTGGCACTTCAGGTCACTCACACAACCGAGCAGGGTTGTGCTCCACACAGGCAATAGGTCACTTCCTCCGGGAGGCCTCTCCACAAGTCCTCACAGTCAAGCCATGTGTTCCCAAGAGACCTAAAATGGCCACTCAGGGTCCTTTTATCTCCTACCCAGCATGCAATGCAAGAGAGGGTGTCCATGGGTAGGTCACTCAGCATCCTGGGTAAAGGGGTCAACTCTCCAATGTAAATAAAAGTCACTTCCTGTAAATAGTTCAATGCTTGAAAGCCATTTGAGTTCACTTTCAGTATTTGGCCGCTAGATGGCGCCAAACCCTAAGCTATAGAACCATCCATAGACTTTCATTATAATGCTAATACACATCAGAAGACAAGGATATCAGCGCTACACAGTCCCCCCTACTTTGTCTCTTTGGTCTCCAAAGAAGTTCAAACTATTGGCTCTATCCTGTATTCTTGTCTCTATACGGTTACACAGTACAGACAGAGGAGCTTCCCACCAGTTCACTTGTGATGGTGAGCTGTCCTGTGCACTTACAGCTGACACCATAGTGTCCGGTACAGATGTGTAAAGGGGTGAGTTGGGGTTGATCCTCACTGAATCAAAGTAGAGGGACCAGGCATTTCAGAGTTTCTTTTGCTAGTATGTTGAGTTGCTTCAGAGCATTCACCCAGTGTATCGTAAGTCAGTCTCTTTGGTGGTGTCTCCCTTTTCTCTTTGCCTTTTTGGTGTATACACCATTCTTCAACAAATATCTCCATTCCTCACTTCAGATGCTGGTGATAGAAAATAAACAGGAGTATTTTGATCTTCTGCTTGCTGTGTAATTGGCACAAATTCTGGGGCCTCTGCCCTAAGAGTCCCATTAATGTATTCTCCTGTCTTTGGGGAAACATCAAATTCAGTCTCTGTTATCTAAGGTGGCCACAACCAACTCATCTCCATTCTCTCATCCTCATCTCCAGTGGGGGAAGGCTGAGACCTAGTTACTGGTCTGCACACAGCAGTGGACATGGGGGGGGGAGATCCTCTTCTGGACTTATCCTGACTGCTTCCGTGAGGGGCAAGAGATGATTTCAACCAGGTTTTCACTGGCCCAGTGTTTCCTTCTGGATGATTTCATACACTGAGAGCACTGGGAGCTTCCTACATGCAACATATGGCTGTGATCTCCAGCGATCAGCCAACTTATGTTTGCCTGGGATGCCTAGATTCCTTAGTAGGCTGTGGTCACCTGGTTGGAGATCCTGAACTCTTACTTTTAGATCAAAGTTCCTCTTATTCCTATTTTCTCTGATATTTGAGGTGGCTTGAGCTTGCTCATAAGCTATTTTCAGGTTCCTCCGCAGTCTGTTCACATACCCTCGATGAGAGGTCTCTGATGTGTGGTCCAAGGAGGTTCCAAAAGCTAAGTCCACTGGCAGCCTTGCTTCACGCCCAAAAATTAGCCTATAAGGTGAGTATCCAGTAGCATCATTCCTGGTACTGTTATAGGCATGCACCAATACAGTGATGTGCCTACTCCAATGGGGTTTCTGCTCTGCAGTCAAAGTCCCCAACACGTTCAAGAGGGTTCTGTTGAACCTTTCCAGTTGAGAGTCCCCTTGTGGGTGGTAGGGTAGTAGTCCTGGACTTTTGTATGCCTAATAGCTCCAACAGTCTTTTTTTTATCAGCCTGCTCCCAAAGTCTCTTCTTTGGTCTGAATGTATCCGTTGAGGTAGACCATAATGGACAAAGAACTTTTCCATGAGAGTCTTTGCTACTGTGGCTGCTAGTAGGGAATGCCTGGGTATAGCGGGTGAAATGATCTGTAACCACTAAGATGTCCCCTTGCCCACTTAGGTTGGGTTCCAGGCACAGAAAATCTATGCAGACTAGATCCATTGGCCCTTGGCTCTCTAAGTGGCCCATTGGGGCAGCCCTCTGAGGCAAAGTCTTCCGTTGTATGCACCTGAGGCAGGAATGACAATAGTTCTCCACTTCGGTCCTCATGTGAGGCAAGTAAAATCTGTCCCTTATTAGTTGAAGAGTCCTCTCGGTTCCTAAATGTCCATGGTGGTCGTGCAGAGCGATCAACACCCTCTCTCTCTGCTTTTCCAGCAGAAGCAATTGCCACTTCTCTTCGAGATCTTCAGAGGGGCCCCTTTGGTAGACCACCCCTTGTTGTAACTGCAACCGATCCCACTCTTTCAGTAGTAGCCAGGCTTCTTTGCTTCTTTCCGGGGGCTCTTCTTCAGCAGATCAGGCTGTTTGTTCTCCATTGCCTTCAGCACTCACCCACAGAGTGAATATTCCTCCCGATCTCTCCTGAGATCCTTTTTTGATAGCTTGGGAAGACCCTCTTGCATAATCTGGGAGATGTTACAATAACCCCTGGTTACCCCCACTGAGGTCACTCCCACTCTTTCAGCTCTGGCTCCACCTTTCCCTTGCTAGCTTGTCCCTTCACAGAGAGCTCTTACTCCTTCAGGGGTAAGTTGAGTCCAGTCTTCTGAGGGGTTTTGGGAGTCATTGGGCCTTCTTGACAGTGCATACGCATCTCGTTTACCAACTCCTGGTCTGTACTTCAAGCTGAAGGTAAACGCAGAGAGCAGCCAGCCACATGTGGCCAGTGGCGTCTAGCTTCGCGGTGGTCAGCAAGTATGTGAGAGGGTTGTTGTCTGTCTTGACTACTAACTCTGCCCTGTAAAGGTAATCTTTCAACTTGTCTACCACTGCCCACTTCAGAGCCAGAAATTCGAGCTTGTGAGTAGGATAGTTTCTTACCGCAAGAAGAAGACTTCGGCTCACATAGGCAATTGGCCGCAGACATCTGTCATGTTCCTGATAGAGTACTTCTCCTCACCCGTCTCGGCTGGCATCCACATGTAGCTCATATGGTTTGACCGGGTCTGCATAGGCCAGGACCGGAGCAGTGGTAAGGCTCCACTTCAACTGCCTGAAGGCTTCCTCAAATTCTGGAGTCCACTGATCCTGTATGGATTCTTTCTTCTTCCTGGGCCCTTCCTTTGGCTTCCCAGACTGATCCTAGTCTGCACCAGCTTCTTCCTGGTTCTTCAGAAGCTCAGTGAGTGGGTGGGCTATTCTGGCAATTCCTTCCACGAACCTCCTGTAGTACGAGCAGAACCCTAGAAATGACTTGAGTTTGGTCACATTTGTAGGCCTGGGCTAAAAAGTAATGGCTTTCAATTTCTTAGGATCTGTTGCTACTCCCTCTTCAGACACAATGTGTCCTAGGTAGTTCACTGAAGGTTGGTAAAATTGGCATTTTGCCATGGAGAGCTTCAGGCCTTCGTCATGACGCCTCTTCAGGACTTTTCCCAGGCGTTCTTCATGCTCTTCTAACATTCTCCCAAACACTATATCCTCCAGGTATACCAGCACTTCAATCAGGTTCATGTGACCCACTGTCTTTTCCATTAGTCTCTGGAAGGTTGCTGGAGCTCCAGACAGGCCTTGCGGCATCCTATTGAATTCGAAGAAACCCACAGGAGTGATAAAAGCGGTCTTTTCCCTATCTTCAGGGCACATGGGGATCTGATAATACCCGCTTTTTAGGTCCAGCACACTGAAGCACTTCACCCCCGACAGGCTCTGCAAGGCATCTTCTATCCGAGGTGTGGTGTACTGTTCAGGAATGGTTCTCCGGTTCAGGGTCCTATTATCAATGCACAGCCATAGGGACCCATTCTTCTTCCTTACCATCACTATTGGGGAGGCGTAAGGACTCCGGGACTCTCTAATAATGCCCGTCCTTTTGAGTTCAGCCAGCTGTTCTCTCAAATCTTTGAGATCCCCCAGTGGGATTCGTCTGACTCTCTCCCGAAAGGGCTTGTCTTCTTCCAGACGAATCCGGAGAGTCTGTCAGGAACCATGAAACAGACATAGACAGAAGTACAATCAAATCACACTTGTTTATTAATAAAAATAAAAGGTAAATAGAAAAAAGCGTAGTCAAGCATAGCCAGAGTCCAGTAGCCAGATCGGGTAGTCAGCCAGTCCAAAGTTCATTAACCAGATCGGGTAATCAGCCAGGCCAGAAGTCAGGGATCCATGGAGAGCAACTGCAAGCAGGATAAGAAGCCAGGAGAGATGTCAGCAAGCCAGTCTTGAAACAAACAGCAGGAGATGGTTCCTAGTGATGTGACCAACACAAAGGCAAAGGAAAGAGTGAGCTGGAAGGCTGGTAACTGTGGAAAGAGAAGAGAGCTGGCAATTAGCCAACAGCTGAGTGGCCAGCCCAGTGGAGGAAGGGCTAAGCCAGCCCTGACAGTACCCCCCCATGACCCCTCTCCTTCAGAGGGCCACCGGGCTTGAAGGGAAACCATTTATGGAAATCACGGAGGAGGACAGGGGCATGTACGCCAGAGGATGAAACCCAGGAGCGTTCCCCCGGACCGTACCCCTTCCAATGCACCAGGTACTGTATGCGCCCACGGAACCTACGGGAGTCAACAATGGATTGTACCTCATACTCCTCATGGTTCTCAACCTGAATAGGGTGAGGACGTGGCACCGAGGTGGTAAATCGGTTACAGACCAATGTTTTCAATAAGGAGACATGAAACACATTTGAGATGCGCATGCTAGGAGGAAGGTCCAACGCGTAAGCTACTGGGTTAATCCTGCGAAGGATACGGAAAGGCCCAATAAACCGAGGTGCAAACTTCAGTGAGGGAACACGAAGCCGGAGGTTGCGAGATGACAGCCAGACCCTATCCCCAACCTGGTAGGAAGGAGCAGACAGGCATCTGCGGTCAGCATGGAGTCTGTACCTATCATTAGCATGACGCAAAGCCTTCTGGACTTGTACCCAAGTGGAACGAAGACCAAGGAGATGCTCCTCTAACGCAGGAATACTCTGTGGAACAAACGAGTCAGGCAACATGGAAGGTTGGAAACCATAATTCGCCATAAATGGAGACAATCAGGAGGCAGAATTCAAGGCACTGTTGTGAGCAGCCCAAGGTAATAGGTCAGACCAGTTGTTATGATGGTCAGAAATATAGCAACGTAGGATTTGCTCCAAGGACTGATTGGCTCGTTCTGCAGCCCCATTAGACTGCGGGTGATACCCAGAAGAGAACACAAGCTGGATTCCCAACTGTGCACAAAAGGTTCGCCAGAACCCGGAGACATACTGACCGCCTCTATCCGAGACAATCACCTTGGGTAGCCCATGTAAGCGAAAGATCTCCCAAGCAAAAATGGAAGCCAGTTCCTTAGAGGTGGGCAACTTCTTAAGTGGAATACAATGATACATCTTTGAGAACCGGTCAACCACCATAAGGATAACTGTGTTGCCTTGGGAGTTGGGCAATTCCACAATGAAATCCATAGACAGGTGGGTCCAAGGCCTCTCTCCATTGGGTATGGCTTGTAGGAGGCCCACTGGAAGGTGTCGTGGAGTCTTACTCTGAGCACACACGGGACAGGCAGCCACGAAGGCAGTAACATCAGCCCGTAGACTAGGCCACCAGAATTGTTGGGAAATGGCCCAAATGAGTTGATTCTTCCCAGGATGGGCAGCTGCCTTGGGCGAATGGTAAGTCTGGAGCACTGCAGTATGGAGACTCTCTGGGACAAAGCAGCGGTCACAAGGTTTATCAGGAGGAGCATGGACCTGAGCAGCAAGAATTTTGTCACCCAAAGGAGAAGTAAGACTGGTGCGAACCGTAGCCAAGATACGATCAGGAGGAATCATAGGAACCGGAACCGACTCCGACTTGGAAGTGGAGGAAAATTGTCGTGACAAGGCATCAGCCCTTACATTCTTAGTACCGGGTAAGAATGAGACAATGTAATTAAAGCTTGACAAGAAAATAGCCCATCGCGCTCTTCTGGGAGAGAGTCGCTTAGCCTCAGGCAAGAATGTAAGATTCTTATGGTCAGTAAGAATAAGAACGGGCACAGTGGTACTTTCAAGATGTCTCCATTCTTTCAGGGCTAAAATGATTGCCAGCAGCTCTCTTTCACCAATCTCATAATGACACTAAGCAGGTGACAATTTCTTGGAAAAGTAGCCACACGGAGAGTCCAGACCTGAATCCAATCGATAATCTGTGGAAAGAGCTGAAAACTGCTGTTCACAAATGCTCTCCATCCAACCTCACTGAGCTCCAGCTGTTTTGCAAGGAAGAATGGGCAAGAATTTCAGTCTCTCGATGTGCAAAACTGATAGAGACACCCCAAGCGACTTGCAGCTGTAATCGCAGCAAAAGGTGGCTCTACAAAGTATTAACGCAAGGGGGCCGAATAAGTTTGCACGCCCCACTTTTCATTTTTTTATTACTTAAAAAAGTTTCAAAAATCCAATAGATTTCGTTCCACTTCACAATTGTGTCCCACTTGTTGGGGATTCTTCACAAAAAATAAACATTTTATATCTTTATGTTTGAAGCCTGAAATGTGGCAAAAGGTTGAAAAGTTCAAGGGGGCCGAATACTTTCGCAAGGCACTGTACCTGTATTGTCCTCTCAGGATCCTCTGGCTCCACTTGCTGAGAGAAAACAATACTCCACACAACGAGATACTTAACCAAAGTATATTTTACTATATATATATATATATATATATTTGTAAATAGGTGATTACAATTGTACTGTCATCCAACATAGATTGACAAGACAATGAACTTTGGTAAAACAGTTACAAACTATATATATATATATATATATATATATATATATATATATATATATATATATATATATATATATATATATATATATGGGAGCTACCCCTACTTTTGTAGCTATGCTTGAGATCTCACTTAAAGTACTCAGTCTTTATCTTCGGATCTTCGCTAGCAAGGGTAACACCATATAAATTTGTAATCCAAGGTTAAAGCAGTTAAAATTGAATTAAGGATAATCCTAATATTGCTTCCACAAATATAATACAGTGCTTGAAGTGTGATAGTAAGTAGACTTTATGCCTGCCTAGTGCCAGTTGCTATACTCCTTCTCCGTGGGACTAGGTATCCCAGCGAGGCCTGTATATAAGTCTGACTAGGTGCAATGGTTTGGAAAACGGTGGGTAGCAACCCGCTCACCAACTGGATCGGAACCTTGGTATGGTAACTTGTTGGTCCGGTAGCTGCCGCTTTCTTCTGCGTCAGCCAGCTCTGTCACTCCGTCCCGTTCCGATAGGTGGACCTGGCCTTCTGATGCTCAAACGAGTGTCTCTGGATCCTCTCGATCCGATCTCTGGCACTTCAGGTCACTCACACAACCGAGCAGGGTTGCGTTCCACACAGGCAACAGGGCACTTCCTCCGGGAGGCCTCTCCACAAGTCCTCGCAGGCAGGCCATGCGTTCCCAAGAGACCTAAAATGGCCGCTCAGGGTCCTTTTATTTCCTACCCAGCATGCAGTGCAAGAGAGGGTGTCCATGGGTAGGTCACTCAGCATCCTGGGTAAAGGGGTCAACTCTCCAATGTAAATAACAGTCACTTCCTGTAAATAGTTCAATGCTTGAAAACCAAATGTCATTTAAGTTCACTTTCAGTAAATGCCCGCTAGATGGCGGCAAACACTAAGCTATAGAACTGTCCATAAACTTTCATTATAATGCTAATACACATCAGAAGACAAGGATATAAGCGCTACATATATACTAAGAAACATGCATACACACACACTCATATATTGTACATTTGCTCAATTATACACACACACACTGAGATACATACATGCGCTCAGATATACACAAACATTCATAAATACATTAGACACAACATATTGAGGGATGAATACTTACATATGTAGAGAGATGAATCGTTAAGATTGCGCTATGGACAAGTTCTGTAAAGATTACTAACTGAAAAGATGGATGAGAGAAAGGTTATAAAATAAAGAGTAGATTAAATAAAGCTCAAAGGGTTGAAGCTGCCTATGCTTAGATACTACTTCTTTAGGTAAAGGAGTAGGCCAGAAATATAGAATATAGATTAAGCTTTGGCGCTAGAACCCTTCATAACGTACACCTAAGTGCAAAACTAAATGTGTTTATTTTGATTATGTATTCTATTTAGTGTTGCTATTACCTAGCCTTTATGTATTTTATTATTGTGTGTGGCAACCAAAAATGTGTATATTAACCAAAAAAATATATATAATAAATAATATAAACCAAAATAAAAATAAAAATAAAATGTGTGGTCTTCTGGTGTCCGCCGTACGGTGGTATTTACCAAATAACTGTATGCATACCTCTTACAGCTCCGTGTTAATATATATATATTATGAAATACCCAGAAGTGAACAGCCAGAAATATGAACTACAAATGTACAAAAAATAAATAATAATAAATATATCAAAAAATAAAAATAAGTAAAAATAAAACAAAGAATATTAGGTGATCTAAAGGCAGTATTCTATAACTGCAAGTTCCAAAAGTGACAATCCAAAGTAATCATATAAATAGCAAGAAAAATCCTTCAATGTCCAAAGAAATTTTTTCAAAATCGCATCACTCAGTTGCTGAAAAAACGCATGTAGTCTTTGAAGCAAAAAGATAGATAAAGTGACTAGTGCAGGAAGATTAGGAACATTCCTCTCCGGTGCGCCACTCAGTGTTAAGGAAATATAATTGCGCTCACCAGAGAAAAAACCCTCAAAAGGGTTAGCCGATCGACCACCGTATAAGCCACTGTGCTGCTTTCTTTAGGCTCTGCTCCTGCTGTACTGGGGGAATGTTCGCCCTTTTACTTCCGCATATGGTCCATTGTTAAGTACATAGAGGAGGAAACAGAAGTACATCCATAGTGCAGCACTGTATTTAAACGTTTTATTCGATTAATAGAAAATTACTCACAATGTTGATAAAAACAATTTGCGTGTGTGTCGGCTTCGTCGGCGCTGCTGCCTGTTTGCCAATGTGAAGGTGCACGTCCTTGGCCACCCCCTACGCATTTCGTCAGAGCGACGTCATCTGGAGCGGCCATGTTGGTGCACCCTATCGTTTATGTAGGGTGCAGCGCTCCACTGCGCTTGCGCGATAAATCCACGCCATTTTGGTTATGGGAATGCCCTGACTTCTCCGCTGTGAATGCGGTTACGTGCAGTGTGCGCTCTGCATCGGCGCAGATATGTAATCACTCCCTCAATGAGGGATGACACGCTTGGATCCCATATGATGTTACATCTACACTATGGGCACAGGACATTTATAATGGGAAACTATATTAGTATGTTTTTAGTGGCCCATCCCTAATTCTAAATCGTATTGCTATGGAGCACTGCAGCCTACAATTTTATTACAAACATTCAGAACCAAAACAGGCAATGGAAAAAAATATAAAAATACAAATAAAAAAGGATATATATGCAATACACTATACAGATTACTGCGTGCATACACAATTAAAAAATATAAAATATATTCAGACATCCTAAACTCCCCAAAAAAATGTTTTTTGTTTAAATACTTTATAATAAAAAAATCCATATTAAAGAAAAATTAAAAACGACAGAAATAAGTCAATGCAGACACTTCCATAAAAATGGATGCAACTATTTGGCCGCGTACACACGAGAGGACTGTCCGTCCAACTTAGTCCGCCGAAACACATTTCAGCGGACAGTCCGCTCGTGTGTGGGCTTCAGCGGACTTTTTCAGCGTGCAGTCTGGCGGACTAAGTATTTCGGAATTTCCGTAATATTGTCCGTCCAACTTTGGTTTCAGCGGACAGTCCGCTCGTGAGTAGGCTAGTTGGACGGACTAAGTATGGCGCATGCTCAGAAAGGATTTACACGGCGAAAGGTTGCATTGCTGTGTATTGGACTTCCGATTTCTAGTCCCGTCGTACGTGCTGTACACGTCATCGCGCAAGCTTTCAGCGGACTGTTTGTTCCTCGTGTGTGGTCAAGTCCGTTCATTCGAAAGTAGGACGGACTGTCTGTCGGATTGTCTGACGGACTAAGTTGGCCATACAGTCCGCCCGTGTGTACGCGGCCTTACATTCTACTGGAAAGGAATCAGAGAATGAATAGATAAAGATAGACTAAAACTCAAAAAATAAAAAATAAAAAATAAAAATAAAATAAAAGTTACTTAATTAATTAATTGTATAGGCCCACACGCTCACAGCTCCTCCCTCTGCTCGCCCACACACTCACAGATCCTCCCTCTGCCTGCCCACACAATCACAGCTCCTCCCTCTGCCCGCGCACACACTCACAGCTCCTCCCTCTGCCCGCCCACACGCACACAGCTCCTCCCTCTGCTCGCCCACACACTCACAGATCCTCCCTCTGCCTGCCCACACAATCACAGCTCCTCCCTCTGCCCGCGCACACACTCACAGCTCCTCCCTCTGCCCACCTACACACTCACAGCTCCTCCCTCTGCCCGCCCACACACTCACAGCTCCTCCCTCTGCTCGCCCACACACTCACAGATCCTCCCTCTGCCCGCCCACACACTCACAGTTCCTCTCTCTGCTCGCCCACACACTCACAGCTCCTCCTTCTGCTCGCCCATACACTCACAGCTCCTCCCTCTGCCCGTGCACACACTCACAGATCCTCCCTCTGCCCGCCCACACACTCACAGTTCCTCTCTCTGCTCGCCCACACACTCACAGCTCCTCCTTCTGCTCGCCCATACACTCACAGCTCCTCCCTCTGCCCGTGCACACACTCACAGCTCCTCCCTCTGCCCGCCCACACACTCACAGCTCCTCCCTCTGCTCGCCCACACACTCACAGCTCCTCCCTCTGCCCGTGCACACACTCACAGCTCCTCCCTCTGCCCGCCCACACACTCACAGCTCCTCCCTCTGCTCTACTCCAGCTTTCTCCACTAGATCAGTCTGTGAACAGTCTGGGCAGGGCTCCAGTAGCGGGACTAGAAGCAGAGCATCAGGAAATGCAGTCAGGAGGTTCTGTATCCCTCCACAGAGAGAAACAAGTCCCTTGTGATTAGGGCTGTTTCCATCAAGACAGTTACATATATGTAAAGAGATGTGACATTCTGATACATGCTATGGATCCTAAATTCTGATTACATTTTATGGGGGTGTTATAAGAATTTTTGAGGGTGACCTAGTGGCTGGTGTCCGGGTGACAGGCAGTTATAAACCCGGCAGAGGATGTAAAAAACTGGACTGTCCGGATGAATCCCAGACAGGTGGCAACCCTAGGGGACACCAGCTGTAAGGAGAGGCTCCGCTGGGGACACCAGATATAAGGAGGGGCTCTGCTGGGGACCCCTGATGTATGGATGGGGTCCGTAAACCACGTCCATTTTTCAGACCGGCGTGTCTGCATTCATGGCAACGGTGGTCCTGTGTCACAGTCTCTACCATGCCTTGCAGACAGCCAGGCATGGTTGCGCCCAAGTGGCTCTGGCTGGTCTTGAATTCATGGCCTGTCTGACCATTGCTCTGACCATCGCCCCAACCATCACCCCTGACCAACTCCCCGACCATCGCCCAACCAATGGCTCTGACCATCTCCCCGAAGAATTGTCCTAACCATCTCCCCAATCACCATTTTGACCATCTCTTCAACCATCACCCTAAACATTACTCCAACCATCGCTCCGACCATCACGCCCAATCTTCGTCCCGACCATCACTCCAACAACCTTCCTGACCTTCGCTCCCCGATTATTGCCCCCAACCATCGCCCTGACTTTTTCCCCAACCATCTCCCCATCCATTCTCACCAACCATCATAGCCAACCACCCGCCTAACTCTCTGCCATGGGGCTCTAACCATGCTTCTTAGTGCAGCCCGGGCAGGACGGCTCCTTATCTCATCTGATATCCACGGCTCTTCTATCAGATTTGACATCACAAGTTAATGTTCTTCAAAGTTAAACCAAAAATGTTTTGCTGTCCCCGTCACATTGGTTTAAGAATCTATTTGATGACACAAGAGCTTAATGCGACATGGCAAAACATTTATCTGTCGGGGCCTAATGGAGGTGACTCCGGACTTGCACTTGGAAAGAAGCCGAAGAACCTTCCCAAAAAAATGTTTGTTTATTTAATTGTATGACAGGTCTAATTACTCAGAGCGACTTTCCACGTCTCACTAATTGCATCTGGAAGATGGAAGAGAAAACATAACAGATTGAGATCATAAAGAGAAAGGATTGCTCTGCGGAGGATTCTGACACTGATATGGAGGAAGAGAGAGAGAGAGAGAAGTCTCCTCATCTCCAATCACCTCACAAACCTCTTTCTTCTTCAGTTTTCTGACATTTAGATAATGTTTCCACTATTACGACCTGAAAGTCGCGAGATTTTGCCACGATTTTGATGTGACTTGAAGCAATGTCTGTGTATTCTTGATATCCATGGACCTCAATTCATATCAAAGTCGGACCAAAGAATTGCAGGGATTACTTTGAAGTTGCTGCGACTTGAAGTCGCACAGATATGAACGGTATTCATTGGAAATCATGGGGTACGACTTTTCATGTTACTTTGCAGTCCCAAGTTGCCTTAGGAAGTTAGTGGTAGTTTGGGCCAATTCTAGAACATTCCTCTTCTAGATTCACCCAGATCTGCCGCACATTCACTGGGAACATTCTGAGGTTGACCTCTCTTGTGTCTCCAGCTCAGGTCCCACTGGAAGTGATACAGAGGGACAGGAGTAACGTGTGTGCCTGCAGATGTAGATCAAGGGACTTGCAGCAGGAGATTCAGCTCCAAGGAAACAGGAGAACCATCGGATCAGGAGCAGTAGCTGTGCACTTGCAGCAGAAATTTTCAGCGAGGAGCAGAACTGCAACAGCAGGCAGCCAGGATCGGGTCGGGAAGCCAGGATCAGAGACAGAAGGATGGTTACATGATTAGTCAGGGTTATCAACAGGTGAGCAGCAAGGTACCACATCAAGAACAGAGTCGAAGTCAGGAGTGAGCCGAGTCAGGAGCGAGCCGAGTCAGAAGCGAGCCGAGTCAGGAGCGAGCCGAGTCAGAAGCGAGCTGAGTCTGGAGCGAGCCGAGTCTGGAGCGAGCCGAGTCTGGAGCGAGCTGAGTCAGAAGCGAGCTGAGTCTGGAGCGAGCCGAGTCAGAAGCGAGCCGAGTCAGGAGCGAGCCAAGTCAGAAGCGAGCCGAGTCTGGAGCGAGCCGAGTCTGGAGCGAGCCGAGTCTGGAGCGAGCCGAGTCAGAAGCGAGCCGAGTCTGGAGCGAGCCGAGTCTGGAGCGAGCCGAGTCTGGAGCGAGCCGAGTCTGGAGCGAGCCGAGTCAGAAATGGGCCAAGTCAGGAGTGAGCCGAAGTCAGAAGATAGCCGAGTTAGAAAGGAGTCAGGGACTAGCGAGAAGACAAAACCAGGATCTGAGATAATATCCGGAGAAACCTGGGTAAGTAACCAAGGGAATGTGCTGGAAGTACATGGGACACAGAATCCGCTGGAAGTACACAGGACACGGAATGCGCTGGAAGAACACAAGACACGGAATGTGCTTGAAGCACACAGGACAAAGAATGCTCTGGAAGCACACAGGACACAGAATGCGCTGGAAGTACACAGGACACGGAATGCGCTGGAAGTACACAGGACACGGAATGCGCTGGAAACACACAGGACACAGAATGCGCTGCAAGTACACAGGACACGGAATGCGCTGGAGGTACACAGGACACGGAATGCGCTGGAAGTACACAGGACACGGAATGCGCTGGAAGTACACAGGACATGGGGAACAGATGAAGACCACTCAGGGTTTGAGGCAGAAGCTTCTTTAAATAGTCCATTGGGTGCCTACATGCACTTTGCCCATTTGTGTACACATTCTCCTGTGCGCATTTCTATTAGCCGGACGCCTCACAGGAATTTCCTGATAGTGGCAGATATAAAGCCAATGTGATTTAACCAGTTCAGCTCCCCCCTGGTACACCCCCCCCCGATTTACCCCCCCCGGTTTACCCCTCCCGGTATACACCCTCCATGGGGACATTTTTATATTTCTACTATTATTTCAGTAACACTTTTTCCAACAATTACAATTCATAGCAATACGGATGTGATTTTATAGGACAAATAAGGATTTCTTTTTGTCATGTTGTCTTCACAAAATGATATATTTTATATAATTTATAGACAAAACTAAAAATGCACTTTTTTTTTCCCTCTAATCTGCTGGATCTTAGTTGAAAAACAAAGTAATGTATTTGTAGATAAAATGATTAAATGTTATTCTTTTATAATGACACTAAATGTACGATTCTGGTACAAAGCATTGCAACTTATTTACAAAACTACAAATCACACTTTTTTTGGCCCAATTTTGCAAATGTTTAAAATGCAACACTAAAAAACTAACAAAGAAAATGGCTACAAAGGAAAGAAAGTCGTAATATTAATAGCTGGAGCCACCGTGTGTATAAAGTGAGAAGTGACACGGGGTTCTCACTAATGCCGATTTCGGGGTTCCGGAGTGTTCTGTCCGAACACAGAGGACCGGGGTATTCCTTTTCTTCAGGTTTGCAATCCTGGATCAGGGTCCGGAGTCAGAAGGCTTCAAAGAATCCTGGGTGGGATGACGTCTTCGGTCCTTAGAGAAGGTCCTACTTGGGAAGGGCAGGCCGTGTGTATAAGGGAGGACCTAACCATGGCTCAGGACTCCCATCAAAAAGCAGGTGTGTGCTCCATCCAGTAGACGGTGGTACTCCCATTAAAAGATGTCCCACTTAGGAGACTACGCTCCATGTAGGAGGAGATTCCACACCCACAGGACTAAGCCCCTGTACACACGGTCGGAGATTCTGCCAACCAAATCCGTCGGATTTAGTCCGACGGATTGTGTCCGAAACTGTTGCATACACACGGTCGGACTAAGTGGTCGAAAAATCCAATCTTTCAGAACGTGATGACGTAATTTTGTTACGATGGGACTAGATTCAGGCTAGTAGCCAATAGCTTTGATGTAGGAATTTGATCTGAGCATGCGTGGCACTTGGTCAGATCAAAATTCGCTACACATGATCGGAGTATGTCCGATCGAACCAGTTGGTCGGGAAATATTTCCAACAAGTTGGAAAATTGGGTCCAATGGATATTCTGACGGAAACAGTCCGATGGAGACCACACACAGTCGGATTATCCGACGACACGGTCCGATAAGACGCATTCCGACGGATTCTCCGACCGTGTGTACAGGGGCTAAGAGAGTCGGGACAGGTAAGTGACTCTGGAGGACGGGGAGAGCTGAGGTGACTAGGCCAGTCCAGGGGACTGAGGGAACTGAGTCCAGGGTGCCTGGAGATTCTTAACTGAGAGCCACAAATGCCGAATGAGCCAGAAGAGCCCAGAGAGCTGGAAGTTCTTGGTCTGGAGGACCATGAAAAGAGCAGTAGAGCTTCCCATGAGGCAGCCAGGTGGCTTGGCATTTATTGTTTTGTGAAACTGAAACCCCTGTGTGGGAAATCCTGATGTGAAGGACTTTCCTTTACATTCATTTTTTTTTTATAAAAGTGGGCCGGTATGCCCTTCATTATATTTGGGACTTGTGTGACTCACTGAAATGCATCTCCCACCGAGCTAAACAACCCCCATATGATATGACACCCGAAAAATCTAAGTATAAAAAAAGCAAAATCAGCAGAAATATGATAAGGGGAGAGGGGGAGGGAGGAGTTTGTAGGGGCTGAAGGTTAATAATGGGTTAAGCGAGAACATTTTTTATTTAAAGGTTTTCAGGTTGTTTTAACTGATATTATATAATAGACATGTGCGATTCGTTTCATTTGAATCGAATATTCGTACGAATCCGAAATACCAATTTTTAAGCATACAAATTCTGTACGAAATACGAAATTTCATTTACGAATTTTGGATCCAAATTCATAACCAACATTTGTGGTAATGGGTACAGCGAGTGTACAGACCCGGGAACTCAGCACGGGGATGGTGGGAACCCCTCATAATGGGCACAGCGGGTGTACAGACCCGGGAACTCAGCACGGGGATGGTGGGAACCCCTCATAATGGGCACAGCGGGTGTACAGACCCGGGAACTCAGCACGGGGATGGTGGGAACCCCTCATAATGGGCACAGTGGGTGTACAGACCCGGGAACTCAGCACAGGGATGGTGAGAACCCCTCATAATGGGCACAGCGGATGTACAGACCCGGGAACTCAGCACGGGGATGGTGGGAACCCCTTATAATGGGCACAGCGGGTGTACAGACCCGGGAACTCAGCACAGGGATGGTGGGAACCCCTCATAATGGGCACAGGGGGTGTACAGACCCGGGAACTCAGCACAGGGATGGTGGGAACCCCTCATAATGGGCACAGCGGGTGTACAGACCCTGGAACTCATCACAGGGATGGTGGGAACCCCTCATAATGGGCACAGCGGGTGTACAGACCCGGGAACTCAGCACAGGGATGGACGGAACCCCTCACAATGGGCACAGCGGGTGTACAGACCCGGGAACTCAGCACAGGGATGGTGGGAACCCCTCATAATGGGCACAGCGGGTGTACAGACCCGGGAACTCAGCACAGGGATGGTGGGAACCCCCCATAATGGGCACAGCGGGTGTACAGACCCGGGAACTCAGCACAGGGATGGTGAGAACCCCTCATAATGATAAATTCATCATATTGAACTTTCATTATTTTAACAAAAAGTTTACGAATCTAAAGAAAATTTGTATTTCGTATTTGATGGCGCCCATGTCTATTATATAAGGATTACCACTTATACTGATCTGCAGATGAATGGAACAGAGTAACTACAAATGTTACTTTGTATCTCTCTATCTCCCGTCTGATCAATGTTTATAAACAGTGTTACTTTGTATCTCTCTATCTCCCGTCTGATCAATGTTTATAAACAATGTTACTTTGTATCTGTCTATCTCCTGTCTGATCAATGTTTATAAACAATGTTACTTTGTATCTCTCTATCTCCTGTCTAAAAAAATGTCCTTTTGTACAAATAATGAGTCTAACATTGGTGTGTTACTTGGAGGAAGTTATGCCTCCTGATAATTCTGTTCTGGGTTCTACATACACCATTATTTTACATACATGTATTTCCAGACCCTTTGATTCCCCTCTATTGAATATTTATTCCTCCTGGCTCTTCCTAGGTCACACTTTGTAATACATAGAATGGTAATCAGTCTTCCACTTTGGAGACCTGGATGCTGGTAATGAACAGAATTATGAATTTAGAAAAAGTGACTTATGCCATAAACACTCTGTGATTTTATGTCTGTGGTCTCGCCGGATGTTTTCTGGTTTTCAGGCAGCTTCATTGCACTTCCAGCATTAGAAAGGCAGATGAGGGCCCCGGGGGAACTGGTGTAAGCAGCATATGTAGGAGAAGTGTCGCAGGAACATGTTTTGGGTTGGGTCAGGATGGAGGTAGAAGCATTTGGCTTTATGGCAATCATAGGACCAAAACCAGAAACTACTAAAGATTCTTACAACGTTACAGATTTAAGTAGGTTACATAAAGACACAAGTCCATTGAGTTTACCCAAAATACAAAAATAACTTAAATAAAAACGCCTTACATCCCGGGACCCAACGCTGGAATCACAGTTAATCCACACGCAGGCTAGAAACCCTACAAAGTGCTGTCCACACTTTTCAAACCAGGCAGATTTCTGACTAGTCTAACCAAGCAGTAAGGATGAGCCGAACACCCCCCGGTTCGGTTCGCACCAGAACCTGCCAACAGACCTAAACTTCGTGTGAACTTTAGAACCCTATTAAAGTCTATGGGACCCTGAATGTTCAAAATCAAAAGTGCTCATTTTAAAGGCTAATATGCAAGTTATTATCATAAAAATTGTTTGGGGACCCGGCTCCTGCCCAAGGGGAGTGTTTGGGGACCCGGGCCCTACCCCAGGGGGGTGTTTGGGGACCCTGGTTCTCCCCCAGGGGACATGTATCAATGCAAACAAAAGTTTTAAAAATGGCCGTTTTTTCGGGAGCAGTGATTTTAATAATGATTAAAGTGAAACAATAAAAGTGTAATATTCCTTTAAATTTTATACCTGGGGGGTGTCTCTAGTATGCCTGTGAAGGGGCCCATGTTTCCCGTGCTTAGAACTGTCCCTGCACAAAGTTTCATTTGTGCAGGAAAAAAGTCATTTAAAATCACTCACGGCTATAATGAATTGTTGGCTCCCCGTAATACAGAGAACAGTCATTGAAAGTCATTGATAAAAATAAAAAAAAGCGTGGGGTTCCCCCCAAATTCAATTACCAGGCCCTTTAGGTCTGGTATGGATATTAAGGGGAACCCCGCATCAAATAAAAAAAAATGACGCAGGGTTCCCCCCAAATATCCATGCCAGACCCTTCAGGTCTGGTATGGATTTTAAGGGGAACTCCACGCCAAATAAAAAAAAAATATGCCGCGGAGTTCCCCCTAAAAATCCATACCAGACCCTTTATCCGAGCACGCAACCTGCCAGGTTGCAGGAAAAGAGGGGGGGGGACGAGAGAGAAGCCCCCCCTCCTGAACCGTACCAGGCCACATGCCCTCAACATTGGGAGGATGCTTTGGGGTCCCCCCCAAAGCAACTTGTCCCCATATTGATGAGGACAAGGGCCTCATCCCCACAACCCTGGCCAGTGGTTGTGGGGGTCTGCGGGAGGGGGGCTTATCAGAATCTGGAAGCCCCCTTTAACAAGGGGACCACCAGATCCCGGACCCCCCTGTTTGAAATGGTAAGGGGGCACAAAAGTACCCCTACCATTTCACAAAGAAAGTGTAAAAAATAGTTAAAAAAGACACAGACACCGTTGGGAAAAGTCCTTAATTAAAAATAAAAAAAATAAAAAAAGATTCCAGCGGTGGTAATCCACTTGTGCTATCCAGCGACGGATGATCATCTCTCCGGGGTCCAGCGATGGCTGATCTGATCCAGCGATGGGTGATCTCTCCCTCCAGCGCTGCACATTCATCCTCTGTCTCCACCGGCGGAGACACTGCGGGAATCCCGGCAGCCTGACACTTCTTATCTGAGGAGGGCGGGGCCACCTGACCCGCCCCCTCTGACGCAGGAGGAAAAGCCTTGCTTCCCCAATGACGTGCGGATGACCCCGCCCCCCTCTGATGTAACGCAGGTTTCCGTTGCAAATTGTCCAAATTGTTCGCTGTTTGGTGAACAGGCAATGTTCAAGTCGAACTCGAAGCTCATCCCTACCAAGCAGCAATTTTTTACATCCGTTTTTCTTTTTCTCTCTGGGTTGCACCTGTGCTTTTCTTCCTAAATATAAGATGATCAGGTTTTTTTTATCATCATTACATGCATTTTCAATATGTCAGTTTTGAATAGGTGGAGAAGGTTCTTTCCATCCACTTAAATGTTAATTTTCAGACTTTGGATGTTCACAGTTGCTTTCTGTATTATTATTCACGACGCATGTGTTTTATCTGTTTAATTATTCAGGTGTGTATATAGCTTTGTACGTATATTCTGAACGTGTCAGCGGCTGTGCAGTTAGTCTGTACTTAGCCTGGATGTCTCGATTTGAACTTTTTCCCATAAAGGTGAATATCTGGAGTGCGGCTATCCAGCTACATATTTTTTCTATTTCATCTCTGTTGCAAACAGAGCCGACACCTTGTCTGATTGTGGAGACAGCTGATTTTGGGAGAGGTCATTATTCTGGAGCGGTGAATCTTTACATCTAACCAAGCAGTAGTTATCGTATTTCTTACAGATAGACAATCGTCATCAATGAAGCCCACAAGTCTTCTATCATGGACTTGGATTCTCTAAGTGAAATGAGTCCAGCTTTTCTCCCATTCTGTTCATGAACTCATTCATTCCCATGATAATTCCTTTCACTTCACAAAGTCTGGATCATTGATAATCCTGTCCCGGAGCATCATGGGAAGAGAACAGTTTCTGCCTCTCCGGAGGATTAGATATTAAAAGTATTTTCATTTCTTGATGAACCTGAAGAAACGTGTTCTTACCCTGTCTTGCAGTATTTATGAGTCCCATATATATTTGAATGGGATTTTAATATCTGTCATTAATCATACTTTTTTTTCCCCTCTCCTACACTATCGCTCTTTTAATCAGCGATTTATATCAGGTACCCAGAATCATACGTGCCAGCCATGCCAATTTAGGTCTTATAATGGGCCCCTCCCCCTCCCCCTTCCAAAACCAGATCTGAAAACCGATCCAAATTCAGCATTCACTCTGAGTTCAGTTCACATATCAGTAGGTGGATTGGTAAGGCTGGATTCACACCTATGGCAGTTTTAGTGCTTTTTGCATTTTGCAGATTTGCACTACAGTCCATTTATCATGGTTTCCTATGGAACACGTTCTGTAGGGCAAATCTGCAAAATGCAAAAAGCACTAAAAATGGATAGATGTGAATCCAGAATCCGGCCTAAATCTTGTATGCAGTTGGATGCAGAAGAGTCCTTCTTGGCTGTGTTCTGCCCAGGTGTAAGATGTCATGTGGAAGACAATGAAGCGGAATGGGCCCAGATGTCAGAGATATCGGAAATGCTACTCGGCAGCAAACACTTTGATTTGTGTATCTCGGGAACCTTTTTTTAGATCAGAATTTTGGGGGAATGAAAGTCAACATACTCTAGCAAGACCAGATTTTGTGTACACCCAACCATGACACCCACTATGTCCAGAAATCCAAATGGAGAAAGGGATGCCACCACTTCAGGCCGGTCAGCTGAAACACAGACTTCTCCTCTGGAATTGAAGAGCCCCAGGTGCTGGCTAATGCATATAGCAAATGAAGATGAAGGGGAAAACTCTGGACAGCCGCACTCCACAAAAAATAACTTTTGCCTTTATTTAAAAATTGAGATCACACTATGCAAGCCACAGCAAAGTGATACAGACAGGAGCTTTGTATCGCCTTGCTGTGACTTGCATAGTGTCATCCCAATTGTTCAATAAAGGCAAAAGTTATTTTTTGTGGAGTGTGGCTGTGCAGAGTTTTCCCGTTCATCTTTATTTGCATGACACGTGTTTGTAGACAGTCCTCCCAATGATGGGGTTCAGGGGTCTCCAGTGAAGTGTCCCGGTAATCCTTCATCATACAAAGACATTGGAGACAATTGTGATCTTCCAAATTTGTGGTAACAGTTTAGTGAAGACCTTTTTCTGTAAAATTAACATTCTTACCTGTCGGAACCAAGAGAAAATAGAACCAAAAAAATCACCAAAACTTCCTAGTCCCTTAAAGGGATTCCATCCATCTTTGGAAATTTCTCTGGCTTCAGCTTGGAGATTTGGCACCTCCTTTTGATATGCTGGTATTATGAATCCATGTGCAGCACTCATAGTCCTCCGTTACTTCACAGAGTCCAGTCAGAGCAGCACTTATGGATTCAATGGCTACTTCGGCATATCTTTTGACCTTTATTTAAGGAATTTCCTAAGTTAATACACCAATCTAGAGAGCGGCTTCTACCAATTATCGGGAAGGAAATTGTGTTATTTGCATATATGGCCGATATATTGGTTATAGTTACAGGAGGAGTACCATTCAAAAAGTTATATTTACAGGGGCAGCTAAGAGAGGAATTCCGAGTGTGCTTGGATGTAATTTACCACATACCCAACATTTGTCATGACCAGACTGATGAGCTTAAGAATACTTATACTGAAGTAACATCATTTTATCAGTAGGGGGTGAGTCCTTTGGGCCCTCCACGTTGAATTCCCTCCTTTGTCTAGTTACTGTTCCAATAGAAAGAGGGCTGCATATGGCCTTTAGGGTGCCCAAGTCCTCAGGATAATAAAATACAGTTAGTGATGATCCATGTGGGCAGAAACACCATCAGTGCCAGCATAAAGAGTAGGCACAAGGCTTTCCCAGAAGTTTGTGGTGAGAGAAGTGAGGTCACCTGTTTCACTCGCTCTTCGAGGATTAGCATCACCTGCTTCACCACCTTTATCTGTGTCTTGCTTCTGGGTCCTTTGTGGCACTTTCTTTATCCTCTCGGCGTGGATCCAGGCTCCAGATTGTTCCGTGAGGACAGCGGTTCTGGTCACTGAGACTACGCTAGTGAGTGGGCCAAAAGGGTAATCTTGCTTCATGGTCTGGTGTAGCTGGCGAATTATGACCACATCTCCGGGTTGGTACTCGTGTGTTGGTTCCTGCGATGTCCAGCGGAACATTTCTGACAGAATCATTTCTATCTTACTAGGTAGTGTAATAGCATCAAGGAGGTTGGTGACAAGGGAAGAATGGAAGACGGATTTCTTATCGCCAGTAATGTAACCACTCCTCTGCCAACTTACACCGAAGTTGTGTGCGACTCGGAAAGCATATTTGGAATCTGTGTAAATGTTTACTTCTTGTCCTTTAAAAATCTGACACGCTCTAGTGAGAGCAATAATCTCTGCTGCTTGAGCTGTTTGATAAGGGATGGGTTGTGCCCCTATTACTATGTCAGGTAGTGTTACCAGGTGTGATCATCGGGACGAGAGCAAGACCCATCCACAGTATTTGCTCCTTCTATGGGACTTGAATGTAAATGAGCTCGAGGAAGGGTTGCCAACTGCCAGTAAATTTACTGACAGTTTGTAAAAATCTGTTATTTTTTTTACAACTGCCAATATATATCAGGGGCTGATAATTTCATGCTATGTTGACTTCTTAAGTTTAAATTCAATCAAATGACTTTGTTATTAGGTATTGTCAGTGTTTCCATATCATGTTTATAATGTTCGAATATTCACTGTGTTATTTTTCAATAGGACTTCTGTAATTTCTCAGGTTGTCAGTAAAAAATGTGCTCTGCCAGTAAATTTTCCATGTTTTGTCAGTAAAAAATGCTGCAGGATGTTGGCAACCCTGGCTCGAGGTGATGTGTCCTGATGTACAATGTCTAAACAATCATGGGAGAGGACTAATTCCTCTGTTTCACCCTTTTATCCCAAGCAGGGCATTCAAGACGGGGGCAGGGCCTGCCGTGGGGGCACTGTACCTGATCTGCATGCAGGGATTGCTCATAAGGATGACTCCATACCCACTTAGTCATTGTGCAGACATGTGTTGGGTATTAAGATTTTTTTTTAGCAGATACACAATCTGGTATGTAGTTTGTAGTTCCTTAGGGTGGCCTAATGTAAATGATGTAGCCATTTCTACAGCCATGGCACAAGAGGCCAAAGTCCTCAGACACACCGGCATGCTTTGTACCGGAACTGGGACTACTCTAGAAAAAAAGGCTACAGGTCTCAGCTTTCCTCCATGCTCTTGTGCAAGGACCCCAGCAGTTGTTCCTTGAAAACAAATGAAACAGTTTACAATGTTCAGGTAATCCCAGACCAGGAGCCATTACTATAGCAGTTTTAAGCTACACAAAAGCATCAACCATTTCATCATTCCATTTCACAAGGTCAGGATTGTCAGGTAGAGCAACTTGTCTCAACAATTTGTCATAGTAGGAGCAATCAGGTATCCATTGGCAGTAGTAACCAATTGTGACAGACTCACCTGGGACAGGGGCTTTTGGAGGGGACTGAATGATGGCCTCTTGCTGACCGATTATGGGCCCTGGCATTTGGGGGGAACGGTGCGCTTTGTGAGCTGCAGGTCTGGGGACCCTTGAGGTGGTGTTACTTTGGATTCGGGTTCGTGTCCCCCAAGACACACAAACTCTGGGAACCCTGTATATGCCATATGGGAAATGGTGACTGGGAAGGTATGTCTTGGATTGGTTAAAATGGGGCAGTAATGTTTATCCACAATATCTCCCAGGATATATGTAAAGACTATTCTTGGTTTGTTTGATTCTGAACTCAACATGTTAGCTGAGAGAGCTGATCACATTGGCCTCTTGGACTGGGTAGGAGCCGGATAGTCTACTCCTACTATAGTTTGTTGATGACTAGGCTGAGGAGGGGATCACTGTTTGTATTGTTAATTGTAAGTAGCTCCTGCTATTGTGAGAATACTACCGTGTGAAGCTCGGTGACCACAAGTCTGTCCTAAAGGTCATGTCTCTGAGTTACCTAGTCTGGGTAAATGATTAGATAACTAGCTCATGTTAATTAGGTTTCTGGGTAAAGTTTTATTGTAAGCCTGCTGTATATATTGTGTGTCATCTCAAATAAAACAGTCCATGTTAGCAGCTAAACAAGTGTTGTCTTGTTTTGTGCTTGTGAACAGTTTGAATATTTGATATCTATATTCAGACTGGGAGGAAGTGGTATATGACGAAAGCACTCAAGCAGAGTGTAGGGACGTTTCATTACACCAATCATACCTAAGAAGCAGTGGCGTAACTAGAACCTTCAGGGCCTCGATGCAAGAAACCATGAAGGGCCCCCCTGGGACTCTGGCTGGGGAGAACAGACATAGGACTGAGCTGCAATGCATGGAGCAGGAGAGGGGTACTCTGAGGACCCGGCCGAGGACACAGGTCATGCGGGGAATGCACAACTAAAGAGCAGCCAGTGCGATAGTCGAGCATGGAGCTCTGCTAGTCACCCTCCACCTCCAGCCACCCGTGTGCATGGTGCGCTGGTACCCCTAGCTGCCTATGCTGCTGCTGGCCATATGTAGAGGGGACTGCATGGGCCCCCTGCAACACAGGGCCCAGTTGTAGTCGCGACTGCTGCACCCCCTATAGTTACGCCCCTGCTAAGAAGGTTAAAACTTCATTCTTGGTATGTAGGTGGGACAGACCCATGAGAGCCGCAGCTCTCTTGAGACTGATTCTCCTTTCACAATGGGAAAAATCAAGATATTCACCTGTTTCCATTGCAACTTCTTCTTAGACACTTTGGGGTTGATTTACTAAAGGTAAATACACTATGCTCTCTGCAAGAGCAATTGCTCCAAAGCTTAGTAAATGAGCAGAAGTTCTGCGGACTTCCATCATCCAATCATGTGCAAGCAAAAATGCTGGTTTTTCTTTTTTCCTTGCATGTGATTGGGTATTCTTTGCAAGTGAATATTTATCTCATTTACTAAGCTCTGGAGCAACTTAGCAGAGTGCAAATGCACTTTGCAAAGTGCACATTTGCTTTTACTAAATCAACCCCTTTGTGACCTGTCTGTGCTAAATTTTCTAACAGTAAAACAGAATCTTTCTGACAGGCTTCCTGGGAGGGACTACACAACAGTAGGTCATTGACGTACTGAAGAAGGACTAAACCATGGTTAGACGCCCAAGACTGTAAGGTGGCCTGGAGAGCTATTGAGTAGACTGCAGGCGAGTCTATATATCCTTGTAGAGGACGATTCCAGGTTACCTGGCGCCCTCTATAGGAAAAAGCTAGTAGTAGTTGTGCCTCTTCGTCAACAGGGATGGAGAAAAAAACATGACTTAAATCAATAAACTGAAAAACACACTGCCGAGGCAGGTATGGAGGTAATGAGAGATGGCACATCAGGTACAATAGGGCAATTGGAATCACAAGGTTATTTATGGCTCGGAGATCCTGCACAAACCTGTATGATCCATCACTCTTTTTGATGGGATTTATGGGGGTGTTATAAGGCGATATAGGCTTTGTACGGGTACATGAAATGTATCCAACATCAAGACTGTCTTTAGCCCAGAGGGGGCGGTCCTGTGGAAATGGGGGAGGGACCTCAGTTTGAAAGAACATTGGTGATTCTATAGATACTCCCCCTCTTCAAAGTCAAGAAAATTTAAATTTCTTAGACTCCTATTAAATCTCCTCCCAAAAGATTTACAGGGCATGGAGGTATTATTCTGAATGAATGATGTAAGAGTACAGTTCCCGTGACAAAGTCAGTTTTCTGTTACCTCCTTCATATACTGCATGTCCCTCTCAGAGTCTCCTATGTACCATGGGAAAGCTTTCTTATCCCCTGACCATATCCATATGGAATTGGTCATTTGCGCCTGTGCGATGGAAGGGGGAGCTACTGTACTGTACTTTCAGTCCATCTGGCCAGATCGTCTATGAAAGAATTTATCAAAAAAGAATCCATTCTACATACTCTGACCACATAGTCTTTACATGACAGGTGGGGGGTATTCTTTACTTCCTGCCTTACCCATTCCTAATTTGGTTACAAACAACTTATACAAACTTACCGAGGGTCGTTGTCTCACCTTACAAGACCCTTTTGCAATGTACAATAATAATATAAGCTCTAAACAATATTTTTATACTCTATACGGCGATAAAAAGAAAAGCAAAAGGTTGGTAGAATCCCAATGATTGTCCATCTGGCTCTTTCCTTAAAGTGGGATACCCCCTAAAAAAAAAAAATTAAAAGTCAGCAGCTACAAATACTGCAGCTGCTGGCTTTTAATAATCGGACACTTACCTGCCCCAGGGTCCAGCGATGCGGGGGAACGAAACCCCCCCTCGCTCCCCGCTCCGCTCGCGGCGCCGTCATGCATACTGTGGGCACCCGGCTGTGGCTTCACAGCCGGGCACCCACTGCGCATGCGCGAGCGGCGCAGGGCGCCGTGATACGCCGTACAGTCACCTGGGACACATGACAGGTCCCAGGTGAATGTGCGGCGCGAGGGGAAGTGATGTCACCAGCCCGGGCAATGAAGAAGGCAGATTACGAGGGACCCCCTAGCAACCGGTATTTAGAGGTGAGTAAAAAATTTTTTTTTTTGCCAATTATTTTTTTTTTGTTTTTTTACGAATTTTAAGCAGCTTTTATTTTTTTGGTGGCAACACCACTTTAAGAGTCTCTATCTTGCTATTTTCAAATCAGTCTTCCAAAGATTCATACTTTAATGTGCTTACCAAAAGCACGACAGTTTACGATTAACCTCTGTACAATTTTGCTCTATACAAGAATGCTGCATTGTCAGAGCCAAGGCAAGAAGAACAGCGTCACCAAAGCAGACACATTCCACTACCTCAAAATAGCCATTTCAAAGAATGCTTAGTTTTAATGGTAGGGTGGGCTGTCCCTCTATACAGGATAAAGACAAAGAAGATTGCACTACTTAAAGAGAAGGGAAGGAGGACATCACATGAGACATCATTTAAACTAGTTGATGGGTCATGAAATGCTGACGGGTTGACTTTGAAGACATCATTTCAAAACCAGTTCTTACCAGACCTTATCTATCCTGTGGTCATTGTGACAAACAAGACCCTAAAATAAAAATATTCGTCTGTCAGCTATTTTAATGTTTTAGTCATGTTAACTCTTTCTCAGCCTTCAGCCAGCTCTATAAAGACATGGATGGTGTGACCAGTTTGGTGTGGAGGAACTTGTGTGTCCTGTACAGAGCCCTAGTGAACATATTACAGAGCACACATTCAGGAATGTCATTTCCAGCAGGCTAGCCAAAAACACCTGAACATATTCAAAAAATACGGGGGTTTGGTCACGCTATATGGTTATCTAGTGCTAAGCCCACTTACTGCGTCAAAGTCCCCCGAACTGGTGGGTCCAATCCTACTAATAGAATGAAAGATCCTTCGTCTCAACCATGGGAGCCAAACTCCTCCATGTGGGGGACTTTGACGCAGTAAATGGGCTTAGCACTAGATTACCATATAGTGTGACAAAACCCCCGTATTTTTTGAATATGTTCAGGTGTTTTTGGCTAGCCTGCTGGAAATGTCATTCCTGAATGTGTGCTCTGTAATATGTTCCCTACTTTTTGTTGGTCTTATAGCAGCACCATCTTGAATTTAAACGCATTAGGGTGTGCCCCCCAAATATGTTTTTTGTATATAGAGCCCTGACCTATCCCTACTAATCACCTGATCTCATCCCTACTGATCACCTGACCTCATCCCTACTGATCGCCTGACCTCATCCCTACTGATCGCCTGATCTCATCCCTACTGATCACCTGACCTCATTCCTACTGATCGCCTGACCTCATTCCTACTGATCACCTGACCTCCTCCCTACTAATCGCCTGATCTCATCCCTACTGATCGCCTGACCTCATCCCTACTGATTGCCTGACCTCATTCCTACTGATCACCTGACCTCATTCCTACTGATCACCTGACCTCATTCCTACTGATCACCTGACCTCCTCCCTACTGATCGCCTGATCTCATCCCTACTGATCGCCTGACCTCATCCCTACTGATCGCCTGACCTCATTCCTACTGATCACCTGACCTCCTCCCTACTGATCGCCTGACCTCATCCCTACTGATTGCCTGACCTCATCCCTACTGATGGCCTGACCTTATCCCTACTGATCACCTGATCTCATCCCTACTGATCATCTGACCTCATCCCTACTGATCACCTGATCTCATCCCTACTGATCATCTGACCTCATCCCTACTGATCACCTGACCTTATCCCTACTGATCACCTGACTTCATCCCTACTCATCACCTGACCTCATCCCTACTGATCACCTGACCTTATCCCTACTGATCGCCTGATCTCATCCCTACTGATCACCTGACCTCATCCCTACTGATCGCCTGACCTCATCCCTACTGATCGCCTGATCTCATCCCTACTGATCGCCTGACCTCATCCCTACTGATCGCCTGACCTCATTCCTACTGATCACCTGACCTCCTCCCTACTGATCGCATGACCTCATCCCTACTGATCGCCTGACCTCATCCCTACTGATCGCCTGACCTCCTCCCTACTGATCGCCTGACCTTATCCCTACTGATCACCTGATCTCATCCCTACTGATCATCTGACCTCATCCCTACTGATCACCTGATCTCATCCCTACTGATCATCTGACCTCATCCCTACTGATCATCTGACCTCATCCCTACCGATAATCTTTGGGATGCCCAATGTGGAACCCAGCATATGAGCCAGGTCTTATTACTGACCATGGTTTTGGAATGGGATGTCCTATAAGTGGGGTGCTCAGGCATCTACAAAACTTTGGTCATAAAGAGTATAACACGGAAACCAGGAGTTACTGACCTGGCCTAAAATATTGTGACAATGTGTGAATATGATTACAGGAGACAATTATATTTCTACCTTGGTGGTAAGTATATGAATACAGCTGGCCGGACATGAAGGCACTTGTAGTCCATCATCAGCTGGACATTTAAAGTCTTCCAAATTCTCTTCAATATTTATCTCAGCACAGCAGATCATTGGTGTCTTTCTGGGTCGTGACTTTTCACAACATATGGAGTCTGCGGGTTTCCTGGTATATATCGTCTCTCTGTCCCTTTGACATGGCATGCTGAGACTTGTAGTTCCTCAGTGGCTTGGGGGCCCCTCCAGATGCCATGACTGTGGTAGACTGATAAATCACCCTCTACGGTGGTGGATGTGACTCGGAGTCATTGAGACATAGCAAACAATCGAGAACAGGTTCTAATTAATTCATCCGTCTTTGTTACAGAAGCTTAAGACTTATGCAGATTGCATCTTAATTTGTTTTCAAACGTGAGGCGTCATAAAGAGCCGGGGGCCTCCTGAGCACGATGATGAGTGAGCCATCCGCAGCTGGGGGCTCTGAGGACGCCATTGACTCCAGCCATAGCGATTGTAAGCTCTTCAGGTTAGATTGCCTCCTGAGCATAAAGATGGGATAACATTCAATTTGGTTCCATTTCCGTTTCCTTCATAGAAAATCCCGAAATTCCCAACCCTGGAACTTGAATCAGAAGAACGCTTTGGGATAGAGAAGCAATGTAGTGCACACAGCTTGCACTCTAGGTAATGTCCCACCCTACTGCTCTGGCTCCGCCTCCTTCTGCTGCTGGGACTGTGCACCTGCTGCTCTAGCTCCAGCCTCATCCTGCTGGCACTATGCACCTACTGCTCTGGCTCCGCCTCTTCCTGCTGCTGGCACTATGCACCTACTACTCTGGCTCCGCCTCTTCCTGCTGCTGAGACTATGCACCTACTGCTCTGGCTCCGCCTCTTCCTGCTGCTGGCACTATGCACCTACTCCTCTGGCTCCGCCTCTTCCTGCTGCTGGGACTATGCACCTACTGCTCTGGCTCCGCCTCTTCCTGCTGCTGGGACTATGCACCTACTGCTCTGGCTCCGCCTCTTCCTGCTGCTGGAACAATGCAACTACTGCTCTGGCTCCGCCTCTTCCTGCTGCCGGGACTATGCAACTACTGCTCTGGCTCCGCCTCTTCCTGCTGCCGGGACTATGCAACTACTGCTCTAGCTCCAACCTCGTCCTGCTGGCACTATGCACCTACTGCTCTGGCTCCGCCTCTTCCTGCTGCTGGGACTATGCAACTACTGCTCTTGCTCCGCCTCTTTCTGCTGCTGGGACTATGCAACTACTGCTCTGGTTCCACAGAGGAAGGGGGTACACATCACTGAAGAGGGGGCACACATCACAGAGAAGGGGGTGCACATCACAGAGGATGGGGCGCACATCACGGAGGAGGGGGCGCACATCAAGGAGGAGGGAGCGCACTTCACGGAGGAGGGGCACACATCACGGAGGAGGGGGCGCACATCACGGAGGAGGGGGCGCACATCCCGGGGGAGGGGGCGCACATCACGGAGGAGGGGACGCACATCCCGGAGGAGGGGGCACACACCACAAAGGAGGGGGCACACCTCACGGAGGAGGGGTGCACATCACAGAGGATGGGGCGCACATCCCGGAGGAGGGGCACACATCATGGAGGAGGGGGTGCACTTCATGGAGGAGGGGCGCACATCACGGAGGAGGGGTGCACATCACAGAGGATGGGGCGCACATCCCGGAGGAGGGGCGCACATCACGGAGGAGGGGGAACACATCACAGAGGAGGGGGGCACATCACGGAGGAGGGGGTGCACATCACGGAGGAGGGGCACATCACGGAGGAGGGGGCACACATCACGGAGGAGGGAGTGCACATCACAGAGGAGGGGGCGCACATCCCGGAGGAGGGGCGCACATCCCGGAGGAGGGGGCGCACATCACGGAGGAGGGGGCGCACATCATAGAGAAGGGGGCACACATCAAGGAGGAGGGAGCGCACTTCACGGAGGAGGGGCACATCACGGAGGAGGGGGCACACATCACGGAGGAGGGGCGCACATCACGGAGGAGGGGGTGCACATCACGGAGGAGGGGGTGCACATCACAGAGGAGGGGGTGCACATCACAGAGGCGGGGGTGCACATCACGGAGGAGGGGGTGCACATCACGGAGGAGGGGGCGCACCTCACGGAGGAGGGGCGCACATCACGGAGGAGGGGGCGCAGTTTGACATCTTTGCTCTGGGCACTGGAAGACTAACAGTTTCATTCATTGAGGAAGACAATGGTCACAGGATGAGTGATATTTTGTGTGTCTTGAAGAATGAACAGTTTGGGTTTTGCATGAAAAACATAAAATAATAATATCATAGCGGAGCGCCCTCCTTCTACACTTACATGGAAATTAATTGGGGCAAATCAAATGTTCTCTGCAGCTCTAATGTGCGATTGTGGAAAATGGCCACTAGATTTCCTATGATAGTCAGCACCATCTAGTGGCCATAATGTGATCTTTTTAACATTCACTCATTTGCCTTGTAGAGATCATAACCTAAGAACATTCAATCCTGTCCCATTCACACAGAACAGATTTACACGCAGTTTCTATGGCTGTACATATAAATATACAATATTTACAATACAATATATACAGAGATCCATTCAGTTCACAAATGACTTTACATGTGCAGAGATCCTTTTGTTGGAGAAAATCTGAGCTCTGTATATCCTGCAATTGTTATATAAGACGCCTCCATGGTGATTCCCTCGGCTGGCCTGTAGGGGGCGCCAGCGCTCTAGTAAAGATTGCTGCAGGAGGACAGGAATATGTAACAAGTGTCCATTCCACAAAACATCACAAAGATTTTCTTAGTGACACTTTATGATCTGTGAGTGAATAATCAATAAATGATCAATAATTAACATATTATCCTTGTATGGCTTCAATGGTCACCTCAGATGTTTTCCCCTTTACATAGCTTTCCCGTATGGAGCTCTACTGTACATGAGTGACTGCGGGGGAGGGGACATTAGAGTGTACATTTTTGTTTATTAAAAAATCATTCAAACATTCAGCTTATTAATAAAAACATATTTACATAAAAATAAACAAAAACGAAACAGAAACACTCGTGATTACATCAGCAAGTAAAGAAAAACAACGAGATAACATGGAAAGAAACAGATTTTAATGGTAACACATAAAGAGACTACAAACCCCCCGAACCTCAACTTATACACAATCCAGGCTAAGAAAACTTTTGAGATTTAATCGCCATCAGAATCGATTCCAAACCCCCCATTAACCCCTCCCCCCACATCATTCACCCCTCCCCCCACATCATTCACCTAGCATTCTGCACCAGCCACTTTCATTCCCTTCCCCTCCCCCTCTACCATCATCCAATCCATCCCTCACTCCACCCCTCGTTGTCCACTGACCTCCAACCACACTTCTGCCATGCCAAGGAGGAGGGGTTGGCACCGCCATACGTTCTGGTCCAGCACCCTCCACTGCCTTCACTACACTAGGAGAAACAATAGCTGCGGACACAGACTTGACAACCACACTTTGTGTTCGGGGACCCGGCTCCTGCCCCAGGTGAGTGTTTGGGGACCCGGGTCCTGCCCCAGGTGAGTGTTTGGGGACCCGGGTCCTGCCCCAGGGGAGTGTTTGGTGACCCGGGTCCTGCCCCAGGGGACATGTATCAATGCAAACATTTTTAAATAATGGAAGTTTTTTCGGGAGCAGTGATTTTAATAATGCTTAAAGTGAAACAATAAAAATGAAATATTCCTTTAAATATCGTGCCTGGGGGGTGTCTATAGTATGCCTGTAAAGTGGCACATTTTTTCTGTGTTTAGAACAATACCACAGCAAAATGACATTTCAAAAGGAAAAAAAGGTCATTTAAAACTGATTTCGGCTGTAATGTATTGTCAGCCCCGGTAATACAGATAAAAGTCATTGAAAAAAATGGCATGGATTCTCCCCTAGTCAATTACCAGGCCCTTTGGGTCTGGTATGGATTTTAAGGGGAACCCTATGCCAATTTTTTTTTTTAAATGGCGTAGGGGTCCCCCCCAAAATCCATACCAGACCCTTATCTGATCACCCAACCTGGCAGGCCACAGTAAAAGAGGGGGGACATGAGAGCGGCCCCCCTCCTTTACTGTACCAGGCCACATGCCCTCAACATGGGGGGGTGCTTTGGAGTAGCCCCCCAAAGCACCTTGCCCCCATGTTGATGGGGAGAAGGGCCTTATCCCCACAACCCTTGCCCGGTGGTTGTGGGGGTATGCGGGCGGGGGGCTTATCGGAATCTGGAAGCCCCTTTTAACAAGGGGACCTCCATATCCCAGCCCTCCATGTGATTAAGTATCTGGTACATTGTACCACTACCATTTCACAAAAAAGTTTCAAAAATAGTAAAAAAAGACCGAAGACACTTGGGGACAAGTCCTTTATTATTATTTATTTTTTCAGTTTGGCGAGCAGCGTGATAGAAGATGAATGGACATCGCTGGACATTATTATTAATATGGGGACAAGGTGTTTTGGGGGGCTACTCCAAAGCACCCTCCCCATGTTGAGGGCATGTGGCCAGGTGCGGCTCAGGAGAGGCACTCTCTCATCCCCCCCTCCATTCCTGTGGCCTGCCAGGTTACATGGTCTGGTATGAATTTTGGGGGTGACCCCCTACGTCATTTTTAAAAAAATTTGGAGCAGGGTTTCCTTTAATTTAAATACCAGACCTGAAGGGCCTGGTGTGAATTTTGGGGGGAGCCCCACGCAATTTTAAAAAAAAATTTGGTATGGGGTTCCCTTTAATATTCATACCAGACCCAAAGGGCCAGGCAATGGACTGGGGGGACCCATGCTGTTGTTTTCAATGATTTTTATCTGTATTGCCGGGAACCGACAATTCATTACAGCCGCAAGTACTTTTAAATGACTTTTTTTCCTTTACAAATGTCATTTTGCTGTGGTATTGTTCTAAACGCGGGAAAGATGCGCCCCTTTACAGGCATACTATAGACACCCCCAGGCACGATATATAAAGGAATATTTCATTTTTATTGTTTCACTTTAAGCATTATTAATATCACTGCTCCTTTTGCATTGATACATGTCCCGTGGGGCAGGAGCCGGGTCCCCAAACACTCCCCTGCTGGGACAGGACCTGGGTCCCCAAACACTTTTTATGACAATAACTTGCATATTTAAAATTTGCACTTTTGATAGTGTTCGCGTGTTCTTCCAAATGTTTTGCCTGTTCGCATGTTCTGGTGCGGACCGAGCGCGGAGGGGGGGGGGGGGATGGGGTGTTCGGCTCATCTTTACATTGACACCACAGACGGCCTCACAGACACAGATTCTGACGGGACAGAGACACGAGGATTCCATGGTACAACCTCCACCATTATGACTAATGCCGCATACACGGAAATTCGGCCAGCAAAAGACCGATGAGAGCTTTTGGTTGGAAAATGCGATCGTGTGTACGCTCCATCTGACTTTTGTTGGCCGAATTTCGGCCAGCAAAAGATTGAGAGCATGTTCTCAATTTTTGGCTCGAAAAAATTTCCTATCCAAAAATGCGTTCGCGTGTATGCAATTCCGACACACAAAAACTCACACATGCTCAGATCCCACTACCAGATGGAAGCTATTGGCTACTGGGTATGGAACTTGCTTTTTCTAGTCCCGTCGTACGTGTTGTTCATCACCGCGTTCTTGATGGTTGGAATTTAGTGTGACCGTGTGTATGCAAGACAGCTTGAGCGAAATCCTATCGGAATTCCGTCGGGAAATCATCAGAGCTTTTTCCAACCAATATTTAGATCGTGTGTACGGGCATTAGGCCTTATAGGCTGAAACGGGTCAGCTGACTTAATCTGCGTTTGTTCACTGTGGCTATTCAATAAAATGAAGACATTTTAAGAGCAACAACTGGAATGCGGATCCTTTTGTCTACATTACTCTACTCAGCCAGCGACTGTGGATCGAGCACCTGGGAGCTCTTCTATCTATGTGGTGTATGGGTAGTAGCACTGACTTTTCTGTTTATAAAACCTCCGCCAACCCAGACTCTTCTCTATCCAGACGGAAGAATTTCTCCACTAACTCAGGCTTTTTGTGCAAAGCCTCAGAGCACTGACTATAAGGGTGACCAACCTTATCACATAGGTTACATTTAATGATGTTACAGTCCCTTGCCAGATGCCCCAGTTCCCGACACAAAGAGCACTTCTGTTTTGGACATTTAGAGGAGAAATGTCCCTTGACTCCACATTTATGGCTTAGGTTGACCAGGGTAGAAGACAGTACTGCTATCTCTACCAATAAAGACAGAAGAGGGCAAATGCTGGACCACATTCCTACACACTCTCAACCTCATTGACACCGACCCCCCCACCCGTCCAGATTCCTCTATCATCCACAATCTTTGTTAGGAGACACAACTTTTCACCAAACCTCCTCAACCAGACCCATAAATCCTCGGGGGGATTAGACTCATTCCTTGTCAGGATAGTCACATTCTTTATCAAGGACTAGTGATGGACGAACTTCCGACGGGACGTTTCGCGAACGCGAAACGCGAACGGACACAAACGTTCGCGAAAACGACCGTTCGCCGCGGGCTCCATTGACTTCAATGGGAGGCGAATTTCGCAAACCTTTAGGTCGAATTTGCGGCCACGGGGTAATTATTAGGGGGTAGCACGTAGTCCCACCACCTGGACAATAGCATAATACATGTATGAGGTGAATTTGGGATCGATAACTACAAGCATTTTTTTTTTATTTGGGAAATTGTTCTGACAATTCAGGACTATGGAGCTAATGAAGGCAATGGAGGAGAGGGAAGGTCAGGGACCAGGGTAGGCAAACAAGAGGGTGCAGGAGATACAGAGCACTGACAGCAGCACCGTAATACAGAGCACTGACATCAGCACCGTGACATACAGCGCTGACAGCAGCTCCGTGACATACAGCGCTGACAGCAGCTCCGTGACATACAGCGCTGACAGCTAGTGATGGCCGAACGGTTCGCCCGGCGGTCGTTTCGCGGCGAATTTCCGACATTCGCGGTCCGCACGTTCGAACGCCTTTTTCCGTCGTTCGCCGCGGCGGACTTACGTGTTTAATGTATACAAGAACTTTAACCTTTGGTGACACGTTTATCATGTGATACAGGACAGCCAATTGAGACATGACAGCACATGGACACTTGTACATTCCCCCTAACCTATAAATACACCCGATCCGGTGGCCATTTTACATTCTTTCTTCTGTTAAGATAGGGACAGGTTCCTGTGTGGAGTAGGGAGAGATAAACCACTAGCTATTTGGTACACAAAAGTTCTTTTCAGGACTGGTATAGGTGTTAGGTGTTGATAGGTTTGCTGTGCTGCTGATTCTTGCAGCAGCCTGAGTGTCTTTTGTTAGTTTAGAGAAAGGGAAAGGACGGTGTATGCTACAGGGACAGCCAGATTAGTCTTTCATCATCATCATCATCATCATCATCATTAGCTGTTACTATCAAGGTCCACAAAAGAGCTGTTCCAGTAACCACTAATCGTTCTCTTTTTTTGCCAATTTGTATAGGGACAGGAAGGAAGCAGTGTTGTCAGGCAGTGAGGGTAATTTTAAAGACTTGCTGTTATTATTAGTTCCACAAAGGTTCTTTTCAGGACTGGTATCAGTGGTACAGTAATAGGCTTGTACATGTATAATATTCTTTCTTCCAAATATAGAAAGGATATTATACTTGACTGCTGCCCTTCTGCTGCAGTCTGCTAAACATTCACAACTCACTTGTTCCACAAAAGTTCTTATAAGGACTGGTAACTTGGTATAGGGTGCTACGGTACATAGGCTTGAGTGCGGTACAGTCTGCTGTTCTGTAAGGACCGCTATCGGTCCACAATAGATAGGGTTGACGTGCACCACTGCTGACCGCTCACCTATACTGCAGCAGTCCTTCAGCGGTATAGGGACTGACGTACAGTCTGCTAAACACTAATACACAACCTGCTTGTTCCACAAAAGTTCTTATAAGGACTGGTAACTTGGTATAGGGTGCTACGGTACATAGGCTTGAGTGCGGTACAGTCTGCTGTTCTGTAAGGACCGCTATCGGTCCACAATAGATAGGGTTGACGTGCACCACTGCTGACCGCTGCCCTATACTGCAGCAGTCCTTCAGCGGTATAGGGACTGACGTACAGTCTGCTAAAAACTAACACACAACCTGCTTGTTCCACAAAAGTTCTTATAAGGACTGGTAACTTGGTATAGGGTGCTACGGTACATAGGCTTGAGTGCGGTACAGTCTGCTGTTCTGTAAGGACCGCTATCGGTCCACAATAGATAGGGTTGACGTGCACCACTGCTGACCGCTCACCTATACTGCAGCAGTCCTTCAGCGGTATAGGGACTGACGTACAGTCTGCTAAACACTAATACACAACCTGCTTGTTCCACAAAAGTTCTTATAAGGACTGGTAACTTGGTATAGGGTGCTACGGTACATAGGCTTGAGTGCGGTACAGTCTGCTGTTCTGTAAGGACCGCTATCGGTCCACAATAGATAGGGTTGACGTGCACCACTGCTGACCGCTCACCTATACTGCAGCAGTCCTTCAGCGGTATAGGGACTGACGTACAGTCTGCTAATCACTAACACACAACCTGCTTGGTCCACAAAAGTTCTTATAAGGACTGGTAACTTGGTATAGGGTGCTACGGTACATAGGCTTGAGTGCGGTACAGTCTGCTGTTCTGTAAGGACCGCTATCGGTCCACAATAGATAGGGTTGACGTGCACCACTGCTGACCGCTGCCCTATACTGCAGCAGTCCTTCAGCGGTATAGGGACTGACGTACAGTCTGCTAAACACTAATACACAACCTGCTTGGTCCACAAAAGTTCTTATAAGGACTGGTAACTTGGTATAGGGTGCTACGGTACATAGGCTTGAGTGCGGTACAGTCTGCTGTTCTGTAAGGACCGCTATCGGTCCACAATAGATAGGGTTGACGTGCACCACTGCTGACCGCTCACCTATACTGCAGCAGTCCTTCAGCGGTATAGGGACTGACGTACAGTCTGCTAAACACTAATACACAACCTGCTTGGTCCACAAAAGTTCTTATAAGGACTGGTAACTTGGTATAGGGTGCTACGGTACATAGGCTTGAGTGCGGTACAGTCTGCTGTTCTGTAAGGACCGCTATCGGTCCACAATAGATAGGGTTGACGTGCACCACTGCTGACCGCTCACCTATACTGCAGCAGTCCTTCAGCGGTATAGGGACTGACGTACAGTCTGCTAATCACTAACACACAACCTGCTTGTTCCACAAAAGTTCTTATAAGGACTGGTAACTTGGTATAGGGTGCTACGGTACATAGGCTTGAGTGCGGTACAGTCTGCTGTTCTGTAAGGACCGCTATCGGTCCACAATAGATAGGGTTGACGTGCACCACTGCTGACCGCTCACCTATACTGCAGCAGTCCTTCAGCGGTATAGGGACTGACGTACAGTCTGCTAATCACTAACACACAACCTGCTTGTTCCACAAAAGTTCTTATAAGGACTGGTAACTTGGTATAGGGTGCTACGGTACATAGGCTTGAGTGCGGTACAGTCTGCTGTTCTGTAAGGACCGCTATCGGTCCACAATAGATAGGGTTGACGTGCACCACTGCTGACCGCTGCCCTATACTGCAGCAGTCCTTCAGCGGTATAGGGACTGACGTACAGTCTGCTAAACACTAATACACAACCTGCTTGGTCCACAAAAGTTCTTATAAGGACTGGTAACTTGGTATAGGGTGCTACGGTACATAGGCTTGAGTGCGGTACAGTCTGCTGTTCTGTAAGGACCGCTATCGGTCCACAATAGATAGGGTTGACGTGCACCACTGCTGACCGCTGCCCTATACTGCAGCAGTCCTTCAGCGGTATAGGGACTGACGTACAGTCTGCTAAACACTAATACACAACCTGCTTGGTCCACAAAAGTTCTTATAAGGACTGGTAACTTGGTATAGGGTGCTACGGTACATAGGCTTGAGTGCGGTACAGTCTGCTGTTCTGTAAGGACCGCTATAGGTCCACAATAGATAGGGTTGACGTGCACCACTGCTGACCGCTCACCTATACTGCAGCAGTCCTTCAGCGGTATAGGGACTAAGAGTTTTGTCACAGGGTCATTTAAAAAATGACATGCAGAGGAAGAGGCAGGCCCTTCCGCAGGGGTGGTAGGGGTAGGGCAGGAGCAACAGGCTTGAGCCAAAGTGGGAAGTTGCAGAAGGTGCGTTCAATTACTTTAAAGGATGCACCAGACTTGGTTGAGTGGCTCGCTCAGCCTTACTCTTCTGCACCCTCCTCATCCTCTCGATCTGCACCCTCTTCTTCACTCTCTGCTATGTGCACCCCCAAAGACACTACCACCAACAACACGACCACCACCACCACCACCACATACCTTCCGCTTGAGTCACTGGAATTATTTTCCGATCCATATCAAGAGGACATTTCTGATGCGCAGCCACTCTTGGTATTGGATCAGGAAGAGGAGGTAGCAACAAGCGCTACTCAGCAGTCTGACGCCAGTACCCAGATCAGCCCAAGGAGGAGGTTGGTCCCCGGTGTTGCTGCCTACTCCGAGATCTCTACTTATAGCGGTGGGGAAGGTGACGTTGATGATGACGTGTCTAGTGATGTCACGTGGGTGCCCACAAGAGAGGAAGAGGAGGGGAGTTCAGAGGGAGATATGGACCAGCAGATAGGGAGGAGAAGCAGCAATGACTTACATTGCACAGCAGGGACAAAGCAGACTGCAAATGTATCAGGAGCGAGTCATCGACCATGTACGGTCACATCTGGCGCTCCCAGGACACCGGCACATGGCTCCGCAGTGTGGGCTTTTTTTAACGTGTCCGCTGCTGACAATAGCGTTGCCATCTGCAATCTTTGCAGTCAACGCGTTAGTCGCGGTAAGCCCAATACTCACCTAGGGACGACCGCCTTAAGAAGGCACATGAGCAGCCATCACCGAGCCCAGTGGGAGCAACGGAACACACAAAGCCACACTGCAGGCTCTCACCGTCCAGCCTCGTCTTCTACTTCTCCTTCTCCTCTCTCCTCACAATTGTCCTCCACTCCACCTTCCATCACGCCAAGCTCACATTTTTCTGCAAAAAGGCAGGCTTCCGTGGGCCTAATGTTTGAGCGTAAAAAAATGATGATGCCGGATAACCCTCTTGCCCAACGGTTGGCGGCTGGCTTGTCAGAACTCATAGCCCGCCAACTACTGCCATATAAACTGGTGGACTCGGAGGCCTTTCGCAAATTTGTGGCCATTGGAACACCACAATGGAAGGTCCCAGGAAGGAAGTATTTCTCAGAGAAGGGCATCCCAGAGCTATATGGCCATGTTCAGCGGCAAGTGAATGTATCTCTGGCACACAGTGTCGGTGCCAAGATACATCTGACCACAGACACGTGGTCTAGCAAACACGGGCAGGGAAGGTATATCAGTTTTACTGCCCACTGGGTGAACCTTCTGACGGCCGTCAAGCATGTAACCCGTGGCACCCGTGTAGATTTGGTTTTACCGCCACGGATTGCATGCAGGCCTGACTCTTCTTCTCCTCCTCCTACTCCATCCTCCTCCCTCTCCTCCTCAGCTGCCTCCTCCTTTTCCGCTGCTAGCGTCTCTTCCACTGCACCGCCCAAGCTCCCCAGAACCTATTCCACATGCCAGGTGAGACGTTGCCATGCCGTGCTGCGTCTGTTGTGCCTGGAAGCAAAGAGCCACACTGGCCCGGCACTCCTTTCAGCTTTGCGTTCACAGGCAGATGAGTGGCTAACACCGCTCAATTTGACAGTTGGTAAAGTGGTGTGTGACAACGGTGCCAATCTGCTTAGCGCATTGAAACAGGGCAAAATCACGCACGTGCCGTGCATGGCACACGTCTTAAACTTGGTCGTGCAGCGATTCCTTGTCAAATACCCTGGGGTCCAGGACATCTTGCGGCAGGCAAGGAAAATCTCGGCCCATTTCAGAAGATCTTACACGGCCATGGCTCGCCTTGCTGACATTCAGCGGCGACACCATCTGCCGGTCAGACGTCTTATTTGCGATTGCCCGACGCGATGGAACTCAACCTTCTATATGCTTGATAGGCTGCTCCAGCAGAAACGTGCAGTTAACGTCTACCTGTATGAACTCTGCGAAAGAAACGGTTCTGGGGAGCTGGGTTTTTTTTCACCGCGCCAGTGGCTGCTCATGCGCGACACATGCAGACTTCTGCGGCCATTTGAGGAGATCACCAAACTGGTCAGTCGCAGCCATGGCGCCATCAGTGACATGGTACCTTATGCCTTCTTTCTGGAGCGTGCATTGCGTCGTGTCATTGATCAGGCTGTGGAGGAGCAGGAGCGGGAAGATGAGGAAGTCGCAATGCTGGATGAATTCCCAGGGGGGGCTACTCTATCTGAGACAAGTCAACAACAGGAGTCTGATGAGGAGTCAGAGGAGGATGGTGCCGGGGCGGATGAGCAGGAGCAAGAAGAGCATGCTTTAAACCTTTCTGGGATCCCTGTTGTGCGAGGATGGGGAGAGGAGAATGAAGAGGACGACATTATCCTGGATGATGAGCAGGAGCCAGGCCACCACACCGCTTCCACTTTAGTGCAAATGGGGGCCTTCATGCTCCAGTGTTTTAATAGGGACCCCCGTATAAAAAGCATGAGGGTCAAGGACCAGTACTGGGTGGCAACGTACTTAGACCCCCGGTACAAACACAAAATGGCGGAAATGTTACCGCCGTCGCAGAGGGCTGTCAGAATGCAGCACTTCCAGGCCTTGCTTCGAGAAATGCTGCATTCTGCTTTTGCGTGCGCTGGCAGAGGAGCAATTCCCACTCCCAGAGAAGGATTTGCGGGTACCAATCCAACAGCGCCTGCAAGAAGAGGCCGGTTTGAAGATGTGTTGGTGACTTCGGATATGAGGTCATTCTTTCAGCCGACCCATCGACAGGTGTCATCCGGATCCAGCATCAGGGAACGCCTAGACCGTCAGGTGTCCGACTACATTGGGTTAACGGCCGATGTGGACGCTCTGAGGAGTGATGAACCCCTAGACTACTGGGTGGGCAGGCTTGACCTCTGGCCAGAGCTTGCCCAATTTGCAATCGAACTGTTGGCTTGCCCCTCATCCAGTGTCCTGTCCGAAAGGACGTTCAGCGCAGCAGGGGGGATTGTGACCGATAAGCGTACTCGCCTAGCTCACCACAGTGTTAACTACCTCACATTTCTAAAAATGAATGAGGCATGGATCTCGGAGGAATTCAACACATGTGACCAGTAGACCATGTATATGTCTATAAACTATTTTTTTAATCAAGCACACAGACCTTCTTAATTCATTTGGCTCACTTCCTTGACCCAAAAAAGCACACCGTACTATATGCCCCTACCCTCCTCTTTGAAGAGGTTGAGCGGTGTCATATTTCTACTGGGGCTGCTTATGATATCCCTGTGCTGTGCTGACTTCCTCCTGGGGGTTCTTATTATGAAGGGATCACACTATCCCTGTGCTGTGCTGACTTCCTCCTGGGGGTTCTTATTATGAGGGGATCACACCATCCCTGTGCTGTGCTGACTTCCTCCTGGGGCTGCTTACGGTGCTGCTGTCAGTGCTGTATGTCACGGTGCTGCTGTCAGCGCTGTATGTCACGGTGCTGCTGTCAGCGCTGTATGTCACGGTGCTGCTGTCAGCGCTGTATGTCACGGTGCTGCTGTCAGCGCTGTATGTCACGGTGCTGCTGTCAGCGCTGTATGTCACGGTGCTGCTGTCAGCGCTGTATGTCACGGTGCTGCTGTCAGCGCTGTATGTCACGGTGCTGCTGTCAGCGCTGTATGTCACGGTGCTGCTGTCAGCGCTGTATGTCACGGTGCTGCTGTCAGCGCTGTATGTCACGGTGCTGCTGTCAGCGCTGTATGTCACGGTGCTGCTGTCAGCGCTGTATGTCACGGTGCTGCTGTCAGTGCTCTGTATTACGGTGCTGCTGTCAGATGCCTCTATCACGGTGCATGTGTCATTCCGGTATGTCACGCTGCTGGTGATCATCTCCTGCACCCTCTTCTTTGCCTACCCTGGTCCCTGACCTTCCCTCTCCTCCATTGCCTTCATTAGCTCCATAGTCCTGAATTGTTAGAACAATTTCCCAAATAAAATAAAAATGCTTGTAGTTATCGATCCCAAATTCACCTCATACATGTATTATGTCATTGTCCAGATGGTGGGACTACGTTTTACCCCCTAATAATTACCACGTGGCCGCAAATTCGACATGAAGGTTTGCAAAGTTCGCCTCCCATTGAAGTCAATGGGGCCCGCGGCGAACGGTCGGTTTCGCGAACGTTTGGGTCCGTTCGCATTTCGCGTTCGCGAAACGTCCCGTCGGAAGTTCGTCCATCACTACTGACAGCAGCTCCGTGACATACAGCGCTGACAGCAGCTCCGTGACATACAGCGCTGACAGCAGCTCCGTGACATACAGCGCTGACAGCAGCACCGTGACATACAGCGCTGACAGCAGCTCCGTGACATACAGCGCTGACAGCAGCTCCGTGACATACAGCGCTGACAGCAGCTCCGTGACATACAGCGCTGACAGCAGCTCCGTGACATACAGCGCTGACAGCAGCTCCGTGACATACAGCGCTGACAGCAGCACCGTGACATACAGCGCTGACAGCAGCTCCGTGACATACAGCGCTGACAGCAGCTCCGTGACATACAGCGCTGACAGCAGCTCCGTGACATACAGCGCTGACAGCAGCTCCGTGACATACAGCGCTGACAGCAGCTCCGTGACATACAGCGCTGACAGCAGCTCCGTGACATACAGCGCTGACAGCAGCTCCGTGACATACAGCGCTGACAGCAGCTCCGTGACATACAGCGCTGACAGCAGCTCCGTGACATACAGCGCTGACAGCAGCTCCGTGACATACAGCGCTGACAGCAGCTCCGTGACATACAGCGCTGACAGCAGCACCGTAAGCAGCCCCAGGAGGAAGTCAGCACAGCACAGGGATGGTGTGATCCCCTCATAATAAGAACCCCCAGGAGGAAGTCAGCACAGCACAGGGATGGTGGGAGCCCCTCATAATAAGAACACCCAGGAGGAAGTCAGCACAGCACAGGGATGGTGGGAACCCCTCATAATAAGCAGCCCCAGTAGAAATATGACACCGCTCAACCTCTTCAAAGAGGAGGGTAGGGGCATATAGTACGGTGTGCTTTTTTGGGTCAGGGAAGTGAGCCAAATGAATTAAGAAGGTCTGTGTGCTTGATTCCAAAAATTGTTTATAGACATATACATGGTCTACTGATCACATGTGTTGAATTCCTCCGAGATCCATGCCTCATTCATTTTTAGAAATGTGAGGTAGTTAACACTGTGGTGAGCTAGGCGAGTACGCTTATCGGTCACAATCCCCCCTGCTGCGCTGAACGTCCTTTCGGACAGGACACTGGATGAGGGGCAAGCCAACAGTTCGATTGCAAATTGGGCAAGCTCTGGCCAGAGGTCAAGCCTGCCCACCCAGTAGTCTAGGGGTTCATCACTCCTCAGAGCGTCCACATCGGCCGTTAACCCAATGTAGTCGGACACCTGACGGTCTAGGCGTTCCCTGATGCTGGATCCGGATGACACCTGTCGATGGGTCGGCTGAAAGAATGACCTCATATCCGAAGTCACCAACACATCTTCAAACCGGCCTCTTCTTGCAGGCGCTGTTGGATTGGTACCCGCAAATCCTTCTCTGGGAGTGGGAATTGCTCCTCTGCCAGCGCACGCAAAAGCAGAATGCAGCATTTCTCGAAGCAAGGCCTGGAAGTGCTGCATTCTGACAGCCCTCTGCGACGGCGGTAACATTTCCGCCATTTTGTGTTTGTACCGGGGGTCTAAGTACGTTGCCACCCAGTACTGGTCCTTGACCCTCATGCTTTTTATACGGGGGTCCCTATTAAAACACTGGAGCATGAAGGCCCCCATTTGCACTAAAGTGGAAGCGGTGTGGTGGCCTGGCTCCTGCTCATCATCCAGGATAATGTCGTCCTCTTCATTCTCCTCTCCCCATCCTCGCACAACAGGGATCCCAGAAAGGTTTAAAGCATGCTCTTCTTGCTCCTGCTCATCCGCCCCGGCACCATCCTCCTCTGACTCCTCATCAGACTCCTGTTGTTGACTTGTCTCAGATAGAGTAGCCCCCCCTGGGAATTCATCCAGCATTGCGACTTCCTCATCTTCCCGCTCCTGCTCCTCCACAGCCTGATCAATGACACGACGCAATGCACGCTCCAGAAAGAAGGCATAAGGTACCATGTCACTGATGGCGCCATGGCTGCGACTGACCAGTTTGGTGATCTCCTCAAATGGCCGCAGAAGTCTGCATGTGTCGCGCATGAGCAGCCACTGGCGCGGTGAAAAAAAACCCAGCTCCCCAGAACCGTTTCTTTCGCAGAGTTCATACAGGTAGACGTTAACTGCACGTTTCTGCTGGAGCAGCCTATCAAGCATATAGAAGGTTGAGTTCCATCGCGTCGGGCAATCGCAAATAAGACGTCTGACCGGCAGATGGTGTCGCCGCTGAATGTCAGCAAGGCGAGCCATGGCCGTGTAAGATCTTCTGAAATGGGCCGAGATTTTCCTTGCCTGCCGCAAGATGTCCTGGACCCCAGGGTATTTGACAAGGAATCGCTGCACGACCAAGTTTAAGACGTGTGCCATGCACGGCACGTGCGTGATTTTGCCCTGTTTCAATGCGCTAAGCAGATTGGCACCGTTGTCACACACCACTTTACCAACTGTCAAATTGAGCGGTGTTAGCCACTCATCTGCCTGTGAACGCAAAGCTGAAAGGAGTGCCGGGCCAGTGTGGCTCTTTGCTTCCAGGCACAACAGACGCAGCACGGCATGGCAACGTCTCACCTGGCATGTGGAATAGGTTCTGGGGAGCTTGGGCGGTGCAGTGGAAGAGACGCTAGCAGCGGAAAAGGAGGAGGCAGCTGAGGAGGAGAGGGAGGAGGATGGAGTAGGAGGAGGAGAAGAAGAGTCAGGCCTGCATGCAATCCGTGGCGGTAAAACCAAATCTACACGGGTGCCACGGGTTACATGCTTGACGGCCGTCAGAAGGTTCACCCAGTGGGCAGTAAAACTGATATACCTTCCCTGCCCGTGTTTGCTAGACCACGTGTCTGTGGTCAGATGTATCTTGGCACCGACACTGTGTGCCAGAGATACATTCACTTGCCGCTGAACATGGCCATATAGCTCTGGGATGCCCTTCTCTGAGAAATACTTCCTTCCTGGGACCTTCCATTGTGGTGTTCCAATGGCCACAAATTTGCGAAAGGCCTCCGAGTCCACCAGTTTATATGGCAGTAGTTGGCGGGCTATGAGTTCTGACAAGCCAGCCGCCAACCGTTGGGCAAGAGGGTTATCCGGCGTCATCATTTTTTTACGCTCAAACATTAGGCCCACGGAAGCCTGCCTTTTTGCAGAAAAATGTGAGCTTGGCGTGATGGAAGGTGGAGTGGAGGACAATTGTGAGGAGAGAGGAGAAGGAGAAGTAGAAGACGAGGCTGGACGGTGAGAGCCTGCAGTGTGGCTTTGTGTGTTCCGTTGCTCCCACTGGGCTCGGTGATGGCTGCTCATGTGCCTTCTTAAGGCGGTCGTCCCTAGGTGAGTATTGGGCTTACCGCGACTAACGCGTTGACTGCAAAGATTGCAGATGGCAACGCTATTGTCAGCAGCGGACACGTTAAAAAAAGCCCACACTGCGGAGCCATGTGCCGGTGTCCTGGGAGCGCCAGATGTGACCGTACATGGTCGATGACTCGCTCCTGATACATTTGCAGTCTGCTTTGTCCCTGCTGTGCAATGTAAGTCATTGCTGCTTCTCCTCCCTATCTGCTGGTCCATATCTCCCTCTGAACTCCCCTCCTCTTCCTCTCTTGTGGGCACCCACGTGACATCACTAGACACGTCATCATCAACGTCACCTTCCCCACCGCTATAAGTAGAGTAGGCAGCAACACCGGGGACCAACCTCCTCCTTGGGCTGATCTGGGTACTGGCGTCAGACTGCTGAGTAGCGGTTCTTGCTACCTCCTCTTCCTTATCCAATGCCAAGAGTGGCTGCGCATCAGAAATGTCCTCTTGATATGGATCGGAAAATAATTCCAGTGACTCAAGCGGAAGGTATGTGGTGGTGGTGGTGGTGGTCGTGTTGTTGGTGGTAGTGTCTTTGGGGGTGCACATAGCAGAGAGTGAAGAAGAGGGTGCAGATCGAGAGGATGAGGAGGGTGCAGAAGAGTAAGGCTGAGCGAGCCACTCAACCAAGTCTGGTGCATCCTTTAAAGTAATTGAACGCACCTTCTGCAACTTCCCACTTTGGCTCAAGCCTGTTGCTCCTGCCCTACCCCTACCACCCCTGCGGAAGGGCCTGCCTCTTCCTCTGCATGTCATTTTTTAAATGACCCTGTGACAAAACTCTTAGTCCCTATACCGCTGAAGGACTGCTGCAGTATAGGTGAGCGGTCAGCAGTGGTGCACGTCAACCCTATCTATTGTGGACCTATAGCGGTCCTTACAGAACAGCAGACTGTACCGCACTCAAGCCTATGTACCGTAGCACCCTATACCAAGTTACCAGTCCTTATAAGAACTTTTGTGGAACAAGCAGGTTGTGTGTTAGTGATTAGCAGACTGTACGTCAGTCCCTATACCGCTGAAGGACTGCTGCAGTATAGGTGAGCGGTCAGCAGTGGTGCACGTCAACCCTATCTATTGTGGACCGATAGCGGTCCTTACAGAACAGCAGACTGTACCGCACTCAAGCCTATGTACCGTAGCACCCTATACCAAGTTACCAGTCCTTATAAGAACTTTTGTGGACCAAGCAGGTTGTGTATTAGTGTTTAGCAGACTGTACGTCAGTCCCTATACCGCTGAAGGACTGCTGCAGTATAGGGCAGCGGTCAGCAGTAGTGCACGGCAACCCTATGTATTGTGGACCGATAGCGGTCCTTACAGAACAGCAGACTGTAACGCACTCAGGCCTATGTACCGTAGCACCCTATACCAAGTTACCAGTCCTTATAAGAACTTTTGTGGACCAACCAGGTTGTGTGTTAGTGATTAGCAGACTGTACGTCAGTCCCTATACCAATGAAGGACTGCTGCAGTATAGGGCAGCGGTCAGCAGTAGTGCACGGCAACCCTATGTATTGTGGACCGATAGCGGTCCTTACAGAACAGCAGACTGTAACGCACTCAGGCCTATGTACCGTAGCACCCTATACCAAGTTACCAGTCCTTATAAGAACTTTTGTGGACCAAGCAGGTTGTGTGTTAGTGATTAGCAGACTGTACGTCAGTCCCTATACCAATGAAGGACTGCTGCAGTATAGGGCAGCGGTCAGCAGTAGTGCACGGCAACCCTATGTATTGTGGACCGATAGCGGTCCTTACAGAACAGCAGACTGTACTGCACTCAGGCCTATGTACCGTAGCACCCTATACCAAGTTACCAGTCCTTATAAAAACTTTTGTGGACCAAGCAGGTTGTGTGTTAGTGTTTAGCAGACTGTGCGTCAGTCCCTATACCGCTGAAGGACTGCTGCAGTATAGGGCAGCGGTCAGCAGTAGTGCACGGCAACCCTATGTATTGTGGACCGATAGCGGTCCTTACAGAACAGCAGACTGTAACGCACTCAGGCCTATGTACCGTAGCACCCTATACCAAGTTACCAGTCCTTATAAGAACTTTTGTGGACCAAGCAGGTTGTGTGTTAGTGATTAGCAGACTGTACGTCAGTCCCTATACCAATGAAGGACTGCTGCAGTATAGGGCAGCGGTCAGCAGTAGTGCACGGCAACCCTATGTATTGTGGACCGATAGCGGTCCTTACAGAACAGCAGACTGTACCGCACTCAGGCCTATGTACCGTAGCACCCTATACCAAGTTACCAGTCCTTATAAGAACTTTTGTGGACCAAGCAGGTTGTGTGTTAGTGATTAGCAGACTGTACGTCAGTCCCTATACCAATGAAGGACTGCTGCAGTATAGGGCAGCGGTCAGCAGTAGTGCACGGCAACCCTATGTATTGTGGACCGATAGCGGTCCTTACAGAACAGCAGACTGTACCGCACTCAAGCCTATGTACCGTAGCACCCTATACCAAGTTACCAGTCCTTATAAGAACTTTTGTGGAACAAGCAGGTTGTGTGTTAGTGATTAGCAGACTGTACGTCAGTCCCTATACCGCTGAAGGACTGCTGCAGTATAGGTGAGCGGTCAGCAGTGGTGCACGTCAACCCTATCTATTGTGGACCGATAGCGGTCCTTACAGAACAGCAGACTGTACCGCACTCAAGCCTATGTACCGTAGCACCCTATACCAAGTTACCAGTCCTTATAAGAACTTTTGTGGACCAAGCAGGTTGTGTATTAGTGTTTAGCAGACTGTACGTCAGTCCCTATACCGCTGAAGGACTGCTGCAGTATAGGGCAGCGGTCAGCAGTAGTGCACGGCAACCCTATGTATTGTGGACCGATAGCGGTCCTTACAGAACAGCAGACTGTAACGCACTCAGGCCTATGTACCGTAGCACCCTATACCAAGTTACCAGTCCTTATAAGAACTTTTGTGGACCAAGCAGGTTGTGTGTTAGTGATTAGCAGACTGTACGTCAGTCCCTATACCAATGAAGGACTGCTGCAGTATAGGGCAGCGGTCAGCAGTAGTGCACGGCAACCCTATGTATTGTGGACCGATAGCGGTCCTTACAGAACAGCAGACTGTAACGCACTCAGGCCTATGTACCGTAGCACCCTATACCAAGTTACCAGTCCTTATAAGAACTTTTGTGGACCAAGCAGGTTGTGTGTTAGTGATTAGCAGACTGTACGTCAGTCCCTATACCAATGAAGGACTGCTGCAGTATAGGGCAGCGGTCAGCAGTAGTGCACGGCAACCCTATGTATTGTGGACCGATAGCGGTCCTTACAGAACAGCAGACTGTAACGCACTCAGGCCTATGTACCGTAGCACCCTATACCAAGTTACCAGTCCTTATAAGAACTTTTGTGGACCAAGCAGGTTGTGTGTTAGTGATTAGCAGACTGTACGTCAGTCCCTATACCAATGAAGGACTGCTGCAGTATAGGGCAGCGGTCAGCAGTAGTGCACGGCAACCCTATGTATTGTGGACCGATAGCGGTCCTTACAGAACAGCAGACTGTAACGCACTCAGGCCTATGTACCGTAGCACCCTATACCAAGTTACCAGTCCTTATAAGAACTTTTGTGGAACAAGCAGGTTGTGTGTTAGTGATTAGCAGACTGTACGTCAGTCCCTATACCGCTGAAGGACTGCTGCAGTATAGGTGAGCGGTCAGCAGTGGTGCACGTCAACCCTATCTATTGTGGACCGATAGCGGTCCTTACAGAACAGCAGACTGTACCGCACTCAAGCCTATGTACCGTAGCACCCTATACCAAGTTACCAGTCCTTATAAGAACTTTTGTGGACCAAGCAGGTTGTGTATTAGTGTTTAGCAGACTGTACGTCAGTCCCTATACCGCTGAAGGACTGCTGCAGTATAGGGCAGCGGTCAGCAGTAGTGCACGGCAACCCTATGTATTGTGGACCGATAGCGGTCCTTACAGAACAGCAGACTGTAACGCACTCAGGCCTATGTACCGTAGCACCCTATACCAAGTTACCAGTCCTTATAAGAACTTTTGTGGACCAAGCAGGTTGTGTGTTAGTGATTAGCAGACTGTACGTCAGTCCCTATACCAATGAAGGACTGCTGCAGTATAGGGCAGCGGTCAGCAGTAGTGCACGGCAACCCTATGTATTGTGGACCGATAGCGGTCCTTACAGAACAGCAGACTGTACTGCACTCAGGCCTATGTACCGTAGCACCCTATACCAAGTTACCAGTCCTTATAAAAACTTTTGTGGACCAAGCAGGTTGTGTGTTAGTGTTTAGCAGACTGTGCGTCAGTCCCTATACCGCTGAAGGACTGCTGCAGTATAGGGCAGCGGTCAGCAGTAGTGCACGGCAACCCTATGTATTGTGGACCGATAGCGGTCCTTACAGAACAGCAGACTGTAACGCACTCAGGCCTATGTACCGTAGCACCCTATACCAAGTTACCAGTCCTTATAAGAACTTTTGTGGACCAAGCAGGTTGTGTGTTAGTGATTAGCAGACTGTACGTCAGTCCCTATACCAATGAAGGACTGCTGCAGTATAGGGCAGCGGTCAGCAGTAGTGCACGGCAACCCTATGTATTGTGGACCGATAGCGGTCCTTACAGAACAGCAGACTGTACTGCACTCAGGCCTATGTACCGTAGCACCCTATACCAAGTTACCAGTCCTTATAAAAACTTTTGTGGACCAAGCAGGTTGTGTGTTAGTGTTTAGCAGACTGTGCGTCAGTCCCTATACCGCTGAAGGACTGCTGCAGTATAGGGCAGCGGTCAGCAGTAGTGCACGGCAACCCTATGTATTGTGGACCGATAGCGGTCCTTACAGAACAGCAGACTGTAACGCACTCAGGCCTATGTACCGTAGCACCCTATACCAAGTTACCAGTCCTTATAAGAACTTTTGTGGACCAAGCAGGTTGTGTGTTAGTGATTAGCAGACTGTACGTCAGTCCCTATACCAATGAAGGACTGCTGCAGTATAGGGCAGCGGTCAGCAGTAGTGCACGGCAACCCTATGTATTGTGGACCGATAGCGGTCCTTACAGAACAGCAGACTGTACTGCACTCAGGCCTATGTACCGTAGCACCCTATACCAAGTTACCAGTCCTTATAAGAACTTTTGTGGACCAAGCAGGTTGTGTGTTAGTGATTAGCAGACTGTACGTCAGTCCCTATACCAATGAAGGACTGCTGCAGTATAGGGCAGCGGTCAGCAGTAGTGCACGGCAACCCTATGTATTGTGGACCGATAGCGGTCCTTACAGAACAGCAGACTGTACTGCACTCAGGCCTATGTACCGTAGCACCCTATACCAAGTTACCAGTCCTTATAAGAACTTTTGTGGACCAAGCAGGTTGTGTATTAGTGTTTAGCAGACTGTGCGTCAGTCCCTATACCGCTGAAGGACTGCTGCAGTATAGGGCAGCGGTCAGCAGTAGTGCACGGCAACCCTATGTATTGTGGACCGATAGCGGTCCTTACAGAACAGCAGACTGTACCGCACCCAAGCCTATGTACCGTAGCACCCTAGACAGACCAAGTTACCAGTCCTGATAAAGAGCTTTGTGGAACAAGTGAGTTGTGAATGATTAGCAGACTGCAGCAGAAGGGCAGCAGTCAAGTATAATATTCTTTCTATATTTGGAAGAAAGAATATTATACGTGTACAAGCCTATTACCGTACCACTGATACCAGTCCTGAAAAGAACCTTTGTGGAACTAATAGTAACAGCAAGTCTTTAAAATTATCCTCACTGCCTGACACACTGCTTCCTGCCTGTCCCTATACAAATTGGCAAAAAAGAGTAGGCTGGAACGATTAGCTGGAACAGCTCTTTTGTGGACCTGATAGTAACAGCTAATGATGATGATGATGATGATGATGAAGAAAGACTAATCTGGCTGAGCTGTCCCTAAAATAGCAGCATACAGCGCTCTGTCCCTTTATCTAAACTGACAAAAGAAACTCAGGCTGCTGACCTAACACCTATACCAGTCCTGAAAAGAACTTTTGTGTACCAAATAGCTAGCGTTTTCTCTGTCCCTACTCCACACAGGATCCTTTCCCTACAGTGACAGAAGAAAGAATGTAAAATGGCCACCGGATCGGGTGTATTTATAGGTTAGGGGGAATGTCCAAGTGTCCATGAGCTGTCATGTCTCAATTGGTTGTCCTGTAACACATGATAAACGTGTCACGAAAGGTTAAAGTTCTTGTATACATTAAACACGTAAGTCCGCCGGGGCGAACGACGGAAAAAGGCGTTCGAACCCGCGGACGGCGAAAGTCGGAAATTCGCCGCGAAACGACCGCCGGGCGAACCGTTCGGCCATCACTATCAAGGACTGATGTGAGACAACTTTGGGGACAAGCCCCTTCCCGTCCGTCTGGCCCCCATATATACGCTCATACCGCTCCAAAAACAGATCCAGCGATTCTGGACACACAAATGACAAATCATATTCAAAGGAACCAGCCGGACAGATAAGAGCATAAAAATCCCCCACCTTCAATCCCATGGCATACTGATAAAATGGGTAAAATAAGCGCACTCTGGGTAGGGGGGCAATCATAAAAAAGAAGGGGGGGAGGGGGGGTGGGATTGATGGGTCAATCAATGTTCAGAAAAAGGGGCATGGTATATACAGTAAGTCCATGACAATTAGTCCATACAAATGCTAGAAGAAATGCTAATATCAGAGAAGGCTGCCAGCTTGAAGATAGAAGGTGATCTGAAACATAGACAAGGACAAAAAGCGGTGCCTTCTAAGCGTAGCAGTTAAAAAGTTTTAATAATGAAGTAAATGAATGGCAAATACACTCACAAACAATTGGGAATGGGCATGTGACATAGTAATCATTTGTGCCGTCCCGGAAAGCTGTCTGCTGCCTGATGTGGTTAGCTGGGGTGTCTATGTATCATCCCTCGCTCCGATGATGGTGGTGGAACCCAACGGTCTTGTTCTCCGGGGACGAAGATCAGCAAACACAGCACAGTGATGTCACTTCCGGGTACAGGGTCATCTGGGAAGTGTGCTCGTTCAAAGCATGTGTGCTTCTTCCTCAGGCTCACTGAGCGCGGATGATTACTATGTGACACGCCCATTCCCATCATTTGTTTGTGAGTGTATTTTCCATTAATTTACTTCATTGTTAAAGCTTTTTAACTGCTATGCTTTGAAGGCACTGCTTTTTGTCCTCGTCTTAAATACCATGGCTAGGATCTTGTCCACAACCACCCTCCTGATAGGTGGACTACCTCCTCCGTCCCACCTGAGCTGTACCACATTCCTGCTTTTAATGGAAGAAGTTGCGTTAGGTGAAAGTCGCACAAATGGCTCCCTTCCACCACCAGCAGCATGACTTTGTCCCGACACAGTCTTAGCATAATTCCTGACTGGGACAGATGACACATTAACTGGCTGCATAGGAACCTCTGAAGTCTGGTTTGGTAAATTACCCACCACTAGATCCTCCCTCCTCCCCTCCAGAACAACAGTCCCGCTCACCATAGTCCCAGAAGTACCACAGTTACCAGCAGTCCCGTCATCAAGTAAAGTCTTCTGTTTAGAAAAAATACCAACTGTTTCAGCATTCATATGGCCCTCCTGCTCTGCAGTTTCAATGTTCATGCAGCATTCCTGCTCTGCACTGTTAGTGTCCATGTGGGACTCCTCACAAGCCAGCTAATCCTGCTGATTGCAAGGATCTGTTGGCAGGTGCAATCTCAGGAAAGTCCTCCACACGCTGAGAGAGATTTTCAGCGAGCACTTCTTTATCATGATCCTCATCTGATGAGTCGGTGCCACTCAAAAGAGATTCCATTGCTTTAATGGTCTGCAGCAATCCGCCATTTTCCTCAACCTCCTCCTGAGATGACCCAGGCTTCTGGGGAGGGAGTGGGGCAGATACTGACTCAGACATAACAGATCCTGAGAAAGGGGTAGTACTGGGGCCACCATGTGAAGCCACTTCCTTACCCCCCATCTGTACTGTCGCCGTTGCTCTGGCATCCACCCTCTGGCTTGTACTGGCACAGACACTTTCCTATCTGTTGGAATCTTTCCTCATTCTCACACTTTTCTCCTTCAGAGAAGCAGCCAGCTTCTCCTGATTTTTCAATGCCTCCTCCAGAGACTTCAGTTTGGAGACTTCTTTCTTATGCCCTGAACACACGATCGGACATTCCGACAACAAAATCCCTCAGATTTTTTCTGAGGGATTTTGGCCCAAACTTGTCTTGCATACACATGGTCGCACAAAGTTGTCGGAAAATCTGATTGTTCAGAACGTGGTGGCGTAGAACACGTACGACGGGACTATAAATGGGCCAGTAGCCAATAGCTTTTGTTTCGTGATTTATTCTGAGCGCGCGTGGCACTTTGTCTGTCGGAATTGTCTACACATGATCGGAATTTAAATGATCGGAGTTTGTTGTTGGAAAATTTTAGATCCTGCTCTCAAACTTTGTGTGTCGGAAATTCCGACGGAAAAAGTCAGATGGACCCCACATACAATCAGATTTTCCGACAACACGATCCGATCACACATTTTCCATTGTAAATTCCATTCGTGTGTACAGGGCATTACTGTTTCCAGACTTACTATGCAGGGATTTCTTTTTCCTGAGATCTTCTTTCATGACAGCAAGTTTCTGTTCCTCCTTAGCAATGCGGCAAAGTCTGTTCACCACTTTATCCTGGAAGACTGGTAAGGATTCCTCTTGCATAGGGACAGGCCCAGGATCCATTGCAGTTTGAGCACATGGAGTAGGCCTCAGTGCCTCTGGGGAGCCTCCACCTTTGTCTTCCCCAACATGGTCCATGCTTACCTAGGAAAAGCCTACATGAGAGGCCCTAGGATTGCTGCTTCTCTCAGCTGAGATCACAGCAGAGTGAGCCAACAGCACCCTGCAGAACAGCACCACCTGGTGCTGGTGGAGAAGCTCCTCTGGTGCAGAGACTGATGGGACTAGCTCAGTGTTCTCTGTACAGTATTGCGGTATATGTCAGAGCTATATATATAATAATAATACTGTGTGAGTGTGGGGGAGGGGGCATTAGAGTGTATGCTCCTCTGCTCTGGAGGTGGGAGGCTTATCAGAAGAAGGAGGCACCCAGATCCTAGCACCCCCGTGTGAATGAGTATGGGGACATCAAAACTCAATAAAACACAGAGACAGTTTTTGAAAATTCCTTTATTAAAAACAAAAACAAAACCTGAAGTACCTCCAGCATCAATCACAATGAACGCAGACTCAAAAAAGAAAAAAAGCTCCTCCCCTGACACTGGTTCCCGCTATCTGACAGCTCTGCCGCCTCCCACCGATAAACAAACTAAGTGGCAGTCAATGGGTGACCCCACCCCTTAGTTTATTTATTCCAAATTCTGATAAGCCCCCAGACCCCCAGACCCCCCACAACCACCATCCAGGGTTGTGGGGAAGAGGCCCTTGTCTCTATTAACATGAACCCCCCTTACTAATTTTCACCAAGTTATCTCTGAATATATTTTGTCCATAGTGGGAATGTAACGATTGTCCTGATCCATAAGGGGTCCATAATGGGTCCATGACCCCTAAATTTATGACACACAACAAAGTCTTGGGGCTCCCCAACATCACTGCCGGCTCAGAAAATGTAGTCACAAATTAGATATGGCAGCCATGTAGAGTGAAGGACGCGGCACCTCCGGGGAGCAAAAACAAGGAAACGATTTCACGGAGGGTGATTATTATAACTGAGGTTTTCCCGTTCTGGCCGCGGCATTTCTTCAAATAGCGGCTTTTGTCAGAGCGTTTTCCGGTGATTCATCGTCTTTATTGTGTTATGTGAAGAAAGGCCGGTGAAGTGCCGGCGTGTTCCGGGGACAAGGGGTTAATGACGGCAATTTGTGAGCTTGTCCAGACTTGCTGAGGGCAGCAGGACCTGAAGTGCGCAAACATGAGGAGCGCTTCACAGAAGAAAGACAGAGGAGCTCTTCCTATAGATGAGAGATGAGGTGACACTGAGAGATCAATATCCCATCATCCTCCATTGTTTGGACGTGGTGACAATGTGTCTGAGGACCATGCAGCTTCACAACAAAACCTTCTCATTGACCTCCTCAGCACTCCGCCACAGATCTGTGCTTATCGATGTGTCCGCCTGTGCGCCGCTGAGCTGCAACCCTGACATCTGTCTGTAGTCACATGACCGCCATCTGTCCACGTACCCTGCATGTGACCGCCATTTGTCCACGTACCCTGCATGTGACTACCATCTGTCCACGTACCCTACATGTGACCGCCATTTGTCCACGTACAATGCACGTGACTGCCATATATCCACGTACCCTGCATGTCACTACCATCTGTCCATGTACCCTGCATGTGACCGCCATCTGTCCACGTACCCTGCATGTGACTGCCATATGTCCACGTACCCTGCATGTGACCGCCATCTGTCCACGTACCCTGCATGTGACCGCCATATGTCCACGTACCCTGCATGTGACTACCATCTGTCCACGTACCCGGCATGTGACCGCCATCTGTCCATGTACCCTGCATGTGACCGCCATATGTCCACGTACCCTGCATGTGACTACCATCTGTCCACGTACCCTGCATGTGACCGCCATCTGTCCACGTACCCTACATGTGACTGCCATATGTCCACGTACCCTGCATGTGACTACCATCTGTCCATGTACCCTGCATGTGACCGCCATCTGTCCACGTACCCTGCATGTGACCACCATCTGTCCACGTACCCTGCATGTGACCGCCATCCGTCCACGTACCCTGCATGTGACCGCCATATGTCCACGTACCCTGCATGTGACCGCCATCGGTCCACATATCCTGCATGTGACCGCCATATATCCACGTACTCTCCATGTGACCGCCATATATCCACGTACCCTGCATGTGATCAGCATCTGTCCACATACCCTGCATGCGACCGCCATCTGTCCACGCACCCTGCATGTGACCGCCATATGTCCACGTACCCTGAATGTGACCGCCATCCGTGCATGTACCCTGTATGTGACCGGCATCTGTCCACGTACCATGCATGTGACCGCCATCTGTCCCTGTACCCTGCATGTGACCGCCATATATCCATGTACCCTGCATGTGACCACCATCTGTCCACGTACCCTGCATGTGATCGCAATCCATCCACATACCCTGCATGTGACCACCATTCTTCCACATACCCTCCATGTGACCGCCATCCATCCACATACCCTGCATGTGACCGCCATCCTTCCACGCACCCTGCATGTGACCACCATCTGTCCACACACTCTCCATGTGACCGCCATCTGTCCACGTACCCTACATGTGACCGCCATCCATCCACGTACCCCGAGTGTGACCGCCATCCATTCACGCACCCTGCATGTGACTGCCATCCATTCACGCACCCTGCATGTGACCACCATTTCGTCCACGAACCCTACATGTGACCGCCATCCATCCACGTACCCTGCATGTGACCGCCAAGGTGCTTTGGGGTGGGGGGGCACAGGGCACCCCACTTCCCCAAAGCACCCACCCCCATGTTGAGGGCATGTGGCCTGGTACGGTTCGGGGGGGAGGGGGCGCTCGCTCGTCACCACCCCCTTTGCTGACCGGTCAGACTACATGCTTGGATAAGGGTCTGGTATGGACTTTGGGGAGGACCCCCACATGTTTTTTTCAGCGTAGGGGGTTCCCCTTAAAATCCATACCAGGAGACGGGGCTCGCAAGGTGTCAATCTCGCCGATAAAAGGGGCGAGATTGACTTCCTTTTCTAGTCTCGTCGTACCTCATCGCGTTCAAAATGAACGGACTTTAGTCTGTGTGTGGGCAAGTCCATTCATTCGGAAGTCTGTCGTAACTCCATCGGGAAGACCGTCGGAACTAGTCTGCCAGAAAGTCCGGTCATGTGTACGCGGCATAACAGGTTTTCTTCTAAGATTGTCCTGTATTTGTCTCCATCCATCTTCCCATCCACTCTGACCAGCTTCCCTGTCCCTGCTGAAGAAAACCATCCCCACCACATGATGCTGCCACCACCATGTCTCACGGTGGGGATGGTGTGTTCGGGGGATGGGCAGTGTTAGTTTTCCCCACACATAGCGTTTTACTTTTAGGCCATAAAGTAGAATTTTGGTCTCATCTGACCAGATCACCTTCTTCCACATGTTTGCTGCCCCCTCCCCCACATGGCTTCTCACAAACTACAAACAGGACTTCTTATGACTTTCTTTCTCCAATGTCTTTCTTCTTGTCACTCTTCCATAAAGGGCAGATTTGTGGAGAGACGACTAATAGTTGTCCTGTGGACAGATTCTCCCCCCTGAGCTGTGGATCTCTGCAGCTCCTCCAGAGTTACCATGGACCTCTTGGCTCTTCTCTGATGAATGCTCTCCTTGCCCGGCCCGGTCAGTTTAGGTGGACGGCCATGTCTTGGTAGGTTTGCAGTTGTGCCATACTCTTTCCATTTTCCGATGATGGATTGAACAGAGCTCCGTGAGATGGTCAAAGCTTGGGAGATTTTATTATAACCCAACCCTGCTTTATACTTCTCCACAACTTTATCCCTGACCTGTCTGGTGTGTTCCTTGGCCTTCATGATGCTGCTGCACCTGACCTTCGGCTTGCCTCTCGGACCTCGTTACTTGTTTCCAGTGATTGACCCTCGGCCTGCTCCCAGACTCGGCTATTTGTCTCCAGTGCTTGACCCCTGGCTTGGTTTCAGACTTTGCCTCCAGTTACCTGTGTTTGACCCTCGGCCTGTTTCTGACTCTCCTGGCTCACTCAGTCTGTAGTCACAGCTCCGGCCCCCGGCCTCTCCATGGGGGATCTCCGGCCACCTGATCTCTCTCACTCCTCCCAGACTTACAGACTCCCTCAGTCCCTTGGACTCACTAGTGACCTCAGCTCTCCCAGTCCCTATGCAGAGCATTGCCGTCCTGTGCAGAGCATTGCCTCCCTGTACAGAACTATATACCCCTGTGCAGAGAATTATGTCCCTGTACAGAGCTTTGCCTCCCTGTGCAGAGTATTGTGGCCTGTGCAGAGCACTGTGTCTCTGTGCATAGCATTGTGCCCCTGTGCAGAGCATTGCTTTCTGTACAGAACATTGCCTTCCTGTGCAAAGCATTGTGTCCCCATGCAGAGCATTGTGTCCCCGTGCAGAGCATTGCCTTCCTGTTCAGAGCATTGCCTTCCTGTGCAGAGCATTGCCTCCCTGCGTGGTTTTGGGGATGAGTGCACTCACCATGCAGATGCGGATGGATTAGGGAGTGGTACGGAGTCAGTTCCATGGGAACAGGAAGGCACGCCCCCTCATCCAGAGCATCAATGCCAGTTACAGGAGACGTCCTCATCTGCTCAGGATGGTTCTGCTCCAACCTGTTCCGGGGGGTCCTTCGAGTGAAGATGGAGGAGGGTCCTTCTAGTGAAAACGGGGGGTGCTTCTAGTGAAGATGGGGGTGGTCCTTCTAGTAAAGATGGGGGGTGGTCCTTCTAGTGAAGATGGGGGGTGGTCCTTCTAGTAAATATGGGGGATGGTCCTTCTAGTGAAGATGGGGGTGGTCCCTCTAGTGAGGATGGGGGGTGGTCCTTCTAGTAAAGATGGGTGGTCCTTCTAGTGAAGATGGGGGTGGTCCTTCTTGTGAAGATGGGAGGTGGTCCTTCTAGTGAAAATGGGGGGTTCCTTCTAGTGAAGATGGATGAGGGTCCTTCTAGTGAAAATGGGGGGTCCTTCTAGTAAAGACGGGGGGGTGGTCCTTCTAGTGGAGATCGAGGAGGGTCCTTCTAGTGAAGATGGAGGAGGGTCCTTCTAGTGAAGATGGGGGTTGACCTCATCCCTACTGATCACCTGACCTCATCCCTACCGATCACCTGACCTCATCCCTACCGATCACCTGACCTCATCTCTACCGATCACCTGACCTCATCTCTACCGATCACCTGACCTCATCCCTACCGATCACCTGACCTCATCTCTACCGATCACCTGACCTCATCCCTACCGATCACCTTTGGGATAAAAAGTGAACAAACTTTCTTAAAATCTCTTTCAGAGAGTTCTTTGTCATGAGGTGCCATGTTGTACTTCCAGTGACCAGTATGAGAGAGTGAGAGTGATAACACCAAATTTAACACACCTGCTCCCCATTCACACCTGAGACCTTGTAACACTAACGAGTCACATGACACCGGGGAGGGAAAATGTCTAATTGGGCCCAATTTGGAGATTTTCACTTAGGGGTGTACTGACTTTTGTTGCCAGCGGGTTTAGACATTAATGGCTGTGTGTTGAGTTATTTTGAGGGGACAGGAAATGTACACTGTTATACAAGCTGTACACTCACTACTTTACATTGTAGACAAGTGTCATTTCTTCAGTGTTGTCACATGAAAAGAGAGAAGAAAAGATTTACACAAATGTCACTGAGGGGTGTACTTACTTTTGTCACATACCGTGTATATAATGCATGTGTATATGTGTGAGGTGCACACACCAATGCGATAGGTTGCGGACACCTATGAGTGCGGCGCATTCTTGGCGCCCCATCCGGATTATTCCGGGATAGGTTTATGGCGGCGGATTGCGCTTTTCCTGGGAAACTGATAAACAGCGAAAATCTCGGAGATCCCGACGGAGACATCTGATGGGTTCTTCAGCTCAGAGCGAGCGAGGAACGAGGACGGATCCTCTGCGCTAGAGGATGATTTTTATCATTCACTATGACAGCAACTGAACTGCGTAGGATGGTAATAAACGGAGATGTCCCAGAAGAGGCTGCCGGGGACCCTCCAGTCCTTCCAGGTCTGAAGATTTATCGTTCTCAGACTTTCCATCCATGACCGGGGATTGTACATAAATAATGTTCATGGGGGTCACCGTGATCTGCTGCAGACCCCCGAGCAACACCAGGGGGAGGAGCCTAAAACTGCAACAAAGTATTCAACTGCAAGCCGGCGGTAACAATGTATTCGCTTCATTCCGAGGGGCGACTCCTTCATGGAGAGCCGCTGGCAGATCCGTCCCCTCGGAGCCCATAGATGTAAATGCAGCTCCGGCACAACCACAGTGGGGTGTGGTCACCCATCTGAATGAGACCTAAAGCCTGTGTCCATGTCCCCCTTCCAGGTGTTTACTCCCTCTCATAGAGATCACAGCACTCCCCCTGACAATGCCTTCATCTCATCTCCTCTCCAGAAGGACAGCACCATCTTTGTTCAGCATCATCGAAGGCCACCACCTATTTCCTGCATTGAGGTTCTGGCTCAGAGATGATTAGTTCTTGGCTGTGTTCCCACATGTCTGACCCAAACAGAACCCGCCTCCCTCCAGCTTCCAATCACCATAAAGCAGGGCGGGGACAGACAGAGCCCGCCTCCCTCCAGCTTCCAATCATCATAACGCAGGGAGGGGACAGACAGATCCCGCCTCCCTCCAGCTTCCAATGCTCATAAAGCAGGGAGGGGACAGACAGAGCCCGCCTTCCTCCAGCTTCCAATCATCATAAAGCAGGGAGGGGACAGACAGAGCCCACCTCCTTCAATCTCCCAATGATAATAAAGCAGGGCGGGGAAATAGAGCCAGCCTCCTTCAAGCTCCCAATGATAATAAAGCAGGGCGGGGACACAGAGCCCGCCTCCCTCCAGTTTAGAATGTGGAACAAATCAATTCATAATGTAAATTCTCCACCTTTATATCAGGCAGGAGAAGAAGGAATGGAGTGGAATCCTCTGAGCTCAGAAGTGACCGGTCCTCTTTGAGGAATATGGGAAAAACGAATGATATGAAGAATAAACGATACTTTCAGGTAAAGCAACCACTGCAATCAATTACAATAAATTAAGAGGCGACTTCAGACTCCGCCACTTCTTCTTGATCGCGTTGCGTCTCCCGATAGCGGCGCCCTCAGTATTTGATTCTTGATAATTTGTTTTGACACAAATATAGAGAAGAGTGGGGGAAGGTCACCTCGCCGGGCGTGCTTCTCCTCTGAACGTTCAGAGAGCTTTCCTTTCTGAATGGTAAAAATATTAAAGGCGCTGGCAGTGACCACATGTTATTTACAGAGCTGGCCTGGGAGGTGGCCGAGGGTTCCGGTATGACGAGCAAGTAAATCAATATTAAAGAACTTGTAAAGGTGATTTTTTTAAATTAAATTTGTAAACATGTTATACTTACCCGCTCTCTATAATGATACTGCACAGAGTAGCAACTCCTCCTCTGAGATCCCCCGCCTGTGCTCTCCGCTCCTCCTCCTCTGAGATCCCCCGCCGGTGCTCTCCGCTCCTCCTCCTCTGAGATCCCCCGCCGGTGCTCTCCGCTCCTCCTCCTCTGAGATCCCCCGCCGGTGCTCTCCGCTCCTCCTCCTCTGAGATCCCCCGCCGGTGCTCTCCACTCCTCCTCCTATGAGATCCCCCACCGGTGCTCTCTGCTCCTTCTTTGAGATCCCCGCCAGTGTTCTCCGCTCCTCCTCCTTTGAGATCCCCCGCCGGTGCTCTTCGCTTCTCCTCCTCTGAGATCCCCCACCGGTGCTCTCTGCTCCTTCTTTGAGATCCCCGCCAGTGTTCTCCGCTCCTCCTCCTCTGAGATCCCCCGCCAGTGCTCTCCACTCCTCCTCCTCTGAGATCCCCCCGCCGGTGCTCTCCACTCTTCCTCCTCTGAGATCCCCCGCCGGTGCTCTCCACTCCTCCTCCTCTGAGATCCCCCACCGGTGCTCTCTGCTCCTTCTTTGAGATCCCCCGCCAGTGTTCTCCGCTCCTCCTCCTCTGAGATCCCCCCGCCAGTGCTCTCCACTCCTCCTCCTCTGAGATCCCCCACCGGCACTCTCTGCCCCTCCTCACCTGTGTGTGCCCCATAGCAAGCCGCGTACTTGGGAGCAGATTTGCGGGCGTGCTCCCAAGCTGGGCTGTGTGTGCCCCCACTCCCTCCTCGTGATTGACAGCAGCCAGGCCAATGGCTGCCCTCATAGTCTCCTTTGAAACCAGGAAGAGGGGAAGGGGGCACAAGTGATAAAATGTTTTTCATTTTAATTCAGGGAACGCAGAGGATGAGGGGGATGTGAGGAATGCAGGAAGTGCATTAAGGTAAAATATTTTTTACTTTAGATCCACTTTAAGCACACAATCTCTTAGGGCTCATGCACACAGCCATGTGATTTTATATATGATCTCCTGACAGCAAATCTGTGGCTCTCCTGTAATCAGCAGAGCAGCATGTGATTGCATTGGTCTGCTCTGGGCTCTACAGGCTGCAGGTTTAATTGCTTTCCCCTGTCTTCTGGAGGCTTCCAGAATGCAGTGGGTGGGAGAGTTAAATGAGCAGTCTGAATGTTTATGAGGCTCCATCTAATCACTGGGGAAGGTGCCCAGATGGTGGCTGGGAAGGGGTATAAATAGTTGGGAGCCTAAGAGAGCAGTGTTCTTCTCTAGGAGGAGAGGTTCCCAGCCAGAGGAGCTTCTGCCCTTGCTGCAGCCTGGCTGAAGTTCTTATCAAGGTCCCAGCTGTGCATATCTGGAGGGCTATTCTTCTGCTGAGCCTGTAAGAGGGGATTCACTGGGGGTGGGGTATGGGGGCTCCACTGATAAGACTGCCTGATTCTGGAGAGAGACATCCAAGTCCCAGGAACACTGTGAGAACAGAGCTGAGAGAAGGATCCTAGTGACTGTTGCTGTTGTTATCCTCTGCTGCACTAACATTAAGGCTTGTCTGGCCTGGAACTTTGATAGTCCCAGTGCTGTCTGCTTCATGTCCTACTGCTAAAGAGACTGTTCTCCAAAGGAAATATTGTCCTCACATACCTCTTCAGTGTTCTGGACTATCTCTCATCTTCCCCAAACCCCATTTAAGTTACTCTGCAATACATTTTAAAAAGGCAACCGCTCAACTACTTACTGGGCCAGAGGAGTGAATGTTGCTGTTCGCTTGGCTGCTGCTGCACTAGTAGGAACTCCTGGGACACCAATCAGCGGCTCATGCGGGGGTAGCGCTACTTATGGGGGCTCAGTTATGGATTTCCCCTGCTTTTGTAAACAGCGTTGTTACAGGCAACTGGCAGGAAAGGTACAGTGTTGATGGACTGATCGGTGTCTGGCAGTAGTGGCACTCTGCAGGCACTGTAATGAGCCCCTCCTGGAGATGGTGCCCAGCAGTCTGCCACCAGTGACTTATGAAGTGGATCTGATCTCTGGGTTCTGTTCAGAGGTAGCAGAGCCACCCCAGATGGCTGGACAGGAAGACGGGGCATCCCGTGGTCTCAGTGAGTTACAGCATGACAAGGTAACCTAAAGCATCAGATCAGGATCACTGTCTGGAGGGTTCATTCATGGTCAGAGGACCATGATGACCATAAGCCCAGGAGAGACAGTGTTATCGTTGTCCAACAGGAGTAAAGAAACACAGGGGCAATAAAAGCCACCAGAGAAGCCAGCACAAGAGATTCACCCAGCCACCCCTACACAGGGGCAAGGAAAGCCACCAGAGAAGCCAGCACAAGAGAATCACCCAGCCACCCCTACACAGGGGCAAGGAAAGCCACCAGAGAAGCCAGCACAAGAGATTCACCCAGCCACCCCTACACAGGGGCAATGAAAGCCACCAGAGAAGCCAGCACAAGAGATTCACCCAGCCACCCCTGTGCGGAAGGCACCTGGGGGTGAGAGTGGTAAGGAAACAGACCATGCCCCCCCCCCCCAAATGTGATACAAGTAGCTTGCTGGAGGAAATTGAAGAAAATGGTGATGGTGTGAGGAGGAAGTCTGGGAGCCCTGCCGGAATCCTAGTTATGCAGCCTATTGGAAGAGGATCCTGGATCTCAAAGCTTCTTGGATTCTAGGCTTCTCCATCTTTAAAGACAGGGTGGCTGTGAAGTAGGCTGGATGCAGGGACCAGGACTGGTCTGCTAACATGTTGGATCCAGATGGAAAGAGGATTCAGGTCCCTGATCCAAGGTTCTACAGGTGAGACATTCTGTAGTGCAGTTTTTTTTCTACACAAGGTGTCCAGTTGGTTAATTTGCCTGCGGACCACAATAAAACTGAACTGTTACCCAACATATGGAGTAACTCTTCATTAAGGATCCCCTGCCATTCCTGATGTCTACTGCACAGGGGATCAAGGTAATGCTTATATTATTCACTGACAGGGCCTCTTTACCTTTGGTCCAGCAGAGTGAACTTTTAGCAATATCTCCAGTCTGCTGAGGTTAAAGGTTTTGGGCCTATTGAACTCTAATGCCCCGTACACACGAGAGGAATTAAGTCTGACAGACCTCCAAAGGAGTTCCGCCGGAGTTCCGCTGGAGTTCCGACGGAGTTCTGGCGGACTTTTCGACCGAACGGACTTGACCACACACCATCACACCAAACTCCGACGGAGTCGAACGTGATGACGTACGACTGGATTCGACGTAGGAAGTTCATAGACAGTAGCCAATAGCTGCCCTAGCGTCGGTTTTAGTCCGTCGGAGTAGCACACACACGAGCGGATTTTTCAAAGGGGACCGGGTCCGGCGGAGTTCCGTCGGGAAAATTTAAAGCATGCTTCATTTCTAAAGTCCGTCAGACTTTAGCTTCGCTAAAGTCCGTTGCAGCCCACACACGATCGGATAGTCCGCCGGACTCAGTCCGTCGGAGTTTGGATGTCGAAAAGTCCGCTCGTGTGTACGGGGCATAAGTCTACAAAATCAGGCCACTCTTCTACTTACCTGAAGGACTTTATATACATACTGTATATATTAAGAGACTTGCTAATGCCACGTGGGGCAAAACCACTCTGAAGTAGGAAAAATGTAAATTTAGTGTTCGGTTAGTTAGGTTGTATCTCTTTACGCCCCGTCTAGAGCTCTGGAATAGCAAGGGAGTCACAAATTTCATGCCTACTAGGGGCAACGTGTTTGGCAGTTGTGTTAAAGTGAATGTGGACTTTTAATAATGCTCTTTCAACAACCAAGATAGTCGGTTCAGAAATCGGTGCTGCTGGAGGGTTATCTTCTCAGAGGTAGTGCTCCAACGTCTGATTATGCTGAGCCTTTTTACACCTGTATTTCAGGTTTATGACGTGGAATGTCACATTTGTTTGTTACTCTGGTCACTTCCTCTCTTTCCTGTCCATGTTACTTTGTGGGATTTTCTCTGGGTTTTTTTTTGGGGGGGGGGGGGGGGGTGCAGTGCAGCTGGATGGCCTTGTGTCCAAAGAGGTCTAACAAACCCTAATGTGATTAGGAACAGACACCCAGATTCAAAGGATTGTTTCATCTCTAAAGCAGAATCCTAGACCTGGAAGTTGATGGTGACCCTGGGTGATGCCTGAGCAAAGATGGCTCTGTTCTTCCAGAGAGGGATCAGATGAAGACATTGTCAGGGGGAGACCTGTGATCTCAGAGAGGTGATAAATACCTGGAAGGGGAACACTGCCATTATTCAGCCTGCATGGACATCACATGATAACATATGTCTAACGCTCGGTCTGCTGTACAGTGCCGTTATTAAGGTGGATAAAGATGAGGGCATTTGGGAAATGTCGACAGATTCATCTATTTAGCTGCTGAACAGAGAAACCAGCTAACTGCACTAGGAGCGCACAGCGGGAGCGCACCATCAATCATCAGCAATCCAGAAGTAAATCAATTCCAAGTTCAGACCACGTTCATTCTTCAAACATTTCTTTTGCTTTTTGAAAGCTCATTGCAGCAGGTTTCTCCTTACAAATGGAACACTGGCTCTTGGTTTGCTGGGATTTGTAGTTCTCCCCCTCTTATGGAGCCATATTCAGCTAAGTTGTATGAAATGACTCCATTGTCCCCTAAGATCTGCCAGAAGCTCAATCAGCGGCTTCTTGCAGAGGTGTAAGTCCTGTGGTCAGGTGTAAGTCCAGGTCAGGTGTAAGTCCAGGTCAGGTGTAAGTCCAGGTCAGGTGTAAGCCCTGTGGTCAGGTGTAAGTCCTGTGGTCAGGTGTAAGTCCAGGTCAGGTGTAAGCCCTGTGGTCAGGTGTAAGTCCTGTGGTCAGGTGTAAGTCCAGGTCAGGTGTAAGTCCTGTGGTCAGGTGTAAGTCCAGGTCAGGTGTAAGCCCTGTGGTCAGGTGTAAGTCCTGTGGTCAGGTGTAAGTCCAGGTCAGGTGTAAGCCCTGTGGTCAGGTGTAAGTCTTGTGGTCAGGTGTAAGTCCAGGTCAGGTGTAAGCCCTGTGGTCAGGTGTAAGTCCTGTGGTCAGGTGTAAGTCCAGGTCAGGTGTAAGCCCTGTGGTCAGGTGTAAGTCTTGTGGTCAGGTGTAAGCCCTGTGGTCAGGTGTAAGTCTTGTGGTCAGGTGTAAGTCCTGTGGTCAGGTGTAAGTCCAGGTCAGGTGTAAGCCCTGTGGTCAGGTGTAAGTCCTGTGGTCAGGTGTAAGTCCAGGTCAGGTGTAAGCCCTGTGGTCAGGTGTAAGTCCTGTGGTCAGGTGTAAGTCCAGGTCAGGTGTAAGTCCTGTGGTCAGGTGTAAGTCCAGGTCAGGTGTAAGTCCTGTGGTCAGGTGTAAGTCCTGTGGTCAGGTGTAAGTCCAGGTCAGGTGTAAGCCCTGTGGTCAGGTGTAAGTCTTGTGGTCAGGTGTAAGCCCTGTGGTCAGGTGTAAGTCCTGTGGTCAGGTGTAAGTCTTGTGGTCAGGTGTAAGCCCTGTGGTCAGGTGTAAGTCCTGTGGTCAGGTGTAAGTCCTGTGGTCAGGTGTAAGTCCTGTGGTCAGATCCCTGATGACTAACTAAGGAGATGAACGAATGACAGATATCAGTGATAATCTGATCCTCAACTGCATCTGTGTCACCTTCCACCATCTCTGACCCATCAAACCTTCATCTTCCCATAAACCCTCCAACTGATACTCATTGCTGGTTATATAGACCATTGACCCGTTATCTTTATTTTCCTGACCCTCTGATTACTGAGGATGTCTGTTGGTGCCGGGACATGATTGGACAACTTTCTCCCAGTGATACATCCATTTTCATATGAAGCTTCAGTTCAGACCTGGGGGAGAGGAGATTATGTGGATGTCCTCATCAGTATTCTCCCGTGACATGGAACATACATAGAAGAGGATGTGACCTATGCTGGAGGTGAGACATCCCGGTAATCAGGAAGGTAGAGAGAAGGTCAGGAGCAGAATATACTCATCTCATGGAGGTTCACGATGAGGGATTGCTATCCTGATAGTGTTATCAAACAGGTAGAGAGGCAAGGCCAGGAAAAGAGTATCTTCTACCTTCCAGAGGCTCTGGGGGTGTGAAACCCCAATGAAGGATGTAATCAGAAATGCAGAGAGAAGGTCAGGAGAAGAGTTTGTTGTATGTGATGGAGGGTCATGTTTTATAGGTCACATCCTGGTTGTGAGTGTTCTGTGAATCAGAAGAAAAGTGTCATCTACTCTACAGAGGGACATGTTGAAGGGTGAGATATTCCGGAGAAGAGTGTAATAAAAAAAGGTAAAGAGAAGGGTAGGAGAAGAGGAGTTATGTTGGAGGATATGACACACCTGTGGGAAGGTAAACAAGTGCAGATAAGGTCAGGAGAAGAGTACCTTCTATATTACAGAGAGTCATGTTTGAGGATTTGAAACTCCAATGGAGGATGTAATCAGAATGTAGAGAGAAGGTCAGGAGAAGAGTTTGTTGTATGTGATGGAGGGTCACAGCAGGCAATATCCGGGGGGTTAGTGTACTCAGAGAAGGATAGAAAAGGTCAGAAGAAAAGTGTCATCTACTCTACGAGGGTCATGTTGGAGGTGTGACATCCCAGAGGTGAGTGTAATGAAAAAAAAGGTAGAGAGAAGGTCAGGAGATGAGCATCCTCTGGTTCAATCATTTTTATTCAATTATATCATAAAAACACAGAAACAGAAGAAGGCACCTCGCCCGCCCACGCATGGGCTATGATTGGAAACATAAGGAAGAAGAAATATACACGGCATGAAGAAAGGAGGGGGTGCACCCTCCAAAGACACCCTGAATGTAATATGCATAGATTCCGGGGGAAGCAAAATCAGCCGGGACAGGCAAGTCACAAACCACATTGTGATTAGTCCCGGGCACAAGAGAAAAGAGAGAAACCCATCAAGAGAAGAGACAGAGGATGGAGGCAAGAAAATAAGATAAAGGGAAGAGGGAGAGGGGAAGAGGGAGGGGGAAGGGGGAGAGGGGAAGAGAGAAGAGGGAGAGTGGAAGAGAGAAGAGGGGAAGAGAGAAGAGGGAGAGGGGAAGAGAGAAGAGGGGAAGAGAGAAGAGGGGAAGAGAGAAGAGGGAGAGGGGAAGAGAGAAGAGGGGAAGAGAGAAGAGGGGAAGAGAGAAGAGGGAGAGGGGAAGAGAGAAGAGGGGAAGAGAGAAGAGGGAGAGGGGAAGAGGGAGGGGGAAGAGGGAGGGGGAAGAGGGAGAGGGGAAGTGAGAAGAGGGGAAGAGAGAAGAGGGAGAGGGAAGAGAGGGAGAGGGGAGGAGGGAGAGGGGAAGAGAGGGGAAGAGGAGAAGAGGGAGAGGGGAAGAGGAGAAGAGGAAAAGAGGGAGAGGGGAAGAGGAAGGGGGGGGGGGGAGAGGAAGAGGGAGGGGAAGAGGGAGAGGGGAAGACGGAGGGGGAAGAGAGAGAGGCGAAGAGGGAGAGGGGAAGAGGGAGGGGAAGAGGAAGAGGGGAAGAGGAAGGGGGAAGAGGGAGAGGGGAAGAGGGAGGGGGAAGAGGGAGAGGGGAAGAGGGAGGGGGAAGAGGGAGAGGGGAAGAGGGAGAGGGGAAGAGGGAGGGGGAAGAGGGAGAGGGGAAGAAGGAGGGGGAAGAGGGAGATGGGAAGAGTGAGGGGGAAGAGGGAGAGGGGAAGAGTGAGGGGGAAGAGGGAGGGAGAGGGGAAAAGTGAGGGGGAAGAGGGAGGGGGAAGAGGGAGAGGGGAAGAGTGAGGGGAAGAGGGAGGGGGAAGAGGGAGGGGGAAGAGGGAGAGGGGAAGACGGAGGGGGAAGAGAGAGAGGCGAAGAGGGAGAGGGGAAGAGAGAGAGGGGAGAGGGAGAGGGGAAGAGTGAGGGGGAAGAGGGAGGGGGAAGAGGGAGAGGGGAAGAGTGAGGGGGAAGAGGGAGGGGGAAGAGGGAGAGGGGAAGACGGAGGGGGAAGAGAGAGAGGCGAAGAGGGAGAGGGGAAGAGAGAGAGGGGAAGAGGAAGAGGGAGAGGGGAAGAGTGAGGGGGAAGAGGGAGAGGGGAAGAGTGAGGGGGAAGAGGGAGGGGGAAGAGGGAGAGGGGAAGAGTGAGGGGGAAGAGGGAGAGGGGAAGAGGGAGAGGGAAGAGGGAGGGGGAAGAGGGAGGGGGAAAAGTGAGGGGGAAGAGGCGAAGAGTAGGGACCTGGGATCGTCCAAGACGCGATCTAGTGCTGACTCACGCTTGTCAGGGGCAGGTCAAGGAGAAGAGTATCTTCCACCTTATGGGTTTTATGTTGGAAGGTATGATGCACTTATACTGAGGGCAATTAGGACCGTGTAGAAAAAGTCAGAAGAAAAGTGTTGTCCACATTATAAAGGGTCATATCGGAGGGTGAGATATTCCAGAGCTGAGTGCAACTTCTTCAACTTCTGGAGGGTCATGTTGGAGGGTACGATACCCCCCTCGTGAGAGTAAATGTGTGCAGATAAGGTCTGGAGAAGAGTGTCTACTACTTTCTAGGGGTCATGTTGAAGGTGTGATATCCTGGTGGAGAGTGTAATCAAAAAAAGGTAGAGAGAAGGTCAGGAGAAGAGTATTTTCTACCATATGGGTATTATGTTGGAGGATATGATCCACCTGTGGTGAGAGTAATTGGAATAGTGTAGAGAAGATCCGGAGAGGAGTATTGTTGGAGGATCCTCTCTATAGACCTCACAGTTGGTCCCATGATTTGAAGTCTGTTGTTCCTCCTCATTCTCCTTTTCATCACTCCGGAGGCTTCCTTGATTCACCCACAAGACGGAAGTCTGGAATGTTCCTGGTTTTATGAGGAGCATTTATAAGAACATTATTCACTCCACAAACCGACCCTCTGCGTAGAGCTCACACTTCATTGATTGCTACGACCCCGGTGCGCACATCCCGCCACATCCCTCGTATAACGCCGTAATTGGATGGGAATCGCTCAGCGGATTATCAGGCCCTCGCCGCTTTCCACCTTGACACATTTCATTTGTGTTTCTTACATTGTTGTGGTTTTTATATCGGCAATAATCGGATGCATTTTACTGTCCCGGCAAAGCTGCTTGTCCCGGTAATGAGCGCACGGAGATCTTGATGGTCCCCGCGATGTCTCATCTCATCCTTCTCCAGAAGACACAAAGATCTGCTACAAAAGACGACGGATCGGGGGAAGTGTCAGAACTTCTCCTAATGACGCGCCGCACCCAAATCCAACAACAAGGAGATTTATTTATTGTGTGTCCCCGAGATCTCGTCCCTGGCGGATCACAACACGGAATTTAAAGGAACACTCCTCTCAAACGTGAACATTTTACTTCTAAACCGATTCCTGGAGGACAGTTTGTCTATGTGGTTCTATATATGGGGCCAAAACCCGCGGCGTTCGTATGGTGGAGATCGGCGTCTTTTATACGGATCTGATGGCAGAACTCATAACGTGCGTAGAAATCGGTAAAACTGCCCTGAGCTCAGATAGGTGCCATTGTAATCCCTACGACTAGTCCCTATGGCTGACGGTACCCTCATCTGTGAGGTGTCACCAATGCTGCATGTGAGACGAAAAGAATCTCCCATCCCCCTCTCTCAGCCTCATCTGAACACCCCGAGGGGGGAGGAGTCAGCCAAGGAGACCCATGGAGGCTTTTGGGGAAGAAGAATTCGGATCAATTATGACAAAGTGACAGGTCCTCTTCATAGGTCTTCCCACCTTCTGATACTGACAGAGGCGCTCTTCTCTGATTGGTGGAAATTTGTCTTCAATCACTACAAAGAGAGCCCAGGGCTGAGGCATGAAGGTCATTCACAGACGAATGAAGTCCCCCGAGCTTCGAGGTCTGAGAAGGAAACTCGCTGAATATCAAAGGATGAGGAGATATTTCTGGAGGTCCCGGGGGGGGGGGGGGGGGGGGGGGCGTGTTGTGAAGGATTGGGGGGAGGGGTGGGGTGAGGGGTGGGGGGATGTGAGGGAATATGGGGCAGATTGTTCATTCTAAGGTCATTGTAAATAACGAGGGAGCAGGGCCATCTATAACACAGGGCAAAAGGGGCAGCTGCCCCGGGCCCAGTCATTGTTGTGGGGCCCAAAGCAGCTGCCCCTGGAGCCTGCAAATAGTTGATAAGTGGATTCAGGAGGGCCCAATAAACTGCTCCCCCCCCCCCCCCCCGGTCCAATCAATATTAAAGACGGCCCTGCAAGGGAGGACTCTGCATCCGGAGGAAGTGAGATTTAACCTCCTTCTATGGAAAGGATTCTTTCCAGTACAAGCTATGAAATGTGGGGAAGGCTTCCTCCACTGATAGTTCTGCTCGAATTTGTAGAGTGTAAAAAAAAAGGCTGAATGTTTTGTAAACGCAGAGGAAGGAATGATTTCCTATTGGAGCAAACATTCGATGTGATATAAGGATAATTTTCCATCCTCGGATCGAATGTCTATTTCGGGTTCTGCAGATTTTTAGTTCATTTATATTTTTCTTCATCCTGACTGACGATGTAATTATGTAAAATGACAAGCGTTTTGTGACATCAGCCCCCACCCCGGGAAGAGCCGCATGTCACCGCTTACCCAATTGGCGTAGATGGCAGGAGGAGGAGCTAAATACAGATGAATCCTTCCAATCAGCAAGAAGTGATGGCAGCGCTCACTCTGATTATATATACTGTATGGCTACACCCCTAAAATATGGATGCCCCCTCCCCCCCTCCCCTGGCACAAAAGAGTAACAAAGAGATTTTATATAAAAAGTAATCGATCCGATTAGATTGTCTTACAATTCAATATGTAACCATTCAAGTGCAAAACAAAGAAAACTTTATCGACTTGGCGACCGCCCAATAGCAGATTTACTGACACACGGCGGCCGCTCTGTGCAGAATCATATATATATATATATATATATATATATATATATATATATATATATATATCACAGCGGGGGCCGACCAATGGATGAGCTGTAAACAATGCAGAGCTCCATCCTGACAGCGGGGGATGGATTCTGTTTCCCTGCAAAGCACATCCTTAGTAAAAGCAGCGCACAAACACCGGCTAGGCACACATTTAACACTTTGATCACCCCTGATGTTAACCCCTTCCCAGCCAAAGTGTCATTAGTACAGTGACAGTGCATATTTTCAGCACTTATCACTGTATTGGTGTCCCTGGCCCCAGCATATCATAGTATGGAGGCCCATTGTGCTCCAGCCTCTTGTAGTATGGAGGCCCATCGTGCTCCAGCCTCTCGTAGTGTGGAGACCCATCGTGCTCCAGCCTCTCATAGTATGGAGGCCCATCATGCTCCAGCTTCTCGTAGTATAGAAGCCCATTGTCCTCCAGCCCCTAGTAGCATGGAAGCCCGTCGTGCTCCAGCCTCTCATAGTATGGAGGCCCATCATGCTCCAGCCTCTCATAGTATGTAGGCCCATCGTGCTCCAGCCTCTCATAGTATGTAGGCCCATCATGCTCCAGCCTCTCGTAGTATGTAGGCCCATCGTGCTCCAGCCTCTCATAGTATGGAGGCCCATCATGCTCCAGCCTCTCATAGTATGTAGGCCCATCATGCTCCAGCCTCTCATAGTATGGAGGCCCATCATGCTCCAGCCTCTCATAGTATGGAGGCCCATCGTGCTCCAGCCTCTCGTAGTGTGGAGACCCATCATGCTCCAGCCTCTCATAGTATGGAGGCCCATCATGCTCCAGCCTCTCATAGTATGGAGGCCCATCATGCTCCAGCCTCTCATAGTATGGAGGCCCATCATGCTCCAGCCTCTCATAGTATGTAGGCCCATCGTGCTCCAGCCTCTCATAGTATGGAGACCCATCGTGCTCCAGCCTCTCATAGTATGGAGGCCCATCGTGCTCCAGCCTCTCGTAGTGTGGAGACCCATCATGCTCCAGCCTCTCGTAGTGTGGAGACCCATCATGCTCCAGCCTCTCATAGTATGGAGGCCCATCGTGCTCCAGCCTCTCGTAGTATGTAGGCCCATCGTGCTCCAGCCTCTCATAGTATGGAGGCCCATCATGCTCCAGCCTCTCATAGTATGTAGGCCCATCATGCTCCAGCCTCTCATAGTATGGAGGCCCATCATGCTCCAGCCTCTCATAGTATGGAGGCCCATCGTGCTCCAGCCTCTCGTAGTGTGGAGACCCATCATGCTCCAGCCTCTCATAGTATGGAGGCCCATCATGCTCCAGCCTCTCATAGTATGGAGGCCCATCATGCTCCAGCCTCTCATAGTATGGAGGCCCATCATGCTCCTGCCTCTCGTAGTATAGAAGCCCTTTGTCCTCCAGCCCCTAGTAGCATGGAAGCCCGTCGTGCCCCAGCCTCTCCTAGTATGAAGGCTAATCATGTTCCAGCCTCTCGTAGTATGGAGGCCATTGTACCCCAGCCTCTTGTAGAATGGAGGAGAGCGCAGACACCACACATACATTTTTATCTTCACCTTTGTAGGGCAGAGAAGAAAAAACTCTGAAATAAAATGGCCGGTTATCGGCGGTGATTTTTTTAGCCGATTTTTTTGTTCGGTGTCATAAAGAAGGAAATAACATCATGAAGGGTTTACGGGGAAGGAGTACTTTTGTAGACGGCACATAACAAAACGGTACAAATGTTGTGTGAAAGAATTTATAAAGCCGAGTGGTGGAAAGTTTGTTCGGGGGAGGTTGCCATGGTAACACGCTCGGTTACAGTTTCAAGGTTGTGGAAGAGATCGCTGATATTCCCGATGTTTTTCTGCAGGTCCTCGGAGTCATTTCGTTGGCGCTTGTAAAAATATTGACATTGCTTTCCAATTTGAAGCATTGCGAATAGTCTCCGCTCAGATGACCTAATTAATCGGCATGTAACCGCTAATGACGCCAACAAACGCCAATCAAAGTCTTGGCTGCCCAGAACGCCGAGTTCCTCGCTGGAATCTCCGGGGTCCCTTTAGGGCTTTGTGCTGAAAGTCAGAAAGAGATGCAGATTTCTAAGTGAAGTGAGGAGGGTGCAGGGGGAACGCAGAGGGTGCGGGGGGAACTCAGGAACAACATGCAGAAAATTGGGGGGGCACCACTGAACTCACCTTTGCACCCATCAATGACCATCAATGAGACTTCCCAACCTGTGCATAGACCCCCATCAAATCCAAGTCTTATAAATGGAGGATACAAAACTACTTTGAAGGTTCCCTATGTGATTTCCATGTATGATCGATGATCGATCCATAGACGGAGCACTACAAGAAAGGCGCACGCAAATAATTCCTAATAAATGGACGCCAATGTGCTCAGAGGGGTCTGCACAGTGAGGGCTCATTTACACTAACTTCAATTTTAACACATTAAATTGCCTACCGCTTCAACATGCGCTTCTGATGCTTCTATGATGCTTTTTTGAGGCATTAATGAAGTTTGACAAATGCCCAGTACAATACAACCCCAGACTGAATATTACACCCACTCAGTAGATCCCCTGCTCAGTAGTACCCCCAGCTTTGCTGCTCCCCGCTCAATAGTCAGCCCCAGTGTGACAGGGGGCCTGTACAACCCAGAATCCCTTGGAGAGGTTGGGAGCTCCCTTGTGTCATCTCCCCAGGCACCTCCTATGTCTAAGTCACCCTGTGTCCATTAGGGGCACAGGGTAACCAAGCAAAATGATGGACAGCTGTTTAATTGACAATGAGAAGGTGGTTACTTAAATATAACAGTAATATTTATGCACAATATCTCCCAGGATGTATATAAAGAGCTGATCACAGGCCTCTAGAACTGGGTAGGAGTCGGACAATCTACTTCTTCTATAGTTTGTAGCCTACTGGGCTGAGGAGGGGGGAGATCACTGTTTGTATTGTTAATTGTAATTCGCTTCTGCTATTGTGAGAAGGTTTGCTGTGTTTAGATGATAATGTTGATTGTGTCTTCTGAGCTAAAAGACGGTAAGTCTGTCCTGAAAGGTCATGCCTCGGAGTCACCTAGGCTGTCTAAACGATTAGTTAATCAGCTTATGTTAATTAGGTTTTTGGTTACAGTATGTATTGTCATTCTGGTGTATATATTTGTGTGAGATCTCAAAATAAACAGTCCATGGTCAAGCTGTGTAACTGAACTAGTCTGGATCTTGGTTACAATATTCGGAGGTAAAATCTGATATCTGAAGGTCCAGATTGGAGAAAGCTGTGTACTGACGGAAGCACTCAAGTGGAGTATGATGGGGATCCGTTACATTGGTGGTAAGCAGTAGGAGATTCCTGCAGTCTGTGACATCCAAACCTCCACCTGGATCCAAAATCAGGCTAGCAGACTTCGGTCACCCCAGCGGAGATATGGATCTGGCATCAGGGTTGGGCTGCTGCGGATCGTCCTTTCAGCATACACCAGGACTGTGTCTGAGGATGAATACCTGGAGCTCAGACAGCAGATTCGGGTAGGATTCTGAATTGGAGCCCCCAAAGTCGCTGGTATGCAACGGGGCAAGTGCTTTCCAACCCCAGAGCAAAGAGCCAGTGACCAACGGATGGCATTCCTGAGAGATTGCCCGAGGAGAAATGGGTGACTGAGTTGGACAGGCTGGTCCAGCAGGAGATAGAGCTGGACAATCATATTCGGGCTCTGCAATGGCACGCAGAGCAGGGATATTTAGGGGAGACAACAGAATGCTCTCCGGAGGGATATGACTTTGGAGGCCCTGGATTGCTGTGGGAGAGCCTTACAGATCGTTTTGTGTTTGGCGATGAAGGGGAACCTACTCTTGATGACCTGCGAGAATACAGAGAGGCTATGCTCGGTCTTGCTGGGGTCTCAGAGCTTAAACCTGATCTGGAATATTTGCTAAGAAAAGAACAACATCTGGAAAGGGCATACAGGAAACTGCTAGAACACGTTCAGCAGAATGCCAGAGAATCGGCAGTGGAAACTCCGGAGATTGTCATCTCCAAAGCTGAAGTGCTGACAACAGGGCAGAGCTCTGCTAACCTCTGCACAGCACCGATAACATCTGCTGGGTTCTATGGACAGGAGATGGTGAACCTCTATCCCCAGACACCAGTTATAGAGACTGGGGATTTCATCGACTTTTCTGCTAAGGAAGAACAACCTGGTGAGCCTCCAGCAGAAGAGCGGGCATCAGGGCCATACATCACTGAGCTCTGCCCAGCGCCAACAACAGCTTCAGCCCCCCTGAGAGACTCTGCCCCACACCTGCAGCAGTTCCGGAGGCCCAGGGTAAGAAGGTGGTGGTCTTTCCTCCCCAACAAGGTTCCGTGCAGCTGGGAGACAGTACCAGAAACATGTTGTCCCAGCAGCCAGATAAGGGGAGATGAAGCAGCCGGCTTCCCTTCCCAGCAGCAGATGGCACCCCAGAATGATGCCAGCAACCCAGCAGAAGGGCTGGCAACAGGGCAGAGTGCTACTGGTCTCCTCAACTAACAGAGGATGGATTTCCTGTAAAGGTGGATGGGACTTCAGTCTCCACCTGTATACTCCAGGGATGCTGGGATTCCCAACAGCATGACGAAGTGAGCCCAGCCAGACGAAGTGAGCCCAGCCTGTCTTCTCTCCAGCGGCTGAAGGTGACTCCAGGGGGAAGGACCTGCTTGATGGTTTCCCAGTGCATCCTGGGATATCTCATACCTGCAATATTTCAAAATAAAGCAAAGGTAAAGCTGAATAAAAGCCTCTCAGAAGCTGCAGGCGTTGTAAGTGAGTGATGACATAGACTTCTATGGAGGCTTCGAAGACGCTTTGTAGCACCAAGGAAGCAACATGGGGATAATTTTTGAAGCGAACACAACATGTGACCAGGAATGTAAGGAGCCATTTTATTTAGTGGGAAGAGCTTTGAATGCCACTTTAAAAAGCGTCCAATGCCACATATTGAAGCAAATGTAAATGAGACGTAACTGTACTCCAGGAATAAAGTCCTGACACCCCACACCAGTCACCCCATTAATAATAATACAGAGCCGTCATGGAAGAATTCTGGGCCACCGCCGTCTTCATCACTACCAATCACAATTATACAATACTGTGCAGAGGATTGTAAATTGTTTGTTTCTAGCTCTCCAGCCCCTGTCACTGTACTACAGATCCCCTCCCTCCATAGATGTCCAATATCCCAGTGCACATCCCTCCGCCGAGTCTGTCTCTATCCCTGTCACCATGAAGGAGGACGGTGTCATTCTTTTTCCTTCCCAGATATGAATTCTTATACATGAACATCTTGGGACATGAACATAGTGACATCCCAGAAATCAGTCCTCAGACCCTCGCTTGGTCAGATGGCATCACCCCTACCAGAGAAAAGGCCAATGCCAGGCCGGTGTGACGGTTCTCATCACCATCAATCCAAGGACCACCGGACAGGACCTGTGAGACACCGCTTCGGTTTATTTGCTGAAATCAGACAAATATTCTTCCTATTTTATTGTCTTTTTGTTTCCTTTTTCTGTAAATATTTTATTTGTATCATTTTGATCTTTTCATGAAAACTGTCTCTAATGTCGCGTACACACGATCGGAAATCCCGCCAGCAAAGGTCCGATGAGAGCTTTTGGTCAGAAAATGCGATCGTGCGTACGCTCCATCAGACGTTTGCTGGCTGAATTTCGGCCAGCCAAAGTTCAGTTTGGAAATTCCGATCGTCTGTACAATTTCCGACATGCAAAATTCCTACGCATGCTCAGAAACATTGAACTTCATTTTCTCGGCTGGTCGCGGTGTTGTACCGCGTTCTTGACGGTGGAAAGTTCAGAGGACTTGTGTGACGGTGTGTATGCGAGCCAAGCTTGGGCAGGATTCCGTAGGGAAAACCATCAGAGCTTTTTCCAACCAAAATTCGCATGGTGTGTACGCGGCTTTTATTGCAAAGGAGAAGAGTCTCTGTCTCTTGAAGAGTGCTGAGCGGTACAAATCCTCTGACCCCCCCGGTGTGTGGTGACAGCGCGATCTACAATCAGCATTGTATCGCTATGTGGAAGTTCTCACTCTTCGGTGGTGGAAGGTAAAGAGTTAATTGCTGATTGTAAAGTGATTGTAAAGCTTCAACATTTACATTAATGTAATTCATTCCTTAGGGGTCAGTGTCTCCCCTCACCCCTCCCCCATTTTACTTTCCTGAACCCTCATTGGATCTGCAGCTCTTCTCTCCCCTCACTTCTGAGCCATTGGCTCCCGCTGCTGTCAATCAAAGCCAGTGGCGAGGGAGCGGGGGTGGGGCTGAGTCCTGCTGTCTGTGTCATTGGATGCAGCAGGGGGGCTTGGGAGCGAGAATGCATGAGTGCCCCCATGTGAAGCGGCTTCGCTGGCGGGGAACCCAAAAGGAGAGGTTCACGCCCACTCTGTGCGATTCCATTCCATAGAGCGGGTTAGTCACGACATGTTTGTTATTTAAAAAAAAACGTTACAATCACTTTAACTTTACCCAGTGACAATCGCTGTCAGACTGCTGGCACCTCGATTGGATCCCGCGAGCTGGAAAATCTGTATGCCAGCTGCAGATGAGCGTGGCATTGTTGGTGAGAAGGGGCAAGGTCAGATATCCGCTTGCATCCCAACACATTTTACCATACTGACCCCTATACCGACCCCCCATACTGACCCCCTATACCAAACCCCCCATAATGACCCCCCCATAATGACCCCCCCATACTGACCCCCTATACTGACCCCTCATACTGACCCCTCATACTGACCCCCCATACCGACCCCCCATACTGACCCCTCATACTGACCCCCCCATACTGACCCCCAATACCAACCCGCCCATACAGACCCCCTATAATAACCCCTCATACTGACCCCTCATACTGACCCCCCATACCGACCCCTCATACTGACCCCCCCATACTGCCCCCCCCATACTGACCCACCATACTGACCCCCCATACCAACCCCCTATACTGACCCCTCATACTGACCCCCCCATACTGACCCCCCCATACCAACCCCCCCATACTGACCCCCCATACCAACCCCCCATACTGACCCCCTATACTAACCCCTCATACTGACCACCTATACTGACCCCCCCATACCGACCCCCCATACTGACCCCCTATACTAACCCCTCATACTGACCCCTCATACCGATATCCCATACCGACCCCTCATACTGATCCCCCCATACTTACCCCCCATACCAACCCCCCATACTGACCCCCCTATACTGACCCCTCATACTGACCCCCCCATACTGACCCACCATACTGACCCCCAATACCAACCCCCCATACTGACCCCCTATACTAACCCCTCATACTGACCACCTATACTGACCCCCCCATACCGACCCCCCATACTGACCCCCTATACTAACCCCTCAAACTGATCCCTCATACCGATATCCCATATCGACCCCCCCATACCGTCCCTCTCATACTGACCCATCATATCGACCCCTCGTACTGACCCCTCATACCGACCCCCCATATTGACCCCCCATAATGATCCCCCATATTGACCCCCCATACTGACCCGGCTGTCATTAGAGACCCGGCCGTCATTAGAGACCTGGCCGCCATTAGAGCTCCGGCCACCATTAGAGCTTCAGCTGCCATGACCCCTAACCGGAGCCAATCAGGCGGTTCGCCTGCTGCAATGAGCCGCCTGCAGAGCCAGAAGTTCCTTGTAAACTTTTCTCCGGCACTGGGGACTGAAATCTGCATTCTGACACATAAGCAAATCGCGGGAAGAGGAAAGGAAGTGTCAGCACAACGAGCTGAGAAAAGACATCAAAGAATCCGGATTTGTGGGCGAGAGAACGGCGGCGCGGAGCAGCGGCACCCCCCCCCCCCCCCCCCCCATTTATCTGGGAAAAGTTATTTTCTTACTGATGATGGCAATTGGGACTAATATGTTGTAGAAGACATGAATGCCAAACTCCGGGCCGCTCTATGACAGGATACGGCGTTCTGTATACAGGCGGGAGGAAAAGTAAATATCAGATCTTCCTGCAAACAGCGTCTCCCGATATCAGCAGAATAAAACACATAGCTATGAACAAGCACCAGATATAGGCGTGAAACGCGTCAGATATCCTTGAGCTCCACCATGGTTACCGTACGAATTTGTATATTTCTTGAATATTTCAATAAAGGAGTTTGAGTTGGAGTGCAAAAATCCAGACTTTTTCTTCCATAATGGAAATCCTGCAGGAGGCAGAACAATTATAATAGGCCTCAGAGGAGAGGAGAACATCCCTGTGCTGGTCCTGGAATTGGCCTCAGAGGAGAGGAGAGCATCCCTGTGCTGGTCCTGGAATTGGCCTCAGAGGAGAGGAGAGCGTCCCTGTGCTGGTCCTGGAATTGGCCTCGGAGGAGAGGAGAACGTCCCTGTGCTGGTCCTGGAATTGGCCTCAGAGGAGAGGAAAACGTCCCTGCGCTGGTCCTGGAATTGGCCTCAGAGGAGAGGAGAACGTCCCTGCGCTGGTCCTGGAATTGGCCTCAGAGGAGAGGAGAACGTCCCTGCGCTGGTCCTGGAATTGGCCTCAGAGGAGAGGAGAGCGTCCCTGCGCTGGTCCTGGAATTGGCCTCAGAGGAGAGGAGAGCGTCCCTGTGCTGGTCCTGGAATTGGCCTCAGAGGAGAGGAGAGCGTCCCTGCGCTGGTCCTGGAATTGGCCTCAGAGGAGAGGAGAGCGTCCCTGTACTGGTCCTGGAATTGGCCTCAGAGGAAAGGAGAACGTCCCTGCGCTGGTCCTGGAATTGGCCTCAGAGGAGAGGAGAGCGTCCCTGTGCTGGTCCTGGAATTGGCCTCAGAGGAGAGGAGAGCGTCCCTTTGCTGGTCCTGGAATTGGCCTCAGAGGAGAGGAGAGCGTCCCAGTGCTGGTCCTGGAATTGTCCTCAGAGGAGAGGAGAACGTCCCTGTGCTGGTCCTGGAATTGGCCTCAGAGGAGAGGAGAACGTCCCTGCGCTGGTCCTGGAATTGGCCTCAGAGGAGAGGAGAGCGTCCCTGTGCTGGTCCTGGAATTTGCCTCAGAGGAGAGGAGAACGTCCCTGTGCTGGTCCTGGAATTGGCCTCAGAGGAGAGGAGAACGTCCCTGCGCTGGTCCTGGAATTGGCCTCAGAGGAGAGGAGAACGTCCCTGTGCTGGTCCTGGAATTTGCCTCAGAGGAGAGGAGAACGTCCCTGCGCTGGTCCTGGAATTGGCCTCAGAGGAGAGGAGAGCGTCCCTGTGCTGGTCCTGGAATTTGCCTCAGAGGAGAGGAGAGCGTCCCTGTGCTGGTCCTGGAATTTGCCTCAGAGGAGAGGAGAGCGTCCCTGTGCTGGTCCTGGAATTTGCCTCAGAGGAGAGGAGAGCGTCCCTGTGCTGGTCCTGGAATTTGCCTCAGAGGAGAGGAGAGCGTCCCTGTGCTGGTCCTGGAATTTTCCTCAGAGGAGAGGAGAGCGTCCCTGTGCTGGTCCTGGAATTTGCCTCAGAGGAGAGGAGAACATCCCTGTGCTGGTCCTGGAATTGGCCTCAGAGGAGAGGAGACCGTCCCTGTGCTGGTCCTGGAATTTGCCTCAGAGGAGAGGAGAACGTCCCTGTGCTGGTCCTGGAATTCGCCTCAGAGGAGAGGAGAGCGTCCCTGTGCTGGTCCTGGAATTTGCCTCAGAGGAGAGGAGAGCATCCCTGTGCTGGTCCTGGAATTTGCCTCAGAGGAGAGGAGAACGTCCCTGTGCTGGTCCTGGAATTTGAGTAGTTTCTCAGATTTTCTATAATTACTTTTTTTTTTTTTTATTGAGTTTGGTGATTCTTTTCAAATATTTTCTGAATGTGGGATTCGCTGGTGATGTTGTTGTTTTGTTATGTTTGTGGGTTTGGCGGTCGGTGGCAGAATAAACCCGACCCGAGACCCACCATCAATACCGACCCGAAACCCACCATCAATACCGACCCGAAACCCACCATCAATACCGACCCGAGACCCACCATCAATACCGACCCGAGACCCACCATAAATACCGACCCGAAACCCACCATCAATACCGACCCGAGACCCACCATGAATACCGACCCGAGACCCACCATCAATACCAACCCGAGACCCACCATCAATACCGACCCGAAACCCACCATCAATACCGACCCGAGACCCACCATCAATACCGACCCGAGACCCACCATCAATACCAACCCGAGACCCACCATCAATACCGACCCGAGACCCACCATCAATACCAACCCGAAACCCACCATCAATACCAACCCGAGACCCACCATCAATACCGACCCGAGACCCACCATCAATACCAACCCGAGACCCACCATCAATACCGACCCGAGACCCACCATCAATACCGACCCAGACCCACCATCAATACCAACCCGAGACCCACCATCAATACCGACCCGAGACCCACCATCAATACCGACCCGAGACCCACCATCAATACCGACCCGAGACCCACCATCAATACCGACCCGAGACCCACCATCAATACCAACCCGAGACCCACCATCAATACCGACCCGAGACCCACCATCAATACCGACCCAGACCCACCATCAATACCAACCCGAGACCCACCATCAATACCGACCCCAGACCCACCATGAATACCGACTCCAGACCCACCATCAATACCGACCCCAGACCCACCATCAATACCGACCCGAGACCCACCATCAATACCGACCCCAGACCCACCATCAATACCAACCCGAGACCCACCATCAATACCGACCCGAGACCCACCATCAATACCGACCCGAGACCCACCATCAATACCGACCCGAGACCCACCATCAATACCGACCCGAGACCCACCATCAATACCGACCCGAGACCCACCATCAATACCGACCCGAGACCCACCATCAATACCGACCCGAGACCCACCATCAATACCGACCCAGACCCACCATCAATACCGACCCGAGACCCACCATCAATACCGACCCAGACCCACCATCAATACCAACCCGAGACTCACCATCAATACCGACCCCAGACCCACCATCAATACCGACCCAGACCCACCATCAATACCGACCCGAGACCCACCATCAATACCGACCCGAGACCCACCATCAATACCGACCCAGACCCACCATCAATACCGACTCCAGACCCACCATGAATACCGACCCAGACCCACCATGAATACCGACCCCAGACCCACCATCAATACCGACCCAAGACCCACCATCAATACCGACCCGAGACCCACCATCAATACCGACCCAGACCCACCATGAATACCGACTCCAGACCCACCATGAATACCGACCCAGACCCACCATAAATACCGACTCCAGACCCACCATCAATACCGACCCGAGACCCACCATCAATACCGACCCGAGACCCACCATCAATACCGACCCGAGACCCACCATCAATACCGACCCGAGACCCACCATCAATACCGACCCGAGACCCACCATCAATACCGACCCGAGACCCACCATCAATACTGACCCGAGACCCACCATAAATACCGACCCGAAACCCACCATCAATACCGACCCGAGACCCACCATGAATACCGACCCGAGACCCACCATCAATACCAACCCGAGACCCACCATCAATACCGACCCGAAACCCACCATCAATACCGACCCGAGACCCACCATCAATACCGACCCGAGACCCACCATCAATACCAACCCGAGACCCACCATCAATACCGACCCGAGACCCACCATCAATACCGACCCGAAACCCACCATCAATACCAACCCGAGACCCACCATCAATACCGACCCGAGACCCACCATCAATACCGACCCAGACCCACCATCAATACCAACCCGAGACCCACCATCAATACCGACCCGAGACCCACCATCAATACCGACCCGAGACCCACCATCAATACCGACCCGAGACCCACCATCAATACCGACCCGAGACCCACCATCAATACCAACCCGAGACCCACCATCAATACCGACCCGAGACCCACCATCAATACCGACCCAGACCCACCATCAATACCAACCCGAGACCCACCATCAATACCGACCCCAGACCCACCATGAATACCGACTCCAGACCCACCATCAATACCGACCCCAGACCCACCATCAATACCGACCCGAGACCCACCATCAATACCGACCCCAGACCCACCATCAATACCAACCCGAGACCCACCATCAATACCGACCCGAGACCCACCATCAATACCGACCCGAGACCCACCATCAATACCGACCCGAGACCCACCATCAATACCGACCCGAGACCCACCATCAATACCGACCCGAGACCCACCATCAATACCGACCCGAGACCCACCATCAATACCGACCCGAGACCCACCATCAATACCGACCCAGACCCACCATCAATACCGACCCGAGACCCACCATCAATACCGACCCAGACCCACCATCAATACCAACCCGAGACTCACCATCAATACCGACCCCAGACCCACCATCAATACCGACCCAGACCCACCATCAATACCGACCCGAGACCCACCATCAATACCGACCCGAGACCCACCATCAATACCGACCCAGACCCACCATCAATACCGACTCCAGACCCACCATGAATACCGACCCAGACCCACCATGAATACCGACCCCAGACCCACCATCAATACCGACCCAAGACCCACCATCAATACCGACCCGAGACCCACCATCAATACCGACCCAGACCCACCATGAATACCGACTCCAGACCCACCATGAATACCGACCCAGACCCACCATAAATACCGACTCCAGACCCACCATCAATACCGACCCGAGACCCACCATCAATACCGACCCGAGACCCACCATCAATACCGACCCGAGACCCACCATCAATACCGGCCCCAGACCCACCATCAATACCGACCCGAGACCCACCATCAATACCGACCCGAGACCCACCATCAATACCGACTCCAGACCCACCATCAATACCGACCCGAGACCCACCATCAATACCGACCCGAGACCCACCATCAATACCGACCCAGACCCACCATGAATACCGACTCCAGACCCACCATCAATACCGACCCGAGACCCACCATCAATACCGACCCCAGACCCACCATCAATACCGACCCCAGACCCACCATCAATACCGACCCCAGACCCACCATCAATACCGACCCAGACCCACCATGAATACCGACCCCAGACCCACCATCAATACCGACCCGAGACCCACCATCAATACCGACCCCAGACCCACCATCAATACCAACCCGAGACCCACCATCAATACCAACCCGAGACCCACCATCAATACCGACCCGAGACCCACCATCAATACCGACCCGAGACCCACCATCAATACCGACCCGAGACCCACCATCAATACCGACCCGAGACCCACCATCAATACCGACCCGAGACCCACCATCAATACCGACCCGAGACCCACCATCAATACCGACCCGAGACCCACCATCAATACCGACCCGAGACCCACCATCAATACCGACCCAGACCCACCATCAATACCGACCCGAGACCCACCATCAATACCGACCCAGACCCACCATCAATACCAACCCGAGACTCACCATCAATACCGACCCCAGACCCACCATCAATACCGACCCAGACCCACCATCAATACCGACCCGAGACCCACCATCAATACCGACCCGAGACCCACCATCAATACCGACCCAGACCCACCATCAATACCGACTCCAGACCCACCATCAATACCGACCCAGACCCACCATGAATACCGACCCCAGACCCACCATCAATACCGACCCAAGACCCACCATCAATACCGACCCGAGACCCACCATCAATACCGACCCAGACCCACCATCAATACCGACTCCAGACCCACCATGAATACCGACCCAGACCCACCATGAATACCGACTCCAGACCCACCATCAATACCGACCCGAGACCCACCATCAATACCGACCCGAGACCCACCATCAATACCGACCCGAGACCCACCATCAATACCGGCCCCAGACCCACCATCAATACCGACCCGAGACCCACCATCAATACCGACCCGAGACCCACCATCAATACCGACTCCAGACCCACCATCAATACCGACCCGAGACCCACCATCAATACCGACCCGAGACCCACCATCAATACCGACCCAGACCCACCATGAATACCGACTCCAGACCCACCATCAATACCGACCCGAGACCCACCATCAATACCGACCCCAGACCCACCATCAATACCGACCCCAGACCCACCATCAATACCGACCCAGACCCACCATGAATACCGACCCCAGACCCACCATCAATACCGACCCGAGACCCACCATCAATACCGACGCCAGACCCACCATGAATACCGACCCGAGACCCACCATCAATACCGACCCGAGACCCACCATCAATACCGACCCGAGACCCACCATCAATACCGACTCCAGACCCACCATCAATACCGACCCGAGACCCACCATCAATACCGACCCGAGACCCACCATGAATAGTAACCGAGCCGTGCTACAAATGGACCTTATTTTATCTTTCTATCTACAGACGACTTCCGGCCAAAACACTGAACAATCCACACTGTATACTGCACTGTACATTATATACTCCACACTGCGCTGTACATTATATACTCCACACTGCACTGTACATTATATACTCCACACTGTGCTGTACATTATATACTCCACACTGTATACTGCGCTGTACATTATATACTCCACACTGCGCTGTACATTATATACTCCACACTGCGCTGTACATTATATACTCCACACTGCGCTGTACATTATATACTCCACACTGTATACTGCGCTGTACATTATATACTCCACACTGCGCTGTACATTATATACTCCACACTGAGCTGTACATTATATACTCCACACTGAGCTGTACATTATATACTCCACACTGTGCTGTACATTATATACTCCACACTGCGCTGTACATTATATACTCCACACTGTGCTGTACATTATATACTCCACACTGTATACTGCGCTGTACGTTATATACTCCACACTGCGCTGTACATTATATACTCCACACTGTGCTGTACATTATATACTCCACACTGTATACTGCGCTGTACGTTATATACTCCACACTGCGCTGTACATTATATACTCCACACTGCGCTGTACATTATATACACCACACTGCGCTGTACATTATATACTCCACACTGCGCTGTACATTATATACTCCACACTGCGCTGTAAATTATATACTCCACACTGCGCTGTACATTATATACTCCACACTGCGCTGTACATTATATACTCCACACTGCGCTGTAAATTATATGCTCCACACTGCGCTGTACATTATATACTCCACACTGCGCTGTACATTATATACTCCAAACTGCGCTGTACATTATATACTCCACACTGCGCTGTACATTATATACTCCACACTGCGCTGTAAATTATATACTCCACACTGCGCTGTACATTATATACTCCACACTGCGCTGTACATTATATACTCCACACTGCGCTGTAAATTATATACTCCACACTGCGCTGTACATTATATACTCCACACTGCGCTGTACATTATATACTCCAAACTGCGCTGTACATTATATACTCCACACTGGGCTGTACATTATATACTCCACACTGCGCTGTACATTATATACTCCACACTGCGCTGTACATTATATACTCCACACTGCACTGTACATTATATACTCCACACTGTATACTGCGCTGTACGTTATATACTCCCCACTGTGCTGTACCTTATACAGAGGGGGAAATAACGATCGTCTCCCCTGCAGATGGTGTAAGTTTTGCCCACTTACATAGAAATGAAGGGTCTATAATTGTTATCAGAGGTGTATTTTATATGATGGAGACAAAATATCAACCAAAATCCAGAGAAAACACAATACAAATGTTATAAATGGAGTTGCAGTTCAGTGAGTAAAATAAGTATTTGATCCCCAAGCAGAACATGACGTTTCTTGTAGGTGGTGATGAGGTTTCCACACATCTCAGGAGGGATTTTCTCCTCTCTTCTCTACAGATCTTCTCTAAATCCTTTTCTTGGTAACTCGAAGTTTCAGCTCCTCCATACATTCTCTATAGGATTAAGGTCTGGAGACTGGCTAGGCCACTCCATCACCTTAATGTGCTTCTTCTTGAGCCACTCCTTTGTTGCCTTGGCCGTATGTTTTGGGTCATTGTCATGCTGGAAGACCCATCCATGACCCATCTTCAGTGTTCTGGATGAGGGAAGAAGGTTCTCCTCCAAAATCTTACAATACATGGCCCCTCAATGGGGCAAAGTCGGCCTGTACCTTTAATGTTTATTTATTTTTATATCGGGGCTGCGACATTGCGGCAGACAATCTGACACTTTGTGGGGACCAGTGATACCAAGCAGTGATCAGTGCTAAACATATGCACTGTCACTGTACTAATAACCCTGGCAGGGAAGGGGTTAAACATCAGGGAGCGATCAAAGGGTTAAATGTGTGCCTAGCCGGTGTTTACGTGTACTGGGTGCTGCTTTTACTAATGGATGTGCTTTGCTGGTAAAGAAAATCCATCCCATCCTCCACTGACAGGACAGAGCTCTGCATTGGTTACATAGGCAGAGCTCTGCCCTGTGTATCTGCTCCACGATTGGCTGGTGCCGGAGGACATCCATTGGCCGACACCCACTGATCGGATTCTGCTGTGGCTAATACACATTAGAAGCGGAGGTTTGTACCCCCCACTCCCTTGGCAGAAGAGCAGAAGGACATATATATACAGTATACATAATTCTGTACAGGAGGACCACCCAGCAGCAGTAAATCTTCTATAGAGCGGTCAGTAAGTGGAGATACAGAACACACGCTGTGTAATGTACATTCTCCTATCTCTGTATGGGGGGTGACGGCTCTGCAATTATTATAATAAACATGTAAGTCCCTTCTTCCTATTGGATATCCAGCAGTCACATGACTCGGCTCTCTCCCAGCCTGTCTGCAGGGAAACATAAGTAGGAGGAGCTTCTAGTCCTCTGCTGCTGGTCACATGATCAACATAAAAACAGTCTTTTAGAATATGGAGAAAAAATAATGAATATCAATAAACTTTTATATATTGTCTTCCAAATATATAATATTTGAAATCAAATCTTTATTATTATTTTTTAGTAATAACATGGTGTGGGCGGAGTTCTGCCAGTTGCAGGCTGTGTCACATCCCTCCAGCCTGTGTCTTAGAATAAGAGGGAGGTGAAGCCTCTATCAATCTACATGTCCCCCCCCCCCCCCCCATTGTGTTTAGATGGTTAGTGGGCGTGGAGGAGGAGGAGGGAGGGAGTGGCCTGTCACTGGGTATACGCCCACATATGGGACTCTATAGTCACCAGTGTTCAATCTGGAAATAAGAGGAATGGTTGCATGTAAATAGTATTATTTAAGTATTTCCAAACTCCTTATATAATTCTGGAGTGGAAGATGGGATATGTCATCACTGATGGTATTGAGGTCTGAACCCGCACTACAGACCGCCGTTCATTCTCACCTCAAACCTCACTTTAATTTTAGTCGACAAAATGAACACAATAATCACATGGGTGGTTCAGATGTGATAGGAGGAAATTCTCAGCATAGAAACTCCCTGAGAACTGAGCATGTGCAGAGCGACCACCACTGCTCTGCAAAATCCCCAACTGGGACATGAGGGGGTGATAGAGAGCAGCAGATCGCCCAGCAGCGGAATGTCATAGTGATGTCATAGTGACGAGTGTGACCAGCATGTCATTCGTTGATTTTTATGATGGCCGTTTACTGCACTACAAAGCCCCTCCCATTAGATACGATGGACAGGTAGGTAGTGGGGCATTGTAGTCTCTGGTTGGGGGTCAGTCGCACTGACGGAGTGCCTGAGTCTTCCACGCATTGCTCTTTTGTTGGATGTTTCTGACTCCCGGCTCCTTCCCAGGCGTGTGGCGGAGAATGAACTCGGGGGCGGCGGCGCACTTCGCTCACATGAGATAATAACACCTTGTGCTGTAGAAGGATAATTTACTAACAAAAGCGCTGACCCCCGGCTGAGCCGCCGCCTGCGCGCCGGAGGAAACACAGAAAAAGCCTCGAACGTCAGATTAGAGACTACAATTCCCTCCCAGCGATCGCTCGCAGGAGAAGAAATCCAAACAATGCGCGGCGGATCATTGAAACGTCTTGAAGGGTTTGGTGGCGGAAAGCGCCGTGATGATTTTTTGTGTTCTTGTTTTCCAAAATGTTATTTTCCATCTTTATGTGACTAATAAATTGGAGGAGCGAAAATAAAAAGAACAATCGCAACGGCAGAAAGGAAAGACGATTGACGGGAGGGACTGTCAATTAGGATAGCGCCGAGACAACGGAGCCACGCCCCCCCCCCCCCCCCGCCGAGCGCCAGGTGCGATCCTCCTACATCTTCAGCATTCTCTATCAATGTGCTGCCGGGTTTGCTGGGGATTGTAGTCCGGAGAGCAGTCATGGTGCCACTCCCTATTCTACTTTCTCCAAGAAGCTCCACCATTAATCATTAAAGAGTCTCAGTTCAGTGACTCCGCCCAGGCTGGGATGATGTCATCAGTCTGCTGCAGGCAGGAGGAGGCATTTCCTCAGTCTCCCCTCCCCCAGTCATCAGACTGTACATTGTACAAGCACCGGACTTTATAGGGTTGTGTCATCGCAGTCCAGGAAATAATATGGTGATCCTGGATGGCGCCGCCCTTCTGGAGAGGAGATCAGAGGAAGACATTGTCAGGGAGAGTCCGGTGATCTCTGTGAGAGGAAATAAATACCCCGGGGGGGGGGGTTCGGGGGCACTGACTCATTACTCAGCCTGCACCTAACAGGAAAATATACACCTGATGACATTGAGTCTTTGCCATGGGACCAGCTTGGGGTGATACACAACATCCCCCTGGTTGGCTGTACTCAGTAATAATACTCAGGTAACCCCCCTCCCCCCCTCCATGACACCGGGCAGAATGGCTCCATGGAATCCTCTATCTGCATGTTGTATCAGGAGACACAATTAGACCCGAGAATCATGTGAAGGTGGAGAGCGGCTGATTAAGGGGCTTAGGTAAAGATTGGGGTTCAGCTGTTGGGAGGTTTTAGTGTTGGGGTTCGGAATAGGGGGCGGGGCAGATGAGGAACACTATTTTGACCTTTTTTTGGCACTGGACTCCCAACACCAAAAAACCAGCAACCCGCTGGCGGGGCACGGCTTATTGCCAAACCTTCTATAGGAAAAAGAGGTCCATCAGCTTGGTGGACACATTGAAGGCCTTTGCAGCTAAGATGTGACTTGTTGGGAAGACACGTTCCCCCTTCTTCCCTCCAATGTACGAGTCTCTGGACGGGGCTGGTGGGGGGTAAAATAAAAGCAAAAGAAAAGCACCAGCATCTGACTGAAGACATCCCTCAGTGACTGAAGACATCCCTTGGTGACTGAAGACATCCCTCGGTGACTGAAGACATCCCTCGGTGACCGAAGACATCCCTCAGTGGCTGAAGACATCCCTCAGTGACTGAAGACATCCCTCGGTGACTGAAGACATCCCTCAGTGACCGAAGACATCCCTCGGTGACCGAAGACATCCCTCGGTGACCAAAGACATCCCTCAGTGACCGAAGACATCCCTCAGTGACCGAAGACATCCCTCAGTGACTGAAGACATCCCTCAGTGACTGAAGACATCCCTCGGTGACTGAAGACATCCCTCAGTGACCAAAAACATCCCTCAGTGACTGAAGACATCCCTCAGTGACTGAAGACATCCCTCTGTGACTGAAGACATCCCTCTGTGACTGAAGACATCCCTCAGTGACTGAAGACATCCCTCGGTGACTGAAGACATCCCTCGGTGACTGAAGACATCCCTCGGTGACTGAAGACATCCCTCGGTGACTGAAGACATCCCTCAGTGACCGAAGACATCCCTCGGTGACCGAAGACATCCCTCAGTGACCAAAAACATCCCTCAGTGACCGAAGACATCCCTCGGTGACCGAAGACATCCCTCGGTGACTGAAGACATCCCTCAGTGACTGAAGACATCCCTCGGTGACCGAAGACATCCCTCGGTGACTGAAGACATCCCTCGGTGACTGAAGACATCCCTCGGTGACTGAAGACATCCCTCAGTGACTGAAGACATCCCTCTGTGACTGAAGACATCCCTCTGTGACTGAAGACATCCCTCAGTGACTGAAGACATCCCTCGGTGACTGAAGACATCCCTCGGTGACTGAAGACATCCCTCGGTGACTGAAGACATCCCTCAGTGACCGAAGACATCCCTCGGTGACCGAAGACATCCCTCAGTGACCAAAAACATCCCTCAGTGACCGAAGACATCCCTCGGTGACCGAAGACATCCCTCGGTGACTGAAGACATCCCTCAGTGACTGAAGACATCCCTCGGTGACCGAAGACATCCCTCGGTGACTGAAGACATCCCTCGGTGACTGAAGACATCCCTCGGTGACTGAAGACATCCCTCAGTGACTGAAGACATCGGGACTGAATCTCCTGAATGCTGCACCTCCCGTTAGGAACTCCATTTGATTCAATTCATTTTTTTTAACCGACTGATATAAAGGAGCACGGGGGGGGGGGGGGGGGGGTGCAAGCCGTTTGTTGTCACATGGTTTCCTTCACGTATCATACATGACATAAGCGACACTACACTCTTCTATGGAGGGACAAAATATAAGTGGTCAGGTTATGACAGATGAGGGTCAGTGTAGGAAATTAGGGATAGAGGACCTCAGTTGTGGGGGATGGAGGACCTCAGTTGTGGGGGATGGAGGACCTTAGTTATGGGTGGTGGAGGACCTCAGTTGTGGGGGATGGAGGACCTTAGTTATGGGGGATCAAGGAGCTCAGTTATGGGGGGTGGAGGACCTCAGTTGTGAGAGATGGAGGACCTCAGTTATGGAGGATGGAGGACCTCAGTTATAAGGAACATGGATCCTCAGTTATTGGGGGATGGATCCTCATTAATGGAGGGTGGAGGAGCTCAGTTGTGGGGGGTGGAGGACTTCAGTTGTGGGGGATGAGGGACCTCAGTTGTGGGGGATGGAGGACCTTAGTTATGGGGGATCAAGGAGCTCAGTTATGGGGGGTGGAGGACCTCAGTTGTGAGAGATGGAGGACCTCAGTTATGGGGGATGGAGGACCTCAGTTGTGAGAGATGGAGGACCTCAGTTATGGAGGATGGAGGACCTCAGTTATAAGGAACATGGATCCTCAGTTATTGGGGGATGGATCCTCATTAATGGAGGGTGGAGGAGCTCAGTTGTGGGGGGTGGAGGACTTCAGTTGTGGGGGATGAGGGACCTCAGTTGTGGGGGATGGAGGACCTTAGTTATGGGGGATCAAGGAGCTCAGTTATGGGGGGTGGAGGACCTCAGTTGTGAGAGATGGAGGACCTCAGTTATGGGGGATGGAGGACCTCAGTTGTGAGAGATGGAGGACCTCAGTTGTGAGAGATGGAGGACCTCAGTTATGGGGGATGGAGGACCTCAGTTGTGAGAGATGGAGGACCTCAGTTATGGAGGATGGAGGACCTCAGTTATAAGGAACATGGATCCTCAGTTATTGGGGGATGGATCCTCATTAATGGGGGATGGAGGAGCTCAGTTATGAGGGATGGAGGACTTCAGTTATAAGGAACATGGATCCTCAGTTATTGGGGGGTGGATCCTCAGTTATTGGGGATGGATCCTCATAAATGGGGGATGGAGGACCTCAGTTATGAGGGATGGAGGAGCTCAGTTATGGGGGATCAAGGAGCTCAGTTATGGGGGGTGGAGGACCTCAGTTATAAGGAACATGGATCCTCAGTTATTAGGGGATGGATCCTCAGTTATTGGGGGGTGGATCCTCAGTTATTGGGGGGTGGATCCTCAGTTATTGGGGGGTGGATCCTCAGTTATTGGGGGATCGAGGAGCTCAGTTATTAGGAACTACAAACATTAAATCTATTCCCCCCAGAGAAGAGACACTTAAGAGGGGATATGATAGTGATATACAAATTCTTGGAAGGTGACTCTAGCATTGGGAGGAAACTATTTAACTGAATGTCTCCAAAGAAAACATGGGCTCACATAATAAAGTTGTCAAGAAAGGGTTCAGTCTTAAGCTGCTTATGGGTTCTTTACTGTTAGAGTAGTAAGGACGTGGAAGTCCCTTCTACAGTTGGTGAGTGTATATAATTTAAAAAAATGTTTAGATGTGTTTCTATGGAAATGGTAGAGACACACTCAGGCTGAACTGGATGGACTGGTGTCTTTTGTAAAGTTAGGTCACCATTGTTTGTCCAAAATGTCATAAATAATAGAAAATGCCAAATATGAAAATGAGTATTTGTAGCCCTGAATATTGTGTCCATACACGAGGTGAGGGATCAGTGAAAGGATGAGAAGTATGTTTAGCAGCGGTGACCCCCAATACTCTCCTCATGACTGAGTCTTCTTCCTGTTAGATTGTAAGCTGTTATGCACAAGGCCGTCTTACCGTTGTGATTTGAACTGTTTAATAACGGCGTTATCTCCATTATACCGCAACCACCTCCAGAGCGCTGGATCCCTCCGAGAAACACCGCTGATGTTTTCATTACTAATGTATAACATATGTGCATCTGCTACCAACCTACACTCCAACTTACCTCCACTTATGTAATAAATAAGACCATACAACTTCTGGATTAAAATAGGCCGTAGCAGCCATTCATTTATTAATCAAAAATATATAAATATCCAAAAATTAGATAACTCTTTAAATAACGTAAACAAGAAGAAACATCAGTTATGACAAACATCGGCTCCCCCTAGTGTTGGTCTTTGAAGGTCCACCAAAAAACTCATCTGTATCCAAAATACGACCCTGCGGTCCTAGGGTTGCCACCTGTCCAGGATTCACCCGGACAGTTCGGGTTTGGAATCATGTGTCCAGGTTTTGACCTGTCTGAAACCCGGACACATTATTTAGACTGGACTATGGCTAGGGTTACTGACTGCAGTTGTTTCAGCCGAGAGTGTCTGTTACATTCTTTCACACTGCCCAAAGCCAACACTAACAAACCCCCCCCCCCCCAAACACATACAGAGGGCAGAGGAGAGAGGTCTCAAACTGCACCTCTTCCCCCCACCTCTCTTTGTCTGCCCACACTCCAATCCCTGGCACTGTGCCTCAGAAAAGGAAAGTGAGGGCCGGAAATTTGAAGTCCAGCAGCCTCAAATCCATCTGGATGAGAGGTGCTGACTGTCAAGGGTTGAGTGAGCTCACCATCCATCCATCTGTCTGTGACTGAAGTCTTCCCCTTCTCTCTCTTGCCTCTGAGTAAATACACTAAGGTAAATCAGGGTTTTCAGAGCACCCCTTACTTCCGAGTTCCCCTTTACACCAGAGGCCACAGTGTTTCCCCTTACATCAGAATCTTCTCCGTACATCAGAGTTCTCAGCGTACACCCTCAGTATTCCCAGAGCATCCCTTATGTTAGAGTCCCCAGAGTTCTCCCTTACATCAGAGTCTGCAGAGTCCCCCCTTACAGTGAAAGGGAACTCTGAGTTCAGATGTAAAAGGGAACTCTGTGGACTCTGATGTAAAGGGGGACTCTTGTTATTAACTTCATATGATTAGAAATGTTATTTAGTAGAAAAATATATGTATAGTTTATACTATAAAAAAAAATTGCGGTGCGCCGCAAAAGTGTTCGGGTTTGACTTGAAGAAAAGGTGGCAACCCTATGCGGTCCCTCTGACGTGGGTTATTAGGCCTCAAGCCGACAGGCTGGCTCAGAGACACCCACCTACCTCAGTGCCCCCATAACCAATTCCCAGATAACCTCCATTATCTGGGGTGCCACCCTCAGGACCCGTACCACCGACAGATCCTGACTCTTCACCCGCAAAGACCAAACACCAGCCACCGCCACCACATTCCATGTTCTCGTCCTGAAGAGAGAAAACACACCTTGACATCTATAAGCCAATCATCTTAGGGAGGGAGGGTGGGAAGGTTTGCGGCGCACTGCGGATCGTGGAGAGGGCAGGATCACCTTTCCTTACACGAAAACCCCTCCCCCTTTGCTCCTGCCCAATCAAACGCGCTCTCTCATGCAGGCTGACATGCACTATTTACACAGTCATGCCAGCCCTCTGCCTACCGGGTTTTGTTAACCCCTACGGCGCTGGGCTTTTCTGGATTACCATTCTCACCCGAGAGTCGGGAAACAATCCGGTGCTTCACACAACTGGCCATAGAGATGAAGGGAGACCAGATCATCTCTGATCACCTCTATGATCTAGGAGGCCAGAAGTAACGTCATGACCTCACTTCCAGTTAGGGAGGATGTAAACAACACTTTTTTTGGGGGGGGGGCATCAGATCAAAGATTTTTTTTGATGCAATTCTTTAACCCCTTGCTTACTGTGCACTTAAACCCCCCCCCCCCACTCCTATCCAGACCAATTTTCAGCTTTCATCACTGATGTACTTTGAATGACAATTGCGTGGTCATACAACACTGTACCCAAATGACATTTTTATCCTTTTTTCCCCCAAATAGAGCTTTCTTTTGGTGCTATTTGATCACCTCTGCGATTTTTTTCTTTTTTGTTAAAAAAATGTAAAAAGACCGAATAAAAAAAAAATATATATATATATTTTATTATAAAATTTTAAAACGGGTAACTTTTGTCCGTCATTGATGTACGCTGATGAGGTGGCACTGATGGGCACCAATAAGTGACAGTGATGGCCATTGATAGGTGGCAGTGATGGGCACTGATGGGTGGCAGTGATGGGCACTGATCAGTTACACTGATAGGCAGCACTTCTAGGTGGCACTGATTGGCACCACTTGTGGGCATTGATAGGTGGCACTGGTGGGCACTGTCAGATGGCATAAATGAGGCATAATTGCCTCTTCCTTTTCGGGACTGATGTCCCTTGCAGATGAGCTGGTGATCGGCTTTTTTTTTCTCCTTCGCTGTCAGCGTGAGGAGAAAAAAAAACGATCACTGAGCTTTTGTTTTCATCATGTGATGAGCTGTCATTGGCCGACAGCTGATCACATGGTAAGGGGCCAGGATTGGCCCCTTACTTGGATCGGTGATCACCCGAGTCTCAGTGATCACGGCGTGCGCAGGGAGCGTGCACAGGGAGCGTGCACAGGGAGCGTGCACAGGGAGCGTGCACAGGGGGATGCCATATGACGGCCTCCCGGGAATTCAGATCCGCGCTGTGCCCGTCATTCGCCCATAGCGCGGATGTCAGGGGGTTAAGTGGTAGAAGAGAGATGTGGGGTCTTATAGACTCCATAAAGAGGACCTGTCATGCTTTATTGTTATCACAGGGAATGTTTTCTTGTGACAGCAACAGAAGTGATCAATTTTTGTTTTTAAAGGGAGAGTGTAAAAATATATACATTTTAAATAAAATAAATACTTAAAATATATATATATTTTTAAAGTGTCTCCTATGGAGATTTTTCCGTACCGTAGTTTGTCGTCATTCCACAAGATGCGCAATTTTAAAGCGTAGCATGTTAGGTATTTACTCGGCTTATCATCATCTTTTATGTGTTACCACAAAATTGGAGTATATATTGTGTTTTGTTAGCATTCAATTCATTAAAGTGTATTTTTTCCCATAAAAATTGCATTTGAAAAACCGCTGCGCAAATACCATGTGACATAAAAAATTGCAAAGATTTCCATTTTATTCTCTAGGGTCTCTGCTAAAATATATCTGTATATATAATGTTTGGGGGTTCTAAGTACCGGTAACTTTTTGCAAAAAATGCATTTTTTATTTTTTTTATATATATATACAGTAACTACCGTATATAATTATATAACTTCCCACCGGCAGTGCATGTTTATTAGTAGTATGTTTCTATGGGAGGATGGTGGCATTGAGCTGTATTGGCTGATGGGTTGTCCAGCTTGGTGCTGCTTGATTTCCATAAGCTCCATAGGCCAGGTGAAGGCCCTCAACCCCTCATGTTGGATAACCACCTTGGCGTGCAGCTCTGCTCCCCTCCTCCGCATGGTAGAACGTGGTGTATTTGTGAACAACTCAAGAACCGTCAGCCTCCCAACCGGCATAATGTTCGGTATTCTAACTGGATGTAATTACATGGTTAGCATACCGTCATTCTTTCCTTATGACACTTGAAAATAGAAGTGACAAGTGAAAAGCAAAATGAAAAACCCTGGAAGCCAGGAGGGGGTAGATTAGTGTAAAGGGATAAACAGAGAGAACCTCGGCGCGGTGGGAGAATGTTATTAGATGACGGATAAAAGAGGGGAAAAGTCATTTCAGCAATCAGGAGGTGTTAACTCGTCTCAGCCTGCCGCTGAAATTACGAGACGGTTTGAAGCTGCTCAGCAGAACATGACATTTGGATGAAAAAAATCCACCTCGGAATTAAGTTTTAATTTATATTTATGAACCATTCTGTGAATTATTTAACCTGAACTGAACGCACCCGAGACACGCAACCGACTGCCGCCTCGGTGCGTCTCCAAGCTTTCATCTTTATCGGTGGCTCAATCTCAGCAGGTTATGTAATGTTCATGTTCAGGCCTGGATATGGGGAAACACCATGCTGGTCTGGGTTCAGACAAACATCTAAAGGCGCAACAAAGCCTTGAAACCAAATTCCTTCGACCTGGAAGCGGATGGATACTGGCAGGAGGGTCACCAGGGCGAGTTGGTGGGAAGATCACAAGAGCGAGTTGGATGAGAGAGTCACTAGGGAAAGTTGGCAGGAGGGTCTCCAGGTAAAGTTGGAGAGAGGGTCACAAGGGTGAGTTGGTGGGAAGGTCAACAGGGCGAGTTGGCAGGAAAGTCACCAGGGCGAGTTGACGAGAGAGTCACTAGGGCGAGTTGGTAGGAGAATCTCCAGGTAAAGTTGGCTGGAGGGTCATCAGGGTGAGTTAGCAGAAGAGTCACTAAGTAAAGTTGGCGTGAGGGTCACCAGGGCGAGTTGGCGAGAGAATCACCTGGACGAGTTGGCAGGAGGGTCTCCAGGTAAAGTTGGCTGGAGGGTCATCAGGGTGAGTTGACAGAAGAGTCACTAAGTAAAGTTGGCATGAGGGTCACCAGGGCGAGTTGGCGAGAGAGACACCTGGGCGAGTTTGGCAGGAGGGTCTCCAGGTAAAGTTGGCTGGAGGGTCATCAGGGTGGGTTGGCAGAAGAGTCACTAAGTAAAGTTGGCGTGAGGGTCACCAGAGCGAGTTGGCGAGAGAGCCACCTGGACGAGTTTGGCAGGAGGGTCTCCAGGTAAAGTTGGCGAGCGGGTCACTAGAACGAGTTTGCAGGAAGGTCTCCAGGTAAAGTTGGCGAGAGGGTCACTAGAATGAGTTTGCAGGAAGGTCTCCAGGTAAAGTTGGCGAGAGGGTCACTAGAATGAGTTTGCAGGAAGGTCTCCGGGTAAAGTTGGCGAGAGGGTCACTAGAATGAGTTTGCAGGAGGGTCTCCAGGTAAAGTTGGCGAGAGGGTCACTAGAACGAGTTTGCAGGAGGGTCTCCAGGTAAAGTTGGCGAGAGGGTCACTAGAATGAGTTTGCAGGAAGGTCTCCGGGTAAAGTTGGCGAGAGGGTCACTAGAATGAGTTTGCAGGAGGGTCTCCAGGTAAAGTTGGCGAGAGGGTCACTAGAATGAGTTTGCAGGAAGGTCTCCAGGTAAAGTTGGCGAGAGGGTCACTAGAACGAGTTTGCAGGAGGGTCTCCAGGTAAAGTTGACAGGATGGTCACCAGGGCAAGTTGGCGGGAGGAAGCACAGGGGGCACAGGCATTTACCACACCAAGAAACAGCAAAGTGGTGTCATTTGAAGACAAGGGTATAGATGACCTTCTTTTACACACTGGGGTCTGTTTAGAAGTGAAGGATCACTTTAACATTAACTCAAGCTGAGACTCCAACACTAGACATTACAGATCCAGAACCCCCTCAGCTCCACAATCATAGTCACTGATCTGGAGACAGAACATCATCTGTACTTACAAACCGCGCCGGTACAGAAGCACATTAGGCCACTCTCTTTTCTTGACCTCACATGTTGTTGCCAAGAGTGTGTTGGAGGAATTTCATATAATTGGTTCTGGTTACCTTCACCCAACACCAGATATGTTATTCCGATCTGTTTCATAGATCTTTATACCTTTCACGTCTGCCTCCTGAGACGTCGAACGGGAAGATCGATCCCTGCAGTGTTAATTGGAAGGGCCGGAGATGAACCTACATCTATCTCCCCTCCTGGGAGACCAAGGATACCAAAATGATATCCGCTGCAGTGTAATAATCATCACTTCCATCCGACACCAAATGAAACCCCCCAAACCACCGGCCATGGCAATCCGTCACCACCAGACGCGCTGTGTGATAAACGGCTTTTCCTACAATGTGCGTAAAGAGGGACTCCGGTTATTGGATCAAAAACTGCCACATGACCACATTTAATAACTGAAGAAATCTCTTTCTGAGAACAAAATATTCATCATGGCGTCTCATTGGTGAAGTCATGGCGCCGGGTGTCGGGTCTTATCAGTAAGAGGAGGAGGAGGGGGGAGGGTTGAGTCCATCATTTTTTAAGAAGTTGTAACAGTTTTTTTTTTCCAGCCTACGACAGATTTTACTGTATTCCCTCCAAACCAATTCTGAAACCCACCCTTCATAACCAAGAACAACAACGAGCTACTAATTTACTCCAAAGTTATCTCTTAACTCCGTGAATGGTCTCCATTCAGTGTCCTCCACCCTTCTCTGCCAATCCCTCCACTGGCCTCCATTCAGTGTCCTCCACCCTTCTCTGCCAATCCCTCCACTGGTCTCCATTCAGTGTCTTCCACCCCTCTCCGCCAATCCCTCCACTGGCCTCCATTCACTGTCCTCCACCCCTCTCTACCAATCCCTCCACTGGCCTCCATTCACTGTCGTCCACCCCTCTCCACCAATCCCTCCACTGGTCTCCATTCAGTGTCTTCCACCCCTCTCCGCCAATCCCTCCACTGGCCTCCATTTACTGTCCTCCACCCCTCTCTACCAATCCCTCCACTGGCCTCCATTCACTGTCGTCCACCCCTCTCCACCAATCCCTCCACTGGTCTCCATTCAGTGTCCTCCACCCCTCTCTGCCAATCCCTCCACTGGCCTCCATTCAGTGTCCTCCACCCTTCTCTGCCAATCCCTCCACTGGCCTCCATTCAGTGTCCTCCACCCTTCTCTGCCAATCCCTCCACTGACCTCCATTCAGTGTCCTCCACCCCTCTCTGCCAATCCCTCCACTGGCCTCCATTCACTGTCCTCCACCCCTCTCCACCAATCCCTCCACTGGTCTCCATTCAGTGTCCTCCACCCCTCTCTACCAATCCCTCCACTGGTCTCCATTCAGTGTCCTTCACCCCTCTCTACCAATCCCTCCACTGGCCTCCATTCACTGTCCTCCACCCCTCTCTACCAATCCCTCCACTGGTCTCCATTCAGTGTCCTCCACCCCTCTCTACCAATCCCTCCACTGACCTCCATTCAGTGTTTGTAGATCTTTTTGTCAGATGTTACTATGGGATACTGAAGTATAATTACAAGCATTCCATAAGTGTCGGAGGCTTTTTTTGACATGAAGTTTATGCAAAAAGTCAATATTTGCAGTGACCTTTCTTTTTTTCTGCAATTCCCCCCAGCATGCTGTCATTCAACTTCTGGGTCACACCCTGACTGGTTGCCGCCCCCCATTCTTGCATAATCAATGCTTGGAGTTTGTCAAAATTTGTGTGTTTTTTTTTGTTCATCCGCCTCTTCTCTTGAGGATTGACCACAAGTTTCTCAATGGGATTAAAGTCTGGGGAGTTTCCTGACCACAGACCTAAAATTTCCATGCTTTGTTCCTCAAGCCACTTAGTTATGGCTTTTGCCTTATGGCAAGGTGCTCCATAATGCTGGAAAAGGCATTGCTCCTCACCAAACTCTTCTTGGATGGTTGGGAGACGTTGCTCTCGGAGGAGGTTTTTGTACCATTCTTTATTCATGGCAAATTGTGAGTGAGCGCCCCCCCTTGGTTGAGAAGCACCCCGCCCCCACGCACACCCATGAATGGTCTCAGGATGCATGACACAGGACTGTGTCATGCTCACCTTTTCTTCTCTGGATGCCCCAAACAATCAGAAAGGGGATTCTTCAGAGAAAATGCGTTTCCCCCCATCCTCGGCAGTCCACTTCCTGTACCTTTTGCAGAATATCTGTCTGTCCCGGATGTTTTTCCTGGAGAGAAGTTGCTTCTTTGCTGCCCTTCCTGACATCAGGCCGTCCTCCAAAAGTCTTCTCCTCACTGTGCGTGCCGATGTCCTCACACCTGTCTGCTGCCATTCCTGAGAAAACTCTGCACTGGTGGTGCTCCGAACCCCCCCCCCCCCCCCGCACCGGCGGTGCCCCATCCCCCGGCACTAGTGGTGCCCCGATTTACCCCCCTGCAGTAGTGGTGCCCTGATCCCCCCTTGCACTGTTGGTGCCCCGATTCCCTCCCCGCACTTGTGGTGCCCCGATCCCCCCTTGCACTGGTTGTGCCCCCATCCCCCCCTGCACTAGTGATGCCCCGATTCCCCCCATGCAGTAGTGGTGTCCCGATCCCCCCCTTTCACTGGTGGTGTCCACACCCCCCCCTGCACTGGTGGTGCACTGATCCCCCCTTGCACTGGTTGTGCCTCGATCCCCCCCTGCACTAGTGGTGCCCCGATTCCCCCCTGCAGTAGTGGTACCCTGATCCCCCCCCCGCACTGGTGGTGCTCCGATCCCCCCTTGCACTGATGGTGCCCTGATTCCCCCCTGCACTGGTGGTGCCTTGACCCCCCCGCACTAGTGGTGCTCCTATTCCACCCCTGCAGTAGTGGTGCCCGATCCCCCCTCCCCCGCACTGGTGGTGCTCTGATCCCCCCTTGCACTGGTGGTGCCCTGATTCCCCCCTGCGCTAGTGATGCCCAGTGATGCCCCAATAGTAGTGCCCCCATCCCCCCTGCACTGGTGGTGCCCCAATTCCCCCCACTGCACTGGTGGTGCCCCCCACTTTGTTATTCTCTCCTATGAAGCTGTGTGATCTTTAATAACATCTACAAATAGAGATAATAGAATGTGTAACAAAAATAAGAATTTGTATCCTGAATACAATCAGAAGAAGAGTGACCCTCATTGGCCAGAAGGTGTTTTGGTGTTTTTTAGGCATTAAGGTGAAATTACACCCCTCCCTCCAAATGTTTTCTATAGACTGAGATTTGACTTGTTTTGGATCTTACGCTCATAGACTCTCTAGAACATTCCGGGAACACTCTGTTCTTGCAGAGCTATAAGAAGGATGGAGGAATGTGAGCCGCGCCTCGATCGAATCTCTTATCACTGCGCCTGTCAAAACTGAGGAAGAAAAAAACTCAACTTGGAAATGTATTATTAGAATGACAAAAGAAACGTTATTATTATTATTATTGTTATTATTATTGAGGTTTTTCTGGTTCTTCGTGGTTCATAAAGTGCTCATTTTATAATCTCTGGATGGTTCCTATCCGTGTTCTCTCCCCTCTTCATGTGTGATCACGTGACCATCCGCCATACCGGACTACATTCCATATAATCGTATCTGTCCCCCAATAGTCTTATCACAAAGTCCACAAATGGGTCAGAATTGGTGGAATAATCACATCCCTGTGCAAGGAAAATAAAAATATACAAATTACAAAAAGTGGAGAGGGGTGTGAATACTTTTTCCAGGCACTGTATATACAGCATATATATATATATATTGTAAGAGGCTGAGGCTCTGTCACTATAGAAATTGCTTACCTCAGAGTTTGGGGCTCTGTGGTTTGGAGATTCCTAGCAGTCTTGTGTGGGACGGGATCTCCATCCCTGTGTCCGGCTGTTGTGGACCTCCAGCAGTCTGGAAGGCCAACAAGGAGCAGCAGACAGTCACGAGCCAATAAAAAAGAGGGCAAGCAGGCTCTGTGTCTAGAGACAACAGTGCTGGTCGTGGACGCGGTACATCGTCATCATCAGCACGTGGCCATGGGACACGCTTGTCCTTATTTTCGGCAGCTGGACGTGTTGAGCCGCATCATGCCGAAGACTCTGTAGAGTGGATGACCAAGCCATCCTCATCCTCCTCATCCTCTCTCACCCAGTCTCAGGGTACTAGCAAAGCAGCTGCCAATGCGTCCTCTTCCTTCGTCTCAATGTCATCATCAGTGACTCCTTCCCTTGACCCACCACGTCCTCCTGAGGAGTCCCCTGAACTCTTTGAGCACAGTGTTGGGTACATGCTCCAGGAGGATGCCCAGCGTTTTGAAGGCTCTGATGATGATACTCAGCTAGAGGAAGGCAGTAGCATGAGCGCAGAGAGAGGGGATGCTTAAGAAGGACAGCAATCTAGCAGTCATGTTCCACCAGCTTCAGCATACTGCCAGGTTTGCTCCAGTGATGAAGAGGGAGGGGATGATGAGGTCACTGACTCCACATGGGTGCCTGATAGGAGAGAGGAGGAGGCACATCTCTGCACGTTATTCCAAAAGTTCTTTGGTGTGGGCCTTTTTTGAGACCAGTGCATTAGATCGCATCGCTAATATTTGCAACATGTGTCTCAAGCGTATCTCGCGTGGCCAAAACATCAGCCGCTTGGGCACCACATGCTTGACCAGACATATGTTGACCTGCCATGCAGCTCGTTGGCAAGCGTACCTTAAAGACCCACACTAAAGAACAAAACGGACCTCTCCTTGCTCCTCATCAGCTGGGATCTCCAACCCCACTAGACCTTCAGTCCTCTCTGAAACCTGCACTGAGAGGAATGAAGGTGTAAAATTAGGTGTGTCACAGCTAAGTGCTTGCGGGCAATCTGCTAGCAGTACACCCAGGTCCGATTGTAGCAGGCAAATTTCCCTGCCCTAGCTGTTGGACCGTCGAAAGAAGTTCACTCCCAGCCATCCACATGCCCAGCGGTTGAATGCTAGCTTGGCTAAATTGCTAGTACTTCAACTGCTGCCTTTTCAGTTGGTAGACTCGGCCCCCTTCCGTGAGTTTGTGCAATGTGCGGTTCCTCAGTGGCAGGTTCCCAAGCGCCACTTTTTCTCATGGAAGGCGATTCCGGCTCTCTACCGGCATGTGGAAGGCAATGTCCTTGCCTCGCTGGACAGGGTGGTCAGCGGTAAGGTGCATATTACCGCTGTCTCATGGTCTAGCAGGCATGGACAGGGACGTTACCTATCTTTCACGGCCCATTGGGTCACTCTTCTGGCAGCTGGGAAGGATGCAGGACAAGGTGCAGTAGTGTTGGAGGTTGTTCCGCCACCACGCCTCCAAAATGCTACTACTGGTTGTGACACACCTCTCTCCTCCACCCCCTCCTCTTCTTCTTCCTCCATGGCCTCTTCCAGTGCTCTGTCCTCGGAACCAGCGGTGCCCTGTAGGCATTAAAGGGGCTAAGCAAATACGCAGGCAAAACAATGCCATGCCGTGCTTGCGCTGGTTTATTTGGGGGACAGGAGCCACACTGGGGCAGATATTTTGTCAGCTCTGCAGGGTCAGATCGAGAGGTGGTTGACGCCACGCCAGCTTAAGCCAGGAATGGCAGTTTGCGACAATGGCACCAACCTCCTCTCCGCCCTCCGACAGGGACAACTGACCCATGTGCCCTCTGTGACTCACATCCTTAACCTGGTGGTGCAGCGATTCTTGGGCAGGTACCCGGGCTTACAGGGTGTCCTGAAGCAGGCCAGGAAAGTCTGTGTGCATTTCCGATGATCATTTAATGCCAGTGCTCCGCTGGCTGAGCTCAAAAAGTAGTTGAACCTGCCCAAGAACCGCTCTATATGTGACATGCCCACCAGGTGGAACTCAACATTGGCTATGATACAGCGGCTGTACACACAGCAGAGATCCATCAATGAGTACCTGTGCGACTACGGCACCATGACAGGGTCAGGGGAGCTTGGTTTTTTCTCACCGCGCCAGGGATGCATGCACTGTCCTGTCACCATTTGAGGAGGCCATGAGAATGGGGAGCAGTGACAGGGCATGCATCAGTGACACTGTACCTAATGGACAGGGCACTTGAGGCAGAACAGAGGCAGGAAGAGGAGGACTTCCTTGCCTCTCAAGGCCCCTTTTATCCAGACAGTGTTCCTGCTGTCCCACCAATCACACGGGAAGAGGAGGAGGAGGAGGCTTGTGTCAGCATGGAGGTGGAGCCTGGCACTCAGCATCAGCAGCAGCAGTCTTTTAGGGATGATTTACAGTCCCAAGAAACCTGTGGACTTGTACGTGGCTGGGAGGAGATGGCTGCGGATCATGTTGTCCTTAGTGACTCAGAGGAATCCGGACCGAATGCCTCAGCTAACCTACGCTGCATGGCCTCCCTGATCCTGCAAAGCCTGCGGAAGGATCCTCGTATTCTTCGGATCAAGGAGAGGGACCATTACTGGTGGAACCGGTGGAAAAGATGGCCATCTGACCGATGCGTTCAGACTATTTTTTAGTCCGCAGCCCCAAGGTATGATTGGTTCCAGCAACCATCGCCAGCATCTGATTTACATGGTGCAGGAATACCTAGGGGCAAGGTCAGACTTGGACACCTTTCCCACCGAAAATCCTCTGGCTTACTGGGTCTTGAGGATGGATCACTGGCCAGAGCTTGCACAGTATGCAATTGAGCTACTGGCCTGTCCTGCATCCAGCGTTCTTTCGCAATGCACCTTTAGTACAGCTGGTGGCTTTGTAACCGATCACAGGGTGCGCCTGTCCACCGACTCGGTTGATCGACTGACCTTCATAAAGAAGAATCAGTATTGGATCACCGCCAGCTACCAAGCACCTGAAGCTGATGTAACCGAATATTTTTTTTTTAAATATTACATCCTTTCAAAACTGCCTATGCTGATGCTGAGTGACTGTCCTGTTATGTTGACTGTCTATCCTCTTCCTCCTCCAAACAACTTTTTGGTTCTGGGTGATGCCACCAGCCCAATTTTTCAGCCCCTGTTTAACAGGGGCATGTAATTACAATTTTTGATGCAATGCTTTGCAGCAGGGCTCATTCCTGCACTCCAACTAGAGTATATGGGGGAGGTTGCAGTGTCGTGGCACCAGCAAGCAGTGCCTAAGGCCCAATTTTCCAGCCCCTGTTTAACAGGGGCATGTAATTACAATTATTGATATAATATTTCACAGCAGGGCCCGTTCCTGCGCCCAGCAAGAGTAACTGTGAGGACTTATAGTGTTGTGGCACCACAACCACCAAAGGCCCAATTTTTCTACCACTGTTCAACAATGGCATGTAATTACAATTCTTGATATAAATGTTCACAGCAGGGCACTCCAGCGCCCACCAAGAGTCACTTTGAGGGCTTACAGTGTTGTGGCAACACCAACACCTTAGGCCCACATTTCTGCAGAGCATATAGGGCAGTCCCCTACTTTCAAACATCCAACTTACAAACATCGCCTACTTGCAAACGGAAGGAGACAACAGGAAGTGAGATGAAAAAAGACGGACGGCCAAAAAAATTATACAGGGGTGATAACCCTTCCCTAGATTTTTTGACTGGAGCTACACTTTAAAAATGTACCAGTTCAAAATTACAAACAGATTCTACTTAACACCACAAACCTACACGGTCCCTGTCTTGTTTGCACCGCCTGTATACTGCTGTTCTGAGTATATAGGGCCGGGGGGGCCCCACGCCTTTCCATTTTTCTCAATGATTTTCATCCGTATTGCAGGAACCAGATATTACATTAAAACCGCAAGCAGTTTTAAATGACTTTTTTCCATTAAATGTCATTTTGTGCAGGGACTGTTCTAAACACGGGAAACACGTGGCACTTCACAGGCATACTACAGACACCCCCCAGGCACAATATTTAAAGGAATATTTCACTTTTTTTTCACTTTAATCGTTATTAAAATCACTGCTCCCGAAAAAACGTCAGTTTTAAAAAAAAATGTAGGCATTGACCCATGTCCCCTGGGGCAGGAGCCAGGTCCCCAAACCCTTTTTAGGACAATATCTTGCATATTAGCCATTAAAATTAGCACTTTTATTTTGAACGTTCGAGTCCCATAGACTTCAACGGGGTTCTAAAGTTCGCACTAATTTTCGGTCCGTTCAAAAGTTCTGGTGCGAACCAATCGGGGGGGTGTTCAGCTCATCCCTAGTGGGCACCCCGAATGACCCCATGCACTTTAGCATTATCACTCTGTGTGCCGCCAGGAAGATAGGAAAGATCTCCATCTTACGGGTGATCTCACAGTAGGATGAGATGGACGCCCTCACTGGTGATCATACAGTAGGGTGAGATGGAAGCCTCATTTGTGATCTCACAGTAGGGTGAGATGGAGGTCCTCACTGGTAATCATACAGTAGGGTGAGATGGAGGTCCTCACTGGTGATCATACAGTAGGGTGAGATGGAAGCCCTCATTTGTGATCTCACAGTAGGGTGAGATGGAGGCCCTCACTGGTGATCATACAGTAGGGTGAGATGGACGCCCTCATTGGTGATCTCACAGTAGGATGAGATGGACGCCCTCATTGGTGATCTCACAGTAGGATGAGATGGACGCCCTCATTGGTGATCTCACAGTAGGATGAGATGGATGCCCTCATTGGTGATCTCACAGTAGGATGAGATGGACGCACTCATTGGTGATCATACAGTAGGATGAGATGGACGCCCTCATTGGTGATCACACAGTAGGATGAGATGGACGCACTCATTGGTGATCATACAGTAGGATGAGATGGACGCCCTCATTGGGGATCACACAGTAGGGTGAGATGGACGCCCTCATTGGTGATCTCACAGTAGGATGAGATGGACGCACTCATTGGTGATCATACAGTAGGATGAGATGGACGCCCTCATTGGTGATCACACAGTAGGATGAGATGGACGCACTCATTGGTGATCATACAGTAGGATGAGATGGACGCCCTCATTGGGGATCACACAGTAGGGTGAGATGGACGCCCTCATTGGTGATCTCACAGTAGGATGAGATGGATGCCCTCATTGGTGATCTCACAGTAGGATGAGATGGACGCACTCATTGGTGATCATACAGTAGGATGAGATGGACGCCCTCATTGGGGATCACACAGTAGGGTGAGATGGACGCCCTCATTGGTGATCTCACAGTAGGATGAGATGGACGCACTCATTGGTGATCATACAGTAGGATGAGATGGACGCCCTCATTGGTGATCACACAGTAGGATGAGATGGACGCACTCATTGGTGATCATACAGTAGGATGAGATGGACGCCCTCATTGGGGATCACACAGTAGGGTGAGATGGACGCCCTCATTTGTGATCTCACAGTAGGATGAGATGGATGCCCTCACTGGTGATCATACAGTAGGATGAGATGGATGCCCTCATTTCTATCTAAAACTCTGGTGTCATCAAATTGAGGATTTACTGTACATCGTTTATAAAACTGATCCCAGGCAGGCGGAGAGCTGAGCCGTCATTTGATGGAAAATATCAGGAAAAAATAAAATGTACGGCAATAACTTTTATCTCTCCTTCGGAAATGCCGTCTCAGCAAAGAGAGATATAAAATTCTACTCTACGGAATCTGTAGATTTTATACTTATTCCAATAACTCTGATTTCCCCCTCCTCCGACACTGAACGGGGAGATGACACCGCTGAGATCTGCCTCTTAAAATGCTCTGTGCCTGGCTCTTGCCTCTATACTCATTGACCTGCAACAGACCCAGGTCCTGAGCTGGGTGGGGGTCCTGTCCTGGGTGAGGGTCCTGTCCTGGGTGGGGGTTCTGTCCTGGGTGGAGGTCCTGTCCTGGGTGGAGGTCCTGTCCTGGGTGGAGGTTCTGTCCTTGGTGGAGGTCCTGTCCTGGGTGGAGGTTCTGTCTTTGGTGGAGGTCCGGTCCTGGGTGGGGGTTCTGTCCTGGGTGGAGGTTCGGTCCTGGGTTGGGGTCCTGTCCTGGGTTGGTGTCCTGTCCTGGATGGTGGTCCTGTCCCAGGTGGGGGTCCTGTCCCAGGTGGAGGTCCTGTCCTGGGTGAGGGTCCTGTCCTGGGTGGGGGTCCTGTCCTGGGTGGGGGTCCTGTCCTGGGTGGTGGTCCTGTCCTGGGTGGAGGTTCTGTCCTTGGTGGAGGTCCGGTCCTGGGTGGGGGTTCTGTCCTGGTGGAGGTTCGGTCCTGGGTGGTGGTCCTGTCCTGGGTGAGGGTCCTGTCCTGGGTGGTGGTCCTGTCCCAGGTGGGGGTCCTGTCCTGGGTGGAGGTCCTGTCCTGGGTGAGGGTCCTGTCCTGGTTGGGGGTCCTGTCCTGGGTTAGGATCCTGTCCTGGGTGGTGGTCCTGTCCTGGGTTGGGGTCCTGTACTGGGTGGGGGTCCTGTCCTGGGTGAGGGTCCTGTCCTGGGTTAGGATCCTGTCCTGGGTGGAGGTCCTGTCCTGGGTGAGGGTCCTGTCCTGGTTGGGGGTCCTGTCCTGGGTTAGGATCCTGTCCTGGGTGGTGGTCCTGTCCTGGGTTGGGGTCCTGTACTGGGTGGGGGTCCTGTCCTGGGTGAGGGTTCTGTCCTGTGTGGAGGTCCTGTCCTGGGTGAGGGTTCTGTCCTGGGTGGAGGTTCTGTCCTGGGTGAGGGTTCTGTCCTGGGTGGAGGTTCTGTCCTGGGTGAGGGTTCTGTCCTGTGTGGAGGTCCTGTCCTGGGTGAGGGTTCTGTCCTGGGTGGAGGTTCTGTCCTGGGTGGAGGTCCTGTCCTGTGTGGAGATCCTGTCCTGGTCTATAACATAGCTCCCAACGTTTTGAGATGAGAATGAGGGACACCTATCAGCAAAAGTATGCAGGAATAGGACACACCCTTTGCCACGCCCCCTTAAAGGAGAATTCTACAAAAAAACAAGATTGAGTAAACCCACAAGTGCTTTTTTTTACCACTACTATTCCTTTATATTGGATTTTGGAATTTACAAATGCAGCCATTTAGAAAGCAGATGAAGGTTTAGCTCTGAGAATCACTTTTTGATAGATAAAAAGTGCATTTTATATACAACTATAGAGATCAGACCAAAATGAGGGACAAATGAGGGGAAAAGAGGGACAGAGGGATATTGCTGCAAATCAGGGACAGTTGTGGGCTACGCTATAGCTGATCACCATCCTCACCTATAACTGATCACACCTGATGCGGGGTTCAGTAGTGCGGGATTCGGGTGTGCGGGATTCAGACGTGCCAGATTCTTGCTGATTGGAGAGTTATAGGTCTGACTCAGAAGGGGATGTGGGGTGCCTCTACAGAGAGACTGCTGCTTCCACACAGACTTTTCAACATTGGTTGTAAATCATACTTTTGTTGCTATTTATTAAAGCCCAATTTGGTTTTATGTCCCTCTGAAGCGGGGCAATACTCACCTTCAATTCAGAGTTGTCCATGCAATACTTCTTCTTCACCACAAAATGTCCTCTGTCTTCTGAGTGGAATACCACCTGATGTCATCCAATCTGGAAGACCGAGAAAAGACTGAGTGCAGGGTGTCAGGGCCCCGCCCTAATCATGGTGTCAGGGTCCCGCCCTAATCATGGTATCAGGGCCCCGCGCTAATCATAGTGTCAGGGCCCCGCCCTAATCATGGTGTCAGGGCCCCGTCCTAATCATGGTGTCAGGGCCCCGGCCTAATCATGGTGTCAGGGCCCCGCCCTAATCATGGTGTCAGGGCCCCGCCCTAATCATAGTGTCAGGGCCCCGCCCTAAGCACTCACATTATATCGATGCAGAGAGGTGCGTTGATGTTGTCACATCCAATTCTCTCTCTGCATTGGCCAGGATTCCCCATCACCTGGAGAAGTCCACGGAGGAAGAGGACAAACCATGTCAGTGAGCAGCCATCTAAAGCTCAACATACTTCTGGTGGGTTCTTTGGCGAAGAGAAAGGCCCTGAAGCCCGGAGTTGGACTTTAAGCAGGAATCAAAGCAAACCTGAATCATAAGGTCCTGTATGAGTTTGAGTGTTGCCCAAAATCTGAACGCTCATCACCCACGCGAAGGGTCATTATGTCAGGTGAGTCCTACCAAACCTGGGTTGGGTGGTCTGGGATCAAACTCATGAGAAGACCCTCCAGTACTATTCAGCAGTTCCTTCTCGGAGAATCGCAGTCTCTTCCATGATCCTGCGAGAAGGCCGAGCCATGTCAGGTGAGTTGGAGAGTGGAGGGAATGTTTGATCCTTTGTAGTTGGTGGAGTGAGACGAAATTCATTGATCTACTGAAAAGCAAAAGGAAGCAACTCAGTATGGTTTTAAACGCATATTTCCTCTGACCTGCTTCTTGGCCTAATCAATAAGCTGATCAAGTCGTAAAGTTGCAGTTAAAATACGTGTGAGGGTAAACCCCCCTTCCCCCACATCTCCCATTATTTATTTATTTCTATAAATCATTGGTGAATAAAGTATAAAGTAATGATAAGTGTCAATGAACTCGTATTCTGAATTCACATTTGTTCCCTTCTCATCCCTCCACAATGAACCTCCAGGGATTTACAGGTTGTGCAGACCATGTGACTCTACTAGAACCAACGCACGATGTGCCGCAGTTCTCTTGTCTGCCAGTGAAAGGGTTAAGTGGCATCAGGTCAGAGAGACTGTTACCGGGCAACACCTTCGTGACATCCCAAAGATGGCAGTCACTTTACTGGCTGATCCCCTAGACGGGTCTTCTGAGGTCTCTATTAAAGACCCGGGCATCCCCCCGCCATCGTCCCTCATGGGCTTTCCACAGGCATTCATTCCGTTACACTGGCCCTTCTCTCCACCCCCCCACCCCCCCCCCCCCGATGGTTTCCATAGCAACTGTCTCCGGCGGTGGCTTCTGGGTACTGCTTCATTGAAAACCGAACAATACACCCACCGTAATGATACAAAGTGGGATGTGAAAGGCGTGCGTGGGCTTTAAACATGCCAACAAACACAGGATATTTATGTGACTTCCAAGAACAGGATGATGAAGAAGATGAAGAAAGACAGAGGATGAAGATGATGAAGACAAAGTCAAGGAAGTACAAAGAAGGAGACAAAGAAGAAGTCAAACAAGTAGAAAGAAGAAGATGAAGAAAAAAAAGGAAAATAAGATGAAGGAGAAGTAGAAAGAAGATGAAGATGGAGAAGAAAAAGCTTGGTCTAAGGCTGGTATCACTTGTCTATATAATTTAACTTCAGCTACATCAATAAAATATTTTACAGATCTATGTGAATTATATAAGCTTCCACAATCAGAAATATTCAGAGATCTCCAAATCAAAGATTTTTATACTCCTCTTCTCAATTTAAATGTAAACTTACATATTTCTCAATTTGAAAGATTTTGTCTCAAGGAACCACATGCTAAAGGTCGTATTACATCATTGTATACACAATTGATATCTAATTCTAATACTGTTATACCTAAATATGTGGCCAAGTGGGAAAAAGATTTGGATTGTACGATCGATTCTAGGTCTTGGTCCAACATATGGTCTTTCACAAAATCTTCTTCTATAAATATATTGGCGTCTGAATCATCATATAAAGTTCTCACACGCTGGTATTTGGTTCCTGCGAGAATCGCCAAATTCTCAACAGACAACACTGGCCTCTGCTTTCATGGCTGTCCAGAAAAAGGTACCTATATACATACCTGGTGGCATTGCTCAATTGTACAATCATTTTGGAAAAAGATCTTTCTGATAATTACAAAATTTTTTGATCGTCCAATTTTTCCAGACCCAATTATAGCTCTCCTTAATTTAAAACCAGCCTTTCTGAATCAGAAACAATTCAAATTAGTTCTTAGGCCGCGTACACACGGGCGGATTGTCTGCCCAACTAAGTTCGGCAGACAATCCGACAGGCAGTCCGTTCAAAATTAGCATGAACGGACTTGACCACACACGATGAACAGACAGTCCGCTGAAAGCGTGCGCGATGACGTGTACAGCACGTACGACGGGACTAGAAAAACGACGTCCAATACACTGCAATGCAACCTTCGGCCGTGTAAACCCTTTCTGAGCATGCGCCATACTTAGTCCGTCCAACTTGCCTACACACGAGCGGACTGTCCGCTGAAACCAAGTTTGGACGGACAAAACCAAGTTTGAACGGACTGTCTTACGGAAATTCCGTAAGACTTTGTTCGTCAGACTGTCCGCTGAAAAAGTCCGCTGAAGCCCACACAAGAGCGGATTGTCCGCTGAAACACTGTTCAGCGGACTAAGTTGGGCAGACAGTCCGCCCGTGTGTACGCGGCCTTACACTCCTGATAGCCACAAAGCAGACGATAGCCAATGCGTGGAAAACAGATGTGGTGAATATTGCAGAAACCAAACGTAGAATGAATCAATCTTTCATCCATGCTAAAATGGATGCTATAGATAAAAACCAGATGACAAAGTTTGATATCATATGGAAACCCTGGATTAAATATTATACGTCAGATAATATTGACAACCGAGTTTTATTGTTATGGTGATTAAGATTTTTTATAGAATTACAACATTAGATGATATATAAAACCTCCTCCGGAGAATTATTCCCTCCCCTTCCCCTGCTATATACCTTTTATGTTCTTCCCTTACTATATAATACTTACTATAAACATACTTTAGAAGTTATGGTCAAAACTTTAAAATCATATATTTTCTTTTAGACATATTTATATTTTCTTGGGATTAAAATGTTTAAAACTCAGCTATAAGAATGTTTTCATATTCTAAAATATATAAAGGCCATTTATTGTCATTCCCACGAGAATATTCTTCTTTGCTTTGTATCATCCGTACTTCAATATGTCTACTTTTTATTTCTGGTATCACATAATTTGTCTTATATTCTGTACATGTAATTTATTTTAACATAAAATAAAAATTTTTGAACGAGAAGATGGAGAAGAAGAAAACAGAGAAGAAGAAAGCAGAAGACGGAGAGGAAAACGATGAAGAAGAAGGTAAAGAAGTAGAAAGAGCAAGATGAAGACAGAAGAAGAAGAAAATGATTTCATCCTTTTTGTTGAAAGTTAAAGAGGAAGTAAACCCTGATGGGTTTACTTCCTCTTTTTTTCCCTGCAAAGGTAAAGCATAATGGACTACTATGCATCGCATAGTAGCTCATTATGTGTCACTTACCTGACACAGGAGCCAGCGAAGTCGCCGCTGATCCCTGTAGTCCGCCGCATCCATGTTGCTTGTGGCGTCTCGCAGCTCCGACGAATCACAGCGGCGCAACCGCGATGACGTCACTCCCGCGCATGCGCACGGGAGTCGCGCCTCGCAGCTCCGCCGCTGTCATACGGCGAAGCCGCGATGACGTCACTCCCGCGCATGCGCACGGGAGTCGACAAATTTGGCAAATCCATTCTTGGATTTGCCGCATTTAGTGCGCATGCGCGCCGCTGTCTACGGCGCATGCGCCGTAGACAGCGGTGCCCATTTTCGGGCAAATATCTCCTAAACCATATAGGTTTAGGAGATATTGCTTGGACCTACAGGTAAGCCTTAATCTAGGCTTACCTATAGGTCCAAGTTGTTTGGAAGGGTTTACTTCCTCTTTAAGAGACAGAAATGATAACATGAGAACTTGTCACTTCCACACATTATAGTTCCCCCTGAGCTCAGATTCTCCAAATACTTTTATTGTGAGTGAAACTTCTTCCAACATCACCTTCATCTGGTGACTGAAGAGCCTGCGGGATCTCCTGACCACTGAGGAGGGGATCTCATCTAACGTGGGCACAGAGCAATGGTGGCGGATGAACCCTTTGGGTTTGATTAGAAGAAGACGAGAGATGCTCCACATTATCTTGAGGATGAGATCCAGGGTGGTTCCGAACTAGGGATGAGCTTCGTGTTCGAGTCGAACGTACGTTCGACTCGAACATTGGCTGTTCGTCCGTTCGGCGAAATCCGAACTCTTGGTCCGTTCGCGTCAAAATTCGTGTGGCGCGCACGGCCCACAATGCACTGCGATGGCGCAGTGCATTGCTGGCTCGTGATTGGCCAAGCATGCACTGTGACCCCGCATGCTTGGCCAATCGCAGCGCCAGCAGCGAGGAGAGCCATGATTGGCCACAGGCATCCTGCTTGTGGCCAATCATAGCTCAGGCTGTGTAGTGCACGCCCCACACTATATAAGGCCGCCTTTGAGGCGGCCTCGTGCAGTGTGTTGGCATCTGAAGCAGTGGGTGTTCTGTGTACCTTCAACACAGTTACACACCAATCGTTTTTGGCTGATTTCCTATCTTGCTCTTGTGTAGTGGTTATTGTCTGTGCCCTGACCGCAGTATACACCACTATATTCACCTCACCTATATAGCTAGTGATCTAGCTTTAATAATAGAGCTTGCAGTCAGTAGTGTTAGGAGATAGTGCATGCTGTCTGCATGCTCTGTACCCAGTACATACCGCTATAATCCACCTACATAGCTGTTCTCTATTTGAGCCCAATTGCCATCTGCAGGAGTTATTGGAAGTTGTGTGTGCTTCCAGCACAGCACAGTATACATCTGTATATACCCGTTTATCTCTGCTGTTCTATAAAAAAGGCATCTGCAGGAGTTAGTGGGTGTTGTGTGCCTCCAGCACAATATAAACTACCCAACTACTGTTTTACCCAACTCCCTTCAGGCCATTACCATGTCTGGAAGGCCAGCAAGGAGAGGCAGACAGGCGCGAGCCGATAAAAGAGGGCAAGCAGGCTCTGTGTCTAGAGACAACAGTGCTGGTCGTGGACGCGGTGCATTGTCATCAGCACGTGGCCATGGGACATGCTTGTCCTTCTTTTCTGCAGCTGGACATGTTGAACCGCAACATGCCAATGACTTGGTAGAGTGGATGACCAAGCCCTCTTCATCCTCCTCATCCTCTCTCACCCAGTCTCAGGGTAGTAGCAAAGCAGCTGCCAACGCATCGTCTTCCCTCCTCTCAATGTCATCATCAGTGACTCCTTCCCTAGACCCACCACGTCCTCCTGAGGAGTCTCCTGAACTCTTTGAGCACAGTGTTGGGTACATGCTCCAGGAGGATGCCCAGTGTTTGGTGGTCTCTGATGATGACACTCAGCTAGAGGAAGGCAGTAGCGTGAGCGCAGAGAGAGGGGATGCTCAAGAAGGACAGCAATCTGGCAGTCATGTTCCACAAGCTGCAGCATACTGCCAGGTTTGCTACAGCGATGAAGAGGGAGGGGATGATGAGGGCACTGACTCCATGTGGGTGCCTGGAAGGAGGGAGGAGGAAGAGGAGGAGGAGGCACATGTCCAATGAGGCAGGATGCCCTCCGGGGGCCAGCTTAGGGGCAGCACACCGACTGAATCACACCGCAGAGCTCCGCCTGCGCAGAGCGCTTCCTCTGCGCGTTATTCTAAAAGTTATTTGGTGTGGGCCTTTTTTGAGACGAGTGCATCAGATCGCACCGCTGCTATTTGCAACATATGTCTCAAGCGTATCTCACGTGGCCAAAACATCAGTCGCTTGGGCACCACATGCTTGACCAGACATATGTTGACCTGCCATGCAGCTCGTTGGCAAGCGTACCTCAAAGACCCATACCAAAGAACAAAGCGGACCTCTCCTTGCTCCTCATCAGCTGGCATCTCCAACCCCACTAGACCTTCAGTCCTCTCTGAAACCTGCTCTGAGAGGAATGAAGGTGTAGAATTAGGTGTGTCACAGCCAAGTGCTTCCGGGAACTCTGCTAGCAGTACACCCACGTCCGATTATAGCAGGCAAATGTCCCTGCCCCAGCTGCTGGACCGGCGGAAGAAGTTCACTCCCAGCCATCCACATGCCCAGCGGTTGAATGCTAGCTTGGCTAAATTGCTAGCACTTCAACTGCTGCCTTTTCAGTTGGTAGACTCGGCCCCCTTCCGTGAGTTTGTACAATGTGCGGTTCCTCAGTGGCAGGTCCCCAAACGCGGAAGGCGATTCCGGCTCTCTACCGGCATGTGGAAGGCAATGCCCTTGCCTCGCTGGACAGGGCGGTCAGCGGTAAGGTGCATATTACCGCTGACTCATGGTCCAGCAGGCATGGACAGGGACGTTACCTGTCTTTCACGGCCCATTGGGTCACTCTTCTGGCTGCTGGGAAGGATGCAGGACAAGGTGCAGTAGTGTTGGAGGTTGTTCCGCCACCACGCCTCCAAAATGCTACTATCGGTTGTGACACACCTCTCTCCTCCACCCCCTCCTCTTCTTCTTCCTCCATGGCCTCTTCCAGTGCTCTGTCCTCAGAACCAGCGGTGCTCCGTAGGCGTTCCAGGGGCTACGCAAGTACGCAGGCAAAACGATGCCATGCCGTGCTTGCGCTTGTTTGTTTGGGGGACAGGAGCCACACTGGGGCGGATGTTTTGTCAGCTTTGCAGGGGCAGGCCGAGAGGTGGTTGACGCCACGCCAGCTTAAGCCAGGAATGGTGGTTTGCGACAATGGCACCAACCTCCTCTCCGCCCTCCGACAGGGACAACTGACCCATGTGCCCTGTGTAGCTCACGTCCTTAACCTGGTGGTGCAGCGGTTCTTGGGCAGGTACCCCGGCTTACAGGATGTCCTGAAGCAGGCCAGGAAAGTCTGTGTGCATTTCCGCCGATCATTTAATGCCTGTGCTCGGCTGGCTGAGCTCCAAAAGGAGTTGAACCTGCCCAAGAACCGCCTTATATGTGACATGCCCACCAGATGGAACTCAACATTGGCCATGCTGCAGCGGCTGCACACGCAGCAGAGGGCCATCAATGAGTACCTGTGCGACTACGGCACCAGGACAGGGTCAGGGGAGCTTGGTTTTTTTCTCACCACGCCAGTGGGGCATGATCAGGGATGCATGCACTGTCCTGACACCGTTTGAGGAGGCCACAAGGATGGTGAGCAGTGACAGTGCATGCATCAGTGACACTGTACCTCTTGTCCACCTCTTGGAGCATACGCTGCGTGGAATAATGGACAGGGCACTTGAGGCAGAACAGAGGCAGGAAGAGGAGGACTTCCTTGCCTCTCAAGGCCCCCTTTATCCAGACAGTGTTCCTGCTGTGCCACCCATCACACAGGAAGAGGGTGAGGAGGAGGAAGAGGAGGAGGAGGATGATTGTGTCAGCATGGAGGTGGAGGCTGGCACTCAGCATCAGCAGCAGCAGTCTTGTAGGGATGATTTACAGTCCTAAGAAACCCGTGGACTTGTACGTGGCTGGGAGGAGGTAGCTGCGGATCATGTTGTCCTTAGTGACCCAGAGGACTCCGGACCGAATGCCTCAGCTAACCTACGCTGCATGGCCTCCCTGATCCTGCAAAGCCTGCAAAAGGATCCTCGTATTCTTCGGATCAAGGAGAGGGACCATTACTGGCTGGCCACTCTCCTTGATCCACGGTACAAGGGTAAGGTTGCCGACCTTATCTTGCCATCACAGAGGGAGCAGAGGATGAGACATCTCCGGGAGGCCTTGCAGAAAGGTCTGTGCAACGCGTTCCCAGAGACTGGGAGGTTACAAACTCCTGGTCCTGGACAACGTGTTGCTGAGGCATCGGTCAGAAGGAGCGGTGGAGAAGGTGGCCGTCTGACTGATGCTTTCAGACAATTTTTTAGTCCGCAGCCCCAAGGTATGATTGGTTCCAGCACCCATCGCCAGCGTCTAATTTACATGGTGCAGGAATACCTAGGGGCAAGGTCAGACTTGGACACCTTTCCCACTGAAAATCCTCTGGCTTACTGGGTCTTGAGGATGGATCACTGGCCAGAGCTTGCACAGTATGCAATTGAGCTACTGGCCTGTCCTGCATCCAGCGTTCTTTCGGAACGCACCTTCAGTGCTGCTGGTGGCTTTCTTACCGATCACAGGGTGCGCCTGTCCACCGACTCAGTTGATCGACTGACCTTCATCAAGATGAATCAGTCTTGGATCACCCACAGCTACCAAGCACCTGAAGATGATGTAACTGAATAATTTTTTTGGAAATACCACATCCCTTCAAGACTGCCTATGCTGATGCTGAGTGACTGTCCTGTTATGTTGATTGTCTATCCTCTTCCTCCTCCGCTGATATGTTGGAAGAACATTTTTGGTTCTGGGTGATGCCAGCAGCCCAATTTTTCTGCCCCTGTTTAACAGGGGCGTTTAAGTACAATTTTTGATGCAATGCTTTGCAGCAGGGCTAATTCCTGCAAAAAAACTAGAGTATATGGCAGAGGTTGCAGTGTGATGGCACCAGTGCCTAAGGCCCAATTTTTCTGCCCCTGTTTAACAGGGACATGTAATTACAATTCTTGATATAATATTTCACAGGAGGGCCCCTTCCTGTGCCCACCCAGAGTAACGGTGAGGACTTATAGTGTTGTGGCACCAGCACCACAACCACCAAAGGTCAATTTTTCTACCACTGTTCAACAATGGCATGTAATTACAATTCTTGATATAATCGTTCACAGCAGGGCGCTCCAGCGCCCACCAAGAGTCACTTTCAGGGCTTACAATGTTGTGGCAAAACCAACACCTTGTTCCGCCATTTCTGCAGAGTATATAGGGCAGGCCCCTACTTTCAAACATCCAACTTACAAACATCTCCTACTTGCAAACGGAAGGAGACAGCAGCAAGTGAGATGAAAAAAGATGGACGACAAAACAAATTATACAGGGGCGATAACCCTTCCCTATGTTTTCCAAAAAGCTTAAAAATCGTTTTTTTGACTGGAGCTACACTTTAAAAATGTACCGGTTGAAAATTACAAACAGATTCAACTTAACACAACAAACCTACACAGTCCCTGTCTTGTTTGCACCGCCTGTATACTGCTGTTCTGAGTATATAGGGCCTGGGGGCCACACACATTTCCTTTTTTTAATATGGGTACAGGGTTCCCCTTAATATGCGTACAAGACCCAAATAGGCTGGTAATGGGCAGGGGGGGGCTACCCATGCCATTTTTCTGAATGATTTTCAACCATATTGCAGGAACCAGATATAACATTAAAACCGCAAGCAGTTTTAAATGGTATTATTTCCGTTTAATGTCATTTTGTGCAGGGACTGTTCTAAACACGGGAAACACGTGGCACTTCACAGGCATACTACAGACACCCCCCAGGCACCATATTTAAAGGAATATTTCACTTTTTTTTTTCACTTTAATCGTCATTAAAATCAGTGCTCCCGCCAAAACGGCCATTTTTAAAAACATTTTAGGCATTGACCCATGTCCCCTGGGGCAGGAGCCAGGTCCCCAAACCCTTTTTAGGACACTATCTTGCATATTAGCCGTTAAAATGAGCACTTTCCATTTCGAACGTTCGAGTCCCATAGACTTCAATGGGGTTCTAACGTTCGTAATGAACGTGGGGTCCGTTCGAAAGTTCTGGTGCGAACCGAACCGGGGGGTGTTCGGCTCATCCCTATTCCGAACTTGTCTACACTTCCCGGAGCTCATCGTATTCAGAGATTTCTTCCATCAATTACTATACAGCACAACGTACAGCAAAGCCGTTCACATGTAAAATAAAAGCATGTCATGGCCCCCACCCATTCACAGTTAGAACCCTTTAGGGGTGAATGGGTTCAAGGGTGGCTTTGATCGGTACATAACATTACCCCGATTGGACCCCAACCCCTTCTCCCTCACACAGACCCCCACCCCAACCCCTTCTCCCTCCCACGGACCCCCACCCCCAACCCCTTCTCCCTCACACGGACCCCCACCCCCAACCCCTTCTCCCTCACACGGACCCCCACCCCACCCCTTCTCCCTCAGTCAGACCCCCACCCCACCCCCTTCTCCCTCACACGGACCCCAACCCCTTCTCCCTCACACAGACCCCCACCCCAACCCCTTTTCCCTCACACGGACCCCCACCCCCAACCCCTTCTCCCTCACACGGACCCCCACCCCACCCCTTCTCCCTCACACAGACCCCCACCCCAACCCCTTCTCCCTCACACGGACCCCCACTCCCAACCCCATCCCCTTCTCCCTCACACGGACCCCCACCCCACCCCTTCTCCCTCACACAGACCCCCACCCCAACCCCTTCTCCCTCACACGGACCCCCACCCCCAACCCCATCCCCTTCTCCCTCACACGGACCCCCACCCCACCCCTTCTCCCTCACACGGACCCCCAACCCCAACCCCTTCTCACTCACACGGACCCCCACCCCCAACCCCTTCTCCCTCACACGGACCCCCACCCCACCCCTTCTCCCTCACACGGACCCCCACCCCATCCCTTCTCCCTCACACGGACCCCCACCCCACCCCTTCTCCCTCAGTCGGACCCCCACCCCCTTCTCCCTCACACGGACCCCAACCTCTTCTCCCTCACATGGACCCCAACCCCTTCTCCCTCACACGGACCCCCATCCCAACCCCTTCTCCCTCACACGGACCCCCACCCCCAACCCCAACCCCTTCTCCCTCACACGGACCCCCACCCCACCCCTTCTCCCTCAGTCGGACCCCCACCCCACCTCCTTCTCCCTCACACGGACCCCAACCCCTTCTCCCTCACATGGACCCCAACCCCTTCTCCCTCACACGGACCCCCATCCCAACCCCTTCTCCCTCACACAGACCCCCATCCCAACCCCTTCTCCCTCACACGGACCCCAACCCCTTCTCCCTCACACGGACCCCCATCCCAACCCCTTCTCCCTCACACGGACCCCAACCCCTTCTCCCTCACACGGACCCCAACCCCTTCTCCCTCACACGGACCCCCATCCCAACCCCTTCTCCCTCACACGGACCCCCATCCCAACCCCTTCTCCCTCACACGGATCCCCACCCCAACCCCTTCTCCCTCACACGGACCCCAACCCCTTCTCCCTCACATGGACCCCCACCCCACCCCGTCTCCCTCACACGGACCCCCACCCCACCCCTTTTCCCTCACATGGACCCCCACCCCAACCCCTTTTCCCTCACACGGACTCCCACCCCAACCCCTTCCCCCTCACACGGAGACGCTTAATGATCCTTAGTTATTACCCTTGTTAATTATTGTATTCCCGCTTTACCAGAGGCAGACTTTACCGGGTTGGAGCTTCACCTCCCCCGCCATTGCAGAAGTGACCAATAAGAGGCTCAGTTGGCCGAGTTCTGAACTTGTTATTATATTTCTGCTGTACATGTTTATTGTACGAATTATTGATTGTATTTACAGCTTCTGCTTCACTGTATACCTGATAACTGGGATTTCATGTACAGTGCCTTGCGAAAGTATTCGGCCCCCTTGAACTTTTCAACCTTTTGCCACATTTCAGGCTTCAAACATAAAGATATAAAATTTTAATTTTTTGTGAAGAATCACCAACAAGTGGGACACAATTGTGAAGTGGAATGAAATCTATTGGATATTTTAAACTTTTTTAGCAAATAAAAAACTGAAAAGTGGTGCGTGCAAAATTATTCGGCCCCTTTACTTTCAGTGCAGCAAACTCCCTCCAGAAGTTCAGCGAGGATCTCTAAATGATCCAATGTTGTCCTAAATGACTGATGATGATAAATAGAATCCACCTGTGTGTAATCAAGTCTCTGTATAAATGCACCTGCTCTGTGATAGTCTCAGGGTTCTGTTGAAAGCGCAGAGAGCATCATGAAGACCAAGGAACACACCAGGCAGGTCCGTAATACTGTTGTGGAGAAGTTTAAAGCCGGATTTGGATACAAAAAGATTTCCCAAGCTTTAAACATCCCAAGGAGCACTGTGCAAGCCATCATTTTGAAATGGAAGGAGTATCAGACCACTGCAAATCTACCAAGACCTGGCCGTCCCTCTAAACTTTCAGCTCAGACAAGGAGAAGACTGATCAGAGATGCAGCCAAGAGGCCCATGATCACTCTGGATGAACTGCAGAGAACTACAGCTGAGGTGGGAGAGTCTGTCCATAGGACAACAATCAGTCGTACACTGCACAAATCTGCCCTTTATGGAAGAGTGGCAAGAAGAAAGACATTTCTCAAAGATATCCATTAAAAGTCTCCTCTAAAGTTTGCCACAAGCCACCTGGGAGACACATTTCGTTACGATGGGACTACATTCAGGCTAGTAGCCAATAGCTTTGGTGTAGGAATTTGATCTGAGCATGCGTGGCACTTGGTCCGATCAAAATTCTCTACACATGATCGGAGTATGTCCGATCGGACCAGTTGGTCGGAAAATATTTCCAACATGTTGGAAAATTGGGTCCGACGGATATTCCGAGGAATCAGTCCGATGCAGACCACACACAGTCAGATTATCCGACAACACTGTCCGATAGGACTCATTCCGACGGATTCTCCGACCGTGTGTACAAGGGCTTAGAATGGCCAAGTCAAAGTCCAGACCTGAATCCAATCGAGAATCTGTGGAAAGAGCTGAAAACTGCTGTTCACAAACGCTCTCCATCCAACCTCACTGAGCTCCAGCTGTTTTGCAAGGAAGAATGGGCAAGAATTTCAGTCTCTCGATGTGCAAAACTGATAGAGACACCCCAAGCGACTTGCAGCTGTAATCGCAGCAAAAGGTGGCTCTACAAAGTATTAACGCAAGGGGGCCGAATACTTTCACAAGGCACTGTATATCTGGAAAATATTAATAAACATTTATTGAAGAAGAAAAATAAAAACAAAATAAAAGCATGCTCTGTACTGCTTGTATTTCTATACTTCATGAAACCCATCAAAATGTAAAATATAAAATAAAAAAAGTTACCTTGTGAACTTTAAGAAATAAATACAGCAACAAAGAAAAACAGCAAAAGAGAAGACGGGGCTTATAAAGGGTTCAATAGAAACAACTTTTAGCAAGTTAGAAATTCAGATCGGGTTGAGGTCAGGACTCTGTGCAGTCAAGTTCCTCCACCCCAAACTCACTCATCCATGTGTTTATGGACCTTGCTTTGTGCACTGGTCCCAATCATTTAGTGGAGGGGGGATTATGGTTTGGGGTGAGGGGGATTATGGTGTGGGACTGTGGGGTTGTTTTTCAGAGGTTGGGCTTGGCCCCCTTAGTTCCAGTGAAGGGAACTCTGTATGCGTCAGCATACCAAGACATTTTGGACAATTTTATGCTCCCAACTTTGTGGGAAGAGTTTGGAGACGGCCTCTTCCTCTTCCAACATGCCTGCCCACCAGTGCACAAAGCAAGGTCCATAAAGACATGGATGAGCAAGTTTGGGGGGGAGGAACTTGACTGGCCTGCAGAGTCCTGACCTCAACCCCATAGAACACCTGTGGGATGATTAGAGCAGAGACTGCGAGCCAGGCCTTCTCCTCCAACACCAGTGCCTGACCTCACAAATGCTCTTCTGGAAGAATGGTCAAACATTCCCACAGACACCCTCCTAAACCTTGTGGACGGCCTTCCCAGAAGAGGTGAAGCTGTTATATCTGCAAAGGGCCAACTCAATATTGAACCCTCCGGACTAAGACTGGGGGGCCATTAAAGGTCATGTGTGTGTAAAGGCAGGCGTCCCAATACTTTTGGTAATATAGGGTGTATATATATATATATATATATATATATATATACACAGTCTGTAGAGCGCTGTGTATTTTCATGGTGGATCTCACACGATGGAAGCGGCACGTTTATGATTCGCGGTATCGGTACATCGCTGTCGATTCTCCTTGCCGTGTGGCTGGTGCTTCTCTCACACTTGGCTGACGACGCGCTCGGTTGTCGCATTCGCTGCTCCATTAACACTTTGTTACCGCCGCTCCCCTGTGCCGCTCCACGCCGATTCCTAATACCCGAGCGCCGCTCCGCTCACACCTGGCTGACACCGCACCTGACTCTTCATTGCAGCCAATCTCACCCTCATTCCTCTTCGTCACATTACATTTCTGCTCCTGTCCGTCACTCCGCTGCCTGGGGCGGCTTGGGATGGGTGGGGGGAGGGCTGAGCGGCGAAAACGCCAATCCTCCAACTCTGCTGCTTGGCTGACGGCACAAATCAATGCTTTCCATTACAGCGGGTGTGTGGCGGGAGCCCGCCGCCTGCCAATGGACGCTAATAGAATTAGGTGACAGCGGAGGGGTGAGGGGGAGAGCGGCACTGGGGGGAAATAATATCCCCTCTCTCCATCACCAGTGTCATCCTCATCCTCCCATCTATATACCCCTCCATCACCAGTGTCATCCTCATCCTCCCATCTATATACCCCCTCCATCACCAGTGTCATCCTCATCCTCCCATCTATATACCCCTCCATCACCAGTGTCATCCTCATCCTCCCATCTATATACCCCTCCATCACCAGTGTCATCCTCATCCTCCCATCTATATACCCCTCCATCACCAGTGTCATCCTCATCCTCCCATCTATATACCCCTCCATCACCAGTGTCATCCTCATCCTCCCATCTATATACCCCCTCCATCACCAGTGTCATCCTCATCCTCCCATCTATATACCCCTCCATCACCAGTGTCATCCTCATCCTCCCATCTATATACCCCCTCCATCACCAGTGTCATCCTCATCCTCCCATCTATATACCCCCTCCATCACCAGTGTCATCCTCATCCTCCCATCTATATACCCCTCCATCACCAGGAACTCCATGTCATGGAGGAGGAATATAGATAGGAGGATGAGGATGACACGAGTTCTGGTGATGGAGGGGTATATAGAGGGGAGATGGGAGGATGAGGATAACACAGAGCTCCTGGTGATAAAGGGGTATATAGATGGGAGGATGAGGATGACACGGAGTTCTGGTGATGGAGAGGGAATATAGATGGGAGGATGAGGATGACACGGAGTTCTAGTGATGGAGGGGTATATAGATGGGAGGATGAGGATGACACAGAGTTCCTCCCATCTATATACCCCTCCATCACCAGAACGTGTGATCCACATACTCCCATCTATATACCCCTCCATCACCAGGAACTCTGTGTCATCCTCATCCTCCCATCTATATACCCCCTCCATCACCAGGAGCTCTGTGTCATCCTCATCCTCCCATCTCCCATCTATATACCCCTCCATCACCAGAACTCCATCTCATCCTCCCATCTATATGGGTAGCACAGTGGTGTAGTGGTTAGCACTCTCGCCTAGCTGTAAAACAGGTCACTGGTTCGAATCCCAACCACGACACTACCTGCCTGGAGTTTGCATGTTCTCCCTGTGCCTGTGTGGGTTTCCTCCGGGTACTCCGGTTTCCTCCCACACTCCAAAGACATGCAGGTAGGTTAATTGGATCATGTCCAAATTGTCCCCAGCATATGAATGTGAGTTAGGGACCTTAGATTGTAAGCTCCTTGAGGGCAGGGACTGATGTGAATGTACAATGTATATGTAAAGCACTGCATAAATTGATGGCGCTATATAAGTACCTGAAATAAAATAAAATAAAAAATAAATAAATAAATAAATAAAATAATAAATAATAATAATAAATAAAATGCCTAAATGGCATTTTTATGGGACGTTCTTGAATTTTTCTGTGCCGATTGGTCTGAATGTCTCTTTAATTGAGTTAGAAATAAAAACTATGAAACGTCTTAATCTGAAATTGGAAAAAACAGCAACAAAATAAAAATAAAATGGTTATTTGGGGGGAGGGGGGGGGGTGGTATTATTTTTCGTTGTTTTTGTTTTCTTTACATTTGTGATCTTGTTTCTGTGTTTTTTGTAAATATTTGTACCGTTGTGAAGCCTCATTTGCTTATTTTTATACACTCCCTACTTCCAGGCCTCCTATTACCACACAATGGATGTCCATCACATCTCACCAGCACTGGCTCAGCCTGACCTGTTACTTGAGCTCATCTGGACAAACGAACTCCAGACAAAATGTTTTTTTCTTTAACATATAGATGGGGAAGGGTTAGAACCTCAGTCTGGTTTATTTCCCTGTCTGTCTGTCTGTTGGGAGAATTTCACTTCTTTTCCCTGTGACACCTTCAGATGAGGTGTCACCAGGACAGAAAGTGAGAAGGTCCCACTACCCTACTGGGATCCTGTCTCTGTGACAAAGGGGGGCCGGGGGGCACGTCCCCCAGGGGCAGTGTTTTCATATGGTGGGGGGAGGGGGTTGCAAGCTTTGCCCTCAGTACATTCCTGTATTTAGCAGCAGCAGAAGGTGAGCCTGGTGCCAGTGCTCCTCACCCCCAATCCACAGCTGCTGACCCCCCCACTAGGATGTCTGCAAATCCACCATCCACTGCAATATTATTCGGTGCTGCTGGTCAGCCTGGACAATCATCAGAGCCCACTCCTGGGTAACCTGATGTAACATCAATCCCAGCACTGTGCTGCTACATTGTGTGAGGGGGGGTTCTATGTGCCCGAGGCTCCTGCTAGGAAGTGCCCCGATGGAGGTGTGGTGCCAGCTCTGCCAGCTCTGCCATCCTGTCATTACACCTCAGTTCAGGCAACTTGCAATGTTACTGACCCCAAAAACAAAACGGCTGCAAGTACATTGAACCCAGAGGATTGCTATTCACTTCAATAATAAGACTGATACAATTCGGGGTGAAATCTCCACTCTACAGGAATCTGCCCCACATAACACCCCATGTCAACAAGTACAATTCACACTCCCATTATACAAACCTGCTATTATAGACAAAGCCCTTTGTAATGCCCACCTAACCACCTGTCCCCTGGACCCCATTCCCTCTCAAATACTACGGTCGCCCTCTGACTCCATCCTACACTCTCTAACCCACATCTTCAATCTCTCCCTCACCGCTGGCATCTTCCCCAATGCTCTAAAACATGCACTAGGGAGCCTCATACTTAAAAAGCCCTCCTTGGACCCCACCGATCATAACAACCTACGCCTGATCACCCCTTTTCCTCTAAACTCCTCCTCATAAAGAATATCCTTCTTCATCCCCTTCAGACTGGATTTTGCCCTCAACACAGAAAATGATCTTCTAAAACTCACAAATGACTTACTAACCACAAAACCCAACTGATACTATTCTGTACTCCTACTTCTGGACCTTTCGGCTGCCTTTGATACGGTTCACCACCCCCCCCCCCCCCTACCTCCTCAAAAAACTTGACTCCCTCGGTCTCCATGACTGGGCTCTTTGCTGGCTCTCATCCTACCTACCCCAACGCACCTTCGTTGTCACTTACAATTCTACTTCCTCCTCTCCTCCTCCATCTGGGTCCCCCAAGGTTCTGTTCTTGGACCTCTTTTATTTCCAATCAACACCTCTGCCCCGGGTCAGCGGATCTCTCCACCCCTCAACTCCACCAGTCTCCTCACACATCACTAGCACACATATCTGTATGGATGTCACACCGCTTCCTCAAACTCAACTTGTCCAAAACCGAACTTATAATATTCCCTCCCCCACGTGCCTCTTCCCCTGACTTCTCTGTCATGAGCAATGGCACAACCACCCCCCCCCATCCCCACATGCCAGGGTGCTAGGTGTTATCCTGGACTCCGAACCCTCCTTTTATCCCCACATCCAATCCCTTTCCAAAGCTTGCAGCTTCAACCTCCAAGATGGTCATAGACTATGGGCATCCTGCAAGAGATGGTTATAGACTATGGGCATCCTGCAAGAGATGGTTATAGACTATGGGCATCCTGCAAGAGATGGTTATAGACTATGGGCATCCTACAAGAGATGGTTATAGACTATGGACATCCTGCAAGAGATGGTTATAGACTATGGGCATCCTGCAAGAGATGGTTATAGACTATGGGCATCCTACAAGAGATGGTTATAGACTATGGGCATCCTGCAAGAGATGGTTATAGACTATGGGCATCCTGCAAGAGATGGGTATAGACTAGAGGCATCCTGCAAGAGATGGGTATAGACTATGGGCATCTTGCAAGAGATGGGTATAGACTATGGGCATCCTGCAAGAGATGGGTATAGACTATGAGCATCCTGCAAGAGATGGTTATAGACTATAGGCATCCTACAAGAGATGGGTATAGACTATGGGCATCCTGCAAGAGATGGTTATAGACTATGGGCATCCTACAAGAGATGGGTTTAGACTATGGGCATCCTGTAAGAGATGGTTAAAGACTATGGGCATCCTGTAAGAGATGGTTATAGACTATAGGCATCCTGCAAGAGAACGTTATAGACTATGGGCATCCTGCAAGAGATGGTTATAGACTATGGGCATCCTGCAAGAGATGGGTATAGACTATAGGCATCCTGCAAGAGATGGGTATAGACTATGGGCATCCTACAAGAGATGGGTTTAGACTATGGGCATCCTGCAAGAGATGGTTATAGACTATGGGCATCCTACAAGAGATGGGTATAGACTATGGGCATCCTACAAGAGATGGGTATAGACTATGGGCATCCTGCAAGAGATGGTTATAGACTATGGGCATCCTACAAGAGATGGGTTTAGACTATGGGCATCCTACAAGAGATGGGTTTAGACTATGGGCATCCTGCAAGAGATGGTTATAGACTATGGGCATCCTGCAAGAGATGAGTTTAGACTATAGGCATCCGGCAAGAGATGGGTATAGATTGTGAGCATCCTACAAGAGATGGTCAGAGACTGGAGAAGGGCTATATAAGAGATATCTGCTATTACGGCCCTTTTTACAAACCACACATAAGAAAGAAAAGGAATAGAAATAAGATGTCAATCTCGGGGTTCATTCCTAAGGAGGTGTGGGGGGAGGGGTAGAAGGAGTTTTACTATCTCCCCTGTTCCCCCCTGACCTCCCAACTATACCAGGTCATGAAGCTGCCCAGGGCTGTATAGATGGGGAAATGACAGTGGTGCCACATTCGGCGGGCACTGAACACGGGCCGGTGAAGGGAATAGCGTAGTTGCGGTGCGTTGTGTCGCCATTTTCATAGTTATCAGGCCTGTCAAATGTCGCTGAAAAGCAATTCCCTCCAGCAGAGGAATGCCCAGGCCTGCTCCATATATGACCGGCTGAGGGAAGCATGAAAACACAGCCGGGGACTCTATAGGAAGGGGCCCCAGGGGCCACACAATAAATGGCAAGAAATTGTCCCCTCATCCCTTTACATCCGAACACATATGAATCACATATAAATTACATATGAATCACATATGAATGACATATAAATTACATATGAATGACACGGGTTCTGAGGGCAACAAGTGAGTTTAATTACCACCTTAATCAGCCCCAGAACCTGTGTACTTCATATATGTTCGGGGGGTGACAACCCTGGAAGAAGTGCCCCCTCCCCTCCCCCGGGGTGTGAAGACTGAACACAATGTAGGAATATTTACTAACAAACAACATTTTGTATCCAAAAAAAAGGAAATGTTTTCTTACAAAGAATAATTTCTCCTCTGTCTCCTCTCTACATACAGCCTCCACCCCCAACTACAAGCTAAACAATGCATTCAAAGGGTTCACTTCCTTACAGGAACAAACTACAACTCCCATCATCCTGTGCTGCTGACACTTGCCATGTGTTCAGTTCAGTAGGGTGGGGGAGGGGGAGAGGCTGCTGGGAGGAAGTTCCATAGAGGAAGGAGATGTGACATTGACTGTAGGAGGAGGCTGTGCTGGAGGAATGAGGGGCCCTGAGATAGAAGACCCCCCTGGCTGTATGAGGACGGGACCTCCAGAGGTAGAAGACCCCCTGGCTGTACGAGGACGGGACCTCCAGAGGTAGAAGACCCCCTGGCTGTATGAGGACGGGACCTCCAGAGGTAGAAGACCCCCCTGGCTGTATGAGGACGGGACCTCCAGAGGTAGAAGACCCCCCTGGCTGTATGAGGACGGGACCTCCAGAGGTAGAAGACCCCCCTGGCTGTATGAGGACGGGACCTCCAGAGGTAGAAGACCCCCTGGCTGTATGAGGACGGGACCTCCAGAGGTAGAAGACCCCCCTGGCTGTATGAGGACGGGACCTCCAGAGGTAGAAGACCCCCCTGGCTGTATGAGGACGGGACCTCCAGAGGTAGAAGACCCCCCTGGCTGTATGAGGACGGGACCTCCCGGGGTAGAAGACCCCCTGGCTGTATGAGGACGGGACCTCCCGGGGTAGAAGACCCCCTGGCTGTATGAGGACGGGACCTCCAGAGGTAGAAGACCCCCTGGCTGTATGAGGACGGGACCTCCAGAGGTAGAAGACCCCCTGGCTGTATGAGGACGGGACCTCCAGAGGTAGAAGACCCCCTGGCTGTATGAGGACGGGACCTCCAGAGGTAGAAGACCCCCTGGCTGTATGAGGACGGGACCTCCTGGGAGCCCCCAAGACACTCCACATCGCTCCACGTGAGTATGAGGTGCAGGAACAGTTTCTGTATCTTTGTATCAATCAATAATCAATATATAAACAACTTCAGGCTTGTCCGGCAGGAATGCGGCTGAACCGCAAATCACTCCTCACCCTTAAAGTGGACCTGTCAGACGTTCGAAACTTTGTCATTTTCTTATAATTTGTATCGTCGGGTGATCGGTCGCAGTGATCGGTCGCAGTGATCGGCGAGGAGCGCAGAAATAACAAAGTTTATTCGTTATTTAACCTTTTGTGTCCCGGGGGGATTCCTTCCATGTCTTGGCTCCCCGTGGTCTATCTTGCAGCGTTTTGTAGTCCCCCTCCCCTCCCCCAATGTAATATACGCCGTGTTCTCCAGGACAGGCGGCTTTTATTTGGTAATCTGAAGACATGAATTCCATTTTCTTGTTTTTATTGCAAAGTGAGAAAAAATAAAACATTTCCTGTAACTTTCCCAACACAAGAGTTATGTGATATGAGCAGCTATAACAGCTTCACCTCTTCTGGGAAGGCCGTCCACAAGGTTTAGGAGTGTGTCTATGGGAATGTCTGACCATTCTTCCAGAAGAGCATTTGTGAGGTCAGGCAATGATGTTGGACGAGAAGGCCTGGCTCGCAGTCTCCACTCTAATTCATCTCAAAGGTGTTCTATGGGGTTGAGGTCAGGACTCTGTGCAGACCAGTCATGTTCTCCACCCCAAACTCGCTCATCCATGTCTTTATGGACCTTGCTTTGTGCACTGGTGGGCAGTCATGTTGGAACAGGAAGAGGCCGTCCCCAAACTGTTCCCACAAAGTTGGGAGCATGAAATTGTCCAAAATGTCTTGGTATGCTGACGCCTTAAGAGTTCCCTTCACTGGAACTAAGGGGCCATACCCAACCTCTGAAAAACACCCCCACACCATAATCCCCCCTCCCCCCACTCCATAATCCCCCCTCCCCCCACTCCATAATCACCCCCCTCACCAAATTATTTGGACCAGTGCACAAAGTCCTGACCTCAACTCCATAGAAGACCTGTGGGATGAATTAGAGAAGAGACTGTGTGCCAGGCCTTCTCATCCAACATCAGTGCCTGACCTCACACATGCTCTTCTGGAAGAATGGTCAAACATTCCCATAGACACCCTCCTAAACCTTGTGGACGGCCTTCCCAGGAGAGGTGAAGCTGTTATAGCTGCAAAGGGCCAACTCAATATTGAACCCTCCGGACTAAGACTGGGGGGGAGGGGGGTCATTAAAGGGTGTGTGTGTGTGTGTGTGTGTGTGTGTGTGTGTGTGTGTGTGTGTGTGTGTGTGTGTGTGTGTGTGTGTGTGTGTGTGTGTGTGTGTATGTAAAGGCAGGTGTCCCAATACTTTTGACAATAGTGTATCATTACTCCCAGCTATCTCGGTAAGCAACTGAAGAGCTTCCCACTATGTTATGAAGGAGAGGGGGAGGTGTCATGTAGTCCTGCCCTATGGTGACAATGCTGCTCTTCCATACATACAGTAAGTCCAGGATTTGATCACCAGGTGAAAATAAAGGAAAAAGGAGCCAGAAAAAAGAAAATGAATGCAGCCGTCACATCTGATCAGCTGCTTTATCTCGTATATCGTTTGTGTTCTGGTGTTTAGATGAAGTTGTGAATAGTAGAAATATAATGGCCACGCCCAGCTGTCCATCGAGGTCCGTGAACTTCTTTGCCGTTCTGTGTGGTCTCCATACCTGGGGTCTGGCAGGGGGCTTATCCTTTCTCTTCATACTTTTGTGATAAAAGATAATGTTGCACTTTATACAAAGCATTCCCTTCTTGTTTCTTGGTTACGGCAATGAATGTTACACACCAATCATTATTATTACTCTCCGCTGGGGAGATTTCCCCTCACGAAATCCTCTTCCTCCTATACCTTCCATCTCTAATGTTCCTCTGTTTTATTGCTCTTCTAGGACTGTCTATCACAGCGGATTTGGCCATGGCTTATCCTCCAAGCAGCCAGTCTGTCCTCTGGACCGAGGAGGAGCCCTTTAAAGACCGGGGCAGACTTATTCCCCAAAAAGAAGTGCAAGAACTGAGACGGCAGCTCATTGATCTGACTGGTACCGGGATCATTCCCCCCCATCAAACCATACCGAGACCCCCTAAAGGGACCAAAATCAATAAAACAATAAAATTCTGTATGGACTTTTACTGGTACAACAAACGTAAAGTCCCGGACTTCTACACTGACCAGAGGATCGAAGGCACCCTGAACCGCCTGGCTGGCAACGAAATGTTCAGTGTTTTAGGCCTCGTCACTGACCTGGGCCAAGTGCCCATGTACCCGGGGGAAAGAGAATATCCTTACGCCATTCTTCCGGTCGGCTTCTATGAAACGGAAAGGATGCAGCCTGGATATTGTGACATGCTGGTCACCTTCCAGAGACTGATGGAATACGTTATGAAGGACCTGCATATGGCGGATCTCATCGTGTTCTTGGACTACCTCATCGTCTTCGGGTCAACCGTGGAGGAGCACCAAGCACGACTGAATAAAACGTTTGAAAGGATTCAGAAAGAGGATTACAAAGTTTCATTGGAGAGAAGTCGCTTCGGCGTTTCTGCTATTAACTGCTTCGGACATCAGATCTCAGGTGATGGGATCACAGTCGCACCAGAAAAGGTGGAAGCCATGTCCGCCTGGCCAACGCCCAGAACTGCCTCTGAGCTGAAAAGCTTCCTTGAGTTTTGTGGGTTCTATCAACACTTTTACAAGGACTTTGCCAAACTGGCCGAGCCTTTGACCCAACTTCTACGGGACGTGGCGGCAGATAAACAGAAAGATGACTGGGCGCCTCGCAAACTTCCGTGGTGGAACAGAGAATCTATAGAGGAGAGGTGGACCAAAGAGTGCAAGGAGGCGTATCGCTCGCTGAAGGACCGCGTTACCTGTGCCCCGGTGCTGGACCGAGTGCATATGTCCCAGCGCCACCCTTACCGCTAGCAGAAGAAAGGCCTGAATGACATTTTTATGGGGCACAGTCCTGAAACTTTCTGTGGTGATGGGTCAGAAGGTCTGTTTAATTCTCCATAAAGATCTGCAGGTTATTCCTTTGCAGAGTTGTGCTCAGTAATACAGACCTTCGCTCAGCGACGTGCAGAGAAGATCGGTAAGGCTGTGTGAGGTCTGAGCACTTCTCTGAAATTGGAAACGCAGCAAAAAAAAAAAAGGTTGTTTTGGGAGGTGCTCTTCTCCTTCCTTTTCTTCTTTCTTGTTTTTTACTTTTGTACTTTTAATATGAAATTGTGTTCTTGTTTCTATTTGAAGGCTTCTTTGCTTATTACACATTGTAGAATATACTGTGTTTGGGATTTCTTGATTTAAATGAAGGACAACGGGATCCTAAAATAAGAGTTTTGTTTTGGGGGGGGGGGGGGGTGAGGGTAAGGGACAAGGTGGTAAAAGCACGAGGCAAAGAGTCTATTGACTCTCCCATCAGATGGGGCCCTGAAATCACCCCCATGCTTGCAGGATTCAGGAGGACTTGTCCAGCAGATTATGCAAAGGTCATTGTTGTCCTCGGCTCAGTCTCATGTAGATGGTTTCTCCAGGTTAAAGTAGGAATATAACCTTTTGCCCCCAGCAATACTGGGGGTGTGATTGGTAAATCCCTCCAGGGGGTCGTCCTGATCAATGTACTCACAACCCTCTGACATTCATTCATTGGACGATCATTCGGTGTCACTGCTCAGCAAACCTTTTGATGGCTATTTTATGATCTTCATTGGCCGCACACATACTCTGCTTTTCAGGAGGCGTGTGCTACCTTTATATCAGCATGACATAGATATCCATTAGATCATTTCCAACACTTCTGCTTCCCACCTCGTATTACCACACAATGAATGTACTTCTCCCTCGTATCGAGCCAGGCTGACCCGCTGACCAAGCTTATCTTGACAAGCCAATTGGAGCCATAACTTTTTGTGTGTGTGTGTGTGTGTATATGTATGTATGTATGTGTGTATATATATATATGTGTGTGTATATATATATATATATATATATATATATATATATATATATATATATATATATATATATATATACACAAACACACCCACCCACCCACAACTTGTATGGAAATTTCTTGTGTTCTAATGTCAGCGTGGGGGTGGGCAGTGGATGAGGTGGATGTAGATGGTAGATAGTGGAGGAGATGGTGGACAGTAGAGGTGAATTGTGGATGTAGATATGGATGTGGAGGAGAAGGTGGACAGTAGATGTGAATGGTGATTTGTGGATAGTGGGTGTAGATGTGGACGATGGAGGACAGTAGATATAGATGGTGGATGTAGATGTGGCGGTGGACAGTAGATGTGGCTGTGGATAGTGGGTGTGGATGGGGACGGTGGAGATGGTGGACAGTAGATGTGAATGGTGGATTGTGGACAGTGGGTGTAGATAGTGGGTGTAGATGGTGTAGGTGCACAGTAGATGTAAATGATAGATAGTGGGTGTAGATGGTGGATGTGGACAGTAGATGTAGATGGTGGATGTGGATGTAGATGGTGGAAGTGGACAGTAGATGTAGGTGGAAGTGGACAGTAGATGTGGATGGTGGATGTGGATGTAGGTGGTGGAAGGGGACAGTAGATGTAGATGGTGTAGGTGGAAGTGGACAGTAGATGTAGGTGGAAGTGGACAGTAGATGTGGATATGGATGTAGATGGTGGAAGTGGACAGTAGATGTAGATGGTGTAGGTGGAAGTGGACAGTAGATGTGGATATGAATGGTGGAAGTGGACAGTAGATGTAGATGTGGATGGTGGATGTGGATGTAGATGGTGGAAGTGGACAGTAGATGTAGATGGTGTAGGTGGAAATGGATAGTAGATGTGGATGTAGATGGTGTAGGTGGAAATGGATAGTAGATGTGGATGTAGATGGTGGAAGTGGACAGTAGATGTAGATGGTGTAGGTGGAAGTGGACAGTAGATGTGGATATGGATGATGGATAGTGGGTGTGGATGGTGTAGGTGGAAGTGGACAGTAGATGTGGATGTAGATGGTGGAAGTGGACAGTAGATGTAGATGGTGTAGGTGGAAGTGGATAGTAGATGTGGATGGTGGATGTGAATGTAGATGGTGGAAGTGGACAGAAGATGTGGTTGGTGGATATGGATGTAGATGGTGGAAGTGGACAGAAGATGTGGTTGGTGGATATGGATGTAGATGGTGGAAGTGGACAGTAGATGTGGATATGGATGGTGGATAGTGGGTGTGGATGATGTAGGTGGAAGTGGACAGAAGATGTGGATGGTGGATATGGATGTAGATGGTGGAGCTGGACAGTAGATGTAGATGGTGTAGGTGGAAGTGGACAGTAGATGTGGATATGGATGGTGGATAGTGGGTGTGGATGATGTAGGTGGAAGTGGACAGAAGATGTGGATGGTGGATATGGATGTAGATGGTGTAGGTGGAAGTGGACAGTAGATGTGGATGATGTAGGTGGAAGTGGACAGAAGATGTGGATATGGATGGTGGATAGTGGGTGTGGATGATGTAGGTGGAAGTGGACAGAAGATGTGGATGGTGGATATGGATGTAGATGGTGGAAGTGGACAGTAGATGTGGATGGTTGATGCAGCCTTAGACGCTGTGTAAAGGAAGAGCTTTTAATCTTCTGCCTCCAGACCTCCTGCATTTGGTGTTCTGGAAGTTGGGCTCACCACATGGTACAATGAGCAGTAATGTCCGATCCTCGCTGGGAGTGAAAGTCTCCGTTTTTTTACGCTTTGGGTAAACAATTTCGGCTTCTGTTCTAAAGAAATGAATGGAAGTCCTCGCACGTTCTTTCTCCTACTGACAGCTAAGTGGGAGGGTCTGCTGTCCTTATCGCCATCTAGTGGTCTAATGTCGGCCATCGATGTGTAGATCTCCCCACAGACTGAAGAGGCCACCACTCTGGTCAGTGTGGATGAAGGAATCTGCACTGCCAGCTGTGGTGTTCAGACAGTCGCAGTCAGGTGCACAACTAGGTTAATCCCTCCCCCCCCCCCCTTTTTTTTCGTCATGCCAGCCCTTCCCCAATTTTGCTTGCTAAGATGCTGTCCCAGCAACCAATGATAATGTGGCTGAGCTGACAGTGTCCTAGCAACCAATGATGTTGTGAGTCCATGCAGTATTGGTTGCTTTGGAAGCTAGTGGCCGGCTGTACAGTGTCAGGCCCCTACAGCATAGCAACCAATGACCCTGTGCAGCTGCCAGCTTCATAGCAACCAGCTTAGTAACACTGCCCTGCGCATACATGACAACATTACTGAGCCACAGCGAGATTGTAGAACCCAGTATGGGCACTCCAGTCTCGGTGCCCCCCCCCAACTTAACTGATTGATGGTACACCCCCCCGGCCACAACACCAGCACCCGTCTGAATACCCAAACAGTAGCTGCATCTAACTGAATGCAGTCACTGTATGGCTGACATCCTTTCACCCGGCCTCTGCTGATTCAGCAGGAATTGGCCGAAACTCTTGCCATGTATAGCCGGCCCCGGAGTGGGAGTAACGAAAGGAAAAATCCTGGAATTCCCTTACCGGTGTATGGCAGTCGTCCCTTCCAGATCTGTTCTATCTTATGGTGAACCCCCCCCCCCCCCCCCCTCCCCCACTGCACACATTCTGTATTCCTTCATTCCACCATCTGAATTGGAGAAACCATCCCTGTGTAAGCTCAGACTTTCTTCAGCCAGAGCTTACACAGGACTGAGGACTCCCCACCCCATGTGACAGGAATAAACCAATCACTAAGCACCAGCAAAGTCGCATGCTTCTTCATATCCAGAAGTACGGCATGTTTTATGCTTTCAATTGCCGAACAGAGGGGTGGGGGATGGGCCCTGCAAGGAAGAGGTTTGCTTTAAATGTAAACAACACAATTATAATTTGAATAATGGGGCGGAGCAACTACAGACATATCCATAGCAACTCAACTATACACCCCTGTAAGGAAACGTCCCACACGCTGCTCCAGTGCTTCCGCCATATACCGCCTCCTCCTGTCCGGACATCAGATATTACAGCCCATCTATTGTAACCAAGAACCAGGTGAGACTCGCCCACTTACAAAGCTTGAACATGAACTGTTTATTGGTACCAGGTAACACTTGGGAACACACACACACACGGCATTCCGGGCGGGGTAGTCTGTGCAATCAGCAGGGAGAGCTGTTAGGAATTCCCTCCTCATGGCTCACACATCCCATAATATCCAAGGCAGACAGACACAATAGAACAATGGAGCACAGCCACACCCCAAATGACCCAACACAGAGCACACCATAGTATGAGATGTGTATATATATATTGTATATAAACTTTGCGGTGTGGCTGTACGGGGATTCCAATTAGTAAAGATCATACTGGGGTTCTCGGTCCTCCTGTGCCCCTAATAGACACAGGGGGACTCAGTCATAAGAGGTGCATGGGAAGCTGAAACCGGGGATTCCCGGTTCCCTCTCCATGGGATTCCGGGTTCCACGCCCACGTATGAAAAGTGAAGGCGGGACAGATACTTCCATGTCACAGAGACCTCTATCAGCCCTGATGAAGCGAACGCAGTCCATGAAACGCGTTGGTGTAAGTTTAGTAACCTTCCAGGGAAATCTATGATTGGAGTATGATATCCTTCAATGGTGAAATGTTTAATCTGCTCATCCCGGAGAATATGGCGGTCTGCGGGGACCCAGCGAGGGGCGCTCCAAGAATTCCCTGATCCATAAAGTGATCGGAGCGTATCGGCGCACACAGCGGCGTTCTGATCCGGATTGCATCTGATTGTTACTTTGCGCTTCGATTGTTCTTTGGATCGGTGCGTTCGATGGAAGTGCAGCGGTTCCAAATTGGCGGATCCCAGCGCTGACCTTTCCCAGATTTGAATCCAGCGATCGTATTTCCCGCGGGTTTTGTTTTATTCCGAATGTAAATCATTTGAATGCGGCGAGTCTGTGGTGTGGAAACGCACAGCGGCTCCCCGGAATGTATTTATGTTTATGAATGTCGCACGTCGAGCGATCCGAGAGACACTTGTGTGCCGCTGAAAGCAGAATCCGTTCCGCTGGAGAGTTACGACTGATAATTGGATGTTTTCTTCAGGCGATCGGATTTTAATTACCGTCTTCTGTCCTCACGGTGACTGCGGCTCTTCCGCCGGCCTACAATCCGCCAATCCTGTCATTGCTGCCTTTTTTTGGCCATCAAACAGCCGCGATCACAGCATCATATTTCTGTGTCCTGATAAGTGACTCCGGCAATTCCCATCCAATGTGCAGATTGTAGAGAAGGTCCAGGACACACATAATCATCCCTGGAGCCACCAACTGAAACTCCAAAGCAGGCTGTCAGCAAAAGAATCTACAATGAGAGCTAGCGGGAACTGGGGAGTAGGGATTGGGAAGCAGAGAGTGAGGAGTAGGGATTGGGGAGCAGAGATTGGGTAGGGGGGATTAGGGCTGGCGAGGAGTGGGCATTAGGGATTGGAGAGTAGGGATTGGGGGTCAGAAATTGGGGAGCGGGGATTGGGTAGCGGCGATTAGGGATTGGGGAGTAGGGAATGGGGGTGGGGATTGGAGAGTAGGAATTGGGGGGGGCGGGGATTGGAGAGTAGGGATTGGGGGGCAGAGATTGGAGAGCAGGGTTCGGGTAGCAGCGATTAGGGTTTGGGGGCGTGAAACAGGGATTGGAGAGCGGGGAGTGGGAAGTAGGGATTAGGGCCGGGGATTAGAGAGCAGGGTTTGGGTAGCGGGGATTGGGGAGTAGGGATTGGGGGCTGGATTGGGCAGTAGGGTTTGGGTAGCAGAGATTAGGGATTGAGGGCGGGGGTGGGGATTGGAGAGTGGGAAGTAGGGATTGGGAGTAGGAAGTGGGGATTGGTGGAGGGGATTGGGGAGTAGGGATTGGAGAGTGGGAAGTAGGGATTGGGGAGTAGGGTTTGGGTAGCGGTGATTAGGGATTAGGGGCGGGGAGCAGGGATTGGGGAGTGGGAAGTAGGTATTTAGGACGGGGACTGGGGATTGGGAATTAGGGATCGATAAACACTGAACTGTTAGAGTGGGAAGTAGGGAATGAGGGCGGGGAGTAGGGATTGGGGGAGGGGATTAGGGAGTTGGGATTGGGGAGTGGGAAGTAGGGATGGGGCAGGACTGGGGAGTAGGGTTTGGGTTGCAGCGATTAGAGATTGAGGGCGCGGAGTGGGGATTGGGGGTGGGGAGTAGGGATTGGAGAGTGGGAAGTAGGGATTGGGGCGGGGAGTGGGGATTGGGAAATAGTGATTGGGGAGTGGGAAGTAGGGGTTGGGGGCGGAGAGCAGGGATTGGCAAGTGGGGATTGGGGAGTAGGGATTGGAGAGTGGGAAGTAGGGATTTGGCGCGGGGACTGGGGATTGGGAAGTAGGGATCGATGAACACTGAACTGTTATTGGATGTTTCAAAGAAGGAAGTCTATCGGCCTGTCTGGTCCGGATTGATCGAGATGTAATAATAATATAATTAAAGGCACAAATACTTACCTCTCCTCCTGGTAGCGGTTTTTGGTTGCCCTGATTGGCCAGCAGGGGGTGACGTCACTCCCACACACGTGTGAAAGTCGCTCGCTGGCGCTCTACATCGAGTGAATAGATACCAAACACGCCAAGCCTTGCCCACCTGTAGATGGGACACATTTCAGTACCTCACATTGTCCACAGGAGGTCCCCAGTCATCAGTCTAGAGATAGCTGCGAATGGTGGCGCTGGAATTGTTGCTGTGGGGGGGGGGAGGGGTCAGGAGGCTTTAGGGGTTCACATAGAGCGTTACACAATCCTGTTCGGTGCGATTTTGCAGCTCATTCATGCACATGCGCAGCTTTCCTAGCCTGTGATTGGACAGTGAAAGGAGAAGCAGTGGACTCTGCTCTCTCCGCCTATCAGTGTGCTTCTTGTCAGAACATGAATGATTGGCTCCTGGTGCTGCTTCTTCCTCTCACACTCGAAGTGTCCAACCAGTCCCTGTTATTGGAAATGCGTAGCTCCTCCTTCATACTAGTTCTGCTTATCGCCACGGATCCCTTCCTCCCTCCCTCCCGTATCCCCGTTATCGATCGCCACGAATCCCTTCCTACCTCCCTCCCGTATTCCCGTTATCGATCGTCACGGTTCCTTTCCTACCTCCCTCCCGTATTCCCGTTATCGATCGTCACGGTTCCTTTCCTATCTCCCTCCCGTATTCCCGTTATCGATCGCCACTAATCTCTTGCTCCCTCCCGTATCCCCGTTATCGATCGCCACGAATCCCTTCCTACCTCCCTCCCGTATTCCCGTTATCGATCGTCATGGATCCCTTCCTACCTCCCTCCCGTATTCCCGTTATCGATCACCACGGATCCCTTCCTACCTCCCTCCCGAATTCCCGTTATCGATCGTCATGGATCCCTTGCTACCTCCCTCCCGTATTCCCGTTATCGATCACCACGGATCCCTTGCTCCCTCCCTCCCGTATTCCCGTTATCGATCACCACAAATCCCTTCCTACCTCCCTCCCGTATTCCCGTTATCGATCGTCATGGATCCCTTGCTACCTCCCTCCCGTATTCCCGTTATCGATCACCACGGATCCCTTGCTCCCTCCCTCCCGTATTCCCGTCATCGATCACCACGGATCCCTTGCTCCCTCCCTCCCGTATTCCCGTTATCGATCGTCATAGAATCCTGTGGCCTCCCTCCCGTATTCCCGTTATCGATCGCCACAAATCCCTTCCTACCTCCCTCCCGTATTCCCGTTATTGATCGCTACGGATCCCTTCCTACCTCCCTCCCGTATTCCCGTTATCGATCGCCACGGATCCCTTGCTTCCTCCCTCCCGTATTCCCGTTATCGATCGCCATGGAATCCTGTGACCTCCCTCCCGTATTCCCGTTATCGATCACCACGGATCCCTTGCCTCCTCCCTCCCGTATTCCCGTTATCGATCGCCACGAATCCCTTGCTACCTCCCTCCCGTATTCCCATTATCGATCGCCATGGATCCCTGCGACCTCTGCTGTGTCTGGCGGTGTCTATTTACCTGACATGCTGGACAATTCCATAGACGACCTCGCCCCAATGTCTTCTTTCTCTTGAACTCTTTGCTCCTCCCATGAACTTCCTATTTAACCCACACCTCTGCACTTCCTGTTTGCCAGATCATTGTGCTCTCTCCAGCCGATATCTGGCTTTGGTCACTCCTGCTGCTGTCTGTATCTCCGCTATCCACTCATTGCTGACCTTTGGCTTGTTTACTGACTGCGCTTCTGCTTGATCCCAACTTGCTATATCTGCTACCAGACCTCGGCATGTACCCCTCCTGGTGGGGCGAGCCTGAAGACCATGACCTGGTACTAACACACAGCAACACCCATTCTCACCATCAGGAGCTCTGGTGAATACTGGTTAGTGCTTACACCCTGCCCCTCAAACCCGTGTACACCTGCTTGTGTACTTATCCTGCTGCTCAGTGGGAACCTCTCTACTGCTATCGCTACTGGTGGAATGCTGGAGGAGGGGAAGTGAGAAACACAAGGCCCTAGAGGGGTGAATAGAATCCGTCTTCTACTGCAGGAAGCCAACATTTGGATTTCTTGGGGAACTGACAGGGTCTCTTTAGCTGGGGGCCGAGTTATACATGGCTTTGTAAGTTATTGTTAGTATGTTGAATTTAATTGGTTGGGTGAGCGGAAGCCAATGGAGGGATTGTCAGAGAGGGGAGGAGGACACTGAATGGAGGTCAGTGGAGGGATTGGCAGAGAGGGGTGGAGGACACTGAATGGAGACCAGTGGAAGGATTGGTATAGAGCAGGGATCCTCAAACTACGGCCCTCCAGCTGTTGCGGAACTACGCATCCCATGAGGCATTGTACAACTCTGACATTCACAGACAGGACTAGGCATGATGGGAATTGTAGTTCCTGAACAACTGGAGGGCCAAAGTTTGAAGACCCATGGTATAGAGGGTGGAGGACAATGAATGGAGGCCAGTGGAGGGATTGGTAGAGAGGGGTGGAGGACACTGAATGGAGGCCAGTGGAGAGATTGGTAGAGAGGGGTGGAGGACACTGAATGGAGGTCAGCGGAGGGATTGGTAGAGAGGGGTGGAGGACACTGAATGGAGGTCAGTGGAGGGATTGGTAGAGAGAGGTGGAGGACACTGAATGGAGACCAGTGGAGGGATTGGTAGAGAGGGGTGGAGGACAATGAATGGAGGTCAGTGGAGGGATTGGTAGAGAGAGGTGGAGGACACTGAATGGAGGCCAGTGGAGGGATTGGTAGAGAGAGGTGGAGGACACTGAATGGAGGTCAGTGGAGGGATTGGTAGAGAGGGGTGGAGGACAATGATTGGAGACCAGCGGAGGGATTGGCAGAAAGGGGGGGAGGACACTGCGGAACTACGCATCCCATGAGGCATTGTACAACTCTGACATTCACAGACAGGACTAGGCATGATGGGAATTGTAGTTCCTGAACAACTGGAGGGCCAAAGTTTGAAGACCCATGGTATAGAGGGTGGAGGACAATGAATGGAGGCCAGTGGAGGGATTGGTAGAGAGGGGTGGAGGACACTGAATGGAGGCCAGTGGAGAGATTGGTAGAGAGGGGTGGAGGACACTGAATGGAGGTCAGCGGAGGGATTGGTAGAGAGGGGTGGAGGACACTGAATGGAGGTCAGTGGAGGGGTTGGTAGAGAGAGGTGGAGGACACTGAATGGAGACCAGTGGAGGGATTGGTAGAGAGGGGTGGAGGACAATGAATGGAGGTCAGTGGAGGGATTGGTAGAGAGAGGTGGAGGACACTGAATGGAGGCCAGTGGAGGGATTGGTAGAGAGAGGTGGAGGACACTGAATGGAGGTCAGTGGAGGGATTGGTAGAGAGGGGTGGAGGACAATGATTGGAGACCAGCGGAGGGATTGGCAGAAAGGGGGGGAGGACACTGAATGGAGGTCAGTGGAGGGATTGGCAGAGAGGGGTGGAGGACACTGAATGGAGACCAGTGGAGGGATTGGTATAGAGGGTGGAGGACAATGAATGGAGGTCAGTGGAGGGATTGGCAGAGAGGGGTGGAGGACACTGAATGGAGACCAGTGGAGGGATTGGTATAGAGGGTGGAGGACAATGAATGGAGGCCAGTGGAGGGATTGGCAGAGAGGGGTGGAAGACACTGAATGGAGGCCAGTGGAGGGATTGGTAGAGAGAGGTGGAGGACACTGAATGGAGGCCAGTGGAGGGATTGGCAGAGAGGGGTGGAGGACACTGAATGGAGACCAGTGGAAGGATTGGTGGAGAGGGGTGGAGGACACTGAATGGAGACCAGTGGAGGGATTGGTAGAGAGGGGTGGAAGACACTAAATGGAGACCAGTGGAGGGATTGGTAGAGAGGGGTGGAAGACACTAAATGGAGACCAGTGGAGGGATTGGTAGAGAGGGGTGGAGGACACTGAATGGAGACCAGTGGAGGGATTGGTATAGAGGGTGGAGGACAATGAATGGAGGCCAGTGGAGGGATTAGCAGAGAGGAGTGGAGGACAATGAATGGAGGCCAGTGGAGGGATTGGCAGAGAGGGGTGGAGGACACTGAATGGAGGCCAGTGGAGGGATTGGTAGAGAGGGGTGGAGGACACTGAATGGAGGTCAGTGGAGGGATTGGCAGAGAGGAGTGGAGGACACTGAATAGAGACCAGTGGATGGATTGGCAGAGAGGGATGGAGGACACTGAATGGAGACCAGTGGAGGGATTGACAGAGAGGAGTGGAGGACAATGAATGGAGACCAGTGGAGGGATTGGCAGAGAGGGATGGAGGACACTGAATGGAGACCAGTGGAGGGATTGGCGGAGAGGGGTGGAGGACACTGAATGGAGACCAGTGGAAGGATTGGTGGAGAGGGGTGGAGGACACTGAATGGAGACCAGTGGAGGGATTGACAGAGAGGAGTGGAGGACAATGAATGGAGACCAGTGGAGGGATTGGCAGAGAGGGGTGGAGGACACTGAATGGAGACTAGTGGAGGGATTGGTAGAGAGGGGTGGAGGACACCGAATGGAGGCCAGTGGAGGGATTGGTAGAGAGGGGTGGAGGACACTGAATGGAGACCAGTGGAGGGATTGGCAGAGAGGGGTGGAGGACACTGAATGGAGACCAGTGGAGGGATTGACAGAGAGGAGTGGAGGACAATGAATGGAGACCAGTGGAGGGATTGGCAGAGAGGGGTGGAGGACACTGAATGGAGACCAGTGGAGGGATTGGTAGAGAGGGGTGGAGGACACTGAATGGAGACCAGTGGAGGGATTGGTAGCGAGGGGTGGAGGACACTGAATGGAAGTCAGTGGAGGGATTGGTAGAGAGGGGTGGAGGACACTGAATGGAGACCAGTGGAGAGGGGTGGAGGACACTGAATGGAGACCAGTGGAGGGATTGGTAGAGAGGGGTGGCGGACACTGAATGGAGACCAGTGGAGGGATTGGTAGAGAGGGGTGGAAGACATTGAATGGAGGTCAGTGGAGGGATTGGTAGAGAGGGGTGGAGGACACTGAATGGAGACCAGTGGAGGGATTGGTAGAGAGGGGTGGAAGACACTGAATGGAGGTCAGTGGAGGGATTGGTAGAGAGGGGTGGAGGACACTGAATGGAGGTCAGTGGAGGGATTGGTAGAGAGGGGTGGAGGACACTGAATGGAGGTCAGTGGAGGGATTGGTAGAGAGGGGTGGAGGACACTGAATGGAGGTCAGTGGAGAGATTGGTAGAGAGGGGTGGAGGACAATGAATGGAGACCAGTGGAGGGATTGGTAGAGAGGGGTGGAGGACACTGAATGGAGACCAGTGGAGGGATTGGTAGAGAGGGGTGGAGGACACTGAATGGAGGTCAGTGGAGGGATTGGTAGAGAGGGGTGGAGGACACTGAATGGAGGTCAGTGGAGGGATTGGTAGAGAGGGGTGGAGGACACTGAATGGAGGTCAGTGGAGGGATTGGTAGAGAGGGGTGGAGGACACTGAATGGAGACCAGTGGAAGGATTGGTAGAGAGGGGTGGAGGACACTGAATGGAGACCAGTGGAGGGATTGGTAGAGAGGGGTGGAGGACACTGAATGGAGACCAGTGGAGGGATTGGTAGAGAGGGGTGGAGGACACTGAATGGAGGTCAGTGGAGGGATTGGTAGAGAGGGGTGGAGGACACTGAATGGAGACCAGTGGAAGGATTGGTAGAGAGGGGTGGAGGACACTGAATGGAGACCAGTGGAGGGATTGGTAGAGAGGGGTGGAGGACACTGAATGGAGACCAGTGGAGGGATTGGTAGAGAGGGGTGGAGGACACTGAATGGAGGTCAGTGGAGGGATTGGTAGAGAGGGGTGGAGGACACTGAATGGAGGTCAGTGGAGGGATTGGTAGAGAGGGGTGGAGGACACTGAATGGAGACCAGTGGAAGGATTGGTAGAGAGGGGTGGAGGACACTGAATGGAGGTCAGTGGAGGGATTGGTAGAGAGGGGTGGAGGACAATGAATGGAGACCAGTGGAGGGATTGGTAGAGAGGGGTGGAAGACACTGAATGGAGGTCAGTGGAGGGATTGGTAGAGAGGGGTGGAGGACAATGAATGGAGGTCAGTGGAGGGATTGGTAGAGAGGGGTGGAGGACACTGAATGGAGACCAGTGGAGGGATTGGTAGAGAGGGGTGGAGGACACTGAATGGAGGTCAGTGGAGGGATTGGTAGAGAGGGGTGGAGGACACTGAATGGAGGTCAGTGGAGGGATTGGTAGCAGATGCCGAGCAGTTTGTAAGGTGGATGTCTCTGGCAGCAGCATTTATGATGGATTGAATGGGGAGGGGCCTATGTAGAGGTAAGCCAATGAGGAGGGAGTTGCAGGAGGCGAGAGATGATGGAGAGCTTTGTGGTGTGATTGGTTAGAAAGGGGCGTATTTCGGAGATGTTGCAGAGGTTGAGGTGGGAAGAGATGGACAGTGATTGGATGTGAGGCCTAGAGGATAGATCAGAGTCCAGGATCCAGACTGATATATCTGATAGTAAATTGTGTGACCCCCACATTCACACTTACAGAAACGCGCTCTTTGGGTGCCTAAATGACAATTATGTGACCGCGCATGCAACGTGAGGACAACAGTTCCAAGGCCGTCATTCTCCGTCATTTGTAAACTGATGACTAGGGACCTCTTGTGGACAATTTGGGTACTGAAGTTTGTCGGCCTGTCACAAGTGCGCAAGGTTTGACGTGTTTGGTATCTATTTACTCGGCGCAGCCCCATCCATTCATTGGGGTAATATATCGTGTGTGTAAAATGAACGGGTGAATTTTATTGTGAATCTAGAGGTGCCGCTCTGCTTCATCCCAATCCAGCGGCTCGCTCTGTGGGTTCTGGCTGGGGAGAGCCCGCTTTGGCTCGGTGCACTAAATCCAGCAAGGCAGATGCCCTAAACGTTGCACAGTCCCATGTCGACAGTCATTTGAGTGAAAGCAGCCTCTGCTCAGCCCCGTCCAGGCCATTTCACCGACGTGTTTCACCCCACCTCTGGGGCATAGTCATAGAAGACCTCCATGACTAAACCCTGTGGTCGGGACCTGGCGGCTTAGCCTGGATGGAGCTGAGCAGAGGCTGCTTTCACTCAAGTGACTGGTATGTTACTGGGCATCATTTGGGACATCTTCCTTGCTGGATGTACCACCATTTTATTCTGCGGGGCTTTCAGGAATCGATCGTGTTTTAGGAGTTTCAATGAAACTTCAGGCCAAATGGAAAAAGTCGCTGTGGTAGACAAATGGTTAAAAACACGAAAAAATTCTTCTAAAAAACATAAACCGCAGAAACAAAAAATCCACTTCAAAAAGAAAAGGAATGGACGTAACGCGCCCGCGGGCGTGACATTTCTGAGCGGACCCCCCACCGCCGAGCGATTTCTCTTCGGAGAAGTTGAGGACCATTAGAAGCGAGCGGCCTTTTATTTAGCGCGCACAGCGAGTTAAAATGGAACAGTGGTGGAAGCTTTGACAGACAATCGGCCACTTAAGAATTCTAATTCGTCAAGGTCAGCCCCCGGCACCCACGCGGAGAGGCCGCCGCACTGCCATTGTGACTCATCCACTTAATGATTTTAGTACATACCATACATGAGAATCAGAATGGGAATCTGAGCTGCCCGACCTTTCTTATGCACTGTACTTGTTTCTGGAGCGTTTGAAGGAACTTACACTCTAATGTCTCCGCCACGGTGACAGACAACCTACCACTCAGATAATGGGGGGGCAGGAAAAGGATCTGAACATGCAGAAAAGAGAGCGGAGGAGGAAGAGGAGGTGGGGGGGGGGGAGAAGAGGAGGGAGGTGGGGGCACAGCAGAGAGCAGGGGTAGGCAGGGGCAGAGCGGGGGGAGGTGTGGGCATAGTAGAAAGTGGAGGGGGAGGCGAGGGCAGAGCGGAGGGGGCGGGGGCACAGCAGAGAGTGGAGGGGGGAGGTAGGGGCAGAGCTGAGGGGGCACAGCAGAGAGTGGAGGGGGAGGAGGGGGCAGAGCGGAGGGGGCAGGGGCATAGCAGAGAGTGGAGGGGGGGCGGGGGGACAGCAGTGAGTGGAGGGGGGGGGGTGGGGGCATAGCAGAAAGTGGAGGGGGGAGGAGGGGGCAGAGCAGAGGGGGCGGGGCACAGCAGAGAGTGGAAGGGAGAGGTGAGGGCAGAGCGGCAGGTGGAGGGGGAGGGGGAGGGGGGAGGTGGGGGTGCAGCAGAAAGCGGGGCAGAGGTGGGAGGTGGAGGGGGGAGGTGGGGGCGCAGCAGGTCTGGATAAAGGGAAGGAGCTGCTGATCTTTTTAAGTTAACAAGCACTAGGGATGAGCCAAACACCCCCCGGTTCGGTTCGCACCAGAACTTTCGAACGGACCCCAAATTCGTACGAACTTTAGAACCCCATTGAAGTCTATGGGACTCGAACGTTCGAAATTAAAAGTGCTAATTTTAACGGCTAATATGCAAGATACTGTCCTAAAAAGGGTTTGGGGACCTGGCTCCTGCCCCAGGGGACATGGGTCAATGCCTAAAATGTTTTTAAAAATGGCCGTTTTGGCGGGAACACTGATTTTAACGACGATTAAAGTGAAAAAATTTTTTTTGACATTTAGCGGAAATAACGTCATTTAAAACTGCTTGCGGTTTTAATGTTATATCTGGTTCCTGCAATATGGATGAAAATCATTGAGAAAAATGGCATGGGTAGCCCTCCCTGCCCATTACCAGCCTATTTGGGTCTTGTACGCATATTAAGGGGAACCCTGTACCCATAGTAAAAAAAGGAAATGCGTGTGGCCCCCAGGCCCTATATACTCAGAACAGCAGTATACAGGCGGTGCAAACAAGACAGGGACTGTGTAGGTTTGTTGTGTTAAGTTGAATCTGTTTGTAATTTTCAACTGGTACATTTTTAAAGTGTAGCTCCAGTCAAAAAAACTATTTTTAAGCTTTTTGGAAAACATAGGGAAGGGTTATCACCCCTGTATAATTTGTTTTGTCGTCCATCTTTTTTCATCTCACTTGCTGTTGTCTCCTTCCATTTGCAAGTAGGAGATGTTTGTAAGTTGGATGTTTGAAAGTAGGGGCCTGCCCTATATGCTCTGCAGAAATGGCGGAACAAGGTGTTGGTTTTGCCACAACATTGTAAGCCCTCAAAGTGACTCTTAGTGGGCGCTGGAGCGCCCTGCTGTGAACGATTATATCAAGAATTGTAATTACATGCCATTGTTGAACGGTGGTAGAAAAATTTACCTTTGGTGGTTGTGGTGCTGGTGCCACAACACTATAAGTCCTCACAGTTACTCTGGGTGGGCACAGGAACTATATCAAGAATTGTAATTACATGCCCCTGTTAAACAGGGGCAGAAAAATTGGGCCTTAGGCACTGGTGCTGGTGCCACGACACTGCAACCTCTCCCATATACTCTAGTTGTGGTGCAGGAATGAGCCCTGCTGCAAAGCATTGCATCAAAAATTGTAATTAAACGCCCCTGTTTAAACAGGGGCTGAAAAATTGGGCTGGTGGCATCACCCAGAACCAAAAATGTTCTTCCAACATATCAGCGGAGGAGGAAGAGGATAGACAATCAACATAACAGGACAGTCACTCAGCATCAGCATAGGCAGTCTTGAAGGGATGTGATATTTCAAAAAAAATTATTCGGTTACATCAGCTTCAGGTGCTTGGTAGCTGTGGGTGATCCAAGACTGATTCATCTTGATGAAGGTCAGTCGATCAACTGAGTCGGTGGACAGGCGCAGCACTGAAGGTGCGTTCCGAAAGAACGCTGGATGCAGGACAGGCCAGTAGCTCAATTGCATACTGTGCTCTGGCCAGTGATCCATTCTCAAGACCCAGTAAGCCAGAGGATTTTCAGTGGGAAAGGTGTCCAAGTCTGACCTTGCCCCTAGGTATTCCTGCACCATGTAAATCAGACGCTGGCGATGGTTGCTGGAACAGATCATACCTTGGGGCTGCGGACTAAAAAATTGTCTGAACACATCGGTCAGATGGCCACCTTCTCCACCGCTCCTTCTGACCGATGCCTCAGCAACACGTTGTCCAGGACCAGGAGTTTGTAACCTCCCAGTCTCTGGGAACGCGTTGCACAGAGCTTTCTGCAAGGCCTCCCGGAGATGTCTCATCCTCTGCTCCCTCTGAGATGACAAGATAAGGTCGGCAACCTTACCCTTGTACCGTGGATCAAGGAGAGTGGCCCGCCAGTAATGGTCCCTCTCCTTGATCCGACGAATACGAGGATCCTTCTGCAGGCTTTGCAGGATCAGGGAGGCCATGCAGCATAGGTTAGCTGAGGCATTCGGTCCGGAGTCCTCTGGGTCACTAAGGACAACATGATCCACAGCTACCTCCTCCCAGCCACGTACAAGTCCACGGGTTTCTTAGGACTGTAAATCATCCCTACAAGACTGCTGCTGCTGATGCTGAGAGCCAGCCTCCACCTCCATGCTGACACAATCATCCTCCTCCTCATCCTCTTCCTGTGTGATGGGTGGCACAGCAGGAACACTGTCTGGATAAAGGGGGCCTTGAGAGGCAAGAAAGTCCTCCTCTTCCTTGCCTCTGTTCTGCCTCAAGTGCCCTGTCCATTATTCCACGCAGCGTATGCTCCAAGAGGTGGACAAGAGGTACGGTGTCACTGATGCATGCACTGTCACTGCTCACCATCCTTGTGGCCTCCTCAAACGGTGACAGGACAGTGCTTGCATCCCTGATCATGCCCCACTGGCATGGTGAGAAAAAACAGAGCTCCCCTGACCCTGTCCTGGTGCCGTAGTCGCACAGGTACTCATTGATGGCCCTCTGCTGCATATGCAGCCGCTGCAGCATGGCCAACGTTGAGTTCCACCTGGTGGACATGTCACATATAAGGCGGTTCTTGGGCAGGTTCAACTCCTTTTGGAGCTCAGCCAGCCGAGCACTGGCATTAAATGATTGGTGGAAATGCACACAGACTTTCCTGGCCTGCTTCAGTACATCCTGTAAGCCGGGGTACCTGCCCAAGAACCGCTGCACCACCAGGTTAAGGACGTGAGCTACACAGGGCACATGGGTCAGTTGTCCCTGTCGGAGGGCGGAGAGGAGGTTGGTGCCATTGTCACAAACCACCATTCCTGGCTTAAGCTGGCGTGGCGTCAACCACCTCTCGGCCTGCCCCTGCAGAGCTGACAAAACATCCGCCCCAGTGTGGCTCCTGTCCCCCAAACAAACCAGCGCAAGCACGGCATGGCGTCGTTTTGCCTGCGTACTTGCGTAGCCCCTGGAACGCCTACGGAGCACCGCTGGTTCTGAGGACAGAGCACTGGAAGAGGCCATGGAGGAAGAAGAAGAGGAGGGGGTGGAGGAGAGAGGTGTGTCACAACCAATAGTAGCATTTTGGAGGCGTGGTGGCGGAACAACCTCCAACACTACTGCACCTTGTCCTGCATCCTTCCCAGCAGCCAGAAGAGTGACCCAATGGGCCGTGAAAGACAGGTAACGTCCCTGTCCATGCCTGCTGGACCATGAGTCAGCGGTAATATGCACCTTACCGCTGACCGCCCTGTCCAGCGAGGCAAGGACATTGCCTTCCACATGCCGGTAGAGAGCCGGAATTGCCTTCCGTGAGAAAAAGTGGCGTTTGGGGACCTGCCACTGAGGAACCGCACATTGTACAAACTCACGGAAGGGGGCCGAGTCTACCAACTGAAAAGGCAGCAGTTGAAGTGCTAGCAATTTAGCCAAGCTAGCATTCAACCGCTGGGCATGAGGATGGCTGGGAGTGAACTTCTTTCGCCGGTCCAGCAGCTGGGGCAGGGACATTTACCTGCTATAATCGGACGTGGGTGTACTGCTAGCAGAGTTCCCGGAAGCACTTGGCTGTGACACACCTAATTCTACACCTTCATTCCTCTCAGAGCAGGTTTCAGAGAGGACTGAAGGTCTAGTGGGGTTGGAGATGCCAGCTGATGAGGAGCAAGGAGAGGTCCACTTTGTTCTTTGGTGTGGGTCTTTGAGGTCCGCTTTGTTCTTTGGTGTGGGTCTTTGAGGTACGCTTGCCAACGAGCTGCATGGCAGGTCAACATATGTCTGGTCAAGCATGTGGTGCCCAAGCGGCTGATGTTTTGGCCACGCGAGATACGCTTGAGACATATGTTGCAAATAGCAGCGGTGCGATCTGATGCACTTGTCTCAAAAAAGGCCCACACCAAAGAACTTTTAGAATAGCGCACAGAGGCAGCGCCCTGCACAGGCGGAGCTCTGCGGTGTGATTCAGTCGGTGTGCTGCCCCTAAGCTGGCCCCCAGAGGGCATCCTGCCTCTTTGGACATGTGCCTCCTCCTCCTCATCCTCTCTCCTTCCAGGCACCCACGTGGAGTCAGTGCCCTCATCATCCCCTCCCTCTTCATCGCTGTAGCAAACCTGGCAGTATGCTGCAGCTTGTGGAACATGACTGCCAGATTGCTGTCCTTTTTGAGCATCCCCTCTCTCTGCGCTCACGCTACTGCCTTCCTCTAGCTGAGTGTCATCATCAGAGCCCACCAAACACTGGGCATCCTCCTGGAGCATGTACCCAACACTGTGCTCAAAGAGTTCAGGAAACTCCTCAGGAGGACGTGGTGGGTCTAGGGAAGGCGTCACTGATGATGACATTGAGAGGAGGGAAGACAATGCGTTGGCAGCTGCTTTGCTACTACCCTGAGACTGGGTGAGAGAGGATGAGGAGGATGAAGAGGGCTTAGTTATCCACTCTACCAAGTCTTCAGCATGTTGCAGCTCAACATGTCCAGCTGCCGAAAAGTAGGACAAGCATGTCCCATGGCCACGTGCTGATGATGACGATGCACCGCGTCCACGACCAGCACTGTTGTCTCTAGACACAGAGCCTGCTTGCCCTCTTTTATCAGCTCGCGCCTGTCTGCCTCTCCTTGCTGGCCTTCCAGACATGGTAATGGCCTGAAGGGAGATGGGAAAACCAGCAATTGGGTAGTGTATATTGTGCTGGAGGCACACAACACCCAATAACTCCTGCAGATGGCAGGTGGCTCAATTAGAGAAGAGCTATGTAGGTGGATATAACGGTGTATACTGCGGTCAGGGCACACAGACAGCACGCACAATCTCCTACAACTGATTGCAAGCTCTATTTAAAAAAGAGCAAGATAGCTAGCTACAGTGCCTTGCGAAAGTATTCGGCCCCCTTGAACTTTTCAACCTTTTGCCACATTTCAGGCTTCAAACATAAAGATATAACATTTTTATTTTTTGTGAAGAATCACCAACAAGTGGGACACAATTGTGAAGTGAAACGAAATCTATTGGATTTTTTAAACTTTTTTAACTAATAAAAAAATGAAAAGTGGAGCGTGCAAAATGATTGGGCCCCCCCTTGCGTTAATACTTTGTAGAGCCACCTTTTGCTGCGATTACAGCTGCAAGTCGCTTGGGGTGTCTCTATCAGTTTTGCACATCGAGAGACTGAAATTCTTGCCCATTCTTCCTTGCAAAACAGCTGGAGCTCAGTGAGGTTGGATGGAGAGCGTTTGTGAACAGCAGTTGTCAGCTCTTTCCACAGATTCTCGATTGGATTCAGGTCTGGACTTTGACTTGGCCATTCTAACACCTGGATACGTTTATTTGTGAACCATTCCTTTGTAGATTTTGCTGTATGTTTGGGATCATTGTCTTGTTGGAAGATAAATCTCCGTCCCAGTTTCAGGTCTTTTGCAGACTCCAACAGGTTTTCATCCAGAATGGTCCTGTATTTGGCTGCATCCATCTTCCCCTCAATTTTAACCATCTTCCCTGTCCCTGCTGAAGAAAAGCAGGCCCAAACCATGATGCTGCCACCACCATGTGTGACAGTGGGGATGGTGCGTTGAGGGTGATGAGCTGTGTTGCTTTTACGCCAAACATATCGTTTTGCATTTTGGGCAAAAAGTTGGATTTTGGTTTCATCTGACCAGAGCACCTTCTTCCACATGTTTGGTGTGTCTCCCAGGTGGCTTGTGGCAAACTTTAGAGGAGACTTTTAATGGATATCTTTGAGAAATTGCTTTCTTCTTGTCACTCTTCCATAAAGGCCAGATTTGTGCAGTGTACGACTGATTGTTGTCCTATGGACAGACTCTCCCACCTCAGCTGTAGTTCTCTGCAGTTCATCCAGAGTGATCATGGGCCTCTTGGCTGCATCTCTGATCAGTCTTCTCCTTGTCTGAGCTGAAAGTTTAGAGGCACGGCCAGGTCTTGGTAGATTTGCAGTGGTCTGATACTCCTTCCATTTCAAAATGATGGCTTGCACAGTGCTCCTTGGGATGTTTAAAGCTTGGGAAATCTTTTTGTATCCAAATCCGGCTTTAAACTTCTCCACAACAGTATTACGGACCTGCCTGGTGTGTTCCTTGGTCTTCATGATGCTCTCTGCACTTTCAACAGAACCCTGAGACTATCACAGAGCAGGTGCATTTATACAGAGACTTGATTACACACAGGTGGATTCTATTTATCACCATCAGTCATTTAGGACAACATTGGATCATTCAGAGATCCTCGCTGAACTTCTGGAGGGAGTTTGCTGCACTGAGAGTAAAGGGGCCGAATAATTTTGCACGCCCCACTTTTCAGTTTTTTATTTGCTAAAAAAGTTTAAAATATCCAATAGATTTCGTTCCACTTCACAATTGTGTCCCACTTGTTGGTGATTCTTCACAAAAAATTAAAATTTTATATCTTTATGTTTTGAAGCCTGAAATGTGGCAAAAGTTTGAAAAGTTCAAGGGGGCCGAATACTTTCGCAAGGCACTGTATATAGGTGGATATAGCGGTGTATACTGCGGTCAGGGCACACAGACAACAACCACTACAGAAGAGCAAGAACACAAAATCGGCCGATAACGATCGGTGTGTACTGTGTTGAAGGTAGACAGAACACCCACTAACTGCTACAGACGCCAACGCACTACACAAGGCCGCCGCGCTGGCGACCTTATATAGTGTGGGGTGTGTACTACACAGCCTGAGCTATGATTGGCCACAGGCATCATGGCTCTCCTCGCTGCCGGCGCTGCGATTGGCCAAGCATGCGGGGTCACAGTGCATGCTTGGCCAATCATGAGCCAGCAATGCACTGCGATGGCGCAGTGCATTGTGGGCCGTAAGCGCCACACGAATTTGGCGCGAACGGCCCATAACATTCGGTATTCGCCGATGTTCGAGTCGAACATGAAGCTCATCCCTAACAAGCACTGATTGGTTCCTAGGATCCTTGGCGGCACCCCCCATGTGTTGGGGGTATGTAGCCTGGTAGGAATTGGAGAGGATGGGGGGAGGGTTGCTTGTTACCCTCATTGCCTGTCCTGCCATCCTGCACATGCTCAGACGGGGTCTGGATTTTTTGGGGCGGGGGAATCAGAAAACAGTCGAAGTTTAATTTATAAAGTAAGTTTAGTGAAGTTTAAAAAAGAAAACAATATTCCGCCCGTTTTGAAGCGCATGTCCCGGCAGCGGGCACATGCGGGTCATTCATGCACATTGACATGTGTTCAGCTCACACATTGTGGGGTGCGGGTGGACTCTGTAATTTGCGGTGCGTTGCCGCATGTGAAACATCCAGAGATTCTATTCATCAGAAGAGGACTCCGAGTCCTCCTGGCAGCGATCCTTCCCCCGACCGCCATCTCGCGGGACGTGGCACCCTCCGCGCTGAGCTAGACGCTGGTAATCGTATTAATCATGTTGATGGACAGGGCGATGGTCTCCAGGAAGGTAATTACACGATCTCTTACAGCACCATATATATTCTTGTCATGACTTCATTAATTGAACGTAGCGAAACACGTGTCACAGCACCAGGAAAACTCTCTAGAACTTTGCTGCAGTGAAGTTAGAGAAGAATTCCCGATCGTCTACTTCAATCACATGATCGTGTCCACTGAATGACTGTCTTCCAATATAATCGATCCACATTATATAGAATCATTATTTTTATTACTAGGGATGAGTCTGATGTTTCGGGTCGTACATCGGGTGTTTGCCCGTTTGGCGAAGAGCGAACATTATGGGGCTGTTTGCGGCAAATTCGAGAGCGCCGCACAATCGCAGTGCATTGTGCGATGATGATTGCCGAAGCATGCACCTGACCTGCATGCTTTGACCAATCCCAGCGCCCTCTGCTAAGAGAGCCATAATTGGCCAAAGGCAGGGTGCGTTTGGCCAATCGTGGCTCAGGGGGACTAAGTCCACGCCCCACACTATATAAGGCTGTTTACACGGCGTCCTGTGTGGTGTGGATGGAGAGAGAGTGTGAATTAGGGGCCTTTCACACGGGGCGGATCAGTGATGATCCGCCCCGTGGATATCCACTTGCATAGCGGGGGATGGCCGGAGCGATCTCTGCTGAGCAGGCAGAGGACAGGTCCGTCACTGCACACTGCGCGGGGACGCACCTGTCACAGCACCGCTCTCTACTATGGGAGATCGGGTGATGACGGACCGCATGACGGATGGAAAAATAACTTTTTCCTCCGTCACACTTTTCGGATCGGAGCGGCTTGGATGTCAGCGGACTTGTCATCGCTGACATCCGACACTCCATAGAGCTCTATGGGGCATCCGTTCAGGTCTGCCTGAAAAACTGGCAGGCGGACCTAAACGGATCGTCTGTGTGAAAGGAGCCTTAGATTAAGCAGGCAGATTATTCAGTAAGTGACACAAAGGGTCTGGTAATGGACTGGGGGAGGGGGAGGGGAACCCTTGCCATTTTTTTTCAATGATTTTTATCTATATTGCCGGGACCAGACATTACATTATAGCCACAAGCAGTTTTAAATTACTTTTTTTCCTTTAGAAATGTCCTTTTGCTGTCGGACTGCTCTAAGCAGGGAAACATGCGCCCCTTTACAGGCACACTGAAGACACCCCCCAGGTACGAAATTTAAAGGAACATTTCATTCTTATTGTTTCGCTTTAAGCATTATTAAATCACTGCTCCCGAAAAAACTGCAGTTTTTAAAAACCTTTTTTTTTCATTGATACATGTCCCCTGGGACCCCAAACACTCCCCCGGGGCAGGACCCAGGTCCCCAAAAACTCCCCTGGGGCAGGACCCGGGTCCCCAAAAACTCCCCCGGGGCAGGACCCGGGTCCCCAAAAACTCCCCTGGGGCAGGACCCGGGTCCCCAAAAACTCCCCCGGGGCAGGACCTGGGTCCCCAAACACTCCCCCGGGGCAGAGTGTCCCCAAAAACTTTTTATGACAATAACTTGCATATAAGCCTTTAAAATTAGCACTTTTCATTTTTCACGTTTGTGTCCTATAGATTTTAACGATGTTCAAACAAATTCTTTGCCTGTTTGCATGTTCTGCTGCGAACCAAACCAGGAGTATTTGGCTCATCCCTACTCCTCAATGTGTTTTGTAATAGAAAGATATTTGTTAAACCTTCACTCTACTTCAGCCCTACTTATTACAATCTCCTTGGAATGCGCATTGGAAGATTTGTTACATTTTTAGAACAGTTTTGCCATCTTCACCACATAGGGCAATAATTACCACATCTGGATATCCAATTCTTCAGGGTTAGAGTAAGGGTTTGAGTTGGGGTCAGTAGTAGGGTTGGAGTTAGGGTCAGTAGTAGGGTTGGAGTTGGGGTCAGTAGTAGGATTGGAGTTGGGGTCAGTAGTAGGGTTGGAGTTGGGGTCAGTAGTAGGGTTGGAGTTGGGTCAGTAGTAGGATTGGAGTTGGGGTCAGTAGTAGGGTTGGAGTTGGGGTCAGTAGTAGGGTTGGAGTTGGATCAGTAGTAGGATTGGAGTTGGGTTCAGTAGTAGGGTTGGAGTTGGGTCAGTAGTAGGGTTGGAGTTGGGGTCAGTAGTAGGGTTGGAGTTGGGGGTAGTAGTAGGATTGGAGTTGGGGTCAGTAGTAGGATTGGAGTTGGGTTCAGTAGTAGGGTTGGAGTTGGGGTCAGTAGTAGGGTTGGAGTTGGGGTTAGTAGTAGGGTTAACATTAGCAGAAGAGGTGGAGTCAGCATTCATTAATATTTAACATTATGTTCCTAGCTAACACACAAGTCCCGGAGAGTTGAATGTCCGTCTTGTGGAGCAATCAAAAGATGTGGTCTCATTATCCCGGCCTTATTTATAATACATCCGATGTTACATTTCAAAACGTTCCAGGCAGTTAAAAAATGAATGCAGTCACAGTCAATGGTAAATATGCAGCTGGTAGAAATATCTGAATCTGGATAGGAGCCTCCTGTGATGTTCTGCACGGCACCAATCAGACAGAGAGAGGAGAGAGCAAAGTGCCCACCTCAATATGCTTCTGCTGACTTTTTACTGTCCAATCAGCAGGCTGGGGGTGTGTCCTTGACCAGCTGTGCTGATCCTGAACAGAACTGTGTGGTCTGCCATGATGTCTGAGACACAAAATTGAGAGATATAGAAATCTTTTTGTACCTAAAATGTTCCCTCATTTCAGCCGTAACTAAAAATAACATATTGCTGCAAAATCTTTACATTCATTTTATTTAAAAACATGATTTTTTTTCTTCCTACAACATTAGTTATAATCCCTGATTTATAGACTGGAGTTCCCAGAATCCTTGGCCCCTGATTTGTAGACTGGAGTTCCCAGAATCCTCGTCTCCTGATTTATAGACTGGAGTTCCCAGAATCCTCGCCCCCTGATTTATAGACTGGAGTTCCCAGAATCCTTGGCCCCTGATTTGTAGACTGGAGTTCCCCGAATCCTCGTCTCCTGATTTGTAGACTGGAGTTCCCAGAATCCTCGTCTCCTGATTTGTAGACTGGAGTTCCCAGAATTCTCCCCCCCTGATTTATAGACTGGAGTTCCCCGAATCCTCGTCTCCTGATTTGTAGACTGGAGTTCCCCGAATCCTCGTCTCCTGATTTGTAGACTGGAGTTCCCCGAATCCTCGTCTCCTGATTTGTAGACTGGAGTTCCCAGAATCCTCGGCCCCTGATTTGTAGACTGGAGTTCCCAGAATCCTCGTCTCCTGATTTGTAGACTGGAGTTCCCAGAATCCTTGTCCCCTGATTTGTAGACTGGAGTTCCCCGAATCCTCGTCTCCTGATTTGTAGACTGGAGTTCCCAGAATCCTCACCCCCTGATTTGTAGACTGGAGTTCCCAGAATCCTCGTCTCCTGATTTGTAGACTGGAGTTCCCAGAATCCTCACCCCCTGATTTGTAGACTGGAGTTCCCCGAATCCTCGTCTCCTGATTTGTAGACTGGAGTTCCCCGAATCCTCGTCTCCTGATTTGTAGACTGGAGTTCCCCGAATCCTCGTCTCCTGATTTGTAGACTGGAGTTCCCAGAATCCTCGTCTCCTGATTTGTAGACTGGAGTTCCCAGAATCCTCTGCCCCTGATTTGTAGTCTGGACTTCCCCGAATCCTCGTCTCCTGATTTGTAGACTGGAGTTCCCCGAATCCTCGTCTCCTGATTTGTAGACTGGAGTTCCCAGAATCCTCGTCTCCTGATTTGTAGACTGGAGTTCCCCGAATCCTCGTCTCCTGATTTGTAGACTGGAGTTCCCAGAATCCTCGTCCCCTGATTTGTAGACTGGAGTTCCCAGAATCCTCACCCCTGATTTGTAGACTGGAGTTCCCAGAATCCTCGCCCCCTGATTTATAGACGGGAGTTCCCAGAATCCTCGTCTCCTGATTTGTAGACTGGAGTTCCCCGAATCCTCGTCTCCTGATTTGTAGACTGGAGTTCCCAGAATCCTCGTCCCCTGATTTGTAGACTGGAGTTCCCAGAATCCTCACCCCTGATTTGTAGACTGGAGTTCCCAGAATCCTCGCCCCCTGATTTATAGACGGGAGTTCCCAGAATCCTCGTCTCCTGATTTGTAGACTGGAGTTCCCCGAATCCTCGTCCCCTGATTTGTAGACTGGAGTTCCCCGAATCCTCGTCCCCTGATTTGTAGTCTGGAGTTCCCAGAATCCTCGCCCCCCTTCTCCTGTATGTGACTCAATGAACAGACTCCCCATATGGGCAGAGTGTTGTCTGTGATTTGGCATCCCCGGCATTGTCCAATGGTTTATTGGTCTGTGAGCTTCATTCTGAAGGTTCATATGATCTTCTGTGAAGGCCAAGATGGAGTCCTCAATCTCAGTACACGGCCATTGCTGCTCACCTTCTCTCCAATCAGGAGCTCTCTTCTTCTTCCACAAAGTCACTTCCTGCTTCTCTCCATTTTAGGGTTGCCACTTGTTCTTCAAGCCAAACCTGAACACTTTAGTGGCCACAACAAAATAAATGTAGTATACACTGTGGGATTGTAACAGACCTGGGACACCTCTGAGAATAGCAAAGCAGAACACATGGTGCCCCCTCACTTTTCTGCCACGCCCTCTTCTGAGCCACATCCCAGTCTGAACAATGTGTCTGGGTATCAACCAGACAAACCCGGACACATCATTCAAAACCCAGACTGTCCGGGTGAATCCCAGACAGATGGCAACCCTGCTCCATTTCCTGCCACCTTGGCTTCCTGTTTAATCAGCCCTTTCAGACTAGTTAGGCCGCGTACACACGCGCGGACTGTTTGCCCAACCTTGTTCGTCAAACAGTTTCGGCAAACAGTCCGCTCAAAATTTGCATGAGCGGACTTGCCCACACACGAGCGGACTGTTTCAGCAAACTGTTTGCCAAACAGTTCGCTCAACTTTTGAAATGAACGGACTCGCCCACGTAAGGAGGAGGCAAATCCGCCCATTTCGAGCGCGTGTACAGGTAGGCGGGGCCCGCGAAGGAGACGTCGCGGGCTCCGCCGCCTGGAATGGGCTGAAAGGGGAACCCCAACGCCGAAAAAAATCGGCGTGGGGGTTCCCCCAAAGTCCACACCAGACCCTTGTCCGAGCACGCTACCCGGCCGGCCAGGAAAGGGGGGCGAGCGAGCGCGCCCCCCCCTCCTGAGCCGTACCAGGCCGCGTGCCCTCAACATGGGGGGGTGCCTTGGGGAAGGGGGGGCCGCGCGGCCCCCCCACCCCAAAGCACCTTGTCCCCATGTTGATGAGGACAAGGGCCTCTTCCCGACAACCCTGGCCGTTGGTTGTCGGGGTCTGCGGGCGGGGGGCTTATCGGAATCCGGGAGCCCCCTTTAAGAAGGGGGCCCCCGGATACCGGCCCCCCACCCTATGTGAATGAGTATGGGGTACAATGTACCCCTACCCATTCACCTGTGAAATAAAGTACAAAAAAAAACACAACACAGGGAAAAATATTTTATTGCACAGCTCCGGGGGTCTTCCGTCTTCGGGGGTCTTCTCGCCGGACTCCTCCGCTATCTGTGTGTAGCTCTTTTACTAGCGGAGGAGTCCGGCTTTCTTCCTCCCCGCCGCCGGCCTCTTCTCCCGACTTCGGGGGTCTTGTCCCCCTCTTCGGTTCTTCTGCCGGTCTTCTGTCGCCGCTGCCTTCCGTTCTTCTGTCGCCGCCTTCGGTTCTTCTGCCGGGCCACCGCGCCTTCTTGTAGCTCTTTTACAGGCGGTGGCCCGGTCTTCTGTCGCCGCCGCCGCCGCCGCCTTCCGTTCTTGTTCTTGTTCTTCTTCTTGTTCTTCTTCTTCTTCTCCTGGAGATGTTGACTCGACGAGCTCTCCGGCCGGAATGCCAGAGCCGCGCTGTGCGGTCACTTATATAGTGACAATGGGGCGGTGTCACATGGTATATGTCACATGGGTTGGTCACATGGTGACCCCGCCCCCTTACGATGTCATAGTCCCCATGTGACATCAACCCATGTGACCAACCCATGTGACATATACCATGTGACACCGCCCCATTGTCACTATATAAGTGGCAGCGGAGCGTGTCCCTGGCATTCCGGCCGGAGAGCTCGTCGAGTCAACATCTCCAGGAGAAGAAGAAGAAGAACAAGAAGAAGAACAAGAACGGAAGGCGGCGGCGGCGACGACAGCGGCGACAGCGGCGACAGAAGACCGGGCCACCGCCTGTAAAAGAGCTACAAGAAGGCGCGGTGGCCCAGCAGAAGAACCGAAGAGGGGGACAAGATCCCCGAAGTCGGGAGAAGAGGCCGGCGGCGGGGAGGAAGAAAGCCGGACTCCTCCGCTAGTAAAAGAGCTACACACAGATAGCGGAGGAGTCCGGCGAGAAGACCCCCGAAGACGGAAGACCCCCGGAGCTGTGCAATAAAATATTTTTTCCCTGTGTTGTGTTTTTTTTTGTACTTTATTTCACAGGTGAATGGGTAGGGGTACATTGTACCCCATACTCATTCACATAGGGTGGGGGGCCGGTATCCGAGGGCCCCCTTCTTAAAGGGGGCTTCCGGATTCCGATAAGCCCCCCGCCCGCAGACCCCGACAACCAACGGCCAGGGTTGTCGGGAAGAGGCCCTTGTCCTCATCAACATGGGGACAAGGTGCTTTGGGGTGGGGGGGCCGCGCGGCCCCCCCTTCCCCAAGGCACCCCCCCATGTTGAGGGCACGCAGCCTGGTACGGCTCAGGAGGGGGGGCGCGCTCGCTCGCCCCCCTTTCCTGGCCGGCCGGGTAGCGTGCTCGGACAAGGGTCTGGTGTGGACTTTGGGGGAACCCCCACGCCGATTTTTTTCGGCGTTGGGGTTCCCCTTTAAGCCCATTCCAGGCGGCGGAGCCCGCGACGTCTCCTTCGCGGGCCCCGCCTACCTGTACACGCGCTCGAAATGGGCGGACTTTCCGAGCGGGAACAGTCCGCTCATTTCGAAAGTACAGCGGACAGGCCCACACACGGGCGGACTGTTCGCTCAAACACAGTTTCAGCGGACAGTTTTTCGGAATTTCCGAAAGACTTTGTCCGTCCAACTGTCCGCTGAAACTGTCCGCTGAAAGCCCACACACGAGCGGACTGTCCGCCCAAACACTGTTCAGCGGACAAGGTTGGGCGAACAGTCCGCCCGTGTGTACGCGGCCTTAGACAAGTTCATTAGCATTTCATTAGAGGATGCCCAGCTACTGACAAACTCACTGGAAAATTAACTGGAAATTATATTCCATATTTTATATATATTATATGGAAATTATATTCCATATTATACCGCGTACACACGATCAAACAATCCGGTGGAAAAGTCCGGCAAACTCAAGTCCGCCAAACAATCCCCCCGTGTGTAGCCTCCGGCATACTTTTTTGACCCGAAAGTACGGCGGACTTAGAATGCCGTGTTGCACTCCAATCTTCCCGCCGGACTCGCATTTCGGCGGACAATCCAGCCGTGTGTGTGCCAGTCCGCCGTACTTTTGAAATGAGCAGACTTTTCCCGCCCGGAGAAAAGTCCGCTCATTTTGAGCGGGTCTCCAGGTAGGCGGGGCCCGCGAAGGACACCTGGTATGGACTTAAAGGGGAACCCCAACGCCGAAAAAAATCGGCGTGGGGGTCCCCCCAAGTCCACAACAGACCCTTGTCCGAGCACGCTACCCGGCCGGCCAGGAAAGGGGGGGCGAGTGAGCGCACCCCCCTCCTGAGCTGTACCAGGCCACGTGCCCTCAACATGAGGGGTGCCTTGGGGAAGGGGGGGCCGCGCGGCCCCCCACCCCAAAGCACCTTGTCCCCATGTTGATGAGGACAAGGGCCTCTTCCCGACAACCCTGGCCGTTGGTTGTCGGGGTCTGCGGGCGGGGGGCTTATCGGAATCCGGGAGTCCCCTTTAATAAGGGAGCCCCCGGATACCGGCCCCCCACCCTATGTGAATGAGTATGGGGTACAATGTACCCCTACCCATTCACCTGTAAAATAAAAGTACAAAAAAAACACAACACACGAGATAAAATACTTTCACAGCTCCGGGGGTCTTCTTTCGTCTTCGGGGGTCTTCTCGCCGGACTCCTCCGCTATCTTCTTGTAGCTCTTTTGCTAGCGGAGGAGTCCGGCTTTCTTCTTTGCCGCCGGCCTCTTCTTCCGACTTCGGGGGTCTTGTCCCCCTCTTCGGGGGACGGAAGAAGACCCCTGGAGCTGTGCAATAAAGTATTTTATCGCGTGTGTTGTGTTTTTTTTGTACTTTTATTTTACAGGTGAATGGGTAGGGGTACATTGTACCCCATACTCATTCACATAGGGTGGGGGGCCGGTATCCGCGGGCCCCCTTATTAAAGGGGGCTCCCGGATTCCGATAAGCCCCCCCCGCCCGCAGACCCCGACAACCAACGGCCAGGGTTGTCGGGAAGAGGCCCTTGTCCTCATCAACATGGGGACAAGGGGCTTTGGGGTGGGGGGGGGCGCGCGACCCCCCCTTCCCCAAGGCACCCCATGTTGAGGGCACGCGGCCTGGTATGGCTCAGGAGGGGGGTGCGCTCACTCGCCCCCCCTTTCCTGGCCGGCCGGGTAGCGTGCTCGGACAAGGGTCTGTTGTGGACTTTGGGGGGACCCCCACGCCGATTTTTTTCGGCGTTGGGGTTCCCCTTTAAGTCCATACCAGGCGGTGGGGCCAGCGACGTCTCCTTCGCGGGCCCCGCCTACCTGGAGACGCGCTCGAAATGAGCGGACTTTCCTCTGCGTGTGTGGGTGAGTCTGTTCATTTCAAAAGTAGGGCGGATAGTATGGCGGACTTAGTACGCCGTATTAGTCCGCTCAAAAAGTGCCGTGTGTGGGCAAGTAGCCCGTTCGGAAAGTCCGACAGACAGTCTGGCGGGAAGTCTGCCAGACTAAGTACGTCGGACATACCGCTACGTGTGTACGCGGCTTTATTTGGCATCAAAAAAATCACTAAAAATGTCCAGAGCAACCCAAACCCAGAACCCAGGGTCTTCTTTACTCTCATCTTCCTCCTGAAGTGGGCGGATCCTGCAGGGCGTGGCACCATGCCTCTACAGCATTGTCCTGATACAAGAATAGCACTGATACAAGGGGGAGCACTGGAAAGTAGGTGAGTATAGCAGCCACAGCTATTTTTTTTTTTTCAAAGCTGAGATTTTTTCCCCCGAAGCTGAGATTGGTCGGTAACATATTGAGGAAGATTTTACCCAACACTTCCAAAAAACTTTCATTCAAACGGATCCATTTTTATCATCTCGGAGTTGTCCTTTAACTGGAGGAATATTGTGTCTCTGTGTGTTTAAGGATCATCTTTTCCGGCTGCAATTATTTCCCAGCAGCTCCGGTCCGGCTTCGTGATTTGTCCTCCAAGATATTTATTTGTCTGTCCCAAATATCAGCAGGACCCCGAGGCATTGTCACAATCAATAGTCCCTAATTCTGGCAGAAATAATTATTGGCTGGTAATGGAAGTTTTCATTATGTCAACAAAGCGCCATTAAAGTATTTCATCCGGAACGCGGTGACAGGCGGCGTGACTTCATTGACGTTCTCTGTATATGGAAAGCTTTATCTTATTAATACAACACCTCTGTATATAAATCACGTGACCAACATAGAGCGTATCTAAATCCAGGAACAGAAATGTCAGTTATTGTCGCTCCCAGTCCTTAGATGCGGTGGCTGCATTTGTTTTCTTTTTTCAGACTTTTTTCTTTATTTTCGCCTGGTGATCCAGCCAGTAACACACTTCCTGTCCTGGGATGACTGCGCTTGTTGGTGGGGTGCAGTGTGGTGCAGCGACAATAATTCACACAGTCAGATGCCGTAAAGAACTTGTTTTGAAATAGAACAGCAACACCCCCAACAAACCCGGAAGGAAGGCTGCCCAACCCGGTGCACTCACAGCTGCCAGTAATGTGAAGAAAGCAGGTATCAGCCGGATTGAGAAGCAGAGTCTGGCCTGGCCATCTTGTGCCCAAGTGAGAAGATAGCTAAAGAGTTGTGACCCTACGCTTTCCCTCCTCACCTTTCCCCTACCACAAGTGCTGTGCCGAACAAGTGGGGAACCTGTCCCTACTCTACCAGCTCCCAAACCCAGGCGCACCACACCTGGGAGTCAAGGCTTTAAATAGGCCCTGCCTGACCCAAGATGGCTTCCAGAGTCACATGGGGAGGCAATGTCCAATAGGATAGCTTCCCCAGTGACCCAAGAAACCATAGAGGAACCTTGTTCCTCTTGCCTTCGTCTCCAACACCGGTGCTGCTGCAGAACAGTGCCACCTGCAGTGGAGAAAGTAGACTGCAACTGTCTACATGCTCAGTCACAGTGCTTTATCTATGGGGGAGATCCATTATCATCCTAGGAGAGGACTACAGCAGCACCTCTGCTTTTTTTTTGCCTCTCCATAATATAGGGGGGAGGGACTTTGTAGATCTCACAGATACTTGGAAACAATGTTTCCACCTTATGTAAGGACTGGTAAGCTGGAACATATGACATTTTAGTTTTGGGTTTAGATACACTTTAATGTGGAAGGTTCTATACCGGAGACTGAGAAGGTGTGAAGGTAACAGAGTGTGGTCAACCATGAGAGTGGGAAAGCCTCGCTCCAAGCTGGATAAGAGAGGTCCATGTCTGCTATGCTTGAGGGTGCCGGGTGTTCTCCACACCGGTGAGCCAGATCCAAGCACTGGAGAGGTTAAAGCATTGCAGGGTGTGCTCCTCTGAAGAGTGACGGGGCCTATTTAATCTGCTTGCCCCAAATAGAACTGTCTGCCCAGAGACTGCAGACTGTCTACAGATATCTCCCATTTCTAACGTTTGCTGCATTGTAGCTGGTTTTGGTTTTCCCTGATAAAGAGGTCAAGATGGCGCTCAGCCGCCCAAGCGTGCTCCTTGTCCCTTGCTGTGACTTCATTATTTCTCTTCACACACAGATGGCCTCCAATCCAACAACCTCATCAAGGAACACTGCCGGCGGTTGTCTCTTCGTCTCCAGCAATCTCCTCTATTTATGAAGATCTGCAGACGACTCTTCATTGTCTCCATATTCTGCAATAAGTGAAAAGAACCAACAAATCCGACCATCTGGACTAAGGACCGGCTTCAGCTTCAAGTTATCATTGAGCTCAATACAAACCTGAGCAATTTACTACCGCCGCTAGGTGAAGCTTCCAGGGAGGTGGTTTGGTTCACACTTTAAAAAAGCCAGCGGGCATCAAGGCTGACATCATTGGCCAAATATATGGTGATGATCATATCTGGCCAATCACAACAGTCAGGTTCCCCAGTCTTCTTTCCAGTAGGGTCGGGGGACTGAGAGTTGTGGGAGGGTCCGGTGGGAGAGGATCGTCATGCGTGGGTCAATGTGTTTGGTTGGAGGGGTCTTGTTCATCATGACTGTGTGAGGATCAAGGTATAAGAATAAAAATGGTTGACAGTATGTTTCACTAAATGCTTATCTTGTCTGTTTTCAGTTGTTTTAAAGACACATCATTCTTAAGGCCGGATGGGTGCAGTCACGTACACATAAGAGGAAACCATGTCGTAAGGGTCATCTGCCACATCAGCTCTAAAAGCAGAAGACACTTAGAAATTGCCTTTTATAGAAGTTGTTTTGTTTCAACATTTTTAACGCCTGTCTTTTTTAGTGTATAAAAAGAGCTGTGTGATAATAAAGGACCTCAGAGTGAGTGCGACCGTCTGAGCAGACATACTGAGAACTTCTTTCCGTGTCTCCTTGCTTAGATAAGACTCTAATAATAATTGGGAAACGGTAACATAACTTATGAATAGGTGACTTGCAGTAGTCACACCTAACATTTTTGGCGCACGAACAAGGGACTTCGCTAAAGAAACTACAAGAGGCGAACGAACATAAGGACGGAACGAAGAGGTCGGGCACATCAGGAACCACAGACAAAACCTGCGCAGGTAAGAAAAGCTTTATTTTCTTATAAACTCTGTGCTTCTTAGATTTGTGCCCACCCGATCTGTCTGTATTGTTCTTCAGGTAAAACCAACCTCTGTAGTAAGCGAGTCTTGAATTTAATATTTGACTTATGTTACCGTTGTTTCTTGTCTGTCTCCTTGTCATCTGTCTGTTGTGACTGAGATAAGCCCTGTTTGTATGGTGTGAATTGAAACATATATCATCCCAATGGGTAACGGAATGCGCCCTTAACTCGTAAGAGTACTTGGGGGTCCGACACTTAAGTTTGATATACGCTTTTTGATTCATGAGCCTAAAAACGGGTTGAAAGTATAAGTCCTGACTGCCTCAATAAAGCAGGAATAAGAAACGATTGCTGAGAAATTCCATGTTAAAGGGAAGGGAATAAGGTCTCCACAAAGTCCCGGAGATCTAGTCATATGTGTTTGGCCACCTACAAGTGATGATTGTGATTATTGTTTCTGTTGTATTAGTAGTCGCATTTATCTGGTTGGGGTGTAAAAGTAGTTCGGTTTCAGAATAAGTACCCCAGACAAAGTTTTAGTATTTTGGCACCCTAGGAGGAGAAGGCAACGAGACACTTAGTAAGTGATCCAAACGCCACCTAGGCAGGACTGTCAAAATGGGCCAGACACATGGTAAACCCCAGGAGGAATCTCAGAAATGTTATGCTGTTAAAGACATAATTACAATGTTGTATGGGAAGGACAAGGCACAGGGCACGAATAGGGTTCTCAAGAAATTTGGAATGGATGGAGAAAATGGGCTAAGTGTAGAAGGTTGGGAGAATATAAAGAGAGACAGACAGGGAGAGGTCCTGCAGAACAGATGGGTATCACAAATACAATGTTTAATTAAGGTTTCCAACAGGGCTAAAGAGGAGGGATGGAAGTATTGTCATGAACAGGGTGGATGGGACATGAAGGTCCGACGCAAGAGTCTCCCTTCTGCTCCCGAGGATGGAGTAAAAACGGAAGGTACTCCACCTCCTTATACCACTACCACACCAGGTAGCGAAAGACCAAAACTTTATCCTTCCTTAAGAGGAAGAGGATGGGTATGCCGAGTATGCGGTACCCAGAATACAGACTGGGCACCGGAATGTGTACATTGCGGAGCTCAAAGACCAGAGCCCGTAGCTCCAGTCCACAGTCGGACTAGGGTAATACAAGTAAATAATCCAAATGCGGGTCAAGCAGGACAGCCACCTACAGTGACTCAACAAGTCGTTCTGAGGACATGGACACCTTGGTCGGCTGACACTCTTATGGCATTAATACAGAATGCTCCTGATCCCGTAGCAAAACCTGCCGCATTCTGTAGATTCGTGACACAATTACTAGACACACATGAAGCAACTTGGCAAGATGGGGAAGATTTGTGTAGACATAAAATGACACTGACGATGTTTAATCAATTTATGAATGAAATTGCTCCACATAGACCACAAGGGGATCCAGCGACAAATCCACCAGGAGTACACCCCCGTCATATAGAATCTAGACCCCTGTTTATTAATCAGTTACGAGAATTTTGCCAAAGGAAACAGCAGGAAAGGGGTTCGACAGCGCCCATAAAACAGGCCCCAGGTCAGACTGTTACAGAATTTTACCTCAACATGGAAAGCATGATGGCTGACGAAGGTCTAGATTTAGCCTTACCCGTCACCATTAGGGCTTTCAATCGACAGTTTATGGAAGGACTAGTACCCCAAATAGGTGACAAACTGAAGGCATGTACTCCCGAATGGAGAGCCATACGGGACAGAGGAACATTGTTGCAGAAAGCACAAGGCATAGAGGCTGATTTAGCAGAAGCTAAACCCAGAAGGACACCGGGAGTTAACACTGTTGCCCGGGTCAATGAAGGAGGGAATTCCTCCCGTAAACCTCTTACCTGTTATTACTGCAACAAGGTGGGACATATAAAAAGAGACTGTAGGAAAAGAATAAAAGACGAACAGGAAGGAAACACGGACAGAGACACGAGGGACTACAGACAGAGGCGTACCAACGATAGGGACGATCCGACCGCATGACTTGCCCCAGTCCTAGCTGAATCAGAGAATAAAATGCTCCACATGTTGATGAAGGTGGAAGGTAAACATATTCCTTGTTTAGTTGACACAGGAGCATCACGCAGCTTATTATCTGATTCAGTAGTCCCTCCACACATGACATCCCGTGACACCATACCCATAAGTGGTTATGACGGTCTTTTGTCCGATGCCCCACTGACTAAACCTTTAAAAGTAAAAATAGGGAATCACATGTTTTTGTCACGCTTTTTGATTTCCAGAGGAGCCCCTACTAATTTATTAGGAGCAGATATTCTTCAGAAAATAGGAGCAAACATTACTTATCATCCAGATGGTATGGTCACCTTAGCAATAGGAGATGACCCAGAGGGTATAGAAATCTGTAATAAAATACAATGTTTGGAAGTAGAACCAGAACTGTCCAATACACCCTCGCCGGAAATAGATCAAATTCTGTCTAGCCTTCTGGAAGGGTTATGGGAAACACATCCAGCAGACGTTGGGATTTTGCCCATACCCCCGGTTACTCTACAGCTGATTCCAGGAGCAGTTCTCCCCCAGCAGAAACAGTACCCACTCAGTGCGCCCCAGGAAGCAGCTATAGAACTACAAGTGGAGGCTCTACTCAAAAGTGGAGCATTAAAAGAAATACAGTCACCAGCCAATACCCCATTGTATCCGGTCAAGAAAAAGACATTGGGGGATGGCCCAGTAAAGTATAGAATGGTACAAGACCTAAGGGCGGTAAACAAAATATTGGTCCCAATAACGCCACTAGTACCAAACCCGCATACTTTACTTTCAGAAGTACCATCAGATAGCTCCTCATTTACTGTTATAGACTTGGCTAATGCTTTCTTTTCTGTACCCCTGGCGGAGGAATGTCAACCGTGGTTTGCGTTCCGTCTCAAAAACCGCCAGTTGACCTGGACACGCCTACCGCAAGGAATGGCGCATTCGCCAACTCTATACTCGCAAGCCCTACAGACAGTGTTGGGGGAATGGCAACCACCTGACACTTGTGTATTGTTGCAATATGTAGATGACCTATTGTTATGTTGTCCGGATAACGATACTTGTTTAAAAGCCACTCTATCATTGTTACAATTCCTGGCTGAAAAAGGGTGCAAAGTGAATAGAACTAAGTTACAGGTATGTCAGAAAAAGGTTGTCTTTTTGGGCCACTGTATATCCCAGGGTACTCGACACCTCACTGAAGACCGAGTCCAGGCCATAAGACAAATGAATGTCCCACGCAACTTTAAGCAACTTCGTATGTTTCTGGGAATAGTGTCATATTGTAGACAATGGATACCACATGCCAGTTCTCTGATGCAGCCATTATATGATTGCTTGAAAATAGTACCCTATGTACTCACAGAAGCAGGTCATAAGTCTTTTAGCACCTTAAGAAAGTTACTAATTTTGGCACCTGCGATCGGGATCCCTGACTATACCAAAACATTTCATTTGTACATTGCTGAAATCACGGGACACGCAACAGGGGTGTTGACACAACAACACATCAAACAAAGGCCGGTAGCATATTTCTCAGCGGCTCTCGATCCTGTCTCTAGAGGATCACCGTCCTGTGTACGGGCAGTCGCAGCAGTGTCAATTATCATTGACAAATCCTCAGAAATTGTCTTAGACAATCCTGTAGTGGTACATACCACACATGACATACACGCCATCTTGTCACAAGTTCAGCCAAAGCACATATCAATGGCGAGGCAGCTGCGTCTGCAATGCACCTTGCTCCTATCTCCCAATGTTACCTTCCAGCGATGCACTTCCTTTAACTTAGCACAACTTCTACCCTTACAGACAGATTTGACAGGGGGGAGTAATGGTGAAGGCACAGCACAAGAAACTCAGGATTCTGACACACTTTCATTTCATGACATAACATCTGATGAACACGATTGTTTTCAACTTATGGAACAAGAGATCACGGGGTTCCCACATGTCACAGACACACCCATTGCAAATGCAGAACACACACTGTACATAGATGGTAGTAGATTTGCCGATGACAAAGGTAAATATCACACAGGTTATGCTGTGGTAACGGACACACAGGTAATTGAGGCAAAGTCATTACCAGCACACATGTCTGCACAGAAAGCGGAACTAACAGCTTTAGAAAAAGCCTTAGAACACTTAGAGGGACAAGAAGGGAACATTTACACTGACTCTGCCTATGCTTATGGTGTTGCACATGATTATGGCCACATATGGAAAGCTAGAGGTTACCTTACAGCAGCAGGCACACCTGTTAAACATGGTGAAGGAATCAAAAGAGTCCTGAACAATCTTCAAAAAGTTAGAAGAGTAGCCATTATGAAGATAGCGGCACACACGAGCGCAAAAACAATTGAGGCAAAAGGAAATGCATTTGCAGATTTAACTGCAAAACAAGCAGCTCTAGGGGAAGTAAGCCCTGAGACCTTAGCAACGGTAAAGGTGAGCATCCCAGAACCGACATGGCAGCAGATGAGTAAACTACAGGAGCAAGCAGGAGAGAGCGAGAAAGATAGATGGGTAAAAATGGGAGCAGCACCAGGCCTTGACAATATATGGAGGGAAGGAGGCAGAATATGCCTACCTGCCTCTCTATACCCCGCAATGGCAGCGGCTGTCCACTTGCCCACTCATGTCAGCTCCAATTCTATGTATAGGATTGTAAGCCAAGGATGGCTAGCCCCTGGATTCAGTAGTACTGCAAGGAACTACTGTGCTGCATGCCAAATCTGTCTGTTAAATAACCCAGGACAGAGAGTGAAAACCCCACGTAAACATCAGGTTCGGGCCCAGTATCCCTTTCAGAGACTGCAAATTGACTATATCCAAATGCCTAAGAGCGGCCCATTTGAATTTTGTCTCGTGTGCATCTGCTTATTTTCAGGCTGGCCAGAAAGTTATCCAGTGAAATCAGCTACAGCGAAAGCCACAGCGAAGAAACTGATCACAGAGTTAATACCTAGGTTTGGTCTTCCTGAAACCATAGAATCAGATAGGGGAACACACTTTACAGGAGAAATCATGCAGAATGTAATGGCTATGTTAGGGGTTCAACAAAGTTTCCACACCCCTTACCACCCACAGAGTTCAGGATCAGTAGAAAGAGTAAATGGGACAATAAAGTTAAAAATACAAAAAGCTATGCAAGAGTTAAATAAACCTTGGCCAGAATGTCTGCCTTTAGCTTTGTTCTCCATAAGGTATACTCCAACGGGAAAAACAGGGTTATCCCCATATGAAATACTTTTTGGGAATGCACCCAGACTAGGTTTATACTTTCCACAGAGTATGCAATTGCAATGTGATAGTTTGACTGCATATGTGATACAATTACAACAGCATCTAACTAAGATCCACAAAAGTGTGTATTCTTCTCTTCCAGACCCTAACTCAATAGCAGGTACTCATTCGCTGAGCCCCGGAGATTGGGTCTATGTAAAGAAACATACCAGAAAAGCTTTAGAGCCACGGTTTGAAGGACCATATCAAGTACTGCTGACCACTCCCACATCGGTCAAGTTGGAGGGTAAAGCAGCCTGGATCCACGCTTCACACTGTAAAAAGGAGCCAGTTGGCAAATGACAACATGTATCTTTTTATTCTTTTTGTTTCAGTAATCCTGACCAATAGTTTGGTTACCTCACAGAATGAAATTCACAAGGATGAAGGATTTTCTAAAAAAATGTTATTACTGAAGTTTAAATATGCTTATGCTCGGAAGTCAGGATATGAGAAATGTTGGATTTGCAGTAAATTACACCCCAGTACAGCAAACATACCACTGATGGCAGTTCCTATAAATTATACTGACCTTGCTAACAGTAGCATTAACATAACTGGAACAAATACCAGCAAGACAGTAATGTTTAAATCAAATGGTCTCGCCTTTCCCCCTGCCTGGTGTTTCAACTTAGGGAACACAACGGGAGGAAATAGAGAATGCCAAGACAGCAAGTTTAATTTGTCCATTGTCGTATTAAATGGAAGCTTCTACCCCAGTAATTCCAGCACACACCAGACATTATCTGACTTCCTCACTAACATTGTGGATAATAATGTTAGGTGGTTAGTATCCAACTTATCCCTCTATGGATACACCTCTCGTTATAGAAATGATATCAGTTCAAGATCAGTAGCTCTAGGAAACAATATATACATCTGTTGTGGGGATAAGTGTTATACCTGGATACCTAGAAGGGCTCAGGGATGGTGCTACCTCGCAAGTTTGGTATCAGTAATGGGAGTAGTGGGTGATGAACGAGGTGATCACCTACTAGAAGCTAGTATGCACCCCAGATATCCCCTCAGATATCGTAGCAAGAGAGAAATATTCTTAGAGCAGGACATGGCATGGGCTTGGTTCCCGTCCTGGACAGGATGGGGTATAGACTTAATGAAGCGACTAAATAACTATACTGGAATAATTAATGATATTTTGGAGAAAAACTCTGATGACATTACTAAGTTAAATCTAGAGACCAGAGCCATCACAAAACAAATAGAATTACATGAGTTAGCGATTGAAAGTATGAGTGCAGCATTAACAGGACTCTGTGAGGCTACAGAAGACTATGAATGTTGTACTTGGATACATAACACCAGCATCGAGATACCCGACTATTATGACATCATTGCACGACACCGCACGGAAGTAAAGGATCTACAGGAGAAGGCCCGTAATATTGGCCGTGACTGGGATCCGTTTGGTGGAACTTTTAGCTTCTCAGGGTTATTCTCTTGGCTTAAGAAGGCAGCGATGACAATTATAGTGGTGCTTTTATTTGTATTTCTTCTTTATGCGTGCTTTAAACTGCTCATGTGCTTTTGCAAGAAAGCCAAGGTAAATGCTGTAGAAAAGATGGAACTTGTGTAAGTTGATAAGTTGGATAAGATAGGTGGATTTGGTTCCTTGACATCACCCATCTGTCAGAAAAGCCACTCTTCCTGAATTTTAGATGTTGGTACTATCCAGGGGGATGGGTGTATACCCCTCTGACAACTCGCGGTCAGGGAGAGTACTTTGGACATAGGCCGACTAGAACTTGTTCAGGTGGACCCAGGGTAAGAGGGAAGGGTGATGTCAAAGGGGGAAATTGTGAGGATCAAGGTATAAGAATAAAAATGGTTGACAGTATGTTTCACTAAATGCTTATCTCGTCTGTTTTCAGTTGTTTTAAAGACACATCATTCTTAAGGCCGGATGGGTGCAGTCACGTACACATAAGAGGAAACCATGTCGTAAGGGTCATCTGCCACATCAGCTCTAAAAGCAGAAGACACTTAGAAATTGCCTTTTATAGAAGTTGTTTTGTTTCAACATTTTTAACGCCTGTCTTTTTTAGTGTATAAAAAGAGCTGTGTGATAATAAAGGACCTCAGAGTGAGTGCGACCGTCTGAGCAGACATACTGAGAACTTCTTTCCGTGTCTCCTTGCTTAGATAAGACTCTAATAATAATTGGGAAACGGTAACATAACTTATGAATAGGTGACTTGCAGTAGTCACACCTAACAACTGGCATGTGCCTATGTAAGGTCACTGAGGTCATCCCTGCCCCTTATGTATGTGCGGCTGAAGGGAAGGGAATGCCGAACGCAGCTGATTGGCTGGCACTGACAGTGTCCCTCTGGGTTTGACCAAACATGAGTCTGGACTGAACCCAACTCAACTCATCCCTCATCTCCACCAAATCTCTTTTTGTTGTTTTCATATCAATGAGTGCATTTACCTGTAGGGATTACTTTTTCACCTTTTTCATCAAAGATTTAGTTGATATTTTATTGTGTGTTTCTTGTCGCCTTTTCTCCTTTGTGCTCCGTAATTGGATGAGTTTTGTCCTAATTCCAAGATGGAGTCTATCACTTCTGTCCACTACACCCCCGGGTCATCCACCTGCCTATTAAAGGCTGATGGGGGGGGGGGGATATTAAAGCCGCTAAGATACAAATTCACTCGATGAGGCAAGATCAATGAGCCAGCTTTTGGAGTCGGCACGCGGATTCTCACCGCAGTGAATTAACGCTGCTTAGAACGCGTTGCTCTCAAGGCAGAAATCAATAGCTTTTCAGAGAGGATGCCGAGCATGAGGCGGAAAGAGATGGAACTGGGCCCATTAGATTTCTCTTCCTCGGGGTAGTAAGAAATGAGCCTCACCCCCACCCCATCTTGGCCCATTAACCTGACTAGAGAACAGGATTTTATTTCTTAGACAATATAGGAGATCAGGAGATAGGTGGGAGAGTGTAATAGGAGATCAGGAGTTTGGGAGGAGGATAGAATAAATGGGAGATCGAAAGACTTTTCAGGGACAGCTTTGTGTCTATATTTAAGGGAGGCCAATTTAGGGATTGGCAGAGAGGGGTGGAGGACACTGAATGGAGGACAGTGGAGGGATTGGTAGAGAGGGGTGGATGACACTGAATGGAGTTCAGTGGAGGGATTGGTAGAGAGGGGTGGAGGACACTGAATGGAGACCAGTGGAGGGATTGGTAGAGAGGGGTGGAGGACACTGAATGGAGGACAGTGGTGGGATTGGTAGAGAGGGGTGGAGGACACTGAATGGAGGTCAGTGGAGGGATTGGCAGAGAGGAGTGGAGGACACTGAATGGAGACCAGTGGAGGGATTGGTAGAGAGGGGTGGAGGACACTGAACGGAGACCAGTGGAGGGATTGGTAGAGAGGGGTGGAGGACACTGAATGGAGGTCAGTGGAGAGATTGGTAGAGAGGGGTGGAGGACACTGAATGGAGGCCAGTGGAGGGATTGGTAGAGAGGGGTGGAGGACACTGAATGGAGGACAGTGGAGGGATTGGTAGAGAGGGGTGGAGGACACTGAATGGAGGTCAGTGGAGGGATTGGTAGAGAGGGGTGGAGGACACTGAATGGAGGCCAGTGGTGGGATTGGTAGAGAGGGGTGGAGGACACTGAATGGAGGTCAGTGGAGGGATTGGTAGAGAGGGGTGGAGGACACTGAATGGAGACCAGTGGAGGGATTGGTAGAGAGGGGTGGAGGACACTGAATGGAGGACAGTGGAGGGATTGGTAGAGAGGGATGGAGGACACTGAATGGAGGTCAGTGGAGGGATTGGTAGAGAGGGGTGGAGGACACTGAATGGAGGCCAGTGGTGGGATTGGTAGAGAGGGGTGGAGGACACTGAATGGAGGTCAGTGGAGGGATTGGTAGAGAGGGGTGGAGGACACTGAATGGAGACCAGTGGAGGGATTGGTAGAGAGGGGTGGAGGACACTGAATGGAGACCAGTGGGGGGATTGGCAGAGAGGGGTGGAGGACACTGAACGGAGACCAGTGGAGGGATTGGTAGAGAGGAGTGGAGGACACAGAATAGAAGCCAGAGGAAGGATTGTAGAGAGAGGTGGAAGACACTGAACGGAGACCAGTGGAGGGATTGTAGAGAGAGGTGGAAGACATTGAGTGCTTAGTAAGGTGGATGAGTCCAGCAGCAACATTTATGATAGATTGATGTGTTGATAGCCTGTATAGCAGTTGGCCAATGAGAAGGGAGTTGCATTAGTTACAATCTTAAAGACAGCTTATTGACAGGAATGGTACCAGCTGATTGGCGAAAAGCCAACAAGGTACCAATATTCAAAAAGGGCAAAGAGATATATCTGGGAACTACAGGCTAATCAGCCTAACATCAATAGTATGTAAACTAGTGGAGGGGATGATAAGGGACTATATACAAGAATTTTCTGAGGAAAATAGTATCAGCATGGCTTTATAAAGAACGTTCTTACCAGACCAACCTTTTACCATTCTATGAGGAGGTGAGCTGTACTTGGAATAGAGGGAGGCCTGTGGATGTGGTGTGTCTGGACTTCAAAGCATTTGATAGAGTTCCTCACAAATGCTTAACTTACAAATGAAGGTCTGTTGGCATTGACGCTTGTGTATGTACCTAGAGAGAAGACGGGTTACAGGGATGTGTCCAAAGGGTGGTGATAAATAGCGTATGTTCAGGGTGGTCTGGAGTTGTGAGGGGTCTGTCCTGGGACCAGTTCTGTTTTACCTGATTATAAATGATATAGAGGACGGGATAAATGGCTCAATCTCAGTGTTTGCTGATGATACAAAGCTAAGTGGGGCAATAACTTCACAGCAGGATATACAGGTAGAAACTTTACAGGAGGATGTCAATAAAATATAGGAGGGGGGGGGGGAATTGGGCAACTACATGGCAAATGAGGTTTAATATTGGGAAATGTAAAGTAGTGCACCGGGGGGGGGGGGGGGTGTCAAAAAATATGGATGCAAGTTACCCCCTGGGGGTGGAAAAAACCTTTGGGGTAATCAAGAATGGAAAAGGATCTGGGGGTCCTAGCAGATGACAGACTCAGCAATGCCAAGCTGCAGCAAGCAAAGCCGGCAGAATATTAGCTTGCATTGAAAAGGGGATTTACCCCAAAACTAAAATAATAATTCTAGAACATTACAAGATTCCGGTTTGGCCACATCTGGAGTATTCCATCCAGTTCTGGTCACCAGTCCTCAGGAAGGATTTGCTGGAGCTGGAGAGAGTCCAGAGAAGGGCAACAAAGCTAAAGGGACTGGAGGAGGCCAGTTATGAAGAACGTCTATAAGCATTAAACGTATTCTCCCTGGTGAGGAGACACTGAGAGGAGATATACAAATACATCAATGGTGATCCCATCAGAGGGAGGAAATGGAAACTTAAGAGGACATGCGGCACTCAATGAAGTTGGATGAGAAGCGGTGAGAATGTGGAACTCCCTTCCACAGTTGGTGGTGTCAGGGGGGGACTGTTGATAATTTAAAAAACTCTCAGGTGGGCATCTTAGCCAACGCAATATAGAGGGATACGGGAAATGGTAGAGACACATCCTCCTACACACACCGGTGGAACTGGATGGACTGGAGTCTTTATTCAGCCTTACCAGCACTGTAGCAATCACTTGACGCTCTCTGTAATGCTCATGTTTGGAGTCTGTGCAGACAGATGGGGCCTGGTAGGTAATATTCATGATGTCGTCCTTCTTCCATACAATATAATGTGCGCCAGGAAATCCATGTGTACGCACCAATGAATGCGCTTGTTCCAGATGTGCGTTCACCAAACCCACCGATAACCGGCGCTCACCGATCCCTCACCAACTCTCCTGACAAATTGACATCTTCTGATTCACCTGAACGAGCAGGTTGTGCGTGACGGGCAATCCCGCCGACGGTGGAACCGAGGCTTTCTGTAATTATGAATTAACGGCTCTTTAGCAAATGTTATTAGAATTCTTTAGTATTCCCCATGAATTATAAATGAATCAAATCATTTCTGTATTCCCACGAGTCGATTAAGAACCATTCAAACTTTGCTGGCTCCATTATACTGTCTAATCTTCGGATTAAGGTAATAGCTGACGTGCGAGGGGTTCTTATTGTGTGTTCTCAGTGGCTCACCTTGGAAGAGAAGGAACAAGACTCGGCAATCAGCCGAGAGAGCCGACAAGAGGATAATTCCAGGCCTGACTTCCCCGCCAACAATGGCAGCAGAGGGCGCCGTGTCTGCCTCAGGTTCCGGTGTATGGAGGCCTTACATGGGACCGCTACTGCCTCCAAACCCCTATTCAATTATGAGCCACAATCTCCTTCCTTCATTCCTTCCTTCCCTTTCTCCTTCCTTCCTTCCCTTCCTCCTTAATTTCCTTCCTTCCCTTCCCTTCCTCCTTCATTTCCTTCCTTCCTTCCCTTCCTCCTTCCTTCCCTTCCCTCCTTTCCCTCCCTCCTTCATTTCCTTCCTTCCCTTCCCTCCCTCCTTCCTTCCTCCTTCCTTCCCTTCCTCCCTCTCCCTCCCTCCTTCATTTCCTTCCTTCCCTTCCTCCTTCCTTCCCTTCCTCCCTCCTTCCTTTCCCCTCCTTCCTTCCCCTCCTTACTTCCTTTACTTCCTTCCTTTCCTCCCCTTTCTCCACTTTCCTTCCTTCCCTTCCCTCCTTCTTTCCTTCCTTTCTTCCTTTCCCTCCTTCCCTTCATTCATCTGTCCATAGAAAAATGTGAATTGCGCTAACCTGTAAAATCAATTAAAATGTGCAAATAAACCACAAAATATATCTTGAGCGCTCTCCTCCACGGACGGAATCAGATTCACTCGTCACCTGAATATCTCAAAGACCATGTGAATCTGAACCCGTCACCAGGGCAGGACTTAGGGTGGTGGGGGCCCCTGGGCTGGAGTCACTTTCAGGCCCTACCTTCTATACATTACCATATTTATCAGCGTATAACATGCGCCAGCATATAACACACACCCCAAGCCCATCAATGCAGCCTTATCAGTGTCCTTCTGCAGCCTTGTCCATCCATCTGCAGCCTTGTCCATCCATCTGCAGCCTTGTCCAGTGTCATTTTCAGCCTTGTCATTGCAGTCTTGAAGTTTAGAAATGGCGCCGCTGAGATACAGAGTCCTCTTGGTGGCTCTCGGCGGCTCTCGGTTCCTCTCACAGTCCCGAGCGGAGAGTAGCCGAGTGTACTCAGCTCGGCTCACAGTCACACCCAGTCCCTGTGTTATGTCCATCATAGGGCGGGACTGGGCATGACTGTGAACGGAGCCAAGCCGAGTACACTCGGATATGTATCTTGGCGGGGCCCCCTATTGGGTGGGGCCCATGGGCTTGAGCCCAGTCAAGCCCAATGGTAAGTCCTGCCCTGCCCGTCACCATACACTTTGCCCAACCCCACATCAATAAATAATACGAATTACTTGAATAAATGTTACCTCGTGTTACAACACAAATTAAATCAGAAAAAGAAAAGAAAAGAAATGTAATTTTGCTCTCGGACTGTTCTAAACGCGGGAAACACGCGGCACTTTACAGGCATTCTATAGACACCCCCCAAGTATGAAATTTAAAGGAATATTACACTTTTATTGTTTCCCTTTAAGCATCATTAAAATCACTGCTCCCAAAAAAAACCAGACGTTTTAAACTTTTTTTGCATTGATACATGTCCCCTGGGGCAGGACCCGGGTCCCCAAACACTCCCCTGGGGCAGGACCCGGGTCCCCAAACACTCCCCTGGGACAGGACCCGGGTCCCCAAACACTCCCCTGGGGCAGGACCACGGTCCCCAAACACTCCCCTGGGGCAGGACCACGGTCCCCAAACACTCCCCTGGGGCAGGACCACGGTCCCCAAACACTCCCCTGGGGCAGGACCACGGTCCCCAAACACTCCCCTGGGGCAGGACCCGGGTCCCCAAACACTCCCCTGGGGCAGGACCCGGGTCCCCAAACACTCCCCTGGGGCAGGACCCGGGTCCCCAAACACTCCCCGGGGGCAGGACCCGGGTCCCCAAACACTCCCCGGGGGCAGGACCCAGGTCCCCAAACACTCCCCGGGGGCAGGACCCGGGTCCCCAAACACTCCCCGGGGGCAGGACTCGGGTCCCCAATCACTCCCCGGGGGCAGGACCCGGGTCCCCAAACACTCCCCTGGGGCAGGACCCGGGTCCCCAAACACTTTTTATGACAATACCATGAATATAATCCTTTAAAATTACCACTTTTGATTATTCATGTTCGTGTCCCATAACGGTGTTCGAACTAATTTTTTGCCGGTTTGCATGTTCTGCTGCTAACCGAACTGGGGGGTGTTCGGCTCATTCCTATCTGTAATTTCCGTTGGTCACTGGCTCTTTGCTCTGGGGTTGGAAAGCACTTGCCCCATTGCATAGCAGCGATCTGGAGGGCTCCAATCCAGAGCTCCATCCGAATCTGCTCCTGAGCTCCAGGTACTCATCCTCAGACATAGTCCTGGTGATTGCTGGAAGTACAATCCACAGCAGCCCCGGGAACTCTGACACCAGATCCATATCTCCGCTGGGGGGACCGAAGTCTGCTATCCTGATCTTGGATCCAGGTGGAGGTTTGGATGTCCCAGACTGCAGGAAGCTCCCACTGCTTGCCACCAATGTAACAGAAGGTCCCTACGCTACGCTTGAGCACTTCCGTCATATGCTTCTTCCTCCAGTCTGGAACTTCAGATATCAGATATTGTAAGAACCAAGCGAGACTAGCTCAGTTACAAAGCTGGACATGAACTGTTAATTGAAACACTTGTAACAACAGATATCGACTCAGGGACAATGCCCCCTCCTTTGGTGGGGTAAATTGTCCAATCAGAAATAAGGAAAACAAATATAAATATCCATCCCATAATACAACATTCCAGTGTGACTGTACAGCGAGTCCGACTAGCACAGATCATAGTTCTCTGTCACCCTGTGCCCCTAATGGACACAGGGTAATTTACATATAAGAGGGGCCGGGAAAGCTGGACACAGAGTCTCCAGAGTTCTCCAAGGTAATCTGAATTCCACAAGCTCCCCACCCAAAGTGACTCCCGTCACAACCTCTCTCTGCCAATCCCTCCACTGGCTTCCATTCAGTGTCCTCCACCCCTCTCTGCCAATTCCTTTAATTATTCTATTCGCCCAATAAAAACTATTTAAAATACTAAGAACATGCCAAGGCACCCACAACTCTGCCCCCAGCTACACCACTAACCTCATCTCAAAATATCACCCAAACTGTCCCCTTCTCTACTCCCAAGACCTCCTGCTATCAAGATCCCTCATCACCTCCTCCCATGCTCACCTCCAAGATTTTGCCAGAGCCTCTCCCATCCTCTGGAACTCCTTACCCCAATCTGTCTTCCTATTTTCTATTCAGGGAGGCCTATTCTGCCTCTAAATAAAAAACGGAACTTTTACTTTCTCTATCTTCCCTCCTTTCCTCTCCTCGCTCCTTCCTTTCTTCTCTCATCTCCTCTCTCTCCTCCCTTCTCTACCTCTCACCCCTCTCCTCTCTCGTCTCCTCTTCACCTCTCCTCTCCGGTCTCATCTCCTATTCTCTCCTCTAGTCTCCTCCTCTCTCTCTCTCTCTCCTCTCTTCTTTCCCCTCTCCTTTTCTCTTTTCTCCTTGCTCTCTTCCCCTTGCTCACTCCTCTCCTCTCTAGTTTCCTCTTCTCTCTCTCCTCTTTCCCCTCTCCTTTCTCTCCTCTTTTCTCCTTGCTCTCTTCCCCTTGCTCACTCCTCTCTTCTCTCTCTCTCTCACTCCTCTCCACTCTCCTCTCCTCTCTTTTTTCTCTCACACCCGTTCTCCTCTCATGTGTCTTCTTAGTCAGGCCCTCCTGCAGTCCAGTTAATAATTGCTTTTTTATGAGGGATGTTCCTGTGTATCAGGCGGAGGTTTCTTCACGCTATTTCCATAATTGCTGTAATAGTAATCCGGCATCCTTCCCTCCGCATGACTCCGGCACCGGTGGCTGAGGTTGGGCGGTTTGGTGCTCATCTCTTCCTTTGATGCCTTGTCTTCCATGTGATGTTGTATTGTGTGATATTAGAGACCTTCTCCCCTCTGAGACACACTGAGGGGTCATCCTGGTGACTCAGCCAGGCAAATAAGGTCAGGGAGTGGGCGGGTGAGGGGCGGGGCTGGATTATCATATTTAATTATGAGGAAATGTCATTTCTAGTCTTCGGCTGAAAATCACAGAAGATGATGTCTACAAAAGGGAAGAAAACGTCTATTTTTGGGGTGTTGTAGGATTTATTAAAAAAGTAATTAGTAATGAGCGCTGAGCGAGGTGGATAGCACTGGGATATGGCGGTTCACTCCCCCAGGAAAGGACCCTTTACCAGTTCACATAAGAGTTGAGTGACCCCCCCCCCCCCCAAACAGGAACCCCGGAGCATTCCTACCACCCGAATGCTGATCACCCAATAAGATCCAATAGACAATCTCACATCCCAGATTCAGGCGGCCGAATCAGAATCCAAGTTTCAGTTTTGGTTTGGATTTGCTAAATTCTTTTGAGAGAAAGGAACCCCAGTGTGCCCCAAAGGTTACTTCTGGCTCTCCTTCTGTTCCCTGAGCACCCACAGCTTGCCTTCCAGTACCACCAGGTCCCCTTTCCTCAGCTTGCCTTCCAGTCCCACCAGGACCCCTTTCCCCAGCTTGCCTTCCAGTCCCACCAGGTCCCCTTTCCTCAGCTTGCCTTCCAGTCCCGCCAGGTCCCCTTTCCTCAGCTTGCCTTCCAGTCCCACCAGGTCCCCTGTCCACAGCTTGCCTTCCAGTCCCACCAGGACCCCTTTCCTCAGCTTGCCTTCCAGTCCCACCAGGACCCCTTTCCTCAGCTTGCCTTCCAGTACCACCGGGTCCCTTTCCTCAGCTTGCCTTCCAGTCCCGCCAGGACCCCTTTCCTCAGCTTGCCTTCCAGTACCACCGGGTCCCCTTTCCTCAGCTTGCCTTCCAGTCCCACCAGGTCCCCTTTCCTCAGCTTGCCTTCCAGTCCCACCAGGTCCCCTTTCCCCAGCTTGCCTTCCAGTCCCGCCAGGTCCCCTTTCCTCAGCTTGCCTTCCAGTCCCACCAGGACCCCTTTCCTCAGCTTGCCTTCCAGTCCCACCAGGTCCCCTTTCCACAGCTTGCCTTCCAGTCCCGCCAGGTCCCCTTTCCTCAGCTTGCCTTCCAGTCCCGCCAGGTCCCCTTTCCTCAGCTTGCCTTCCAGTCCCACCAGGACCCCTTTCCTCAGCTTGCCTTCCAGTTCCACCAGGTCCCCTTTCTTCAGCTTGCCTTCCAGTCCCACCAGGACCCCTTTCCTCAGCTTGCCTTCCAGTCCCACCGGGTCCCCTCTTCTCAGGGTGAATTCCAGTCCCACCGGGTCCCCTTTCCTCAGGGTGAATTCCAGTACCACCGGGTCTCTTTTTCTCAGCTTGACTTGCAGTCCCACCAGGTCCCCTTTCCCCATCATCTGGCCTCCACTCATCCTTCACCTCTGCTGAGAAGCCCTCGTATTAAATTGCTCAGCTTAGGAAATCATCAATTATCCACTGAGGAAGTTTCCTATTATAACAGGGGGTGTCGCTTTCTTATGGAACGTCCATTTTGGAAGTGGAGAAGGGTTAGAACCCCTGGTTGGGTTTTACAGCTATCCAGTACTCCACAAAATGAGTCTTTCTGTGATAAGTGTGTTGAGTTGACTCCTAGGGAGCCACTGGAAATTTTCAGGTTCTCCTCATTGTTCCATGACTACCTGCCTTGTATTTTGCTCCAGCAGCTCCCCGACAACCCTCTGACAACAATCGGCCTCCTGTCACAAGGATCTTTTTTAATATTTATTGCAGAACTCAAACTGCAGAGAAGGTTTAAGGTGGAGGATCCCCAAAATGCAATAATGAGAAGACAGTTTTACAGTTCCTCATGGGACGTGTAGTTCTGCTGGGGGCCGTAGTTTAGAGATCCCCATTCTAAGCAGACAATAATCCCTGAATCCATGGACAAGGATCTTCCTGAGGTCTGGATGGCAGCTTCCACCTGGCTCCTCTATGACCTTCTTTAGGTGGGAGCACTGCTGTTCATCCTGGCTCCCTTCAGACATGCACCTCAGAAAGGGGCTCGGTATCCAGGGCCCTCAGGACATGGTCATGCTGGGGCTCGGCCCGGACAGCAGTTCTTCACACGGTCCTCCTTCCATGGAGAAACCCCAGAGAAGAAAGGAAGTTCTGGAAAGGTTCTGCTAAACATTTCTCATCTCCCAGACCACCCCTCTGACCGACACCACGGAGTGTGTTAAGTACCTGCATAGGAGCCGAGATGATGAGGGTGGCCTCTTGCACAATCCCCGTCTAAGCACTCCAGTAGGTTGAGACAGGGACTGCTAGGGCAATGGAAGGGTGCAGGGGGCAGGAACTCTGGACTTGAACTTGGGTGCATTGGTGTCAGCGAGGGGCACCCCGACTTCACCCAGACCAGTAGAGAGCAGAGCCAGGTCACAAGGGTTCAGTTACAGGCAGGCAGGACCAGAAGAATGAAGGTCAGAGATGAGCAGAGGCTGGTAATGTGCAGCCAATGAGGTAGAGGATGGAGAGGCAGAATCCGGGCCGAGGTTGGAAACACAGGTAGGTAGCAGATATAGACAGGCAGGATTTAGGATGAAGGATAATAGAGAGACCATCCAGCAATCATCCCATGCAAGGCCATTATTCATGGCGGACCTACCTGTGCATTCATGTGCACACGGCTGGCTAGTATGATTTCTCTGACGGCTGATATGATGTTCCCGGTACATTGTCTGTCCAGGAACCGGCTGAACCAATCAACCCACCAGGCCCAGGGAAGACCTACAGAGCCCAGAGAAGGTGATAACAGGCTGGCTACAGCTTAGCAGCAAACAGTGTAAGCATTTAGGGCTACCCTAATGTACTGACCACACGCCATGTACCCTAATGTACTGACCACACGCCACGTACCCCGATGTACATACCACGCGCCCTGTACCCTGATGTACATACCACGCGCCACCTACCCCGATGTACATACCACGCGCCCTGTACCCTGATGTACATACCACACGCCACGTACCCCGATGTACATACCACGCGCCCTGTATCTTGATGTACATACCACGCGCCACGTACCCCGATGTACATACCACGCGCCCTGTACCCTGATGTACATACCACACACCCCGTACCCTGATGTACTGACCACACCCCTGTACCCTGATGTACTGACCACACGCCACGTACCCCGATGTAGATACCACACGCCACGTACCCCGATGTACATACCACACACCACATACCTGATGTACATACCACACGCCACGTACCCCGGGGTACATACCACACGCCACGTACCCCGATGTACATACCACACGCCACGTACCCCGATGTAGATACCACGCGCCCTGTACCCTGATGTACATACCACACACCACGTACCCCGATGTACATACCACGCGCCCTGTACCCTGATGTACATACCACACACCACGTACCCCGATGTACATACCACTCGCCCTGTACCCTGATGTACATACCACGCGCCCTGTACCCCGATGTACATACCACGCGCCCTGTACCCTGATGTACATACCACACACCACGTACCCCGATGTACATACCACACACCCTGTACCCTTATGTACATACCACACGCCACATACCCCGATGTACATACCACACGCCACGTACCCCAATGTACATACCACACACCCCGTACCCTGATGTACTGACCACACCCCTGTACCCTGATGTACATACCACACGCCACGTACCCCGATGTACATACCACACACCCCGTACCCTGATGTACATACCACACACCACGTACCCCGATGTACATACCACATACCCGATGTACATACCACACACCACATACCCGATGTACATACCACACACCACGTACCCGATGTACATACCACACGCCCTGTACCCGATGTACATACCACACACCACGTACCCCGATGTACATACCACACACCCCGTACCCTGATGTACTGACCACACGCCACGTACCCCGATGTACATACCACGCGCCCTGTCCCCCGATGTACATACCACGCGCCCTGTACCCTGATGTACATACCACACGCCACGTACCCCGATGTACATACCACACGCCACGTACCCTGATGTACATACCACACGCCACGTACCCCGATGTACATACCACACACCACATACCTGATGTACATACCACACGCCACGTACCCCGGTGTACATACCACACGCCACGTACCCCGATGTACATACCACACGCCACGTACCCCGATGTAGATACCACGCACCCTGTACCCTGATGTACATACCACACACCACGTACCCCAATGTACATACCACACACCCCGTACCCTGATGTACTGACCACACCCCTGTACCCCGATGTACATACCACACGCCCTGTACCTCGATGTACATACCACACACCACGTACCCTGATGTACTGACCACACCCCTGTACCCTGATGTACATACCACACGCCACGTACCCCGATGTACATACCACACACCCCGTACCCTGATGTACTGACCACACCCCTGTACCCTGATGTACATACCACACGCCACGTACCCCGATGTACATACCACACACCCCGTACCCTGATGTACATACCACACACCACGTACCCCGATGTACATACCACATACCCGATGTACATACCACACACCACGTACACCGATGTACATACCACACACCACGTACCCGATGTACATACCACACGCCCCGTACCCCGATGTACATACCACACGCCACGTACCCGATGTACATACCACACACCACGTACCCCAATGTACATACCACACACCCCGTACCCTGATGTACTGACCACACCCCTGTACCCCGATGTACATACCACACGCCATGTACCCGATGTACATACCACACGCCACGTACCCCAATGTACATACCACACACCCCGTACCCTGATGTACTGACCACACCCCTGTACCCCGATGTACATACCACACGCCACGTACCCCGATGTACATACCACACTCCACGTACCCCAATGTACATACCACACACCCCGTACCCTGATGTACTGACCACACCCCTGTACCCCGATGTACATACCACACGCCCCGTACCTCGATGTACATACCACACACCACGTACCCCGATGTACATACCACACGCCACGTACCCCGATGTACATACCACGCGCCCCGTACCCCGATGTACATACCATGTGCCACGTACCCCAATGTACATACCACATGCCTTGTACCCCGATGTACATATCACACACCCCTGTACCCTGTTCTGATTTGGGGCCATAGCTTGAGTCTGCAGAATACAGTATAAGTCTATTTCACAATTTTCCTCAATAAAGTGAATCTCACAAAGCGCGGTTTTATAGTTGAACATTCCGGTACTCAGGGGAAATCACGGGGAAAATATAAACAGCAGATTGTAACATTATCTTCACCCCCCTCCCCCGCCGTGTGCGGAGTGATAGTTAGAGTAATATTCTCTAATGCAGAATGCAGATATAATAATAATCATAACTCATATGTATGTTTTCTGTGCACACCGTTCATACATGAGAGCCTCCCGCTGCCCCCCCGGCGACTTCATACAAACTTCTTCATCCATCAGACACATGTAATCCGCTATGTACTATGGGAGCGTGTGCAACAACACCTCCTATAGACTCCCCTGTGCAACAACACCTCCTATAGACTCCCCTGTGCAACAACGCCTCCTATAGACCCCCCTGTGCAACAACGTGTCCTATAGACTCCCCTGTGCAACATTTTGTCTTATAGACTCCCCTGTACAACAACGCCTCCTATAGACCCCCCTGTGCAACAACGCCTCCTATAGACCCCCCTGTACAAAAACGCCTCCTATAGACCCCCCTGTGCAACAACATGTCCTATAGACCCCCCTGTGCAACAACGTGTCCTATAGACTCCCCTGTGCAACAACACCTCCTATAGACTCCCCTGTGCAACAACGTCTCCTATAGACTCCCCTGTGCAACAAAGTGTCCTATAGACTCCCCTGTACTACAAAGTGTCCTATAGACTCCCCTGTGCTACAACTTGTCCTATAGACTCCCCTGTGCTACAACTTGTCCTATAGACTCCCCTGTGCAACAAAGTGTCCTATAGACTCCCCTGTGCAACAACGTGTCCTATAGACTCCCCTGTGCAACAACACCTCCTATAGACTCCCCTGTGCAACAACGTGTCCTATAGGATTTCCTGTGTAGGCGTGCGGCTTTCTGATTTATTGCTCAGACTAAAGAGACATAACTATCTCCTATTCAGGATAAAGAAATACACGAGCGTGGAATTCAATCTTCGGAAAAAAAAAACCTCATCATTTATTAAACCCGATCACCTAATCTCATAGGAACTTTATTCTAATATCATTTTCTTATCATTCATCTTTTCTGTATGGTCCTTGCCCCTTCTTCCCCACAATGGAATTGGAGGTACAATGATTAGTGATGGCCGAACGGTTCGCCCGGCGGTCGTTTCGCGGCGAATTTCCGACTTTCGCCGTCCGCGGGTTCGAACGCCTTTTTCCGTCGTTCGCCCCGGCGGACTTACGTGTTTAATGTATACAAGAACTTTAACCTTTCGTGACACGTTTATCATGTGTTACAGGACAACCAATTGAGACATGACAGCTCATGGACACTTGGACATTCCCCCTAACCTATAAATACACCCGATCCGGTGGCCATTTTACATTCTTTCTTCTGTCACTGTAGGGAAAGGATCCTGTGTGGAGTAGGGACAGAGAAAACGCTAGCTATTTGGTACACAAAAGTTCTTTTCAGGACTGGTATAGGTGTTAGGTCAGCAGCCTGAGTTTCTTTTGTCAGTTTAGATAAAGGGACAGAGCGCTGTATGCTGCTATTTTAGGGACAGCTCAGCCAGATTAGTCTTTCTTCATCATCATCATCATCATCATCATTAGCTGTTACTATCAGGTCCACAAAAGAGCTGTTCCAGCTAATCGTTCCAGCCTACTCTTTTTTGCCAATTTGTATAGGGACAGGCAGGAAGCAGTGTGTCAGGCAGTGAGGATAATTTTAAAGACTTGCTGTTACTATTAGTTCCACAAAGGTTCTTTTCAGGACTGGTATCAGTGGTACGGTAATAGGCTTGTACACGTATAATATTCTTTCTTCCAAATATAGAAAGAATATTATACTTGACTGCTGCCCTTCTGCTGCAGTCTGCTAATCATTCACAACTCACTTGTTCCACAAAGCTCTTTATCAGGACTGGTAACTTGGTCTGTCTAGGGTGCTACGGTACATAGGCTTGGGTGCGGTACAGTCTGCTGTTCTGTAAGGACCGCTATCGGTCCACAATACATAGGGTTGCCGTGCACTACTGCTGACCGCTGCCCTATACTGCAGCAGTCCTTCAGCGGTATAGGGACTGACGCACAGTCTGCTAAACACTAATACACAACCTGCTTGGTCCACAAAAGTTCTTATAAGGACTGGTAACTTGGTATAGGGTGCTACGGTACATAGGCCTGAGTGCAGTACAGTCTGCTGTTCTGTAAGGACCGCTATCGGTCCACAATACATAGGGTTGCCGTGCACTACTGCTGACCGCTGCCCTATACTGCAGCAGTCCTTCATTGGTATAGGGACTGACGTACAGTCTGCTAATCACTAACACACAACCTGCTTGGTCCACAAAAGTTCTTATAAGGACTGGTAACTTGGTATAGGGTGCTACGGTACATAGGCCTGAGTGCAGTACAGTCTGCTGTTCTGTAAGGACCGCTATCGGTCCACAATACATAGGGTTGCCGTGCACTACTGCTGACCGCTGCCCTATACTGCAGCAGTCCTTCATTGGTATAGGGACTGACGTACAGTCTGCTAATCACTAACACACAACCTGCTTGGTCCACAAAAGTTCTTATAAGGACTGGTAACTTGGTATAGGGTGCTACGGTACATAGGCCTGAGTGCGTTACAGTCTGCTGTTCTGTAAGGACCGCTATCGGTCCACAATACATAGGGTTGCCGTGCACTACTGCTGACCGCTGCCCTATACTGCAGCAGTCCTTCAGCGGTATAGGGACTGACGCACAGTCTGCTAAACACTAACACACAACCTGCTTGGTCCACAAAAGTTTTTATAAGGACTGGTAACTTGGTATAGGGTGCTACGGTACATAGGCCTGAGTGCAGTACAGTCTGCTGTTCTGTAAGGACCGCTATCGGTCCACAATACATAGGGTTGCCGTGCACTACTGCTGACCGCTGCCCTATACTGCAGCAGTCCTTCATTGGTATAGGGACTGACGTACAGTCTGCTAATCACTAACACACAACCTGCTTGGTCCACAAAAGTTCTTATAAGGACTGGTAACTTGGTATAGGGTGCTACGGTACATAGGCCTGAGTGCGTTACAGTCTGCTGTTCTGTAAGGACCGCTATCGGTCCACAATACATAGGGTTGCCGTGCACTACTGCTGACCGCTGCCCTATACTGCAGCAGTCCTTCATTGGTATAGGGACTGACGTACAGTCTGCTAATCACTAACACACAACCTGCTTGGTCCACAAAAGTTCTTATAAGGACTGGTAACTTGGTATAGGGTGCTACGGTACATAGGCCTGAGTGCGTTACAGTCTGCTGTTCTGTAAGGACCGCTATCGGTCCACAATACATAGGGTTGCCGTGCACTACTGCTGACCGCTGCCCTATACTGCAGCAGTCCTTCATTGGTATAGGGACTGACGTACAGTCTGCTAATCACTAACACACAACCTGCTTGGTCCACAAAAGTTCTTATAAGGACTGGTAACTTGGTATAGGGTGCTACGGTACATAGGCCTGAGTGCGTTACAGTCTGCTGTTCTGTAAGGACCGCTATCGGTCCACAATACATAGGGTTGCCGTGCACTACTGCTGACCGCTGCCCTATACTGCAGCAGTCCTTCAGCGGTATAGGGACTGACGCACAGTCTGCTAAACACTAACACACAACCTGCTTGGTCCACAAAAGTTTTTATAAGGACTGGTAACTTGGTATAGGGTGCTACGGTACATAGGCCTGAGTGCGTTACAGTCTGCTGTTCTGTAAGGACCGCTATCGGTCCACAATACATAGGGTTGCCGTGCACTACTGCTGACCGCTGCCCTATACTGCAGCAGTCCTTCATTGGTATAGGGACTGACGTACAGTCTGCTAATCACTAACACACAACCTGCTTGGTCCACAAAAGTTCTTATAAGGACTGGTAACTTGGTATAGGGTGCTACGGTACATAGGCCTGAGTGCGTTACAGTCTGCTGTTCTGTAAGGACCGCTATCGGTCCACAATACATAGGGTTGCCGTGCACTACTGCTGACCGCTGCCCTATACTGCAGCAGTCCTTCAGCGGTATAGGGACTGACGCACAGTCTGCTAAACACTAACACACAACCTGCTTGGTCCACAAAAGTTTTTATAAGGACTGGTAACTTGGTATAGGGTGCTACGGTACATAGGCCTGAGTGCAGTACAGTCTGCTGTTCTGTAAGGACCGCTATCGGTCCACAATACATAGGGTTGCCGTGCACTACTGCTGACCGCTGCCCTATACTGCAGCAGTCCTTCATTGGTATAGGGACTGACGTACAGTCTGCTAATCACTAACACACAACCTGCTTGGTCCACAAAAGTTCTTATAAGGACTGGTAACTTGGTATAGGGTGCTACGGTACATAGGCCTGAGTGCGTTACAGTCTGCTGTTCTGTAAGGACCGCTATCGGTCCACAATACATAGGGTTGCCGTGCACTACTGCTGACCGCTGCCCTATACTGCAGCAGTCCTTCATTGGTATAGGGACTGACGTACAGTCTGCTAATCACTAACACACAACCTGCTTGGTCCACAAAAGTTCTTATAAGGACTGGTAACTTGGTATAGGGTGCTACGGTACATAGGCCTGAGTGCGTTACAGTCTGCTGTTCTGTAAGGACCGCTATCGGTCCACAATACATAGGGTTGCCGTGCACTACTGCTGACCGCTGCCCTATACTGCAGCAGTCCTTCATTGGTATAGGGACTGACGTACAGTCTGCTAATCACTAACACACAACCTGCTTGTTCCACAAAAGTTCTTATAAGGACTGGTAACTTGGTATAGGGTGCTACGGTACATAGGCTTGAGTGCGGTACAGTCTGCTGTTCTGTAAGGACCGCTATCGGTCCACAATAGATAGGGTTGACGTGCACCACTGCTGACCGCTGCCCTATACTGCAGCAGTCCTTCAGCGGTATAGGGACTGACGTACAGTCTGCTAAACACTAATACACAACCTGCTTGGTCCACAAAAGTTCTTATAAGGACTGGTAACTTGGTATAGGGTGCTACGGTACATAGGCTTGAGTGCGGTACAGTCTGCTGTTCTGTAAGGACCGCTATCGGTCCACAATAGATAGGGTTGACGTGCACCACTGCTGACCGCTGCCCTATACTGCAGCAGTCCTTCAGCGGTATAGGGACTGACGTACAGTCTGCTAAACACTAATACACAACCTGCTTGGTCCACAAAAGTTCTTATAAGGACTGGTAACTTGGTATAGGGTGCTACGGTACATAGGCTTGAGTGCGGTACAGTCTGCTGTTCTGTAAGGACCGCTATCGGTCCACAATAGATAGGGTTGACGTGCACCACTGCTGACCGCTGCCCTATACTGCAGCAGTCCTTCAGCGGTATAGGGACTGACGTACAGTCTGCTAAACACTAATACACAACCTGCTTGGTCCACAAAAGTTCTTATAAGGACTGGTAACTTGGTATAGGGTGCTACGGTACATAGGCTTGAGTGCGGTACAGTCTGCTGTTCTGTAAGGACCGCTATCGGTCCACAATAGATAGGGTTGACGTGCACCACTGCTGACCGCTGCCCTATACTGCAGCAGTCCTTCAGCGGTATAGGGACTGACGTACAGTCTGCTAAACACTAATACACAACCTGCTTGGTCCACAAAAGTTCTTATAAGGACTGGTAACTTGGTATAGGGTGCTACGGTACATAGGCTTGAGTGCGGTACAGTCTGCTGTTCTGTAAGGACCGCTATCGGTCCACAATAGATAGGGTTGACGTGCACCACTGCTGACCGCTGCCCTATACTGCAGCAGTCCTTCAGCGGTATAGGGACTGACGTACAGTCTGCTAAACACTAATACACAACCTGCTTGGTCCACAAAAGTTCTTATAAGGACTGGTAACTTGGTATAGGGTGCTACGGTACATAGGCTTGAGTGCGGTACAGTCTGCTGTTCTGTAAGGACCGCTATCGGTCCACAATAGATAGGGTTGACGTGCACCACTGCTGACCGCTGCCCTATACTGCAGCAGTCCTTCAGCGGTATAGGGACTGACGTACAGTCTGCTAAACACTAATACACAACCTGCTTGGTCCACAAAAGTTCTTATAAGGACTGGTAACTTGGTATAGGGTGCTACGGTACATAGGCTTGAGTGCGGTACAGTCTGCTGTTCTGTAAGGACCGCTATCGGTCCACAATAGATAGGGTTGACGTGCACCACTGCTGACCGCTCACCTATACTGCAGCAGTCCTTCAGCGGTATAGGGACTGACGTACAGTCTGCTAATCACTAACACACAACCTGCTTGTTCCACAAAAGTTCTTATAAGGACTGGTAACTTGGTATAGGGTGCTACGGTACATAGGCTTGAGTGCGGTACAGTCTGCTGTTCTGTAAGGACCGCTATCGGTCCACAATAGATAGGGTTGACGTGCACCACTGCTGACCGCTGCCCTATACTGCAGCAGTCCTTCAGCGGTATAGGGACTGACGTACAGTCTGCTAAACACTAATACACAACCTGCTTGGTCCACAAAAGTTCTTATAAGGACTGGTAACTTGGTATAGGGTGCTACGGTACATAGGCTTGAGTGCGGTACAGTCTGCTGTTCTGTAAGGACCGCTATCGGTCCACAATAGATAGGGTTGACGTGCACCACTGCTGACCGCTGCCCTATACTGCAGCAGTCCTTCAGCGGTATAGGGACTGACGTACAGTCTGCTAAACACTAATACACAACCTGCTTGGTCCACAAAAGTTCTTATAAGGACTGGTAACTTGGTATAGGGTGCTACGGTACATAGGCTTGAGTGCGGTACAGTCTGCTGTTCTGTAAGGACCGCTATAGGTCCACAATAGATAGGGTTGACGTGCACCACTGCTGACCGCTCACCTATACTGCAGCAGTCCTTCAGCGGTATAGGGACTAAGAGTTTTGTCACAGGGTCATTTAAAAAATGACATGCAGAGGAAGAGGCAGGCCCTTCCGCAGGGGTGGTAGGGGTAGGGCAGGAGCAACAGGCTTGAGCCAAAGTGGGAAGTTGCAGAAGGTGCGTTCAATTACTTTAAAGGATGCACCAGACTTGGTTGAGTGGCTCGCTCAGCCTTACTCTTCTGCACCCTCCTCATCCTCTCGATCTGCACCCTCTTCTTCACTCTCTGCTATGTGCACCCCCAAAGACACTACCACCAACAACACGACCACCACCACCACCACCACATACCTTCCGCTTGAGTCACTGGAATTATTTTCCGATCCATATCAAGAGGACATTTCTGATGCGCAGCCACTCTTGGTATTGGATCAGGAAGAGGAGGTAGCAACAAGCGCTACTCAGCAGTCTGACGCCAGTACCCAGATCAGCCCAAGGAGGAGGTTGGTCCCCGGTGTTGCTGCCTACTCTACTTATAGCGGTGGGGAAGGTGACGTTGATGATGACGTGTCTAGTGATGTCACGTGGGTGCCCACAAGAGAGGAAGAGGAGGGGAGTTCAGAGGGAGATATGGACCAGCAGATAGGGAGGAGAAGCAGCAATGACTTACATTGCACAGCAGGGACAAAGCAGACTGCAAATGTATCAGGAGCGAGTCATCGACCATGTACGGTCACATCTGGCGCTCCCAGGACACCGGCACATGGCTCCGCAGTGTGGGCTTTTTTTAACGTGTCCGCTGCTGACAATAGCGTTGCCATCTGCAATCTTTGCAGTCAACGCGTTAGTCGCGGTAAGCCCAATACTCACCTAGGGACGACCGCCTTAAGAAGGCACATGAGCAGCCATCACCGAGCCCAGTGGGAGCAACGGAACACACAAAGCCACACTGCAGGCTCTCACCGTCCAGCCTCGTCTTCTACTTCTCCTTCTCCTCTCTCCTCACAATTGTCCTCCACTCCACCTTCCATCACGCCAAGCTCACATTTTTCTGCAAAAAGGCAGGCTTCCGTGGGCCTAATGTTTGAGCGTAAAAAAATGATGACGCCGGATAACCCTCTTGCCCAACGGTTGGCGGCTGGCTTGTCAGAACTCATAGCCCGCCAACTACTGCCATATAAACTGGTGGACTCGGAGGCCTTTCGCAAATTTGTGGCCATTGGAACACCACAATGGAAGGTCCCAGGAAGGAAGTATTTCTCAGAGAAGGGCATCCCAGAGCTATATGGCCATGTTCAGCGGCAAGTGAATGTATCTCTGGCACACAGTGTCGGTGCCAAGATACATCTGACCACAGACACGTGGTCTAGCAAACACGGGCAGGGAAGGTATATCAGTTTTACTGCCCACTGGGTGAACCTTCTGACGGCCGTCAAGCATGTAACCCGTGGCACCCGTGTAGATTTGGTTTTACCGCCACGGATTGCATGCAGGCCTGACTCTTCTTCTCCTCCTCCTACTCCATCCTCCTCCCTCTCCTCCTCAGCTGCCTCCTCCTTTTCCGCTGCTAGCGTCTCTTCCACTGCACCGCCCAAGCTCCCCAGAACCTATTCCACATGCCAGGTGAGACGTTGCCATGCCGTGCTGCGTCTGTTGTGCCTGGAAGCAAAGAGCCACACTGGCCCGGCACTCCTTTCAGCTTTGCGTTCACAGGCAGATGAGTGGCTAACACCGCTCAATTTGACAGTTGGTAAAGTGGTGTGTGACAACGGTGCCAATCTGCTTAGCGCATTGAAACAGGGCAAAATCACGCACGTGCCGTGCATGGCACACGTCTTAAACTTGGTCGTGCAGCGATTCCTTGTCAAATACCCTGGGGTCCAGGACATCTTGCGGCAGGCAAGGAAAATCTCGGCCCATTTCAGAAGATCTTACACGGCCATGGCTCGCCTTGCTGACATTCAGCGGCGACACCATCTGCCGGTCAGACGTCTTATTTGCGATTGCCCGACGCGATGGAACTCAACCTTCTATATGCTTGATAGGCTGCTCCAGCAGAAACGTGCAGTTAACGTCTACCTGTATGAACTCTGCGAAAGAAACGGTTCTGGGGAGCTGGGTTTTTTTTCACCGCGCCAGTGGCTGCTCATGCGCGACACATGCAGACTTCTGCGGCCATTTGAGGAGATCACCAAACTGGTCAGTCGCAGCCATGGCGCCATCAGTGACATGGTACCTTATGCCTTCTTTCTGGAGCGTGCATTGCGTCGTGTCATTGATCAGGCTGTGGAGGAGCAGGAGCGGGAAGATGAGGAAGTCGCAATGCTGGATGAATTCCCAGGGGGGGCTACTCTATCTGAGACAAGTCAACAACAGGAGTCTGATGAGGAGTCAGAGGAGGATGGTGCCGGGGCGGATGAGCAGGAGCAAGAAGAGCATGCTTTAAACCTTTCTGGGATCCCTGTTGTGCGAGGATGGGGAGAGGAGAATGAAGAGGACGACATTATCCTGGATGATGAGCAGGAGCCAGGCCACCACACCGCTTCCACTTTAGTGCAAATGGGGGCCTTCATGCTCCAGTGTTTTAATAGGGACCCCCGTATAAAAAGCATGAGGGTCAAGGACCAGTACTGGGTGGCAACGTACTTAGACCCCCGGTACAAACACAAAATGGCGGAAATGTTACCGCCGTCGCAGAGGGCTGTCAGAATGCAGCACTTCCAGGCCTTGCTTCGAGAAATGCTGCATTCTGCTTTTGCGTGCGCTGGCAGAGGAGCAATTCCCACTCCCAGAGAAGGATTTGCGGGTACCAATCCAACAGCGCCTGCAAGAAGAGGCCGGTTTGAAGATGTGTTGGTGACTTCGGATATGAGGTCATTCTTTCAGCCGACCCATCGACAGGTGTCATCCGGATCCAGCATCAGGGAACGCCTAGACCGTCAGGTGTCCGACTACATTGGGTTAACGGCCGATGTGGACGCTCTGAGGAGTGATGAACCCCTAGACTACTGGGTGGGCAGGCTTGACCTCTGGCCAGAGCTTGCCCAATTTGCAATCGAACTGTTGGCTTGCCCCTCATCCAGTGTCCTGTCCGAAAGGACGTTCAGCGCAGCAGGGGGGATTGTGACCGATAAGCGTACTCGCCTAGCTCACCACAGTGTTAACTACCTCACATTTCTAAAAATGAATGAGGCATGGATCTCGGAGGAATTCAACACATGTGATCAGTAGACCATGTATATGTCTATAAACAATTTTTGGAATCAAGCACACAGACCTTCTTAATTCATTTGGCTCACTTCCCTGACCCAAAAAAGCACACCGTACTATATGCCCCTACCCTCCTCTTTGAAGAGGTTGAGCGGTGTCATATTTCTACTGGGGCTGCTTATTATGAGGGGTTCCCACCATCCCTGTGCTGTGCTGACTTCCTCCTGGGTGTTCTTATTATGAGGGGCTCCCACCATCCCTGTGCTGTGCTGACTTCCTCCTGGGGGTTCTTATTATGAGGGGATCACACCATCCCTGTGCTGTGCTGACTTCCTCCTGGGGCTGCTTACGGTGCTGCTGTCAGCGCTGTATGTCACGGAGCTGCTGTCAGCGCTGTATGTCACGGAGCTGCTGTCAGCGCTGTATGTCACGGAGCTGCTGTCAGCGCTGTATGTCACGGAGCTGCTGTCAGCGCTGTATGTCACGGAGCTGCTGTCAGCGCTGTATGTCACGGAGCTGCTGTCAGCGCTGTATGTCACGGAGCTGCTGTCAGCGCTGTATGTCACGGAGCTGCTGTCAGCGCTGTATGTCACGGAGCTGCTGTCAGCGCTGTATGTCACGGAGCTGCTGTCAGCGCTGTATGTCACGGTGCTGCTGTCAGCGCTGTATGTCACGGAGCTGCTGTCAGCGCTGTATGTCACGGAGCTGCTGTCAGTGCTGTATGTCACGGAGCTGCTGTCAGCGCTGTATGTCACGGAGCTGCTGTCAGCGCTGTATGTCACGGAGCTGCTGTCAGCGCTGTATGTCACGGTGCTGCTGTCAGCGCTGTATGTCACGGAGCTGCTGTCAGCGCTGTATGTCACGGAGCTGCTGTCAGCGCTGTATGTCACGGAGCTGCTGTCAGCGCTGTATGTCACGGAGCTGCTGTCAGCGCTGTATGTCACGGAGCTGCTGTCAGCGCTGTATGTCACGGTGCTGATGTCAGTGCTCTGTATTACGGTGCTGCTGTCAGTGCTCTGTATCTCCTGCACCCTCTTGTTTGCCTACCCTGGTCCCTGACCTTCCCTCTCCTCCATTGCCTTCATTAGCTCCATAGTCCTGAATTGTCAGAACAATTTCCCAAATAAAAAAAAAATGCTTGTAGTTATCGATCCCAAATTCACCTCATACATGTATTATGCTATTGTCCAGGTGGTGGGACTACGTGCTACCCCCTAATAATTACCCCGTGGCCGCAAATTCGACCTAAAGGTTTGCGAAATTCGCCTCCCATTGAAGTCAATGGAGCCCGCGGCGAACGGTCGTTTTCGCGAACGTTTGTGTCCGTTCGCGTTTCGCGTTCGCGAAACGTCCCGTCGGAAGTTCGTCCATCACTAACAATGATACCATGTGTGACAGACTCACCCAGGACAGAGGCTTTTGGAGGGGACTGAATGCTAGGCTCTTGCCTACCGACTATGGGCTCTGGAGGACCCGGATACATGACTATGGGCCCTGAAGGACCCGGATACATGACTATGGGCCCTGAAGGACCCGTATACATGACTATGGGCCCTGGAGGACCCGGATACATGACTATGGGCCCTGAAGGACCCGGATACATGACTATGGGCCCTGGAGGACCCGGATACATGACTATGGGCCCTGAAGGACCCGGATACATGACTATGTGCCCTGGAGGACCCGGATACATGACTATGGGCCCTGGCTTTTGAGGGAGATACAAGTATTTAGGAAGATATTCTGTTATGTAATGCAGAAGGACATTATTAATGTGGCCATGATGGTCTCTGCCAGCTTGGGACTCAGTGGACAGATGTATGTGAAAGGAATGTTAATTAATGAGATCTGGAAAGCCCGGGTCTTTCCCCCAATAGTTTTTGTGCTCATTAACACACATTTGTCTCCTAGCAAACCATTGGGGGATGTGTTGCTACTTATGTGTATTGTAAGTTGTAAGTGAGGAGACGGCAAGGCTGCCATGAAAGGTCATATATCTGAGTCACCAAGTCTGGAAATGATTAGATAATTAGCTCATGTTAATTAGGTTTCCAGTTACAGGTGTATTGTTAGAGTAATATGAGCAGGAGGGAGGAACCTCCTCTTCAATTGTATATAAGACTTTATTCTTGTTCTAATAAACAGTTCATGTTCAGCAACCAAACAAGTATTGTCTTGTTTTGTGGTTGTTAGTGGTTGGAATATCTGATATCTATATTCAGACTGGAAGGAAGCGGTATATGACGAAAGCCCTCAAGTGGAGTGTGGGATGTTTCGTCACAGAATGTATGCAGATTGGAAGGGATTGGGGTACAATGATATAATGTATCACGATTGGAAGGGATTGGGGGTACAATGATATAATGTATGGAGATTGGAAGGGATTGGGGGTACAATGATACAATGTATACAGATTGGAAGGGATTGGGGTAAAATGTATACAGATTGGAAGGATCGGGGGTACAATGATACATTGTATGGAGATTGGAAGGGATTGGGGGTACAATGATACAATGTATACAGATTGGAAGGGATTGGGGTAAAATGTATACAGATTGGAAGGATCGGGGGTACAATGATACAATGTATGGCGATTGGAAGGGATTGGGGGTACAATGATACAATGTATGGAGATTGGAAGGGATTGGGGGTACAATGATACAATGTATACAGATTGGAAGGGATTGGGGGTACAATGTATACAGATTAGAAGGGATTGGGGGTACAATGATACAATGTATACAGATTGGAAGGGATTGGGGGTACAATGATATAATGTATGGAGATTGGAAGGTATTGGGGGTACAATGATACAATGTATGGAGATTGCAAGGGATTGGGGATACAATGATAAAATGTAGGGAGATTGGAAGGGATTGAGGGTACAATGTATGGAGATTGGAAGGGATTGGGGGTACAATGATAAAATGTAGGGAGAGTGGAAGGGATTGGGGGTACAATGATACAATGTATGGAGATTGGAAGGGATTGGGGGTACAATGATACAATGTATGGAGATTGGAAGGGATTGGGGGTACAATGATACAATGTATGGAGATTGGAAGGGATTGGGGGTACAATGTATGGAGATTGGAAGGGATTGGGGTACAATGATACAATGTATGGCGATTGGAAGGGATTGGGGGTACAATGATACAATGTATGGAGATTGGAAGGGATTGGGGGTACAATGTATGGAGATTGGAGGAGTTTGGGGATACAAAGTTTACAGAATTTTGACCAATAGCGGTGAAGAACAGGACTTCATTTGGGGTGTGACGTTTATTCTCGGGGTCATTTTTTTAGGACTAAAAACCTGGCAGGGGTTCTATGCTTTCCCCCTGGAATCCATACATTGTATACGGTTTAAACTCCCGATGATGAAAAATAAATTTTTGGCTCCCCATTAAACGAAGTGCATATTTGGCCATCAGACGAGTTCCGGTAGACGGGAGACTCTCTGCGCTCAGCTTTTCCAATTCCACCGATTCTGCCATACATAGAACACTCTACATTACCGAATTCACCGGCATCAGGTTACAAAATCATCGATCGACTTGGACAAACTATAACCGCCATTTTCTAGGCCCTCTTCATATTAATAGTTCAGAACTTCAATGACCCGTCTGGAGTTGGGTGAAGAATCGTCTCTATAATCCGCACATTCCGGAATCTTCCGCCTTCCATTCTTCTGGAGCTTCAACACTCTTTATAGTTTATTTTCTCTCAGCAGCTTCCGATCTTTATTTAAATATCTCCTTCGCCATATGTTGCTGTGGGGAGTTTTCACCGGCTCGGCGAGAAGCGGACTAGAAAACGTTCCCTTTATTCCGATATAATTCTAAAAGGAATCTTTATGTGCAAAATATGATTTTCTTTCCTCAGGAAGGACTCAGATTTTTCTTCATCGAACGTTTTTACCATAAAGGACCTTCCTTCATCTCTTTAACCCCTTGCTGCCAGTCTGAGCCGGCCTGTAATGTCGGGCATGATAGGAGGGGCTCCTGTTTATCTGTTCACTGTGATTGGCTGCACAGCGGTGATGTAATCAGCTCCCGCAGTTGACCAAAAGCTGTCAGTGACAGTCCTGGAACTGCCGATGGAGCGCCGAGGACAAGACAGCGACCCATACATGCCGAATCACCTGCCACCCTGCCTCATGTCTGCCTGACACTGTTTGTAAGAGGTTTGCAGAAAAATAACTACTGATCTGCCAACAATGCACTCACTGACTGGTGTCAGCCCTGCCCAGTGACTTCTGCTAAACTACTCAAACACTCCCCCCCTCAGATCTCCAAACATAAAAGGTTATCTACTTTATAGTCCAGGATAAGAACTAGGAGCATGCTCAGAGATAACAGGAAAGGTGGGAAGGACTCAGACAAAGCCAGCTCCATAAAGACATGGTGTGACCAGTGTGGTGTGGAGGAACTGGAGTGTCCTATACAGATCCCTGACCTCATCCCTACTGATCACCTGACCTCATCCCTACCGATCACCTGACCTCATCCCTACCGATCGCCTGACCTCCTCCCTACCGATCCCCTGACCTCACCCCTACCGATCCCCTGACCTCACCCCTACCGATCCCCTGACCTCATCCCTACCGATCCCCTGACCTCACCCCTACCGATCCCCTGACCTCACCCCTACCGATCCCCTGACCTCATCCCTACCGATCCCCTGACCTCATTCCTACCGATCCCCTGACCTCATCCCTACTGATCACCTAACCTCATCCCTACTGATCCCCTGACCTCCTCCCTACTGATCACATAACCTCCTCCCTACCGATCACCTGACCTCATCCCTACCGATCCCCTGACCTCCTCTCTACTGATCACCTAACCTCCTCCCTACCGATCACCTGACCTCATCCCTACCGATCCCCTGACCTCCTCCCTACCGATCACCTGACCTCATCCCTACCGATCCCCTGACCTCACCCCTACCGATCCCCTGACCTCATCCCTACCGATCCCCTGACCTCATCCCTACCGATCCCCTGACCTCACCCCTACCAATCACCTGACCTCACCCCTACCGATCACCTGACCTCACCCCTACCGATCACCTGACCTCACCCCTACCGATCCCCTGACCTCACCCCTACCGATCCCCTGACCTCATCCCTACCGATCCCCTGACCTCATCCCTACCGATCCCCTGACCTCATCCCTACTGATCACCTAACCTCATCCCTACTGATCCCCTGACCTCCTCCCTACTGATCACCTAACCTCCTCCCTACCGATCACCTGACCTCATCCCTACCGATCCCCTGACCTCATCCTTACTGATCACCTGACCTCATCCCTACTGATCACCTGACCTCATCCCTACCAATCCCCTGACCTCATCCCTACCGATCACCTGACCTCATCCCTACTGATCCCCTGACCTCCTCCCTACCTATCACCTTTGGGACGGATTGGAATGGTGATGGTGAGGCGGGTCTTCACATCCAACATCTGTACCTGACCTCACATATAGGAAATATTCTCACAGACACCCCAATATCTGGTGGAAGTCCTTCCCAGAGGCTGCTAGTGCCACAAAGGGGGCAGCTCTATATTAATGGTTTTGCAGCAGGATGTCCAACAAGGTGTAATATAGGGGGGTGATGATCAGGAAGAAAAGGGGCAACTCCATATTGGTGGTCACGGGTTTGGAATTCATATGAAGTTCCTCTCTGTGTGTGATGGTTGGGGGGTCTTCACTCCCATAACATGTCCTGTAATTCAATCTTCTTCATAGCGGAGATCCTCCATATTTATTAATTTGCTGAAGTTCAGGATGAAGTTGATGTAAGGAGAACAATGGCTGTCGGCTCTCCGTTGTCCGTTGTCCGATGTCGGCTGTCCGATGTCGGCTGTCCGATGTCGGCTGTCTGATGTCCGCTGTCCGCTGTCCGATGTCCGCTCTCCGATGTCCACTCTCCGATGTTCGCTGTCCGCTGTCCGCTGTCCAATGTCCGCTGTCCGATGTCCGCTGTCCGCTGTCCGCTCTCCGATGTCCGCTCTCCGATGTCCGCTGTCCGCTGTCCGCTCTCCGATGTCCGCTCTCCGCTGTCCGCTGTCCGATGTCCGCTGTCTGCTCTCTGATGTCTGCTCTCCGATGTTAGCTCTCCGATGTCCGATGTTCGCTGTCCGCTGTCTGCTCTCCGATGTCCGCTCTCCGATGTCCGATGTCCGCTGTCTGCTCTCCGATGTCCGCTCTCCGATGTCCGATGTCCGCTGTCCGCTGTCTGATGTCCGCTGTCCGATGTCTGCTGTCCGCTGTCCGATGTCCGCTGTCCGATGTCCGCAGTCCGATGTCCGCTGTCCGCTGTCCGATGTCTGCTGTCCGCTGTCCGATGTCCGCTGTCCGATGTCCGCTGTCCGATGTCCGCTGTCCGATGTCTGCTGTCCGCTGTCCGATGTCCGCTGTCTGCTCTCTGATGTCTGCTCTCCGATGTTAGCTCTCCGATGTCCGATGTTCGCTGTCCGCTGTCTGCTCTCCGATGTCCGCTCTCCGATGGCCGATGTCCGTTGTCTGCTCTCCGATGTCCGCTCTCCGATGTCCGATGTTCGCTGTCCGCTGTCCGATGTCCGCTGTCCGCTGTCCGCTGTCCGATGTCCGCTGTCCGATGTCCACTGTCCGATGTCCACTGTCCGCTGTCCGATGTCTGCTGTCCGCTGTCCGATGTCCGCTGTCTGCTCTCTGATGTCTGCTCTCCGATGTTAGCTCTCCGATGTCCGATGTTCGCTGTCCGCTGTCTGCTCTCCGATGTCCGCTGTCTGCTCTCCGATGTCCGCTCTCCGATGTCCGATGTTCGCTGTCCGCTGTCCGATGTCCGCTGTCCGCTGTCCGCTGTCCGCTGTCCGATGTCCGCTGTCCGCTGTCCGATGTCCGCTCTCCGATGTCCGCTGTCCGATGTCCGATGTCCGCTGTCCGATATCTGCTCTCCGATGTCCGCTCTCCGATGTCCGCTCTCCGATGTCCGATGTTCGCTGTCCGATGTCCGCTGTCCCTGCTTCCAGAGATGAACTCGGGATCTGAATGGTCTTCAGGAAATGTTGTTTGCTCAGAACTCATTGAATATTTGTGGGAAAGGAGCGGGGTATGGGTCCCTGTAGATGGCTCCATCACAGTGGAAGGAAGGTTCCCGTCTGTGGGGAGAGGTAATGATCCTGCAGTGATTGCCGGCATTGCAGACTTTTCCTGCAGCTGATACCTCTGATTGATGGAATGCATTTTGGTCTTTATTGGTTTATTTGGTGGATGTGAAATTGCCAATATCCAGCAACACACAAATCTGCTCTGATGAGATTCTGCTTAGCACGATACATTTGTTTAACGATCTCAGAAGTAATAAGATTGTTGATTCTTCCCAGGATTAGCAAATGGAGGAGCAGATGTGGAGAGGACGAGCGAATCTTCAGTACAGAGAGGAGAGATAAAGAGGAAGAGTGGGGAGAGGGGGGATGAGAAAGAGGGGAGAAGGTGCAAGAAGAGAATCAGGAAGACAAAGAGAGACCCCTAAGACAGACCCTGAGCCGGTACAGACGGAGCGCCCACAGCCTGGAGATCGAACCGTCACAGACAGACCTAAAGTACAAGTCCAGGGAGGATAATAGACTGTGCAAGCAATGTGACCAGGGGGTCCCGGAGGATGAGGACCACTTCCTGCTACAATGTGACGGGGGTCCTGGAGGATGAGGACCACTTCCTGCTACAATGTGACGGGGGGTCCAGGAGGATGAGGACCACTTCCTGCTACAATGTGGCCGGGGGGGACCTGGAGTATGAGGACTATTTCCTGCTACAATGTGACGGGGGGGGGGGGGGGGGAGTCCTGGAGGATGAGAACCACTTCCTGCTACAATGTGACCGGGGGGGACCTGGAGTATGAGGACTATTTTCTGCTACAATGTGACGGGGGGGGGGGGGAGTCCTTGAGGAGGAGGACCACTTCCTGCTACAATGTGATGGGGGGTCCTGGAGGAGGAGGACCACTTCCTGCTACACTGTGATGGGGGGTCCTAGAGGAGGAGGACCACTTCCTGCTGTTGAGCCCCAAGTAGTCATCAGTGAGGGACTTTCACTTCCAGAGACTCTCCGCTCTCATCTCGGACTTCACTTCTACAGGAGAGGAAACGTAACCTCTTCAGCTCCGGAAGGTTTTACCCCCCTCATGACCAGGACATTGTTTGCTATTCAGCATTGCGCTACTTTAACTGGTAATAGCGCGGTCATGTGACATTATACATGGATGACATTTATATAATTTCTTCATACAAATAGAGATTTCTTTTGGCGGAATTTGCTCATCTTCGGGTTTCCTATTTATATCAAACAGAAAAAGACCGAAAATGTTGAAAAACAAAACAAAAAACAATATTTTTTACTTTCTGCTATAAAACTATCGAATAAAAATTGTAAAAAAATCGGATTTCTTCCATAAGGATTCTGCTACATGTGGTTGGTAAAAAAATATTCCAATAAGTGTCTATTGATTGGCTTGTGTGAAAGTTATATACAAACTACGGGATAAATACTGGAAGTTTATTTTGTTTTGTTTGTTTATACTACTAATGGCCAGGGGCGGACCGACAACTCATGGGGCCCCCGGGGCAATCCGAGATTATGGGGCCACACAGTATACACAGACATGTTTCTATTGGCTGAGAAGGTACTGGAGAGGCGGGGCAGCTATAATCTTGGGATTTTTAGACCAAAAGGATATCGGTAAGGGACATTTCAGAGATAGATGTAAAAAAAAACACAGATTTTTACATACTGTCCCTGGTTTTACTGAGGCTGGCAACCCTAATGGGGCCCCCTAGTGGCTCGGAGCCCTCGGGCACTGCCCGAGTGGCCCAATGGTCAGTCCGCCCCTGCTAATGGTAGTGATCAGTGGGACAGCAATAGTGTGGTGGACAGTCTGACACTAACTGACGCTGTGGGGAAACTGACTAACTGACACTAATATAGTGATGAGTGATAATACTATACACTGTCACTGTACTGACACTGGCTGGGAAGAGGTTAACATTTTTGGAAAATCAAGATATGGAATGTGTGTGGCTTTGTACTAGAGATCGCTTAGTTTATTCTGCCTGCAAACACAACGATTATTCCCTCCATACAGAGCTCCGTGTGCTGCAAATCTGAGGCTGGATGTATTCCAGACAAAACGCACAAAACGCACAAAGCTCCACAGAGACATCTCTCACTGAGATCCATAATAAAAGTCAATGCTTTCCCCATGGAGGACAATGGAAGAAAGTCACTGAATGGGACGTCTCCAGCAAACTATAGATCTCCTCACTACTCTGCGGCTCCAAAAATCAAATACTTCATCCCATGATGCACCTGAGTACCGGCCTGGCCAATCACCAGACAGCAGCACTGTCACATGTGGCCGGGGTGTACGTCCTGTATAGGCAAAGCACACATTCACCTCACACCTGGCTTTTTAGTTTTCTGAGTGAAATTAGTGGTGAGATGTTCCCAGCAGAGATCCTTCTGCTTCCTTTTCCTATGCAGAGGTCTCTTTTCTTCTTTTTTCCTCTGCAGGGATCTCTCTGTTTACCCTTTCCTCTTCAGAGATCCCTCTTCTTCCTCATTCCTTTGCAGAGATCCCTCTGCTTCCCCTTTTCTCTGCAAAGATTCTTCCTATTTCCTGCTCCTCTGCAGAGATCGTTCTGCTTCCCCTTTCCTGTACAGAGGTCACTCTTCTTTCTCTCTCCTCTGCAGAGATCCTCCTCTTCCCCTTTCTCCTGCAGAAATGCCTCTTCTATTCCTTTCCTTTTGCAGAGATCCCTCTGCAGAGCAAAGGGAAAGCAGAGGAATCCCTGCAGAGAAAAGGGGAAGCAGAGGGATCTCTGCAGAGGACAGGGGAAGCAGAGGGATCTCTGCAGAGGAAAGGGAAAGCAGAGGGATCCCTGCAGAGAAAAGGGGAAGCAGAGGGATCTCTGCAGAGGACAGGGGAAGCAGAGGGATCTCTGCAGAGGATAGGGGAAGCAGAGGAACCTCTCCAGAGAAAAGGGGAAGCAAAGATTCCTCCTATTTCCCGCTCCTCTGCAGAGATCCCTCTGCTTTCCCTTTCCTCTGCAGAGATCCCTCTGCTTCCCCTGTCCTCTGCAGAGATCCCTCTGCTTCCCCTGTCCTCTGCAGAGATCCCTCTGCTTCCCCTGTAACACGTGGAGCTTCATAGTCCCCGAAGCCAGGACCCGACCTTCCTGATCAGATTCCGATTCCCCGCACTGGAGTTTTGGATGTGAAGACGAGGCAAATCGATCCGTCATCGGGGGGGAAGAAGGAGCCTCTGTCATGTTTTTATTGACGTTTCATTTATTATGAAGAAATCACTCGTGGAAACATGAGGATATCGGAGAGATCAGCCAAACTTCTCAGACAATCCTTTGGATGAAGAGAGAGAAGCTGTCAGATTTCCACAAACTTCAAGACTTGAAGACAAAGAGAAGCGGCGTGGGTGACGAGTCTTTGTCAGAAATAGAAGAGTTGGAAATAAAGCAGATTGTGCTTCATTATTCATCGATCGTCTGTCATCTCCCCGGAGAACTTCACCGAATAACAGAAAACATTTCTTCACAACAATCTCCACTTTTCACCTACAGAGTTTGGTGGTCCTCACCGTCCCTTCCATGGAGAGATACCACCCTGTCCCTTCCATGGAGAGATACCACCCTGTCCCTTCCATGGAGAGATACCACCCTGTCCCTTCCATGGAGAGATACCACCCTGTCCCTTCCATGGAGAGATGCCACCCCGTCCCAACATGGAGAGATACCACCCTGTCCCAACATGGAGAGATACCACCCTGTCCCAACATGGAGAGATACCACCCTGTCCCAACATGGAGAGATACCACCCTGTCCCTTCCATGGAGAGATACCACCCTGTCCCTTCCATGGAGAGATACCACCCTGTCCCAACATGGAGAGATACCACCCTGTCCCTTCCATGGAGAGATACCACCCTGTCCCTTCCATGGAGAGATACCACCCTGTCCCAACATGGAGAGATACCACCCTGTCCCTTCCATGGAGAGATACCACCCTGTCCCTTCCATGGAGAGATACCACCCTGTCCCTTCCATGGAGAGATACCACCCTGTCCCAACATGGAGAGATACCACCCTGTCCCTTCCATGGAGAGATACCACCCTGTCCCAACATGGAGAGATACCACCCTGTCCCTTCCATGGAGAGATACCACCCTGTCCCAACATGGAGAGATACCACCCTGTCCCTTCCATGGAGAGATACCACCCTGTCCCTTCCATGGAGAGATACCACCCTGTCCCTTCCATGGAGAGATACCACCCTGTCCCTTCCATGGAGAGATACCACCCTGTCCCTTCCATGGAGAGATACCACCCTGTCCCAACATGGAGAGATACCACCCTGTCCCTTCCATGGAGAGATACCACCCTGTCCCAACATGGAGAGATACCACCCTGTCCCTTCCATGGAGAGATACCACCCTGTCCCAACATGGAGAGATACCACCCTGTCCCTTCCATGGAGAGATACCACCCTGTCCCAACATGGATAGATACCACCCTGTCCCAACATGGAGAGATACCACCCTGTCCCAACATGGATAGATACCACCCTGTCCCAACATGGATAGATACCACCCTGTCCCAACATGGATAGATACCACCCTGTCCCAACATGGATAGATACCACCCTGTCCCAACATGGAGAGATACCACCCTGTCCCAACATGGAGAGATACCACCCTGTCCCTTCCATGGAGAGATACCACCCTGTCCCTTCCATGGAGAGATGCCACCCCGTCCCAACATGGAGAGATACCACCCCGTCCCAACATGGAGAGATACCACCCTGTCCCAACATGGAGAGATACCACCCTGTCCCAACATGGAGAGATACCACCCTGTCCCAACATGGAGAGATACCACCCTGTCCCTTCCATGGAGAGATACCACCCTGTCCCTTCCATGGAGAGATACCACCCTGTCCCAACATGGAGAGATACCACCCTGTCCCTTCCATGGAGAGATACCACCCTGTCCCTTCCATGGAGAGATACCACCCTGTCCCTTCCATGGAGAGATACCACCCTGTCCCTTCCATGGAGAGATACCACCCTGTCCCAACATGGAGAGATAACACCCTGTCCCTTCCATGGAGAGATACCACCCTGTCCCAACATGGAGAGATACCACCCTGTCCCTTCCATGGAGAGATACCACCCTGTCCCAACATGGATAGATACCACCCTGTCCCTTCCATGGAGAGATACCACCCTGTCCCAACATGGAGAGATACCACCCTGTCCCTTCCATGGAGAGATACCACCCTGTCCCTTCCATGGAGAGATACCACCCTGTCCCTTCCATGGAGAGATACCACCCTGTCCCTTCCATGGAGAGATACCACCCTGTCCCTTCCATGGAGAGATACCACCCTGTCCCTTCCATGGAGAGATACCACCCTGTCCCAACATGGAGAGATACCACCCTGTCCCAACATGGAGAGATACCACCCTGTCCCAACATGGAGAGATACCACCCTGTCCCTTCCATGGAGAGATACCACCCTGTCCCTTCCATGGAGAGATACCACCCTGTCCCTTCCATGGAGAGATACCACCCTGTCCCAACATGGAGAGATACCACCCTGTCCCAACATGGAGAGATACCACCCTGTCCCAACATGGAGAGATACCACCCTGTCCCAACATGGAGAGATACCACCCTGTCCCTTCCATGGAGAGATACCACCCTGTCCCAACATGGAGAGATACCACCCTGTCCCAACATGGAGAGATACCACCCTGTCCCAACATGGAGAGATACCACCCTGTCCCAACATGGACGGGTTCTGGGTGCTGCTTAGAGCCCTTCTAATCCTCTTACATTTGTAGCTCTCTATTGTTGGGGGAGGGGAGAGATTATGAGAAATGTCCCCTCCCCAAACAGGATGGTGCCCTAAACCTGGAGGTAAATAAGAGAGCCAGAACCTTCAGTAAGTGGAATAGTGGGATTGATGATAAAGTTGGCAGTATCTCCATCCAGGACAGCTGTTCTGTGAAGCCCTTAGTGGAAAAATCGGCATCATGAAGGCCAAGGAACACACCAGACAGGTCAGGGATAAAGTTGTGGAGAAGTATAAAGCAGGGTTGGGTTATAATAAAATCTCCCAAGCTTTGACCATCTCACGGAGCTCTGTTCAATCCATCATCGGAAAATGGAAAGAGTATGGCACAACTGCAAACCTACCAAGACATGGCCGTCCACCTAAACTGACCGGGCCGGGCAAGGAGAGCATTCATCAGAGAAGAGCCAAGAGGTCCATGGTAACTCTGGAGGAGCTGCAGAGATCCACAGCTCAGGGGGGAGAATCTGTCCACAGGACAACTATTAGTCGTCTCTCCACAAATCTGCCCTTTATGGAAGAGTGACAAGAAGAAAGACATTGGAGAAAGAAAGTCATAAGAAGTCCTGTTTGTAGTTTGTGAGAAGCCATGTGGGGGAGGGGGCAGCAAACATGTGGAAGAAGGTGATCTGGTCAGAGGAGACCAAAATTCTACTTTATGGCCTAAAAGCAAAACGCTATGTGTGGGGAAAACTAACACCGCCCATCCCCCGAACACACCATCCCCACCGTGAGACATGGTGGTGGCAGCATCATGTGGTGGGGATGGTTTTCTTCAGCAGGGACAGGGAAGCTGGTCAGAGTTGATGGGAAGATGGATGGACAGGGGGGAGGGGAATACAGACGGCACACGCAGAAGGGAGGGCACGGCACCGGGGGCAATATGATAAGCCATATGGCCATTGGAACCGCGAATGTCATGAAACGGTGGCGATAACACTCATTGGATGACATTTCATTTCTGTCATGTGGGGGAGGGGTCATCCAGCCACTGCACACAATGCAATTTAACCTTTCACCCCTCCCCTGCTGAAGACTTGCACTTGGCTTCAGTTGGCGACTTTTAAAGACGAAGTAACTTATTATTTCTCCTCCTCCACACCAGCAAGATCCCTCGGGGGGTCCACTTCCCTGAGTGATCAGAGTGCCTGGACATTCCATCTGATATAGTGGAGGTCAGTGGAAATTTTTTTTTTTTTGGGGGGGGGGGGTGGCAAACAGTATGATACCCCTCCCCCAGTCAGTAGCACACAAGCACCCCCCCCCCCCCCCCGTCAGCCAGGTAACCCTGCATGGTGACCCTGGAAGGTAACCTTGGATGGTGACATGGATGGTGACCCTGGATTATGAACGTGGAAGGTGGCCCTTGAAGCTAACCCTGGATGGTAACCCTGGATGGTGCCATCCTCCTGGAGAGGAAATGAGATGAAGACGTTGTCAGGGGGAGTCCTGTGATCTCTGAATAAATACCTGGAAGGGGGACACGGACACATTGCTCAGCATGCGTGGACTTATATCTACATCTGTGTTCACCTTGGAAAGACGGAAGGTCCCCTTTGATGAAAGCATCCAATTCTCCCCCGGTAGCTCCTCATGGCTGGCACTGCCCTTTACACATGGATCACTTCACCCTAACGAGTCAATATACAGGACTTGGACAACGTCTTGTCATTTTTATCTTCTGCAGAGACCTTTCAACAAAAGGTTTTCCGGGTCTAAGAAGAAGGAAGACGACTGCTTTGCTTTTCTCGATGGAACCGATCGATAGGATCCTCGGATCAAAAATCAGAGTCATTTAACGTGGTGCATCTCTCTAATTAGAGATAATATTCTCCTTAGAAAACAAGGCCAAGCTGAGTGGAGTATTGGCGGCGCGGAGCGGCCGAGTCCCCTCCAGAAGATGACCAATCTCGCCTCTAATTCCCCTGATGAATGTGCTGTCACTGCTTCTTCTCCACAGCAATCCGCCTTCTGATTACTTTTTGGGTAAAGAAAACAATTCTTGTTACCAGCAAATGGATTTGGAAACAGCGAGAAAATTTTACCGGTTCCCCCGGCCGGATAATTCCACCTCTTAGGAAATAGGAACATTCCAACCTTGGATCTCGGGGCTGGGATGGATCCTGGAGAAGCTTTGGATAGAGTGGATCATTTTACAGATAATGGCGGCCAAAATTAGCCTTGGGGTGGGGGGCGGGGTACGATGTCTACAGGATGGGGAAATGTTTATTATTAGATGAATGTCCTTCAAACAAGACACATCAGACCTATAAATGCTCCTCAGAGCCTCTCAGACTGAATAACTCAAGTCATCCAAACTAGGCTGAAAGGGGGACACCACCAATCCGAGGAAGGAACTCTGGAGATTTTAGACCATGTGAAGAGACTCCGGCTCATGGGCAAAAATGAAAAATTTCACTTCACCAAAATTTCACCAAAAATCAGGAGATGTAATTTTCAATTTTAGCTTGATGGAGGAAATGGGAAATGAAGGTGATTATTGGTAGTTTGAGGGTACAATGGGCACCAGATGGCTCATAAACTCTTCTGGACTTGTTATTGGTCCTTCTTCACCCCTCATTATTTTACATTTTTTTCACAGAAAGAAAATTAATGCTTCGCAATAATTCAGAAAATGATTGTCGCCCGTGCTGGGCAGCCAACCTCCTGTGTTCACCAGATCCTCAGCACGGGACCCGGAAGGTGGTGGAGATCACTGGAGTAGCGGTGTGATAGTGATGTAGTAGTGATGTAGTATCAGTGATGTAGTATCAGTGTAGTAGTGATGTAGTATCAGTATCAGCGAGATCCCACAGGTCTAGTATATACATAGTTGGCCTAGGCTGGAACAATGTAACTAACTATGTGAAGATATACCAAGCCTGTTCTTTAACTTGTTGTAGACTTTGGCTGTGCTGCTACACGCTTACAAAAAAGCTTCATGGACACAGGACAGGTGAACACTGCGAGCCGAGTTAATGACAAAGAGCTGAATTTTGGTCTCATCTGACCACAGAACTTTCTCCCCCAATCCTTCTCTGAATCATTTAGATGTTCATTGTCAGACTTCAGACGGTCCTGTACATGTGTCTTCCTGAGGAGGGGGACCTGTACATGTGTCTTCCTGAGGAGGGGGACCTGTACATGTGTCTTCCTGAGGAGGAGGACCTGTACATGTGTCTTCCTGAGGAGGAGGACCTGTACATGTGTCTTCCTGAGGAGGGGGGCCTGTACATGTATCTTCCTGAGGAGGGGGACCTGTACATGTGTCTTCCTGAGGAGGGGGACCTGTACATGTGTTTTCCTGAGGAGGAGGACCTGTACATGTGTCTTCCTGAGGAGGAGGACCTGTCCATGTGTCTTCCTGAGGAGGGGGATCTGTACATGTGTCTTCCTGAGGAGGAGGACCTGTCCATGTGTCTTCCTGAGGAGGGGGATCTGTACATGTGTCTTCCTGAGGAGGAGGACCTGTACATGTGTCTTCCTGAGGAGGGGGACCTGTCCATGTGTCTTCCTGAGGAGGGGGACCTGTCCATGTGTCTTCCTGAGGAGGGGGACCTGTCCATGTGTCTTCCTGAGGAGGGGGACCTGTCCATGTGTCTTCCTGAGGAGGGGGACCTGTCCATGTGTCTTCCTGAGGAGGGGGACCTGTCCATGCGTCTTCCTGAGGAGGGGGACCTGTACATGTGTCTTCCTGAGGAGGGGGACCTGTACATGTGTCTTCCTGAGGAGGAGGACCTGTCCATGTGTCTTCCTGAGGAGGGGGATCTGTACATGTGTCTTCCTGAGGAGGGGGATCTGTACATGTGTCTTCCTGAGAAGGGGGACCTGTACATGTGTCTTCCTGAGGAGGAGGACCTGTACACGTGTTTTCCTGAGGAGGGGGACCTGTCCATGTGTCTTCCTGAGGAGGGGGACCTGTCCATGTGTCTTCCTGAGGAGGGAGACCTGTCCATGTGTCTTCCTGAGGAGGAGGACATGTACATGTGTCTTCCTGAGGAGGGGGACCTGGACATGTGTCTTCCAGAGGAGGGGGAGCTGGACATGTGTCTTCCTGAGGAGGGGGACCTGTACATGTGTCTTCCTGAGGAGGAGGACCTGTCCATGTGTCTTCCTGAGGAGGGGTACCTGTACATGTGTCTTCCTGAGGAGGGGGACCTGTACATGTGTCTTCCTGAGGGGGACCTGTACATGTGTCTTCCTGAGGAGGGGGACCTGTCCATGTGTCTTCCTGAGGAGGGGTACCTGTACATGTGTCTTCCTGAGGAGGGGGACCTGTCCATGTGTCTTCCTGAGGAGGGGGACCTGTACATGTGTCTTCCTGAGGAGGGGGATCTGTACATGTGTCTTCCTGAGGGGCGGGACCTGTACATGTGTTTTCCTGAGGAGGGGGACCTGTACATGTGTCTTCCTGAGGAGGGGAACCTGTACATGTGTCTTCCGGAGGAGGGGGAGCTGGACATGTGTCTTCCAGAGGAGGGGGACCTGTACATGTGTCTTCCTGAGGAGGGGGACCTGTACGTGTCTTCCTGAGGAGGGGGAGCTGGACATGTGTCTTCCGGAGGAGGGGGACCTGTACATGTGTCTTCCTGAGGAGGGGGACCTGTACGTGTCTTCCTGAGGAGGGGGACCTGTACATGTGTCTTCCTGAGGAGGGGGACCTGTACATGTGTCTTCCTGAGGAGGGGGACCTGTACATGTGTCTTCCTGAGGAGGAGGACCTGTACATGTGTCTTCCTGAGGAGGAGGACTCGTTATGTTTGGAGGAAGAAAAATGCTGACTATGACCCCAAGAACACCATCCCTACAGTCACACACAGAGGTGGGAACATGAACACCATCCCTACAGTCACACACAGAGGTGGGAACATGATGCTTTGGGGCTGTTTCTCTGATAAAGGTACAGGCCGACTTTGCCGCATTGAGGAGCCAATGGACGGGGCCATGTATTGTAAGATCTTGGAGGAGAACCTTCTTCCCTCATCCAGAACACTGAAGATGGGTCATGGATGGGTCTTCCAGCATGACAATGACCCAAAACATACGGCCAAGGCAACAAAGGAGTGGCTCAAGAAGAAGCACATTAAGGTTGTGGAGTGGCCTAGCCAGCGCTTTACCGGTGTTTTTAACCCTTTTCCGGCCATTAGCGGGGGTTAAAAACACCCCAATAGTGGTTGAAAAGCGGCGCTAAAACGACGGTACGGCGTCAATAAAAAAAATTTGCTGCACTTTACCGCCGACACCCCCAACGCCCCCAATGCCCCAGTGTGAAAGTGCCCTAAGGGTTGCAAGAAATAAAAGATGATTGTAGCGAGACGATATCATAAAAAGAAAGGCGTGTTTAAGGACCGTCCCGCGTACATTCACTGCGGCGGATCGGTCTTTAATTGCAGAATCACTCACCTGTGCGTGACTCTTTTCTTTGGCTCTGGGGCTGCTGGAGCCCCGCCCCTACTGTGATTGGACACAGCGAGAGCCAATCAGCAGGTCTGGCAGGCCCGAGGTCCGCCAATTGTTGGGAGAGGCGGAACGGCGGTCTGATAGTTAGTTATGTTTCTGCTGAACAGGGATCTCTGTCTTTATTCATTTAAGCCCCTCCCCCACACCGTAAGCCCCTCCCCCACAGTAAGAAAGCCCTCCCTAGGCACGCAGGTAACCCTTTGATCGCCACTGATGTTAACCCCTTCCCTGCCAGTGTCATTAGTACAGTGACAGTGCATTTTTTTAGCACTGATCACTGTATTGGTGTCACAGATCCCTAAAAAAGTGTCACTAAAGGTCAGATTTGTCCACCGTAATGTCGCAGTCCCGCTACAAATCACTGATCACCACCATTATTAGGAAAAACAATTAATAAAATGTTTAAAAAAAGTCCATAAATCTATCCTGTAGTTTGTAGACGTGACAACTTTTGCGCAAACCAATCAATATTCACATATTGGGATTTTTTCTTACGAAAACCATGGAGCAGAATATATATTGGCCAAAACTGATGAAGAAATTAGATTTTTTTTATCGGATGTTTTATAGCAGAAAGTAAAAAATATTGTTTTTTTTTTCCAAAATGGTCTTTTCTGTTTATAGCACAAAAAATAAAAACCGCCGAGATGATCAAATACCAAAGAAAGTTCTATTTGTGGGAATAAAAAGGACATCAATTGTGTTTGTGTACGAGTCGCACAACCGCGCAATTGTAACGCAGTGCCGAATTGCAAAAAACATTACCTGGTCATTAAGGGGGGTAAATCTTCCGGGGTTGAAGTGGTTAAAAATCAATCTATGTATGACCGTGTTATCTTTATCAATGACAAAATAATTGCTGAATAAACAGATCCATAGCAAACAATGCAGAGGGAGGGGCGGGTGTGAGAGAGGGAGGGGTTAACCTAAAATCAGAGACAGGATAACTCTCCAGTAATCGATCGATGGGCAATCAATAAATCTGCCTAAAATGTGTCCTGTCTCCGGAGTTTTGGGGTCTCAGGCAGAATCACTCCGTGTGATCCCATCGTGCTTCACCCGACACGTCCTTCTTTGGTGATCGGACCAACTTCACCTATATATATATATATATATATATATATACTGTACATCCGCTTCACTTGTTCCACATTTTGTTATGTTATTATTATTATTATATTATTATTCCAAAATGGATTAAATTCATTAATTTCCTTAAGATTCTACAAACATCCCCCATAATGACAACGTGAGAGAAGTTTGTTTGACATCTTTTATTAAATGTATTAAAAAAAATAAAAAAAATAAATCCATGTACATAAGTATCACAGACTCCTCCCATCACAGGCTCCTCCCATGTACAGAAGTATCACAGGCTCCTCCCATCAGACTCCTCCCATGTACATAAGTATCACAGGCTCCTCCCATGTACAGAAGTACCACAGGCTCCTCCCATCACAGACTCCTCCCATGTACATAAGTATTACAGGCTCCTCCCATGTACAGAAGTATCACAGGCTCCTCCCATCACAGACTCCTCCCATGTACAGAAGTATCACAGGCCCCTCCCATGTACAAAAGTATCACAGGCTCCTCCCATCACAGGCTCCTCTCATGTACATAAGAAGATCCCCTTGGTGCTCCTAGGGGTCATCAAAGATTTGGACATTTCTTTCTGACCTTACCCTGACTTGTACTTCTCTTACGTGTCTGGAGAGTTCCTTGGTCTTCATGGCCGTGTTTGGTTAGTGGTGCCTCTTGCTTAGGTGTTGGAGCCTCTGCAGCCTTTCACAAAGGTGTGTCTATGTGATGACCGGTCATTAGATTGCACTCAGGTGACTTCATTTCACCAATTATGGGACTTCTGAAGGTAATTGGTGGCACCGGAGCTTTTTATGGGCTTCATAACAAGGGGGGTGAAGACATGACGATTATCAGTTTTATGTATAAATTCTTCTCATTTTACTTCCCCAACTTCGATTATTGTCTTCTCATCCATCACATGGAATTCAGAATAAAGAAACATCAAACCAAAGGCTCTAATGTAACTAAATAGGTAAAAAGCCAAGGGGGTGAATACTTTTGCAAAGCCTGTATGTTCTCAGGCACAGTTGTAGATCGGGTCCTCATTAGCCCCTGTACACACGGTCGGAGATTTTGGCAACCAAATCCGTCGGATTTTGCCCGTCGGATTTAGTCCGACGGATTGTGTCCGAAACTGTTGCATACACACGGTCGGACTAAGTTGGCGAAAAATCCGATCTTTCAGAACGTGATGACGTAATTTCGTTACGATGGGACTACGTTCAGGCTAGTAGCCAATAGCTTTGATGTAGGAATTTGATCTGAGCATGCGTGGCACTTGGTCCGATCAAAATTCTCTACACATGATCAGATTAGGTCCGACCGGCCCAGTTGGTCGGGAAATATTTCCAAAATTTTGGAAAATTGGGTCGGACGGAGATTCGGACGGAATCAGTCCGATGCAGACCACACACAGTCGGATTATCTGACGACATGGTCCGATAAGACTCATTCCGACAGATTCTCCGACCGTGTGTACAAGGGCTTAGTATTCTAGTTGAAGAGTTGATTGGCCAGTCTCTGCGTCTTTCCAGTTCTAATCCTTCTTCTGGACAGGGTTCTGGGGATGGGGTTCTGGGGACAGGGTTCCGGGGACGGGGTTTTGGGGACGGGGTTCCGGGGACGGAGTTCCGGGGACGGTGTTTCGGGGACCGGGGTTCCGGGGACGAAGTTTTGGGGACGGGATTCCGGGGACGGAGTTTCGGGGACGGGGTTCCGGGGATGGAGTTTCAGGGATGGGGTTTCAGGGACGGAGTTCCGGGAACGGGGTTCCGGGGACGGGGTTTCAGGGATGGGGTTCTAGGGACGGGGTTCAGCGGACGGAGTTTCGGGGACGGGGTTCCGGGGACGAAGTTTTGGGGACGGGATTCCGGGGACGGAGTTTCGGGGACGGAGTTTTGGGGACGGGGTTTCGGGGACGGAGTTTCGGGGATGGGGTTTCGGGGACGGAGTTCCGGGAACGGGGTTCCGGGGACGGGGTTTCAGGGAGGGGGTTCTAGGGACGGGGTTCCGCGGACGGAGTTTTGGGGACGGGGTTCCGGGGACGGGGTTCTGGGGACGGGGTTCTGGGGACGGGGTTTCAGGGACGGGGTTTCGGGGACGGAGTTCCGGGAACGGGGTTCCGGGGACGGGGTTTCGGGGACGGGGTTTCAGGGATGGGGTTCTAGGGACGGGGTTCCGCGGACGGAGTTTTGGGGACGGGGTTTCGGGGACGGGGTTCCGGGGACGGGGTTCTGGGGATGGGGTTCCGGAGACGGAGTTTTGGGGATGGGGTTCCGGGGACGGGGTTCCGGGGACGGGGTTTCGGGGACGGGTCGTACTGATGGAAGCTCGGAGGGAACATTGTGTCTTCTGCTGGCAGTTGGCAGCACGAGCTCCACAAGGACTTCCAGATCCTTCAACATTGACTCATCCGAGACGTTACCATCGAAGCACCTCCATGTTCCTCTGGGTTTTATAAAACTTGTGAGGGGTTAATCTTCTCTAATTCTTCGCTCCCCTTTCCATAGTAAAGAAGCCCCCCCTCCCCCCCCCTCTGGGTTTCCTTGGTAACGGATTAAATGGCTGATTTGCTAATAACTACATTTTACTTGTCTGTAGAAGACCTTATTCTGTTCCCCGGCTGAAAGGGAAACTTCAGAGCTGCCAGGACACCTCGGCGCCCATTTCACCGCGCAGAGAGCTGAGCCCGGCTCAGCGAATGAGAAATGAGCAATGTGGCGCCTTACTTTGTGTCGGTTACACGGCACGGCGAGTCCTCGCGGTTCATCACAACATATTTTGACACGGTGTTCACATGTTGTTCTTGTCAGGAGACCATCTGTGTCCCAGAATCCTCCAGGCCTTGTTTGGTATCGTATGGCGCCGACGCCTACTCCTGTCAGCGAGCTGCTAAGAAAACCTTGGTGGGAAGAACCAGCCGGTGCCAGAAAACCGGACCTGCTCCGGCACGACTGTGGGGGCCATGAGGGTTGTCTTCCTGGAGGTGCAAACCCAGAACAAGAGAACGAGGAGCCACTGATGACTTATATTATATGGTGCATGTTCCAGGGCCTCCTCCATCACTAACCTGGGAGAGCCATGTAGGAGATGAGGTGTCCTCTACCCATATACATGTTCCAGGGCCTCCTCCATCACTAACCTGGGAGAGCCATGTAGGAGATGAGGTGTCCTCCACCCATATACATGTTCTGGGGCCTCCTCCATCACTAACCTGGGAGAGCCATGTAGGAGATGAGGTGTCCTCCACCTATATACATGTTCCAGGGCCTCCTCCATCACTAGCCTGGGAGAGCCATGTATGATATGAGGTGGCCTCCACCCATATACATGTTCCAGGGCCTCCTCCATCACTAACCTGGGAGAGCCATGTAGGAGATGAGGCGTCCTCCACCCATATACATGTTCCGGGGCCTCCTCAATCACTAACCTGGGAGAGCCATGTAGGAGATGAGGTGTCCTCCACCCATATACATGTTCCAGGGCCTCCTCCATCACTACCTGGGAGAGCCATGTAGGAGATGAGGCGTCCTCCACCCATATACATGTTCCAGGGCCTCCTCCATCACTAACCCGGGAGAGCCATGTAGGAGATGAGGTGTCCTCCACCCATATACATGTTCCGGGGCCTCCTCCATCACTAACCCGGGAGAGCCATGTATGAGATGAGGTGGCCTCCACCCATATACATGTTCCGGGGCCTCCTCAATCACTAACCTGGGAGAGCCATGTAGGAGATGAGGTGTCCTCCACCCATATACATGTTCCAGGGCCTCCTCCATCACTAACCTAAGAGAGCCATGTAGGAGATGAGGTGTCCTCCACCCATATACATGTTGCGGGGCCTCCTCCATCACTAGCCTGGGAGAGCCATGTAGGAGATGAGGTGTCCTCCACCCATATATGTATATGTTCATACAACCTCAAAGACTTTCCCAGTAGTGAAGATTCGGGGTTCTCCTTATCACTTTTGTGTAATTTTTCAGACCAATTCATTGCGGTGATTCCACCATTCTCAGTCTTTCCTGTAACCCCTGAGCTCGGTTCTGTTACCCCTCAGGGGGAGACACGGCTCTATCACGCTTCAGGGGGAGACACGGCTCTGTCACTCTTCAGGGGGAGACACACCTCTGTCACCCTTCAAGTGGAGACACGGCTCTGTTACCCCTCAGGGGGAGACACGGCTCTGTTACCTCTCAGGGGGAGACACAGCTCTGTCATTCTTCAGGGGGAGACACGCCTCTGTCACTCTTCAGGGGGAGACACGGCTCTGTTACCCCTCAGGGGGAGACACGGCTCTGTCACTCTTCAGGGGGAGACAAGGCTCTGTCACTCTTCAGGGGGAGACACACCTCTGTCACCCTTCAAGTGGAGACACGGCTCTGTTACCCCTCAGGGGGAGACACGGCTCTGTTACCCCTCAGGGGGAGACACAGCTCTGTCATTCTTCAGGGGGAGACACGCTTCTGTCACTCTTCAGGGGGAGACACACCTCTGTCACCCTTCAAGGGGAGACACGGCTCTGTTACCCCTCAGGGGGAGACACAGCTCTGTCATTCTTCAGGGGGAGACACGCCTCTGTCACTCTTCAGGGGGAGACACACCTCTGTCACTCTTCAGGGGGAGACACGGCTCTATCACGCTTCAGGGGGAGACACGGCTCTGTCACTCTTCAGGGGGAGACACGGCTCTGTCGCCCTTCAGGGGGAGACATGGCTCTGTTGCCCTTCAGGGGGAGACACGGCTCTGTCACTCTTCAGGGGGAGACACACCTCTGTCACCCTTCAGGGGGAGACACGGCTCTGTTACCCCTCAGGGGGAGACACAGCTCTGTCACTCTTCAGGGGGAGACACGCCTCTGTCACTCTTCAGGGGGAGACACGGCTCTGTCCCTCTTCAGGGGGAGACACGCCTCTGTCACTCTTCAGGGGGAGACACGCCTCTGTCCCTCTTCAGGGGGAGACACGGCTCTGTCACTCTTTAGGGGGAGACACGGCTCTGTCACTCTTCAGGGGGAGACACGGCTCTGTCACTCTTCAGGGGGAGACACGCCTCTGTCCCTCTTCAGGGGGAGACACGGCTCTGTCACTCTTTAGGGGGAGACACGGCTCTGTCACTCTTCAGGGGGAGACACGCCTCTGTCCCTCTTCAGGGGGAGACACGCCTCTGTCACTCTTCAGGGGGAGACACGCCTCTGTTCCTCTTCAGGGGGAGACACGGCTCTGTCACTCTTTAGGGGGAGACACGGCTCTGTCACTCTTCAGGGGGAGACACGGCTCTGTCACTCTTCAGGGGGAGACACGCCTCTGTCCCTCTTCAGGGGGAGACACGGCTCTGTCACTCTTTAGGGGGAGACACGGCTCTGTCACTCTTCAGGGGGAGACACGCCTCTGTCACTCTTCAGGGGGAGACACGCCTCTGTCCCTCTTCAGGGGGAGACACGGCTCTGTCACTCTTTAGGGGGAGACACGGCTCTGTCACTCTTTAGGGGGAGACACGGCTCTGTCACTCTTCAGGGGGAGACACGGCTCTGTCACTCTTCAGGGGGAGACACGCCTCTGTCCCTCTTCAGGGGGAGACACGGCTCTGTCACTCTTTAGGGGGAGACACGGCTCTGTCACTCTTCAGGGGGAGACACGCCTCTGTCCCTCTTCAGGGGGAGACACGCCTCTGTCACTCTTCAGGGGGAGACACGCCTCTGTCCCTCTTCAGGGGGAGACACGGCTCTGTCACTCTTTAGGGGGAGACACGGCTCTGTCACTCTTCAGGGGGAGACACGGCTCTGTCACTCTTCAGGGGGAGACACGCCTCTGTCCCTCTTCAGGGGGAGACACGGCTCTGTCACTCTTTAGGGGGAGACACGGCTCTGTCACTCTTCAGGGGGAGACACGCCTCTGTCACTCTTCAGGGGGAGACACGCCTCTGTCCCTCTTCAGGGGGAGACACGGCTCTGTCACTCTTTAGGGGGAGACACGGCTCTGTCACTCTTTAGGGGGAGACACGCCTCTGTCCCTCTTCAGGGGGAGACACGCCTCTGTCACTCTTTAGGGGGAGACACGGCTCTGTCACTCTTCAGGGGGAGACACGGCTCTGTCACTCTTCAGGGGGAGACACGCCTCTGTCGCTCTTCAGGGGGAGACACGGCTCTGTCGCACTTCAGGGGGAGACACGGATCTGTCGCCCTTCAGGGGGAGACACGGCTCTGTCACTCTTCAGGGGGAGACACGGCTCTGTCGCCCTTCAGGGGGAGACACGGCTCTGTCGCTCTTCAGGGGGAGACACGGCTCTGTCGCCCTTCAGGGGGAGACACGCCTCTGTCACTCTTCAGGGGGAGACACGGCTCTGACACTCTTCAGGGGGAGACACGGCTCTGTCACTCTTCAGGGGGAGACACGGCTCTATCACGCTTCAGGGGGAGACACGGCTCTGTCGCCCTTCAGGGGGAGACACGGCTCTATCGCCCTTCAGGGGGAGACATGGCTCTGTTGCCCTTCAGGAGGAGACACGGCTCTGTTGCCCTTCAGGTGTATTGGATTATTTTTCTGATGTCGGGCTCTTCTAGATGGAGGGTCCCCGGGGGGAACAGCAGCTACAATCATCACTCGCTGTGATTATTCGGCGCTTTGTGCGGTGGCCCCGTGTGACCTCATAGAGCAGATCATTAGCTGCAGCATTTAGAACACCTACCTGTGGCTGCCCATTGGCAGACCCTGAAGGTGCTGGACCCAAAAGAAGACTTCGAGATTTCTGCTGGTTTGGATGGAGCAACTGCAGAGAGAGCAGAGTGCCAGAGAGAGGAGCTTATCAGTCTGCTGCTTCTCCTTTCACTGTCCAATCACAGGCTGGGGGAGGGGCAAGACATATAATTGTTACTGAACTGCATCAGAGAAAGCTCAGGTCTCCTCCCCCAGCAGACAGAGCAGTGTAAATCTCGGGACTGGATGGACAGTGTGGTGAGTGGTTTGCCTCCATCTTTGGTTTTCTGTAGAAGTTTCTCAGACTTTCCTCGGGTGGATTGGACAGGTAGCGGCGATCATCCATCTTGAAGTCGATCTTCCAGCTCCCGGTGACAACATTTGATGAATGGCTTTTCCTCCATTCACCGGAATCTTCCTCCGAAAAACATAATTAAAACTAAACTCAGAAAAGGCCACCGGCGCTCGCCGCTCGGCGGGTGCCTAATGAGCCTGCCGGGCCCCTATAGTGACCTCACAGTGTGACATCACCGCGCTAATCTTCCTCATGAATATTCACCCAAACTTTCCAATACTGCAGAAAATGCGGAAAGTGCTAGACCCCCCCATCCCCCACCCCCCCCCCCCCCCGCCTCTGCACCTCCGCACTTATTATCGAGAATGAAGAAAACTGAAAGAGTGAGAGAATGGACGATTGATGTGACCTGATCCCTGGAATAGGTGTCCCTATTGGAAGATTTCTTCTCATTTCCTGCTCTAAAATCTTGGATCTTCCCCGGAGACAGTCATGTGATAGAGGGGTCAATCCAACCAATGGGAGCACAGACTACAATAACAGGGTGGCAGAGGCTTAACCCCACCCATGGTTCACATTTCATCCCCCCACTTTCTGGGCTGGTCCCACCTGCACCCTTCCTCTGAATACACAGCGACCACCCACGATGCTCACTTTACCGGTAGGCCCCTCCCATAACCCACCTTTAATTATGCAGGGCCTGCCCATTTGCTGCTCTGATCCCTTCAAATACGATCGATGCTGTGATCCCAGGACACGGTCCGCGACAGAGGACTGGAAAGAGGGACTCTCCCTGCATTCTCCACCAGGGGGCCTGTGTCAGTATGACAACTAGGAGCACAATTGGGGGGCGAGGACAGAGCGTTGTCATCCTATAAGGAAGTGACCGTTTCGCGATCTCTATGGTGGGATCGAGTGAAAGATTGGGCTGAAAATGATCATTGAAATGACTCTGAGATTCCAGTGATTGGTCCCATCTACATCTATATCATAATTTCATCATTATTCTATAAAACGCGTCGGTCGGGTATTTCAAATGAGCTACACTCTACAAATCAATTCAATAAAATAAAGAAAGTCTGAAGATCCGCGAACGCTGCACCCGGCCCGGCGCCTTCTCCTCCTTAAAGGAAAACAGAAGCCGATGATATTTTGGTTTCCCTGACTGCTACCCAACCTGTCCCCAACCGCCACCCAACCTGCCCCTGGCCACCACCCAACCACCACCCAACACATCTCCGACTGTCACCCAACTTCCACTCAACCCATTCCTGACCACCACCCAACCTGTCCCCAACTGCCACCCAACCTGCCCCTGGCCACCACCCAACCACCACCCAACACATCTCCGACTGTCACCCAACTTCCACTCAACCCATTCCTGACCACCACCCAACCTGTCCCCAACTGCCACCCAACCTGCCCCTGGCCACCACCCAACACATCCCTGACCACCACCCAACACGTCTCCGACTGTCACCCAACTTCCACTCAACCCATTCCCGACCACCACCCAACCTGTCCCCAACCGCCACCCAACCTGCCCCTGGCCACCACCCAACCACCACCCAACACGTCTCCGGCTGTCACCCAACTTCCACTCAACCCATTCCCGACCACCACCCAACCTGTCCCCAACCGCCACCCAACCTGCCCCTGGCCACCCCCAACCACCACCCAACACGTCTCCGACTGTCACCCAACTTCCACTCAACCCATTCCTGACCACCACCCAACCTGTCCCCAACCGCCACCCAACCTGCCCCTGGCCACCACCCAACACATCCCTGACCACCACCCAACACGTCTTCGACTGTCACCCAACCTCCACTCAACTCATTCCCGACCACCACCCAACCTGTCCCCAACCGCCACCCAACCTGCCCCTGGCCACCACCCAACCACCACCCAACACGTCTCCGACTGTCACCCAACTTCCACTCAACCCATTCCCGACCACCACCCAACCTGTCCCCAACCGCCATCCAACCTGCCCCTGGCCACCACCCAACCACCACCCAACACGTCTCCGACTGTCACCCAACTTCCACTCAACCCATTCCTGACCACCACCCAACCTGTCCCCAACCGCCACCCAACCTGCCCCTGGCCACCACCCAACCACCACCCAACACGTCTCCGACTGTCACCCAACCTCCACTCAACCCATTCCCGACCACCACCCAACCTGTCCCTGGCCACCACCCAACACATCCCTGACCACCACCCAACATGCCTCCGACTGTCACCCAGCCTCCACTCAACCCATTCCCGACCACCACCCAACCTGTCCTCGACCTCTACCCAACCCATCTCTGGCTGCCACCCAACCCGTCCCTGGCCACCACTCAACGTCCCTGACTGCCACCCAAGCCATCCTATCCCCCAATTGCCACCCAACCCATCCCTGGCCGCCATCCAACCTCCACCTAATCCATCCCTGACCATCACCCAACCGCCACTCAACGCCCCTGGCTGACACCCAACCTCCATTCAATCTGTCCCTGACTGGTACCCAACACGTCTCCAACTGCCACCTAAACCATTCCCGACCACCAACCAACCCTTCCCTGACCGCCACTCAACCAGGCTGTCCCCGACCGCCACCCAACACGTCCCTGACTGCCACTCAAACCAATTTTGCTTCATTGGTTGCTAGGATTCAGGAGGTGGAGCTTCAGTGTCACAGGTTCCTGTGGGGGGAGGCAGGGGCACCATTACAATCAATGATGCCATGTGTCCCAGCCACCAGCCTGTGTATCCAGAGTCACATTAGGGAGAACGGCATGCCAGGTATGAGCTGCTCCCTACGTGCCGTCCTAGGTGCCCCCCCACCAAGTACCGTCCTAGGTGCCCCCCACCAAGTACCATCCTAGGTGCCCCCCACCAAGTACCAGTACCCTGATTTGGCCCCTCCCACCAGCCATAATTTTCCCCTCCCACCAGCCATGATTTGGCCCCTCCCACCAGCCATGATCTGCCTGCATTGCATAGAGAAGCACAGAGACCAGGTAAAATAAGATGTGGAATGAAAACAGAAATATATTAAACTTTCATTATCATGTTGATGGAGCGGGGCGGGGGGAGGGGATAATATAAGAGAATTACATTTCAGCTGTGAGTGGACAGTAGGATGTGAGATTCTCATTGGCAGATACTGTGTTGTTTAGGGGGAATGTTCCCGCCCCTTTTATAAATCCTCCCCGCCCAGCAACACCTATATCCATGTATATGAAGTATACAGACGACCTCTGACCCCCGGGGGGGGGCGGGGCACCCATCCCCCTCGGTGTGTCGGAGAATTCAGGAAAATTTAATCTGGAAGAATCATTGTGATATTCTGAGTCTTAAAATGTAATCTGTGATTAATCTTCTATCGCAGCGCCCCTCCCCCTCCACCCCTCCTCCCCCGTCATCAACCCCCTCCCCCCTCCACCCCTCATCACTCCCCCATTATCAACCCTCTCCCCCTCCCCACCCCCCATCACCCCCCCATTATCAACCCCCCACCTCCCTCCACCCCTCATCACCCCCCCCTCCCCCTCTCCAACCCTCATCACCCCCCCTCCCCCATCATCAACCCCCTCCCCCTCTCCACCCCTCATCACCCCCCTCCCCCCTCCACCCCTCATCACTCCCCCCATCATCAACCCCCTCTCCACCCCCCATCATCAACCCCCCACCTCCTTCCACCCCTCATCACCCCCCCTTCCCCTCTCCAACCCTCATCACCCCCCCCCTCCACCCTTCATCACCCCCCTCCACACCTCATCACCCCCCGCCTCTAACTCTCATAAACCCCCCCCCCCCCCCCCATCTCCCTCTCCCCTTAATTATCTCCAGATTTGTTATCTACAAACTGGGGGTAATTCTTTTTGAATTTGGTGTATTTACCTTAACCCCTCCCCTCCCCCCGACGTGTTGGTAAAGTTACCGAAACGTGCAGCGGGTATGAATGTGGCACAGGTCATCTTAAAGGGCCATGCCGCCAGGAAAGTGTCAGTAGGGATTGATTGAATTTCCCATCAGCCCCGTGTTTGGTTGTCGGATTAGAATAATACATTCGGCTTTACGGATCTCCGTCATATTCCGCCCCCTCTGATTGGACGTTGAATTCCCTATAAACTCATCACAAGGAATTCTATTGTGATCTGAGAGAACAGACGGATGAGATGAGCCCCTCGTTAGCGGAGCCGATCTCAGGGTATATATTATATATACACATCAGCCAGGTCCTGAGTTATCACTCCCCCTCCCCCCCACCAGTCCCTTGTGCCCAGCAGCCGCTTCCCCCCTCTGCCAGTCACCGGGCGGCTGCCAAACCTACTTTCTATAAAACCCGCCAACCGCAGATTACATGCGTGCCAGCGATTCTGCCAGTGAAAACGCCACCCGCTTCTCCGAGCGCCTGCCAAGGGTTCTCCCGGAGGATTCTATCGCAGGATGGCTTTGGAAGCTCTATACCTTCTACATTACCTGCCAGAAATACGACGTTCAGATATCCCGACCCCCGCTAGCCATCCTAGACCGACCCCAATCCTGGCCGGACCCCCAATCCTGGCCGGACCCCAATCCAAGCCAGACCCCAATCCTAGCCGGACCTCCAATCCTAGCCAGACCCCCAATCCTGGCCGGACCCTCAATCCAAGCCGGACCCCAATCCTAGCCGGACCTCCAATCCTAGCCAGACCCCCAATCCTGACCGGACCCTCAATCCAAGCCGGACCCCAATCCTAGCCGGACCCCCAATCCTAGCCGTACCCCCAATCCTAGCTGGACCCCTAATCCTGGCCGGACCCCAATCCTAGCCGGATCCCCAATCCTGACCGGACCCCCAATCCTAGCCGGACCCCAATCCTGCCCAGACCCCCAATCCTGCCCAGAACCCCAATCCTGGCCAGACCCCCAATCCTGGCCAGACCCCAATCCAAGCCAGACCCCAATCCTAGCCGGACCCCCAATCCTAGCCGTATTCTCTATATTTTTGGATGCATAGATCGCACTTCCTGGTTACATTCTATTGGCAGATAGCTTTTTATTTATTTGTTTATTTATTTTAATTTGAATGCACAATAAAGCAATTCCGTAGAATAATACTTGGCTTTGTGTTTTGTGTCAAATGACAGTTTGGGAATCGGCAGTTGCATTTAAAAAAATACAATGTAACTTTGACAAGGGACACCGACATAGTTGTATCTTTGATCTTAAAAAACTGCTGTGGTAACTTTCCCAAATACCCCCTCCCCCCCCAGTGCTGGCTTCAAGGGCTCAGCCTGAATGGAAAACATGAAGTACAAAGCACCACTTCTATGAAGTCTCATCATTCTGACATAGTCCCCGTGCTAAGCCACACCCCTCTGACACATTTCACCCCAATCAGGCTTTTTCAAATACAAATAAGCCTGCTGAAATGCATCAGAGGGGCGTGGCTTAGTGCGGAATCCAATCGCTTTGCTTAAACTTCATGGTGGGATTTGATGGAGGTGTGGCTTTGTTCTCCGTTTTTGGTTATGTGATGTGCGCAAATATTTTGTTCCAGGGAATGAATCCAACTGACCTCTACAGGTCAGGAAGTCGCTTTTTCCCCTCATGAAGCAACTCACAAATCATTTCCTATATTTAACCCCTTGATGGCGACATAACACAACAATGGGCGGGGCTTTTGTCCATGGGGCCACATATTTGTGTATCTCCCTTTGTGATGGCGCGCTCCCAGCACAGAGACCGGGGGGAGGGGTCTCATCGAGAGCCCCGGGCCCCGCGGTGAAGCCCGCCCCTGTGTTTCTCTTTCTGTGAATGGAGGAGAGAGATACATTGTATCCTTGCTGGGAGGGAAACAAACAGCTGTGTGTAAAATAAATAAAGAGAGTAGAGTAGCTAGATGAAGGTTTGATATCGGTCAGGGCCAGGGTTAGTGTTTGGGTCAGGGTCAGGCTCAGGGTCAGGTTCAGGGTCAGGGTCAAAGGTCAGCATCAGTCTTATTTAGGTAGGACAAGAAAAAAGGGAAAATGCGCACTATTGATTCTGGGCGGTACTTCGGGTACAAACACCTAACACACACATATGAGGTATCGCTGCGATCGTCAGGAGCGGGAGATTTATTTCTGGGTTGTTCTTTGGTGGTAGGTTATGGTAGTAACAAGAAATATACAGCAACATTTTTTAAAATGTGTTTTTTTGGGGGGGGGTTTACTATTTTTTTGGGGCTGGTTTTCCTTTGATAATACATAAATCAGGAGATATCCGTTACCATTCACCACCAAATGAAAGCCCAATTCCTCCTGAAAAAAATGCGGTGCAATCCACCTGGAGGCACAAAGTAGTTGTGATGACATGTACGGTAAAATTGTGCTTAGGCGTGAATATTTGTTTTACCCTCAGGCATGAAGGGGTTAAAGTCTAATGAGAGCATCAGACTGAAGAACAGAAAGTCCAACATCTTTTAAGATTGGTGTTTCTTCCAACGATAAAAACGGTATAAAAGCCAACACATTTCAGGGGCTCAAAGACCCCCCCCCCCCCTCCTCGGGGCTCCAATGTTGTATTTTGCTGGGAGAGCTCAAAAACTGCACAATCATTGCAATGAATGATAATGGAAGATGAAGAGATCCCTGGAGCAAAATAATCAGCAGATGTGGACAACATTTGTTCCTTCCAAATACACACAACAATAGAGCCCTAAAGAAGGGGGAGGAGATTTCAGACTCCTGAAACGCGTTGGTGACTCTAGATGTATGTGTTTTTAGCAAACACCAATATTAGAAGTCTCTGGGCTCTCAGTTTTATCAATCTGGTGTTCTCATTGGACTTTCTATATGTGGATTGCAAACTTTGGGTCTCCTAGATAGGGGCCCCACCAGAGCCATTGCCCCCCTGTATAAATCTCATTGATCATCTTTAACCATAAATCAATGAAGAATCCACAAATAACTGCCGGGGTCCTCTTCTGACTTTAGGTTTGTGGATCGGTATTTATGAGGATGTTTTTATAAATCATCTCCATTAATATGGGCGAGTCTCCAGAGCCGCTCGGTATCTATGGACTTCGTCTCCAGGATGAAATATCGCCACGTATCGGCTAAAAGCTGAGCGATTGCCTCACATTCCGCAGCGAAGATATCGACTCGCGAGCGCCAATATAAAACAAAAGTCTTGTCGGTGAAATGAGAGTTTTGTGTCAGACCTCAGAATCCGCACTGAGCTGGTTTTTATTTTCGTTTTATATTGTGGTTCCCCAATTGATATTTATTATACGCGTTCCCCAAAATGAACATCTCCAGGTCCGCGTTCTGCACCGCGCAGCACATAATTGCAGGTTCTGCACCTTCAACAGGAACAGAAAGCGGCCGAATGTTACTCGGCCTGAAGGGATCCCCGGAAATAAAAGATTTATGGGGGGAGTTTGCCTTCATTAGTCTCCAAGTCAACTGTTCTTAACATTATAGAAAAATAAAGAATGCAGTAGACATGGGGCCGGCGTGACAGGGGTTAAAGGGGCTTGTTAGGTACTGAGTCTAAGGGTACAGGATAGGTTAGCAGACCGCAGGGGGCGGGGCTTGAGCTGGGAGGAGGAAAGGGCAATTAAGCAGATCACAGGAAGGGGCGGGCTCCAATTGGAGAAGAGAGTGGAGCAACTTCCCCCTCTCCCACCCTGAATATGGTGGTTTGGAACCGGTTAAGGAATCAGGGGGGTTGCTCTAGGTAAGACATGTAGTTGGCGGGATGCAAGGTCCCTTTTTAGGTTATATGGGCACCAAAAGGTATGGTGTAGGGACCCGTCTGAGGTGCGGCTCCCAGGTGGTGGATGTGTAGCTGCTAGTTGTCTCTGAGTTGGCGGTTGAAGTGACAAGCAGGTACTCTCCCGGATTTTATGCCTATTAGGACCTTGCAGCCTTTTCTCTTTAATAAACAGTCTGGTCTGGTTCTTATGTTATTAATGTTAATTATTGGTTATTTCTATTTGTTTAATAAAAAGGCGGCTATGGCCAATTTAATCCAATTTTGTGCGGTGTGGTCACTTAGGGTAATGGTGGGGTTTTCTTGGTATAGCAGTGAGAAGATATATTTAATACCATAGTCGTGAGTTGTAGAAGAAGGGGGTGCTTGTCACACAGCTGGATCAGAAGTGGGAGATGAGGCAGGCGGCTTCTCCTACAAATTTGGCACAAACCAGGACAGGAAGTGTAGAGATGAAGGAATGACATGAATGCCGGTGGATGATGTTGGTGTTACTGGAACTTGAGAGCGCTGTCAAATGATGGAGGCATGATCCCTCAGAAGAGGTCAGGAATATACCAAGGAGGCCAACAATGGGTGGGTGAGACAGTATCAGATCAGCAGGAAGACGGGGAGTCAGGAACAGGTCAGCATCTTGTAGAGACGGTGAGGCAGAAGATGGTCAGGTGGAAGATGGTCAGGCAGGAGATGGTGAGGCAGAAGATAGTCAGGCAGGAAATGGTGAGATGGGGAAAATGGTCAGGCAGGAGACGGTGAGGCAGAAGATGGTCAGGCAGGAGACGGTGAGGCAGAAGATGGTCAGGCAGGAGACGGTGAGGCAGAAGATGGTCAGGCAGGAGACGGTCAGGCGGAAGATGGTCAGGCAGGAGACGGTGAGGCAGAAGATGGTTGGGTAGAAGATGGTCAGGCAGGAGACAGTGAGGCAGGAGACGGTGAGGCAGAAGATGGTTGGGTAGAAGATGGCCAGGCAGGAGACAGTGAGGCAGGAGACGGTGAGGCAGAAGATGGTCAGGCAGGAGACGGTGAGGCAGAAGATGGTCAGGCGGAAGATGGTCAGGCAGGAGACGGTCAGGCAGAAGATGGTCAGGAAGGAGACGGTGAGGCAGAAGATGGTCAGGAAGGAGACGGTGAGGTAGGAGACGGTGAGGCAGAAGATGGTCAGGCAGGAGACGGTGAGGCAGAAGATGGTCAGGAAGGAGACGGTGAGGCAGGAGACGGTGAGGCAGGAGATAGTCAGACAGGAGGCGGTGAGGTGGAAGATGGTCAGGCAGGAGATGGTGAGGCAGAAGATGGTCAGGCAGGAGACGGTGAGGCGGGGAAGATGGCCAGGCAGGAGATGGTGAGGCAGAAGATGGTCAGGCAGGAGACGATCAGGCAGAAGATGGTCAGGCAGGAGACGGTGAGGCAGGAGATAGTCAGACAGGAGGCGGTGAGGTGGAAGATGGTCAGGCAGGAGATGGTGAGGCAGAAGATGGTCAGGCAGGAGACGGTGAGGCGGGGAAGATGGCCAGGCAGGAGATGGTGAGGCAGAAGATGGTCAGGCAGGAGACGATCAGGCAGAAGATGGTCAGGCGGAAGATGGTCAGGCAGGAGACGGTGAGGCGGGGAAGATGGCCAGGCAGGAGATGGTGAGGCAAAAGATGGTCAGGCAGGAGACGATCAGGCAGAAGATGGTCAGGCAGGAGACGGTGAGGCAGGAGATAGTCAGACAGGAGGCGGTGAGGTGGAAGATGGTCAGGCAGGAGATGGTGGGGCAGAAGATGGTCAGGCAGGAGACGGTGAGGCGGGGAAGATGGCCAGGCAGGAGATGGTGAGGCAGAAGATGGTCAGGCAGGAGACGATCAGGCAGAAGATGGTCAGGCGGAAGATGGTCAGGCAGGAGACGGTGAGGCGGGGAAGATGGTCAGGCAGGAGATGGTGAGGTAGAAGATGGTCAGGCGGAAGATGGTCAGGCAGGAGACGGTCAGGCAGGAGACGGTGAGGCGGAAGATGGTCAGGCTGGAGACGGTGAGGCGGAAAATGGTCAGGCAGGAGACGGTGAGGCAGAAGATGGTCAGGCAGGAGACGGTGAGGCAGAAGATGGCCAGGCGGAAGATGGTCAGGCAGGAGACGGTGAGGCAGGAGATGGTGAGGCAGAAGATGGTCAGGCAGGAGATGGCGAGGCGGAAGATGGTCAGGCAGGAGACGGTGAGGCGGAAGATGGTCAGGCAGGAGATGGTGAGGCAGAAGATGGTCAGGCAGGAGATGGTGAGGCAGGAGATGGTCAGGCAGGAGATGGTGAGGCGGAAGATGGTCAGGTTTTGAATATCCTGATAGACACCAATGTGAGCAATGAGAAGGCATGCAGACAAGGGTAAATAAAAGGGTCACATCTGTCCCCTTGGCCATAGTTTGGAAACCACTTAACTAGAAGACGGAGTACTAGAAGGTTCTACACCGACCTCTTTCCAGTATGGAGGATCCGTCTCCATTAGCTGACTCCCCGTTATTTGCCAATATTTATTATGTATGCTTTGCATATCATTCCAGTGTGTCGCCTAAATCTTCCCTGAGAAGAATGGAGACGCTTCTCTCCTCATTCACAGGCCGCAGCTCTCAGCTCATTAAAATTAATCATCGGCTCTCATTAATGTTCTCTTTTGTTAAAGGCAATTCTAATTCCTGTTAAATTAGAGATTTCTCCCGCATGGGGCTTCCTATGGGTTGTGTGTGAATGTGAGACCAGGGCCACCTCTGACCCTCCATCCTGTGTAGAGGTGTCCATGCTGCGAGCTAAGAGGAGGTGTTCCATCTCATGCTGACCGACTGCCTTGACATCCCAGAAGATCTGTCATCTTGCAATCACTAAGAAACTGCATGGAGGACGTATGGAGGAGAACATGGAGGAGGTCTTATGGAGGAGGACATCAAGGATGTATGCAGGAGGACGTATGGAGGAGGACATGGAGAAGGTCTTGTGGAGGAGGACATCGAGGATGTATGGAGGAGGACATGGAGGACATATGGAGGAGGACATGGAAGAGAACATGGAGAAGGTCTTGTGGAGGAGGACATCAAGGATGTATGCAGGAGGACGTATGGAGGAGGACATGGAGAAGGTCTTGTGGAGGAGGACATCAAGGATGTATGGAGGAGGACGTATGGAGGAGGACATGGAGGACGTATGGAGGAGGACATGGAGGACGTATGGAGGAGGACATGGAGGAGGACATCGAGGATGTATGGAGGAGGACGTATGGAGGAGGACATGGAGGACGTATGGAGGAGGACATGGAGGAGAACATGGAGAAGGTCTTGTGGAGGAGGACATCGAGGATGTATGGAGGAGGACATGGAGGACGTATGGAGGAGGACGTATGGAGGACGTATGGAGGAGGACATGGAGGAGGACAGTAGCATCTGCTGCAGGCGAGGAGTCTGGATTTGTGGCTCTTGTCAGTAAAAATGCTGAGACTTTCTAGCCAAGACCCCAGATCTCTGTTAATGGATAACTAGAAACATCACCTATTGGGGCCCCTCAGTGCTGCAGATTCTGGAGATTTATATGCTACAGTGAGAGAAAAAAAAGTATTTGACTGGCTGCTGATTTTGTACGTTTGGCCACTGACAAAGATGGGATATCACTGATTCCAGCTGGTGGTGGGGGTGTAATGGTGTGGGGGATGGGGTATCACCGGTTCAGGCTGGTGGCGGGGGTGCAATGGTGTGGGCGATGGGGTATCACCGGTTCAGGCTGGTGGTGGGGGTGTAATGGTGGGGGGGATGGGATATCACTGATTCCAGCTGGTGGTGGGGGTGTAATGGTGTGGGGGATGGGGTATCACCGGTTCAGGCTGGTGGCGGAGGTGCAATGGTGTGGGCGATGGGGTATCACCGGTTCAGGCTGGTGGTGGGGGTGTAATGGTGTGGGGGATGGGGTATCACCAGTTCAGGCTGGTGGTGGGGGGTGCAATGGTGTGGGGGATGGGGTATCACCGGTTCAGGCTGGTGGTGAGGGTGTAATGGTGTGGGGGATGGTGTATCACTGGTTCAGGCTGGTGGTGGTGGTGGGGGGGGGTGTAATAGTGTGGGGGATGGGGTATCACCAGTTCAGGCTGGTGGTGGGGGTGTAATGGTGTGGGGGGTGGCGTATCACTGGTGCAGGCTGGTGGTGGGGGGGGGGGGGTGTAATGGTGTGGGGGATGGGGTATCACCGGTTCAGGCTGGTGGTGGGGGTGTAATGGTGTGGGGGATGGGGTATCACCGGTTCAGGCTGGTGGTGGGGGTGTAATGGTGTGGGGGATGGCGTATCACTGGTTCAGGCTGGTGGTGGTGGTGGGGGGGGGGGGGTGTAATGGTGTGGGGGATGGGGTAGCACCGGTTCAGGCTGGTGGTGGGGGTGCAATGGTGTGGGGGATGGGGTATCACCGGTTCAGGCTGGTGGTGGGGGTGCAATGGTGTGGGGGATGGGGTATCACCGGTTCAGGCTGGTGGTGGGGGTGTAATGGTGTGGGGGATGGCGTATCACTGGTTCAGGCTGGTGGTGGTGGTGGGGGGGGGTGTAATGGTGTGGGGGATGGGGTATCACCGGTTCAGGCTGGTGGTGGGGGTGTAATGGTGTGGGGGATGGGGTATCACCGGTTCAGGCTGGTGGTGGGGGTGTAATGGTGTGGGGGGATGGGGTATCACCGGTTCAGGCTGGTGGTGGGGGTGTAATGGTGTGGGCGATGGGGTATCACCGGTTCAGGCTGGTGGTGGGGGTGTAATGGTGTGGGGGATGGCGTATCACTGGTTCAGGCTGGTGGTGGTGGTGGGGGGGGGGGGGTGTAATGGTGTGGGGGATGGGGTAGCACCGGTTCAGGCTGGTGGTGGGGGTGCAATGGTGTGGGGGATGGGGTATCACCGGTTCAGGCTGGTGGTGGGGGTGCAATGGTGTGGGGGATGGGGTATCACCGGTTCAGGCTGGTGGTGGGGGTGTAATGGTGTGGGGGATGGCGTATCACTGGTTCAGGCTGGTGGTGGTGGTGGGGGGGGTGTAATGGTGTGGGGGATGGGGTATCACCGGTTCAGGCTGGTGGTGGGGGTGTAATGGTGTGGAGGATGGGGTATCACCGGTTCAGGCTGGTGGTGGGGGTGTAATGATGTGGGGGATGGGGTATCACCGGTTCAGGCTGGTGGTGGGGGTGTAATGGTGTGGGGGATGGGGTATCACTGGTTCAGGCTGGTGGTGGGGGTGTAATGGTGTGGGGGATGGGGTATCACCGGTTCAGGCTGGTGGTGGTGGTGGGGGGGGTGTAATGGTGTGGGGGATGGGGGTTAATCACCATGGCCTACCTGAGTATTGTTGCTGACCATCTCCACCCCTTTATGACTACAGTGTCCCCATCTTCTGATGGTCCTTCCAGCAGGATAATGCACCATGTCACAAAGCTCCAATCATCTCATCACTGGACAATGAGGTCCCTGTCCTCCAATGGCCTCCACACTCACCACATCTCCATCCAATAGAGCACCTTTGGGATGTGGTGGAATGGGAGATTGGTATCATGGATGTGCAGCCGACAAGTCTGCAGCAACTGTGTGATGTCATCAGGTCACTATGGAGCAAAATCTCTGAGGAACGTTTCCAACACCTCGTTGTATCTACGCCACCGAGAATGAAGGCCAAAGGGGGTCCAACCCGCTACTAGCAAGGGGGACCTAATAAAGTGGCCGGGGAGTAGCTCATCATCCCCCAACATGGCCGACCTCTGGACATTGGACAGTAAACATATTGATAGGTGATTGGGCGGCCCTTGTTCTGCACAGTTGCTCGGGTTGGATTCTCTTCTCTTCCTCTGCACGGGATTTGTATTTTCAGGGGGAATAAAAGAGAATTTAGAAATCATCTCAAAGGGAAATGATCATGAAGTGAATGTTGTGTTATTTCATTCTTTGCAGAATACAAACTATAAACTTGCGTCGTCTCTCCGGCGGTTCTCCTCCATGTTTCCTATTTATTGGGACACATTTCCAGGCCTTGCAGCCACCAATCAGTGCAGCTTCTCAGTGCTCCAACCACAGGACACGTCCCTGGGAATAGTACTGAACCCGCCTCGTCCGGTACGACATCCGGACCCCCAGACCTCGTCACTGGGACCGGTGTCCCCAATGGAAGATTTTTCATATATTCCTGTTCTGGTGACTCCAAATGTTGGCTATACTATTACTTTGTGTCTTAGTGACAATGGTCACCAGGAAGAGAGAGGGGGAGGGGGAATTTCCCAGTGGAGACACAGGCAGCAATCAAAATCTGACAGAGGCTATAACACCTCATCACCCATCTTCAACCAAGACACAAAGATCTGGCGTCCGATACACCTTCATTCTAAGGCGTATCCCTGCCCAGCACTCACTTTGTATTATTCAATGAAGGAGAAGTAGTGGATGGTCCCCAAGTGCGGGACGTCTGGAGAAGATCTCAGCGTTTCTGAGCCGCTCACACCGCCATCTTCCCTTCATTCATCACCCAGCAGATGATTGTCTTCTCTCTCCAGATCTATCCTTGTCGCTCGGCATCATGGGAGATGATAGATCCAGGCACTGAGGCATAAAGGAGATCACCCCCGCTCATCACTCACAGCCTGACAATGGCCGCCCCATCCTCATTCTACCATACAAGGAGGCCTGCCGGCCCAATTACTCGGACATCCACCCAGCTGATTGGCTGAGTTTGTTGCTGGAAGTTGGCCCCGGTGACCGGCAATTTCCGGATTGATAGAGGACATGTGGTGGCCGTCGGCGCTCTACAGGTTCCTAAGATTCACATACATCAGGACGGTGTAGAAGGCCGTAGGATTGAAGTCTTTTTCAGCTTCCTTTAGTAAAGGGTCGTGCTTTACTCCGCATGTGAAAACTTCTCCCCACAACTGCCACTTTACAGCAGCTGGAATATAAAATACAGAAGAGTCTGGATCAGCCGCGTGACCTGGAAATGCCCACTTTGTGTAGATATTGGGTTGAAAATCTAAAAACCTATTTGTGAAAAAATACATTTCATCTAATAAAACTTTTGTTGATCTGGTAAATGTTGGGGACCCTGAAACCCGAGGTGACCCCGAGACCCCGACTTCTCCAGAAACACTTCTTCATCCTTAAATCCTAGTAAATCCTAGTAAATCCTAGTAAATCCTAGTCACGAAATCTGCTTATAATATCCTAAATCATCTCAAAACCCCAATTTATTCAGAAACACGGGCTGGTCCCAAACACCAATTCATCCCCAAATCCTAGTTCACCCAGAGACCCCAATCCTTCCAGAGACCCCAATCCTTCCAGAGACCCCAATCATTCCAGAGACCCCAATCCTTCTAGAGACCCCAATCCTTCCAGAGACCCCAATCCTTCCAGACACCCCAATCATTCCAGAGACCCCAATCCTTCCAGAGACCCCAATCCTTCCAGAGACCCCAATCATTCCAGAGACCCCAATCCTTCTAGAGACCCCAATCATTCCAGAGACCCCAATCCATCTAGAGACCCCAATCCTTCTAGAGACCCCAATCCTTCCAGAGACCCCAATCATTCCAGAGACCCCAATCCATCTAGAGACCCCAATCATTCCAGAGACCCCAATCCTTCCAGAGACCCCAATCATTCCAGAGACCCCAATCCTTCCAGAGACCCCAATCCTCCCAGAGACCCCAATCATTCCAGAGACCCCAATCCTTCAAGAGACCCCAATCATTCCAGAGACCCCAATCCTTCTAGAGACCCCAATCCTTCCAGAGACCCCAATCATTCCAGAGACCCCAATCCATCTAGAGACCCCAATCATTCCAAAAACCCAATCCTTCCAGAGACCCCAATCATTCCAGAGACCCCAATCATTCCAGAGACCCCAATCCTCCCAGAGACCCCAATCATTCCAGAGACCCCAATCCTTCAAGAGACCCCAATCCTTCTAGAGACCCCAATCCTTCAAGAGACCCCAATCCTTCTAGAGACCCCAATCCTTCTAGAGACCCCAATCATTCCAGAGACCCCAATCCTTCCAGAGACCCCAATCATTCCAGAGACCCCAATCCTTCTAGAGACCCCAATCCTTCTAGAGACACCAATCCTTCTAGAGACCCCAATCATTCCAGAGACCCCAATCCTTCTAGAGACACCAATCCTTCTAGAGACCCCAATCATTCCAGAGACCCCAATCCTTCTAGAGACACCAATCCTTCTAGAGACCCCAATCATTCCAGAGACCCCAATCCTTCTAGAGACACCAATCCTTCTAGAGACCCCAATCATTCCAGAGACCCCAATCCTTCTAGAGACCCCAATCCTTCTAGAGACACCAATCCTTCCAGAAACCCCAATCCTTCCAGAGACCCCAATCCTTCCAGAGACCCCAATCCTTTTAGAGACACCAATCCTTCTAGAGACACCAATCCTTCCAGAGACCCCAATCCTTCTAGAGACCCCAATCATTCCAGAGACCCCAATCCTTCCAGAGACCCCAATCCTTCCAGAGACCCCAATCATTCCAGAGACCCCAATCCATCTAGAGACCCCAATCATTCCAAAAACCCAATCCTTCCAGAGACCCCAATCATTCCAGAGACCCCAATCATTCCAGAGACCCCAATCCTCCCAGAGACCCCAATCATTCCAGAGACCCCAATCCTTCAAGAGACCCCAATCCTTCTAGAGACCCCAATCCTTCAAGAGACCCCAATCCTTCTAGAGACCCCAATCCTTCTAGAGACCCCAATCATTCCAGAGACCCCAATCCTTCCAGAGACCCCAATCATTCCAGAGACCCCAATCCTTCTAGAGACCCCAATCCTTCTAGAGACACCAATCCTTCTAGAGACCCCAATCATTCCAGAGACCCCAATCCTTCTAGAGACACCAATCCTTCTAGAGACCCCAATCATTCCAGAGACCCCAATCCTTCTAGAGACACCAATCCTTCTAGAGACCCCAATCATTCCAGAGACCCCAATCCTTCTAGAGACACCAATCCTTCTAGAGACCCCAATCATTCCAGAGACCCCAATCCTTCTAGAGACCCCAATCCTTCTAGAGACACCAATCCTTCCAGAAACCCCAATCCTTCCAGAGACCCCAATCCTTCCAGAGACCCCAATCCTTTTAGAGACACCAATCCTTCTAGAGACACCAATCCTTCCAGAGACCCCAATCCTTCTAGAGACCCCAATCATTCCAGAGACCCCAATCCTTCCAGAGACCCCAATCCTTCTAGAGACCCTTAATCATTCCAAAGACCCCAATCCTTCTAGAGACCCCAATCCTTCTAGAGACACCATTCATTCCAGAGACCCCAATCCTTCTAGAGACACCTATCCTTCTAGAGACACCAATCCTTCCAGAAACCCCAATCCTTCCAGAGACCCCAATCATTCCAGAGACCCCAATCCTTCTAGAGACCCCAATCATTCCAGAGACCCCAATCCTTCCAGAGACCCCAATCATTCCAGAGACCCCAATCCTTCCAGAGACCCCAATCATTCCAGAGACCCCAATCCTTCTAGAGACCCCAATCATTCCAGAGACCCCAATCCTTCTAGAGACCCCAATCCTTCTAGAGACCCCAATTATTCCAGAGACCCTACTTCAAAAGCATATTGTTTGAGGGGATCAAGTGACCCCAATCAATCCCGAGACCCCAATCCATCCAGAGACCCCAATCCTTCTACAGACCCTACTTCAAAAGGATATCCAGAGACCCCAGTTTAATCTATAAAAGTTTTCATTCCCAGGCCCTGGTTATGTCAGAATCCCTAGTTCATCCCAAAACTCTAGGTGACCCAATAAACCAGAGACCACAGCCTGTGGAAGGGAATTCCACATCCTTGCCGCTCTTACAGTAAAGAACCCTCTACATAGTTTAAGGTTTAACCTCTTTTCTTCTAATTTTAATGAGTGGCCACGAGTCTTGTTAAACTCCCTTCTGTGAAAAAGTTTTCTCCCTATTGTGGGGTCACCAGTCCGGTATTTATATATTGTGGGGTCTCCAGTCCAGTATTTATATATTGTGGGGTCACCAGTCCGGTAATTATATTTTGTGGGGTCTCCAGTCCGGTATTTATATATTGTGGGGTCTCCAGTCCGGTATTTATATATTGTGGGGTCTCCAGTCCAGTATTTATATATTGTGGGGTCACCAGTCCGGTAATTATATTTTGTGGGGTCTCCAGTCCGGTATTTATATATTGTGGTGTCTCCAGTCCGGTATTTATATATTGTGGGGTCACCAGTCCGGTATTTATATATTGTGGGGTCACCAGTCCGGTATTTATATATTGTGGGGTCACCAGTCCGGTATTTATATATTGTGGGGTCACCAGTCCGGTATTTATATAATGAAATCATATCCCCTCTCAGGCGTCTCTTCTCCAGAGAGAATAAGTTCAGAGCTCACAACCTTTCCTCATAACTAATATCCTCCAGACCCTTTATTAGCTTTGTTGCCCTTCTTTGTAGTCGCTCCATTTCCAGTACATCCTTCCTGAGGACTGGTGCCCAGAACTGGACAGTATACTCCAGGTGCGGCCGGACCAGAGTCTTGTAGAGGGGAGAATTATCCTTTTATCTCTGGAGTTGATCCCTTTTTAATGCCAATATTCTGTTTGCTTTGTTACCAGCAGCTTGGCATTGCTGAACCCATCATCTACTAGGACCCCCAGGTCCTCCTCCATCCTACATCCCCCCCAGAGGTTCCCCTCCCCCCAGTCTTTAGATTGTGTTCAGATTTTTGCCACCCAAATCCATTATTTTAAATTTTTCTACATTGAATCTAATTTGCCATGTAGTTGCCCCTCCCCCCATTCATTTGTTCAGATCTTCTTGCAAGGTTTCCACATCCTGCGGAGAAGTTATTGTCCTGCTTAGCTTAGTATTGTCCGCAAATACAGAGATTGGACTGTTTCCCCCATCCCCCTCCTCCAGGTCATTTATGAACAAATTAAATAGGATTTGTCCCAGCACAGAACATTGGGGGATCCCCGTCTACGGGCCTTCCTTTATCCATGAATCCATTCTGATTACTACTAATGATACAGGTCTCATTACTAAAATCTTGTATATAGTCCCTTATCATCCCCTCCAAGTGTTTACATACTATTGATGTTGGGCTGACTGGTCTGTAATTTCCAGGGATGTATTTTGGGCCCTTTTTAAATATTGGAGCTACATTGGCTTTTCTCCAATCAGCTGGTACCATTCCAGTCAGTAGACTGTCAGTAAAAATTAGGAACAATGGTCTGGCAATGACTTGACTGAGTTCCCTAAGTACCCTCGGGTGCAATCCATCTGGTCCTGGTGATTTATTAATGTTAAGTTTCCCAAGTCTTATTGTAATTCTGTCCTCTGATAACCATGGAGGTGCTTCCTGTGATGTGTCCTGAGGATAAACAATGCAGTTTTTGTTACTGAAGCCCCCCGATTCCCTTGTGAAGACTGAGGAGAAGAATAAATTCAATACCTTCACCATCCCCCCATCCTTTGTAACCAGATGTCCCTCCTCATTCTTTATGGGGACAATATGGTCTGTCCTCCCTTTTTTACTGTTTACATACTTAAAGAATTTCTGGGAATTTTTTTGAGCTCCTCCGCTATGTGTCTTTCATGTTCTATCTTAGCCGTCCTTATTGTACCTTTACAGTTCTTGTTGCAGTCTTTATAAAGTCTGAATGCTGATGATGATCCCTCAGCCTTGTATTTTTTTGAAGGTTTTCTCCTTTGCTTTTATATGCATTTTTACATTGGAGTTAAGCCATCCAGGACTTTTGTTCGCTCTTTTAAATGTATTACTCAATGGAATGCATTGGCTAATGCCCTTATTTAATATGCTCTTAAAGCAAACCCATCTCTCCTCCGTGTTCTTCGTACCTAAGATTTTATCCCAATTTATGTCTTCTAGTAAGGTTCGTAGTTTAGGGAAGTTGGCTCTTTTGAAATTCAGTGTCTTTGTATTCCTCTTATGTTTCCTATTTGTGTTATTTATACTGAAGCCAATTGACCTGTGATCGCTGTTCCCTAAATTGCCCGTATTTCCACATCCGTGATCAGGTCTGTATTGTTGGTAATCAGTAGATCCAGTAACGCTTTATATCTAGTTGGTGCGTCTGCCATCTGACCTATCAAATTGTCCTGCAAGACATTTAGGAACTGGCGAGCCTTAGATGAATGTGCGGTTCCCTCCCCCCCAGTCTATGTCTGGATAATTAAAATCCCCCATTATGATAACACTTCCCATCCTTGCTGCTAATCCAAATTGTGATAGGAGATCCCCCTCCCCCTCCTCCCTCAGGTTAGGCGGTCTATAGCATACTGCATCTGGATCAGACAGCGATGGTGAATGGATCAGATGGCGATGGTGAATGGACCACACGGCGATGGTGAATGGATCAGGCGGTGATGGTGAATGGATCAAACGGCGATGGTGAATGGATCAGACGGCGATGGTGAATGGATCAGATGGCGATGGTGAATGGATCAGATGGCGATGGTGAATGGATCAGATGGTGATGGTGAATGGATCAGACGGCGATGGTGAATGGATCAGATGGCAATTGTGAATGGATCAGATGGCGATGGTGAATGGATCAGGCGGTGATGGTGAATGGATCAAACGGCGATGGTGAATGGATCAGATGGCGATGGTGAATGGATCAGACGGCGATGGTGAATGGATCAGATGGCAATTGTGAATGGATCAGATGGCGATGGTGAATGGTTTAGATGGCGATGGTGAATGGATCAGACGGCGATGGTGAATGGATCAGGCGGTGATGATGAATGGATCAGGCGGTGATGGTGAATGGATCAGGCGGTGATGATGAATGGAGCAGATGCGATGGTGAATGGATCAGACAGCGATGGTGAATGGATCGGGCGGTGATGGTGAATGGATCAGACGGCGATGGTGAATGGATCAGACGGTGATGGTGAATGGATCAGATGGCGATGGTGAATGGATCAGACGGCGATGGTGAATGGAGCAGATGCGATGGTGATTCGCTAATTCTGAATCCATAATAGAAATATAAAACAGAGATGAAGATATGGAGACGAAGCCATGTACATTCCCCTCCCCCGGAGGGCCCATCCCTGCGTTGTGGCCCCGGGGAGACGATATATTTTATTGTCTGTATATATCCCTCCGTCTAATTATGAGCATTAAAAAAATATTAGAAAGCGTCAAAACCGCCAATTGTCATTTGTGATTGCGATGGAGGAACGCGGCGGTGGCGGCGGTGGAATTACGGCACAACATATGCCGAGGTCCCGATTGTGCCGCCTGCGTTTTGTTTTATGACATAATCCCCTCAAGAAATAAGATTTAAAAATCAATAAAGTGCAATTGGATTTATGAGATCATGTGACTTCCCCCGAGACGTGTAAGTCTGCGGAACGCGCCGCACCACTCCATGTGCTCATCATTAGAAGGCTGCAGATTTATGGCGCTCCTCGCCGCCCGTGATTGATGGCGCTTCAAGTTTACACAAACAAAACGGTTTATTTAGACATTACAAAGAATCTCCTCGTCCGTCTGTCTTCAGACGTTCCTCTTCTCTGCCTGGCAGACTTCACCAGAACGCGCTTCGTACGCCGAGCGACGCGCTTCGATTCTGAGGCCAAGATGTCAGCACTGCGTTCTGTCACATAAAACTCAACCGTAAGTGGATGACGAGTCCTGTGCCAATCACAAACCTGCCAATTGTTTGTCCATAAGACACAAGAACCGTACAGGAGATGAGAGCAATGGAGAGGAGACAATAGAACCATACAGGAGATGAGAGAGATGGAGAGGAGGCAATAGAACCGTACAGGTGAGGAGAGCGATAGAGACGAGACAATGGAACCGTACAGGTGAGGAGAGCGATAGAGAGGAGTCAATAAAACCATACAGGTGAGGAGAGCGATAGAGAGGAGTCAATAGAACCGTACAGGTGAGGAGAGCGATGGAGAGGAGACAATAGAATCGTACAGGTGAGGAGAGCGATAGAGAGGAGACAATGGAACCGTACAGGTGAGGAGAGCGACGGAGAGGAGACAATAGAACCGTACAGGTGATGAGAGCGATGGAGAGGAGACAATAGAACCGTACAGGTGAGGAGAGCGGTAGAGAGGAGACAATAGAACCGTACAGGAGATGAGAGCGATAGAGAGGAGACAATGGAACCGTACAGGAGATGAGAGCGATAGAGAGGAATCAATAGAACCGTACAGGTAAGGAGAGCGATGGAGAGGAGACAATAGAACCGTACAGGTGAGGAGAGCGATAGAGAGGAGACGATAGAACCGTACAGGTGAGGAGAGCGATAGAGAGGAGACAATGGAACCGTACAGGTGAGGAGAGCGACGGAGAGGAGACAATAGAACCGTACAGGTGAGGAGAGCGATGAAGAGGAGACAATAGAACCATACAGGAGATGAGAGCGATGGAGAGGAGACAATGGAACCGTACAGGAGATGAGAGCGATAGAGAGGAATCAATAGAACCGTACAGGGGAGGAGAGCGATGGAGAGGAGACAATAGAACCGTACAGGTGAGGAGAGCGATGGAGAGGAGACAATAGAACCGTACAGGTGAGGAGAGCGATAGAGAGGAGACGATAGAACCGTACAGGTGAGGAGAGCGATAGAGAGGAGACAATAGAACCGTACAGGAGATGAGAGCGATGGAGAGGAGACAATAGAACCGTACAGGAGAGGAGAGCGATAGAGAGGAGACAATAGAACCATACAGGTGAGGAGAGCGATAGAGAGGAGACAATAGAACCGTACAGGTGAGGAGAGCGATAGAGAGGAGACAATAGAACCGTACAGGTGAGGAGAGCGATGGAGAGGAGACAATAGAACCGTACAGGAGATGAGAGAGATGGAGAGGAGACAATAGAATCGTACAGGTGAGGAGAGCGATAGAGAGGAGACAATAGAATCGTACAGGTGAGGAGAGCGATGGAGAGGAGTCAATAGAACCGTACAGGTGAGGAGAGCGATGGAGAGGAGACAATAGAACCGTACAGGTGAGGAGAGTGATGGAGAGGAGACAATAGAATCGTACAGGTGATGAGAGCGATAGAGAGGAGACCATAGAACCGTACAGGAGATGAGAGCTATAGAGAGGAGACAATAGAACCATACAGGTGAGGAGAGCGATAGAGAGGAGTCAATAGAACCGTACAGGTGAGGAGAGCGATGGAGAGGAGACAATAGAACCGTACAGGAGATGAGTGCTATAGAGAGGAGTCAATAGAACCGTACAGGTGAGAAGAGCGATGGAGAGGAGACAATAGAACCGTACAGGTGAGGAGAGCGATGGAGAGGAGACAATAGAATCGTACAGGTGATGAGAGCGATAGAGAGGAGAAATTAGAATCGTACAGGTGAGGAGAGCGATAGAGAGGAGACAATAGAATCGTACAGGAGATGAGAGCGATAGAGAGGAGACAATAGAACCATACAGGAGATGAGAGAGATGGAGAGGAGACAATAGAACCATACAGGTGAGGAGAGCGATAGAGTGGAGACAATAGAATCGTACAGGTGAGGAGAGCGATAGAGAGGAGACAATAGAATTGTACAGGTGAGGAGAGCGATAGAGAGGAGACAATAGAATCGTACAGGTGAGGAGAGCGATGGAGAGGAGTCAATAGAACCGTACAGGTGAGGAGAGCGATGGAGAGGAGACAATAGAACCGTACAGGAGAGGAGAGAGATAGAGAGGAGACAATAGAAACGTACAGGTGAGGAGAGCGATAGAGAGGAGTCAATAGAACCGTACAGGTGAGGAGAGCGATGGAGAGGAGACAATAGAACTGTACAGGTGAGGAGAGCGATGGAGAGGAGACAATAGAATCGTACAGGTGATGAGAGCGATAGAGAGGAGAAAATAGAATCGTACAGGAGATGAGAGCAATAGAGAGGAGACAATAGAACCATACAGGAGATGAGAGAGATGGAGAGGAGACAATAGAACCATACAGGTGAGGAGAGCGATAGAGAGGAGACAGTAGAACCATACAGGAGATGAGAGAGATGGAGAGGAGACAATAGAATCGTACAGGAGATGAGAGCGATAGAGAGGAGACAATAGAACCATACAGGAGATGAGAGAGATGGAGAGGAGACAATAGAACCATACAGGAGATGAGAGTGATAGAGAGGAGACAATAGAACCGTACAGGTGAGGAGAGCGATGGAGAGGAGACAATAGAACCGTACAGGAGATGAGAGCTATAGAGAGGAGACAATAGAACCATACAGGTGAGGAGAGCTATAGAGAGGAGACAATAGAACCGTACAGGAGATGAGAGCTATAGAGAGGAGACAATAGAACCATACAGGTGAGGAGAGCGATAGAGAGGAGACAATAGAATCGTACAGGAGATGAGAGCGATAGAGAGGAGACAATAGAACCATACAGGAGATGAGAGAGATGGAGAGGAGACAATAGAACCATACAGGTGAGGAGAGCGATAGAGAGGAGACAATAGAACCGTACAGGTGAGGAGAGCGATGGAGAGGAGACAATAGAACTGTACAGGTGAGGAGAGCGATGGAGAGGAGACAATAGAATCGTACAGGTGATGAGAGCGATAGAGAGGAGAAAATAGAATCGTACAGGAGATGAGAGCGATAGAGAGGAGACAATAGAACCATACAGGAGATGAGAGAGATGGAGAGGAGACAATAGAACCATACAGGTGAGGAGAGCGATAGAGAGGAGACAATAGAATCGTACAGGTGAGGAGAGCGATGGAGAGGAGTCAATAGAACTGTACAGGTGAGGAGAGCGATGGAGAGGAGACAATAGAACCGTACAGGTGATGAGAGCGATAGAGAGGAGACAATAGAACCGTACAGGAGATGAGAGCGATAGAGAGGAGACAATAGAACCGTACAGGTGAGGAGAGCGATGGAGAGGAGACAATAGAACCGTACAGGAGATGAGAGCGATAGAGAGGAGACAATAGAACTGTACAGGTGAGGAAAGCGATGGAGAGGAGACAATAGAACCGTACAGGTGAGGAGAGCGATGGAGAGGAGACAATAGAACCGTACAGGTGAGGAGAGCGATGGAGAGGATACAATAGAACCGTACAGGTGAGGAGAGCGATATAGAGGAGACAATAGAATCGTACAGGTGAGGAGAGCGATGGAGAGGAGACAATAGAACTGTACAGGAGATGAGAGCGATAGAGAGGAGACAATAGAACCGTACAGGTGAGGAAAGCGATGGAGAGGAGACAATAGAACCGTACAGGTGAGGAGAGCGATATAGAGGAGACAATAGAATCGTACAAGTGAGGAGAGCGATAGAGAGGAATCAATAGAACCGTACAGGAGATGAGAGCGATAGAGAGGAGACAATAGAACCATACAGGTGAGGAGAGTGATAGAGAGGAGACAATAGAATCGTACAGGAGAGGAGAGCGATAGAGAGGAATCAATAGAACGGTACAGGAGATGAGAGCGATAGAGAGGAGACAATAGAACCGTACAGGAGAGGAGAGTGATGGAGAGGAGACAATAGAACCGTACAGGAGAGGTGAGCGATGGAGAGGAGACAATAGAACCGTACAGGAGAGGAGAGCGATAGAGAGGAATCAATAGAACCGTACAGGAGATGAGAGCGATAGAGAGGAGACAATAGAACCGTACAGGTGAGGAGAGGGATAGAGAGGAGACAATAGAACCTTACAGGAGATAAGAGCTATAGAGAGGAGACAATAGGACCGTACAGGTGAGGAGAGTGATGGAGAGGAGACAATAGAACCGTACAGGTGAGGAGAGCGATAGAGAGGAGACAATAGAACTGTACAGGTGAGGAGAGCGATAGAGAGGAGACAATAGAACCATACAGGTGAGGAGAGCGATGGAGAGGAGACAATAGAACCGTACAGGTGAGGAGAGCGATAGAGAGGAGACAATAGAACCGTACAGGAGATGAGAGCGATGGAGAGGAGACAATAGAACCGTACAGGAGATGAGAGCGATAGAGAGGAGACAATAGAACCGTACAGGTGAGGAGAGCGATAGAGAGGAGACAATAGAACCGTACAGGTGAGGAGAGCGATAGAGAGGAGACAATAGAACCGTACAGGAGATGAGAGCGATGGAGAGGAGACAATAGAACCGTACAGGAGATGAGAGCGATAGAGAGGAGACAATAGAACCGTACAGGTGAGGAGAGCGATAGAGAGGAGACAATAGAACCGTACAGGTGAGGAGAGCGATAGAGAGGAGACAATAGAACCGTACAGGTGAGGAGAGCGATAGAGAGGAGACAATAGAACCGTACAGGTGAGGAGAGCGATAGAGAGGAGACAATAGAACCGTACAGGTAAGGAGAGCAATGGAGAGGAGACAATAGAACCGTACAGGAGAGGAGAGAGATAGAGAGGAGACAATAGAACCGTACAGGTGAGGAGAGCGATAGAGAGGAGACAATAGAATCGTACAGGTGAGGAGAGCGATGGAGAGGAGACAATAGAACCGTACAGGTGAGGAGAGCGATGGAGAGGAGACAATAGAACCGTACAGGTGAGGAGAGCGACAGAGAGGAGACAATAGAACCGTACAGGTAAGGAGTGCAATGGAGAGGAGACAATAGAACCGTACAGGAGAGGAGAGCGATAGAGAGGAGACAATAGAACCGTACAGGTGAGGAGAGCGATAGAGAGGAGACAATAGAATCGTACAGGTGAGGAGAGCGATGGAGAGGAGACAATAGAACCGTACAGGTGAGGAGAGCGATAGAGAGGAGACAATAGAACCGTACAGGTGAGGAGAGCGATAGAGAGGAGACAATAGAACCGTACAGGAGATGAGAGCGATGGAGAGGAGACAATAGAACCGTACAGGAGATGAGAGCGATAGAGAGGAGACAATAGAACCGTACAGGTGAGGAGAGCGATAGAGAGGAGACAATAGAACCGTACAGGTGAGGAGAGCGATAGAGAGGAGACAATAGAACCGTACAGGTGAGGAGAGCGATAGAGAGGAGACAATAGAACCGTACAGGTGAGGAGAGCGATAGAGAGGAGACAATAGAACCGTACAGGTAAGGAGAGCAATGGAGAGGAGACAATAGAACCGTACAGGAGAGGAGAGAGATAGAGAGGAGACAATAGAACCGTACAGGGGAGGAGAGCGATAGAGAGGAGACAATAGAATCGTACAGGTGAGGAGAGCGATGGAGAGGAGACAATAGAACCGTACAGGTGAGGAGAGCGATGGAGAGGAGACAATAGAACCGTACAGGTGAGGAGAGCGACAGAGAGGAGACAATAGAACCGTACAGGTAAGGAGTGCAATGGAGAGGAGACAATAGAACCGTAAGGAGAGGAGAGCGATAGAGAGGAGACAATAGAACCGTACAGGTGAGGAGAGCGATAGAGAGGAGACAATAGAATCGTACAGGTGAGGAGAGCGATGGAGAGGAGACAATAGAACCGTACAGGTGAGGAGAGCGATAGAGAGGAGACAATAGAACCGTACAGGTAAGGAGAGCGATGGAGAGGAGACAATAGAACCGTACAGGAGATGAGAGTGATAGAGAGGAGACAATAGAACCGTACAGGTAAGGAGAGCAATGGAGAGGAGACAATAGAACCGTACAGGAGAGGAGAGAGATAGAGAGGAGACAATAGAACTGTACAGGTGAGGAGAGCGATAGAGAGGAGACAATAGAATCGTACAGGTGAGGAGAGCGATGGAGAGGAGACAATAGAACCATACAGGTGAAGAGAGCGATGGAGAGGAGACAATAGAACCGTACAGGTGAGGAGAGCGATAGAGAGGAGGCAATAGAACCGTACAGGTGAGGAGAGCGATGGAGAGGAGACAATAGAACCGTACAGGTGAGGAGAGCGATAGAGAGGAGACAATAGAACCGTACAGGTAAGGAGAGCAATGGAGAGGAGACAATAGAACCGTACAGGAGAGGAGAGCGATAGAGAGGAGACAATAGAACCGTACAGGTGAGGAGAGCGATAGAGAGGAGACAATAGAATCATACAGGTAAGGAGAGCGATGGAGAGGAGACAATAGAACCATACAGGTAAGGAGAGCAATGGAGAGGAGACAATAGAACCGTACAGGAGAGGAGAGCGATGGAGAGGAGACAATAGAACCGTACAGGTGAGGAGAGCGATAGAGAGGAGACAATAGAACCGTACAGGTAAGGAGAGCAATGGAGAGGAGACAATAGAACCGTACAGGAGAGGAGAGCGATAGAGAGGCGACAATAGAACCGTACAGGTGAGGAGAGCGATAGAGAGGAGACAATAGAATCATACAGGTAAGGAGAGCGATGGAGAGGAGACAATAGAACCGTACAGGTAAGGAGAGCAATGGAGAGGAGACAATAGAACCGTACAGGAGAGGAGAGCGATAGAGAGGAGACAATAGAATCGTACAGGTAAGGAGAGCGATGGAGAGGAGACAATAGAACCGTACAGGTGAGGAGAGCGATAGAGAGGAGACAATAGAACCGTACAGGTGAGGAGAGCGATGGAGAGGAGACAATAGAACCGTACAGGTGAGGAGAGCGATAGAGAGGAGACAATAGAATCGTACAGGTGAGGAGAGCGATGGAATGGAGACAATAGAACCGTACAGGTGAGGAGAGTGACGGAGAGGAGACAATAGAATCGTACAGGTGAGGAGAGCGATGGAATGGAGACAATAGAACCGTACAGGTGAGCAGAGCGATGGAGAGGAGACAATAGAATCGTACAGGTAAGGAGAGCGATGGAGAGGAGACAATAGAACCGTACAGGAGAGGAGAGCGATAGAGAGGAGACAATAGAACCGTACAGGTGAGGAGAGCGATAGAGAGGAGACAATAGAATCGTACAGGAGAGGAGAGCGACAGGAGACAATAGAACCGTACAGGTGAGGAGAGCGATGGAGAGGAGACAATAGAATCGTACAGGTGAGGAGAGCGATGGAATGGAGACAATAGAACCGTACAGGTGAACAGAGCGATGGAGAGGAGACAATAGAATCATACAGGTAAGGAGAGCGATGGAGAGGAGACAATAGAACCGTACAGGTAAGGAGAGCAATGGAGAGGAGACAATAGAACCGTACAGGAGAGGAGAGCGATAGAGAGGAGACAATAGAACCGTACAGGTGAGGAGAGCGATAGAGAGGAGACAATAGAACCGTACAGGAGATGAGAGCGATAGAGAGGAGACAATAGAACCGTACAGGAAAGGAGAGTGATAAAGAGGAGGGGATGTTGGAGGGGATGTATAGGGGGGGTGTTCGTGGGGAATGTTCGGGGGGGACGTTGAGGGGGAATTTCAGGGGGGCGGTCGGGGGGGTGTTCAGGGTAATGTCCGGGGGGGTGTTCGGGGGGATGTTGAGGGGGGGTGTTAGAGGGGATATTCAGGGGGGACGTTGAGGGGGATGTTCGGGGGGACGTTCGGGGGGATGTTCCGGGGGGACATTGAGGGGGTGTTCGGGGGATGTTTGGGGGGACGTTGAGGGGGGTGTTTGGGGGGGATGTTCAGGGGGGACGTTGAGGGGGGTATTCAGGGGGGATGTTCAGGGGGGACATTGAGGGGTGTGTTCAGGGGGATGTTCGGGGGGGACGTTGAGGGGGACGTTTGAGGGGGCTTTTCGGGGGGATGTTGAGAGTGGGTGTTCGGGGGAGACGTTGAGGGGGGTGTTTGGGGGTGTGTTTGGGGGGAAGTTGAGGGGGACGTTTGGGGGGTGTTCGGGGGGGATGTTGAGGGTGGGTGTTCGGGGGAGACGTTGAGGGGGACGTTTGGGGGGTGTTCGGGGGGATGTTGAGGGGGGGTGTTTGGGGTGGATGTTCAGGGGGGATGTTGAGGGGGGTATTCAGGGGGGAAGTTCAGGGGGGACGTTGAGGGGGATGTTCGGGGGGGACGTTGAGGGTGGGTGTTCGGGGGAGACCTTGAGGGAGGTTTTTGGGGGCGTGTTTGGGGGGGACGTTGAGGGGGACGTTTGGGGGGTGTTCGTGGGGAATGTTGAGGGTGGGTGTTCGGGGGAGACGTTGAGGGGGACGTTTGGGGGGTGTTCGGGGGGATGTTGAGGGGGGGTGTTCGGGGGGGGCATTGAGGGGGGTGTTTGGGGGGGACGTTGAGGGGGGTGTTCGGGGGGACATTGAGGGGGGTGTTTGGGGGGGACGTTGAGGGGGGTGTTCGGGGGGACATTGAGGGGGGTGTTTGGGGGGGGATGTTGAGGGGGGTGTTCGGGGGGACGTTGAGGGGGGTGTTCGGGGGGACATTGAGGGGGGTGTTTGGGGGGGACTTTGAGGGGGGTGTTCAGGAGGATGTTCGGGGGAACGTTGAGGGGGTGTTCGGGGGGATGTTCAGCATGTTATTGTTAAATTGTTTGCTCAGTTTTTCAAAATCAATGTATTTATTTAGCCGCAGTGTCGCTCGCTGCGCTCATCGCTCTCCGCGCTCCTCGCTGTACAAGCGTTGGAGGCTCCTCATTGAAATGGATGTATGGAGGACATGAAATAAGAGACCAGCCGAGCAGAGATAGGAACTGCATGTATGAGCTCTGTGTGCGTCCACTGAACCCCCACATATCACCGTTGTGGCCGCTGATCTTCATCTCCTGCTCAGATATGGCGAGGACAGATTTCCCGCTGAGAATCTCATGTACATCGCTGACAGGAGCTTCACGCCGCCTCGTTCTTATTATTTGTAGATGTAGACGGCATGTCGGCGGTGGGAGCGCGATCGCAGTGACACTTCATTACTGGAACATTCACCCCAAAATCATCATGTTTCTGTAATTACTGTCTGTATTTTATTACCAGCAGAGTCTCCCTCTAGTGGCCGTCTGTGTGATTAGCATCCTTGCTTAAAGACTGCTAATTAGCTGGAAGGGATAAGCTGAGCTCCCACCAAACCTCGGCTGGCTGGTCAGATGAACGGACAGCAGGAGCCGCACCTCATGTATAATGGGGGGGTAATTAAGGGGTATTACCTGTGCTATCACACATGGCACCTTCCTGCTGTCAATGGCTGTTAAGGACATTGGAGGGTGCATGCACAACTGGTGACATCATCTGCCCCATTCATTGACAAGACCAGAAATCCCTGGCTAAGTAGGCACACAGATTGGGGGTCCCCCCCCCATAATTCATAAAAGACCCCTTCAGGCCTGGTATCAATTTTGACCCTGACAATCCTAAACCTTGCCTGTCTGCGAACAAGTACCTGTTCTTTGCTCAGTTTGCGCCTGCACCGGCGTGGTAGCCAGGCACTATAGCATTGTGTATAAGTCCTGGAGGCAACCAAGTACCGGTAGGCCTACTTGCCTTATGGGAAAGGGGGCTGCTATAGGTGAAGAACACAGAGGCCAGCTATAGAGTCTGACCCCCTGCATTAGGGGTAAGCATAACAGGCCCCTGGCTGTAGACCTCCACAACCACTGGGTCGGGGCTGTGAAGAAGCAACCATTGTCCTCATTAACATAGGGGACAAGGTGCTTTGCTTGGGGGGTTGTCATTTCTGTTCATTTACTTTGATCCTGAGCTCCATCTAGTGTCATAATGCTGTATTTACCTGAAAATTCCTCAATCAGGAAAAATACTTCATTATGGCCACTAGATGGAGCTGAAGATCATGGAAAATAAACATATTAGAATAATATGTAAATTATTTGTGATGGCCATACGAATGCTTAGACCCCTCACAGTGATATTTTATAGCTAGACCCCGTGGGGCCGTTTATCTGGTGCTAATGAGAAATCATGTGACCTGGGCCTCTACTTTTTATGTAAATCCTCCAACTGCTACATTTCTAATGGATCACACCAGTGCAAGGAATTCTTTCTTTTGTGTCCTCTTCCTGATGCTGATTGGTCCAAAATTATACTTCATTCAGCAATATCGCTGTGTCCGCCTCCTGACCTGGATATGAGCCAATGAGATGAGGGGTACAACCCTTGCTCTCTCGTAGGTCCCGCTATAATGGCAGCATCAGAGACAAGCGATGTGATTGGCTTTATTCAATCTACTATTAGAAAATTCTATGAGTACAAATGGAAAGTTCCGGCGTGTGCTCGCTACTCGTTGTCATATGTATCGGACTCCCCGAATCCCCGCAGTCAGTCTTCCATGTAATTCAATGAAGAATGAATTGATTTGTTGATTATTTCCATATTTGACAAATTCTTCATGTTTCATCTTCGTGGGACGTCCCTGTGTGACATCACTGCCCTTAATAAGGGGGAGGGACTATCCTCCCATGAGGAGGTATACTACCCACATTAGGGTGCTCAATGGGGTGTAGATTCTCAACTAATAAGCCCTCAGCGCTCTTTAAAGCAGGATCCCCATTGGCTCCCATCAGGTGACTTACACCCCTGCAGAGGGCCTTCATTAGGGGGCGCTCTCCACTCTGCAGCTGGTGGAAGTCAATGGTCCTTTGGGCAGTTTTCTAAGTTCACCAGCCAATCAGATGAATTTCTGTTCGGATTGAAGCAATTTGACTGACACATTTCTACCCACAATCAGCCGTGTTGTTGGTGATCTGATGTTCTATTTGCTGAGCCAAGGGAATTTGCTTGGCAGGAATTCTCAGCCCCGCCCACTGGTAATCCCTTACTTCCGCTCACTGTGAACGAGGAGGAAAATTCTGCACCAAAGAATTCCGGATCCGTCTCCAGCGGATTCCAGCACTTGTGCTCTCTGTACATCCTTTTCAATTGGTCTGAAAACCAAACAATATAAGGTGGGGTTCCCCTTTAAAGTACAACTTGACCTTGTTGAGGAAAGAGAGTCCCCCTGAGGTGAGCCATAAAGTGCAGCAGCTACTTACCTCCCTTATTCCACGGCTCATCTCCTAAGGCTGGGCTGTGTAGATCTTTACATTCTAATTATTACTTGGAGGTCTATTTGTAAAAAAAATTCACATCTTTTGGAAGTGCAAGTACATTCATTCTGTGTGAACAGGGCAACCCCCCCCCCCCCCCCCTCCACAAAAAAATGTATTAGGTTATTTCCAGTGCAGGCCGCATGTCTTTCATTGATTTATATCAGAAAACACTGCATTTGGCCACTAGATGGTGCTAAGTACTATACAGAACTCCTACGACACTTAGCACCATCTAGTGGCCAAACAAAGTACTTTTTGTTTGGAATCAATTAAAAACATTCTTCCAGCATAGGAAATGGCCGAATAGCATTCATCATTCCCATAGAACGAATGTACACGCACTGGAAATGGATGAATTGCTATATGAATTTCTTTTTGTCTGGATTGCAGCCGCTGTCCATGGTGCTGAAATGCGGTTCTTATCTCTTGGCTCTCCATGTTTTTGCAGAATAATTATTGAAAGCTGGGTGAAGAGCCAGCGATGGAGCCAGCTGGTCCTCTCGATGGGTTAATCTTCATAGGACTGGCCCGGCTCTGATAGCATTCTGTGTAATGGAGAGCGCGTGAGAGGCCGGCGATCAATTGAAAAGGCGCCACACAGCCGTGACCTGAAAATCACACGACAGGCGGCAGATAAAACCCTCCAAATGATGTGACTGGGAGGCTGAGCGCCCTCTGAGGTATGTACATTGTCTACCACTGACAGGTAGGTGACAAAGAGCCTCCCAGACAGTTAGCAGAACATCTGTAGGGGGAAGGGAGGGGGAAGACTGGAAGAGCTCCTCACAGACCTGAGAGAGGATTGAAGGGTTCATTAATATACATCTGATAGCAGAGCAGCTGGATGACAGCTCAACAGGAGCTCCAAGATCCAGTCCACCCCTCCACCGCAAGAAATGTCTACAGAGCAATACATACTACACATGGAAGTACTGAGCGGGGGGGGGGGGGGGGGGATAGTGAGGAAAGGAAGGAATGAAGGGTGGTTAGGGAGGGAAAGAAGCAAAGGAAGGATAGGGAAGGAGGGAAGGATAGGGAAGGAAGGAAGGATATGAAAAGAAGGAAAGAAGAATAGGGAAGGAAGGAAGGATAGGGAAGGAAGGAAGGAAAGAAGGAAGGAAGGAAGGAAGGATATGAAAATAAGGAAATAAGAATAGGGAAGGAAAGAAGGAAGGAAGGAAGGATAGGGAAGGAAGGAAGGAAAGAAGGAAGGAAGGGAGAATAAGGAAGGATAGGGAAGGAAGGAAGGAAGGAAGGATATGAAAAGAAGGAAAGAAGAATAGGGAAGGAAGGAAGGAAGGAAAGAAGGAAGGAAGGCTAGGGAAAGAAGGAAGGAAGGATAGGGAAGGAAGGAAGGAAGGAAAGAAGAAAGGAAGGAAGGACAGAAGGAAGGAAGGAAGGATAGGGAAGGAAGGAAGGAAGGAGGGAAGGAAGGAAGGAAGGAAGGAAGGAAGGAAGGAAGGAAGGAAGGAAGGAAGGATATGAAAAGGAGGAAAGAAGAATAGGGAAGGAAGGAAGGAAAGAAGGAAGGAAGGAACGCTAGGGAAAGAAGGAAGGATAGGGAAGGAAGGAAGGAAAGAAGGAAGGAAGGATAGGGAAGGAAGGAAGGAAAGAAGGAAGTAAGGAAGGAAGGACAGAAGGAAGGTAGGAAGGAAGGAAGGAAGGAAGGAAGGCTAGGGAAAGAAGGAAGGAAGGATGGATAGGGAAGGAAAGAAGGAAGGAAGGAAGAAAGGAAGGAAGAAAGGAAGGAAGGATATGAAAAGAAGGAAGGAAGGAAGGAAGGATAGGGAAGGAAGGAAGGATGGGAAGGAAAGAAGGAAGGAAAGAAGGAAGGAAGGATAGGGATGGAAAGAAGGAAGGAAAGAAGGATAGGGAAGGAAGAAAGGAAGGAAGGAAGCATAGGGAAGGAAGAAAGGAAGGAAGGAAGCATAGGGAAGGACAAATAAGTGATCGTCGTCCAATTGGGGTGGAGCTGGGCTTTGGTCACTTCTTGCCCGTACTCTGCCATGGTCTGCCCCGGGCTGTGTATGGAAGAACTCCAGAATATTCTGCCCACACACAAGGACATCAGATGTTTCTGCCAATTGCGGTGGTTCCTCTCTGGAGATGGCACGGCCAGAATAGTGAACTTGTCACCTTGTTCCCTCTCCAGCATTCACCTCCTTCTATATTCTATGGATGAGCTGAACACCCCCCCCCCCCCCCTCAACCTGGGAACCAACATTGGAGCCTTCTAATCACTGCACATCCTCCAGCAGCAGCATGTACCCAGCACTGTGGGTGAATAGTTCGGGGGACTCCTCTGTGCATGATGGTGGGGCTAGGGAAGGAGTGACTGTGGACAAGGAGCTGGTGGAATAGGCCACTTTGGCAGCTGCATTGGTAGCCAAAGTACCCTGAGCCTGGGTGACAGAGGATGAGGAGGATGAGGACGGCTTTGTTATCCACTCCACCAACTCTTCTGCACGTTGTGGCTCAATAACACGGCCAGCTGCAGAAAAAAAGGACAAGCGTGCCCTACGACCACCTGATGAGGATGTACCATGTGCACAGCCAGCACGGTTCACTGTAGACACAGAGTCTGCTTGCCCTCTTTTAGTGGCCTGTGAGCGTCTGCCTCTCCTTGGTGGCCTTCCAGACATGATGTAGATTTTGTTTGGCAACACCACACTGCACTGTATTGTGTATTAGAAAGTGTACACTACTGAATGCACTGTATATATAGGCTACACTGGATGCAGAGTATATATATATATATATATATATATATATATATAGGCCCAAAAGGGACAGAGAGCTCACCACTTCTTCCCTCCTGTCCATGGCTCACCTCTTCTTCCCTCCTGTCCATGGCTCACCTCTTCTTCCCTCCTGTCCACGGCTTACCTCTTCTTCCCTCCTGTCCATGGCTCACCTCTTCTTCCCTCCTGTCCATGGCTCACCTCTTCTTCCCTCCTGTCCATGGCTCACCTCTTCTTCCCTCCTGTCCATGGCTCACCACTTCTTCCCTCCCGTCCATGGCTCACCTCTTCTTCCCTCCCGTCCATGGCTCACCTCTTCTTCCCTCCTGTCCACGGCTCACCACTTCTTCCCTCCTGTCCACAGCTCACCACTTCTTCCCTCCCGTCCATGGCTCACCTCTTCTTCCCTCCCGTCCATGGCTCACCTCTTCTTCCCTCCTGTCCATGGCTCACCTCTTCTTCCCTTCTGTCCATGGCTCACCTCTTCTTCCCTCCTGTCCATGGCTCACCACTTCTTCCCTCCTGTCCATGGCTCACCTCTTTTTCCCTCCTGTCCATGGCTCACCTTTTCTTCCCTCCTGTCCACGGCTTACCTCTTCTTCCCTCCTGTCCACAGCTCACCACTTATTCCCTCCTGTCCACAGCTCACCACTTCTTCCCTCCTGTCCACGACTCACCTCTTCTTCCCTCCTGTCCACGGCTCACCACTTCTTCCCTCCTGTCCACGACTTACCTCTTCTTCCCTCCTGTCCACGATTCACCTCTTCTTCCCTCCTGTCCACGGTTCACCTCTTCTTCCCTTCTGTCCACAGTTCCCCTCTTCTTCCCTTCTGTCCACAGTTCACCTCTTCTTCCTTCCCGTCCACAGCTCACCACTTCTTCCCTCCCGTCCATGGCTCACCTCTTCTTCCCTCCTGTCCATGGCTCACCTCTTCTTCCCTCCTGTCCACGGCTCACCTCTTCTTCCCTCCTGTCCATGGCTCACCTCTTCTTCCCTCCTGTCCACGGCTCACCTCTTCTTCCCTCCTGTCCATGGCTCACCTCTTCTTCCCTCCTGTCCATGGCTCACCTCTTCTTCCCTCCTGTCCATGGCTCACCTCTTCTTCCCTCCTGTCCACGGCTCACCACTTCTTCCCTCCTGTCCATGGCTCACCTCTTCTTCCCTCCTGGGGAGTGCAGTGCGGTGGGGAGTGCGGTGCAGTGTGGTGGGGAGTGCGGTGCGGTGGGGAGTGCAGTGCAGTGTGATGGGGAGTGCGGTAGGGTGGGGAGTGCGGTGCGGTGTGTTGGGGAGTGCGGTGCGGTGTGTTGGGGAGTGCGGTAGGGTGGGAAGTGCGGTGCGGTGTGTTGGGGAGTACGGTGCGGTGGGGAGTGTGGTGCGAGGATTTGGGGTGCACTGCAGTGAAGGAGTGCTGTCACCTTTTGTGGCGCCTGATTCCTGGTGTAACGAGCGGCACAGATCGATTGGGACTTTATATGGTGATTATTTTTGTGTATTTCACTAAGAATGATAAATCTGTTTCATGTATTGTGGATATAAAAATTTTGATCTTCTCTGTTATCTTTGGGGGAAGGAAGGGGAATGCGTTGGCCATATTTGCGGGAAGGGAGGGGATTGCTTTGGCCATATTTGGGGGAAGGGAGGGGATTGCGGTGCCCATATTTTGGGGAAGGGAGGGGATTGCGTTGGCCATATTTGGGGGAAGGGAGGGGATTGCGTTGGCCATATTTGGGGGAAGGGAGGGAATTGCATTGGTCATATCTGGGGGAAGGGAGGGGATTGCATTGGCCATATTTGGGGGAAGGGAGGGAATTTTGTTGGCCATATTTGGGGGAAGGGAGGGGATTGCGTTGGCCATATTTGGGGGAAGGGAGGGAATTGCGTTGGTCATATCTGGGGGAAGGGAGGGGATTGCATTGGCCATATTTGGGGGAAGGGAGGGAATTGCGTTGGCCATATTTGGGGGAAGGGAGGGAATTGTGTTGGCCATATTTGGGGGAAGGGAGGGAATTGCGTTGGTCATATCTGGGGGAAGGGAGGGGATTGCATTGGCCATATTTGGGGGAAGGGAGGGAATTGTGTTGGCCATAATTGGGGGAAGGGAGGGGATTGCGTTGGCACCCCTATTTGGGGGAAGGGAGGGAATTGCGTTGGGCATATCTGGGGGAAGGGAGGGGATTGCATTGGCCATATTTGGGGGAAGGGAGGGAATTGTGTTGGCCATATTTGGGGGAAGGGAGGGGATTGCGTTGGCCATATTTGGGCAGTGTTGTCACTGTTGGCCCCACACATTTTCTTTCCCGGTAGGGATTCCAGGCAGTTTCTAGGGACGTGCCGGGCTCCTGGGCCCTGCCGCTCCTTAGGAACCATTTACAGCAGGAAACTCGTATACAGAAGTGGTGAAAGCTCGGTTTATATATCGGATGCTCGGCTTCTGCCAAAGTCCAGTCTGAAGCTCAGATTGGACAGAAGTGCCGGCTCACCCGTACTGACCTGTACATCATATACGGACATACAACCTATACAGCCAACCGATGGAGGAGACACGGCGGGGTGACAACACTGCTGGTCATTTCTAGGCAGCAGTTTAGTGTTGTCACTGCAGCAGGAAGTGCTGCTGCTGGCAGGATCTCCAGGTAACCTCACATTCATTTCCATAAGAGAACTGTATACAGTGAGATGATACCGGCGAGTAGATTTGGGCTTCACAGACACGTAAACCTTGTGCAGTTTGTTTTTTACTAACCTAACAATTTTTTTTTTTCCGGGTCTGGAAACATTTTGCTACAAATGACAGAATATTTTACCTACAGATACACTTAAGGATTTGTCTTGGTTAGGAAGCGTTGGCATTCCATACCCATCGATCGGACATTCCCTGCGTGGCAGAGGTGGACTCTACCTGTGGATCCGTCACCCTCATTTTTCTGTCATGTTCTGATAGAAGCAATATGAGACATCAATGTTTTATGAAGGATCTGGCATCTGGAGGAGTCAGCAGTCTTGGCCCTTCTTTGCATAAGATCGATACTTGTAATCAGGCGCATTTGTAAGCTGTAACTATGAAAAACGCAATCAATGGGAGAGAGGGCCGGCTCCATGGAGGTGTTGGCATCGATAATTGCACTGTAAAATGCATCAGATTCAGGGTGAGGGGGCAGGGCAGGGGGCGCAGGCATTCGGGTTTAATGATATGTTTGATAGATTCAGAGGTCAGGTCAATCCTCAGAAACAAGTCCGATGGGAAGGAAAAGATTCCAACGATGCAAATAATACAAAATCTGCTGTAATTAAAGAGCCAAAATCGCTTTATAAAGGGGAACTCCGACTGGAACATCATGATACATTCTGTTCTTGTATTGGGGATAGCACTATATACGGCTCCTCTACTGGACATCATGAGGGTCATCAAGACAGCAATATGGGTCATCTTCTCTCAGCACCATGGACAGTATGTAGTTATACATGGTGATCATATCCCCCAGCCCAGCACCATGGACAGCGGTATAGAAGAGGTCTCCAGCACCATGGACAGCGGTATAGAAGAGGTCTCCAGCACCATGGACAGCGGTATAGAAGAGGTCTCCAGCACCATGGACAGCGGTATAGAAGAGGTCTTCAGCACCATGGACAGCGGTATAGAAGAGGTCTTCAGCACCATGGACAGCGGTATAGAAGAGGTCTCCAGCACCATGGACAGCGGTATAGAAGAGGTCTTCAGCACCATGGACAGAGATATAGAAGAGGTCTCCAGCATCATGGACAGTGATATAGAAGAGGTGTTCAGCACCATGGACAGAGATATAGAAGAGGTCTCCAGCACCATGGACAGCGGTATAGAAGAGGTCTCCAGCACCATGGACAGAGATATAGAAGAGGTCTCCAGCATCATGGACAGCGGTATAGAAGAGGTCTCCAGCATCATGGACAGAGATATAGAAGAGGTCTCCAGCACCATGGACAGAGATATAGAAGAGGTCTCCAGCAGGATGGACAGAGATATAGAAGAGGTCTCCAGCATCATGGACAGAGATATAGAAGAGGTCTCCAGCACCATGGACAGAGATATAGAAGAGGTCTCAGCACCATGGACAGAGATATAGAAGAGGTCTCCAGCACCATGGACAGAGATATAGAAGAGGTCTCCAGCACCATGGACAGAGATATAGAAGAGGTCTCCAGCAGGATGGACAGCGGTATAGAAGAGGTCTCCAGCAGGATGGACAGCAGTATAGAAGAGGTCTCCAGCACCATGGACAGAGATATAGAAGAGGTTTTCAGCACCATGGACAGCGGTATAGAAGAGGTCTCCAGCAGGATGGACAGCGGTATAGAAGAGGTCTCCAGCAGGATGGACAGCTGTATAGAAGAGGTCTCCAGCAGGATGGACAATGACATAAGACATCTCTTTTGAAGAGATATGAGACATCTTCTCTCTCTTGTATCACATCTGAATTTTGTATAATTGACAAGGAGAGGCATTGAAGTAGACAGAAGAGGATACAATGTGGTTTCATTCAATATGTAGCGATGTACTGGATTTCTGTTTCAAATGCTGCTTTCTGTAATGATATATCTCCTTAGACTCAGTTTGGTCACCTGCTGACCGAGCACCATCCACAGGCAGCTTAACTCTTCAAAAAGACACAGGAGTTGAATAAACACGTTTTACGTCAGATAAGTACAGTACAGAGGATGTTCTTTCCAGTTATTTGAGGTGTAAGACGACAAATACTTTCCTAAGCCCTGCCTCAGCAATGACCACCTAATACTAACTGAGGATTCAGCTAAGTCTGAACTAATCAGTTTTAAACAGGAGGGGAAGACAGAGGGAGATACCAAATTCACATAAGTAAACTACCACTAGATGTCAGCGTACTACAGAACAATAATAAGGAATACAATTCAATACAACACAGAGGAATATGGGCCAGAACACGGGTCATATTTGGTGACGTGATTCATACACATGAAATGTTATCAGTTCATAGAAAGTCAGACGATTGAACTGGTTCCGCGTTTCTCATGAAAAGGACACAATCTCCACTTTTCCTCCTTGGTGAGGAAGCCTATATCCGAGAAACTGGGCCATCTCCTGATCTGATTTCCCAGTCTCCCCAAATTCTTCTCAGCAGCAGTATTGCCCCCGGGGTGGTGTGTGAGTCAGTCGTCTTGGAAGTGGCGGCCTCTCTCCCCCTCGTTCTCACATTCTGCC